>NC_047041.1:68372902-68972902 GCF_011762595.2 Tursiops truncatus | reverse complement strand
GGTTCCATACAAATTTTAAGATTGTTTGTTCTATTTCTGTGAAAAATGCCAGTGGAATTTTGATAGGGTTTTAAATGTTTTTAGAAGAGAGAGTTAAAAATACACTTAAGAGGAAGACAAGAATAAACTCTGTGGTGCTGGATTGTAAGTTATTAATGTGATTTCATGGTTTTATATGTGTCTATCTCAATATCTACATATAGATATATCTAGATATAGCTAGAAGTAAATATTAGTATAAATGTGTTTATCTGTGTAATATATACATAAATATATTTCTAAGGTCTACTGAGAGGACCTAGGAGCAAAGTACACCCCAGTGGTAATGAGTACACTTTGCACCCAGACCTTGACTTCTAAATACATTCTCCTGGTCTGGAGCAGGAAAAATACAGGATAAGTCTGGAATGTCTTATTGTTCCAGAAAGTGAAAAAGGACTTAAAAGAATTATAGGGGCATAATCCAGCCTTGAAGGGGCAACCTGTGTCCATATCTGGCACGTGGTAAAAATAAAAACAAAAAAATAAGAATGGATTTATTACATTTAACACAGTAAGAATCCACAGGTCCATACTGAGATATATATATATATATATATATATATATATATATATATATATATATATATATATATATATAAAATAAGTGAAAGAGCGAAGAGAAAGCTCTTTGTTACAGTAGAGTGCCAACTAACAAATGTACAAGAAATTGTTGAAAGAAAATCACCCCTTGTCCACCATCATAGCAATAATGAATTCAGAAGAAACATGAAGAGATGTTAAACTGTTGAATGAGAGTTGGATGAGAAATAGAATGTTTATATAGTCTCAGAGTGTCTGCTGCACAATACTTAGGAAAACGAAGAGGGAAAAGTTTAAAGTATAGTGGGAAACCTGACGGATACCACATTACTCAGGTGACATTAACAATGATGGGAAAAATTGATATCATAAGCTACTTGATGGGATACAGTGAGAAGAGCATAGCATCACTTCTGTGATATTTCTGCCAAAAATGCCTAACTTGAATTAAATCATAAAGAAACATCAGAAAAAAAACCAATTTAGGGACAGTCTACAAAATAACTCTCTTGAAATCTTTAATATTGTTAGTGTTGTAAAGGTCAATGAGGAACTGAATAACTCTTCCAGATTGAAGGAGACTGAAGAGACATGACAACACATGATCCTGACCTGGATTTTATTGCTATGCAGGATATACTGGGACACTTGGCAAAACTTCAGTAGGTCTTTCAAGGGTATATTTCAGTTCTTTGCAATGTTCCTGAATCTTTTCTATAAATATGAAATTATTTCAAAATAAAAAAATAAAATACTTAAAATACAAAAAAAAAAGAATTAACTTTGATTCAAAGAGTTTAAGAACAGAAAGTGTTAGTCACTATGATAGTTGGCTAAAAATTGTGATCTCACCGTTACTTAGAAGTTTCTTACAAGGAATGCTTAAAAAGAACACATTATTGATCCATTTTTATGCCCTCTTCAATTGCATTTGAATGAATTAAGCTTCATGTTTGGAGGAACCCTGTAAATGATTAAATAATTGGGTCTAGGCCATGGTTACTGGTGCTCCTTAAAATTTTTTTAATCAATTTGTTCTTTTCAGCTTCTGAGATCCAGAAATGTCACTGTTGATGTGATTTCAGTGTTGATGAAATAAACTTCTAATAGTATCCTGCCAAGAGATTCATCATCAAGAGATGAACATAGCATACTCGTGCATTCTAATAGAATATTGAGGTTGGAAGAAATAACTGATTCACTATTTCCATTTTTGACCAAAAAAAATGACCATGTAATGTCCAACCATGATGGAGCCAGATTTAAACTTGGATCAACAATTGGATCGTTTCAAATTTTAGAAAGTTAGAAAAACATTAATGATCACAGGAAAATTCCGTTTAGTGGTAGTTGCTTGGCTGATTAAATCTTAATCTCCCTAATGCTGAAAGGCACTTTGGTAAGAAGTCATCAGAATCACTTGATTTTTAATCCTCGCTTTGTCAATCTGATAACTCTGTGGGCTTAAACTTTCTGAACCAATAAAAAGGCATAATGATATCTTACTGAACTGTGTTGTTGTGTGGATTACTTGAGATAAAGTGTGAAAGTATCTAGCATGTATTTTCTGGAATGCAGTAGGTCTTCAAGAAGTCCCAAGTCTCATTTCTTAGCTTCTTTATTCCTAGAAACAATGCTGTATGTAGGCCTAAGATGAAGCCTCAAGTAAAACATTTCCTGGTTTACAGCTAGGTATCTATAGGAAATGTAGAGGAAATAATGTACATTTGTATAGTAATTCATATTTTTCAGATAATTTCCACAACTGCTTAAATAGTTTCCACCTTGATTCCTTAAAATAGGCAGTAGAAATATTATTCTCTCATTTTTATACAAGAAAATTGAAATTTACTGGCTCATAAGTAAGATAATAGAAGAACCAGTATTTCAGCCTAGTCTTTTAACATCTAAGCAATGGATTTTTTATCATCCAGTATTTCTTAACCTTTTAAAACCCATGTGCCCTCTGGATAAGAGAAAATAACTTCATACAATTCTTTAATGTTTTATAAATTTTCAATTAAGTTAATATTATGACACAAGAAAAGGATTTTTATCTTCCAAGATACATACTTTAAATATTTGTGAGTTTTTTCTAGGCCGTGTGACAGTGAGAGCACAAGGTCAGTCACTTCTAAAATGGGCCACATTTCCCTGCTTTGTTTTCCTTATTGTAGATACAGTAAAACTGGAATCACAAATATATGTTGATGAAATGCTGTTTATGGCATGGAGAGCCTGTGCACTTATGTATACTATTTCAAACTTTATACACCCTCTCTAATACATTTTCAAGGCTCTCCTTACTTCCTTCTCATTTCCCCACAATGTGGCCCAAGGTACCAACCTTGAAAATGTCTACATCATGGGGCACATTGGTTAAGAGTAGGACTCTGGAACAAGACTGCCTGTACCCTCCACTTATTAGCAGCCTGAACTTGAGGCAAGCTACTGAGCTTCTCTGTGCCTCACCTGTAAAACAGAGAAACTAACAGTACTTACCTCATGAAGGGGTTCTAAGAACTAATTGAGTTCCTGTATGTAAAGCACTTAGAAGAGTGCCTGGGACATTGCAAGTGATATATCAGTGTTGCCACTATTATTAGCAGTACTGTTATTATTATTATCACCCATGCAATTACCATAGTGGCTTAAAGCAATATAATAACACGGTAATATTGTTATAATGTCATGAGAATCAAGTTAGATTAACATCTGTCATTAGGTCTTCTTTGGTATGTACCTCTAATTTGTGTGCCTGATAAAATAATTCACAATCTCTGCTATTAACCTTCCTTAGATATTTCTGTGAAATATTGCTCTTCCTTTTTTGCAAGATCCTTCTTTAATTTTTCTTCTTGTAAACCTTTATAGGATAAGATAAACCCAGCTGTGTACCTCAGAGCTTTTTCTCCCATTTACTCTTCACAAATGTGCTTTGGCAATTCTCAAGTCATATGTATACCACCACCCCAAAGCTTATCCTGGGGCAGGATCACTCTTTCACTTAGGGCATAATGAATCTCCAAGAAGAAAGAACATGGGTAATGAAGAACGCATACAAACACACACACACACACACACACACACACACACACACACACACACACACACACACACACACACACACGATTCTGAAATGTTCTCCAAAAGGAGGTGCGCCTCTTTGTTTAAGAGATCACTATACTGGTTTGAAATGATCAAATTTAAATTCAGTGGGTAGTGTCTACTATGTGCTAAGGGCTTTACTGAGGTAGGTATTATTATTGCTCTTTTACTGAGAAGAGAAGTAAAGTTAAGCAATTTGTTGACGTTACTGACTCTGATCTAGGTCTTTTAGCATTAATTCACTTATTCCAAGTCTTATACTACCATAAATACAACTGATTCTGAATGAAATGATGCACTTTTCATGATATTTCTTGTTACAATAAAACTTTTAGAAATGATTGAAATGTATCTACTCTTGCTTCTTCTATCCACATGCCATTTGGGGAGGTCAGCTCCTGAGACTAAGGAATAGGCTGCTTGGATTTACAGTGCTTGGTGAATTTGGGTGCCCTTGTGGTATAAGTTGCCTTTCTTTCCAAGCTAAGAGTAGGTGGGACAAGGCTGTCATTTTAACAAGTTAATGTGAATGAAACAACAACAACAAAAAACTCCAGGCAACCTGATAGTGCAGGGGGTCTACAGTGTGAGTCCAGACTTCCCAGCAGTACCCTTTTTCTGTTTAATGCTAAAGTAGAATTTTCCTTTTCTCAAGGATGTTGTTAATACCTTTTACCTGCAAAAGAAAGCCCCTTATCATTTTGGAAAGAATATGGGCTGAAGATACAGGTTTGAATTCTAACTCTGCAACTTACTAGCTATAGTGTTTGGTACATTATTTAATATTCCTTAATCTTAGTTATCACATCTGTAAAATAGGAAATTAATGCCTACTTCATAGGACAGTTGAAAATTTTTCCACTTTTGAAAATTGTTTTTATCCTGCTTTATTGATGTATAAATTACATACAATAAAATTTAAGTGTTTGATGAATTCTGGAAATTGTGTACAGCCAAATACAACTTTTTAGCCTTGAAAAGTTTCCTCATGTCCCTTTGCAGTCAGATCCCCTCTGTGACATTCTGGGTCCATTTATTGATCTGCTTTCTGTCACTATAATTTCTCCTTTTCTAGAATTTCATATAAAAGGAATCATATAGTACTTACTGTTTTATGTTCAATTTCTTTCATTTAGCATGATTTTTAGATTCTTTCATGTTACTGGATCTATCTATATTTCGTTTCTTTATATTGCTAAGTAGTATTCCACAGAATGGACATATCATAATTTGACCAGTTAATGGATATTGGATTGATTCCCATTATTGACTACAGTATTACGAATAATGTTACAAGTGTGATGTAGACATATATTTTCATTTTTCTTGTATATATATCTGAGCGGATTGATTGCTGGACTATATAGAAATTGCATGTTTACCTTTATAGGAAAGTGGCTGTATCATTTTTAATTCCCACCAGCAATGGGAATTCCAGAATGAGAGTTCCAGTTGTTCTGCATCCTCATCAACACTTGGTATTGTTAATCTTTTTAATTTTAACCATTCCAGTGGGTTTTAGGGGTATCACATTGTGGTTTTGATATTCATTTCTCTGATGATTGGTGATTGATTGGTGATATCCTCTTATGTACTTACTGGCCATTCATGTATTTTTGTGTGTGACTTGCTTTTTTGTCTTTTTAACAGTGTCTTTGAAAGAGCAAAGTTTATAATTTTGATGACATTTATCTTTTTTGTTTTCTTTCTGGTTCATGTTTTTGTGTTCCGTTTTTTAAATATTTACCTAATACAGTATTACAAAGATTTTCTCCTATGTTTACTTCTAGAAGTTTTCTAGTTTTAGCTTATACATTTAGGTTTTAATCCATTTTTAGTTAAATTTTGTGTTTGGTGACAGATAAAGGTCTAGGTTTATTTTTCCCCACACTGATATCCATTTCTAGCAAAAGCTGTTTAAGAGACTATCCTTTCCCCATCGAATTATATTGGCATCATTGTGAAAGTCAAGTGTGGATTTCTTTCTGGACTCTATATTCTATTTTATTTATTTACATGTATATCCTTATGCCAATACTACCCTAATTGATTATTGTAGCATTATAATAAGTCTTGAAATCTTATGATAGTTCTCCAGTTTTGTTTTCCTTTTTCAAAATTGTTTTGGCTATTTTTTTCCATGTAAATTTTAGAATCAGTTTGACACTATCTTCAAAATGTCCTTCGGGATTTTAATTGAGATTGCATTGAATCTCTACATTGATTTGGGGAGAACTGCTATTGTAACAATATTGAGACTTCCATTCCATGAAGGCTTCCATTCCAAATCTAACTCCATTTTTTCTGGTATTTTAAAAATTTCCTTTTGCAATGTTTTTATGGCTTTCAGTGTAGAGGCCTTGTATACTTTGGTTATGTTTTTCTAGGCATTTTATTTTTTGTGCTAATGAAAATAGAGTTTTTTAAAAATTCCCTTTTCTAATTGTTTATTCTAGTTTCTCTAGTATATAGAAAGACAAGTGATTTTTTAAGTCTTTTTTTAATTGACGTATAATTGACATATAACATTATATTAGTTTTGGGTATACAACATAATGATTTGATGTTTGTAAATATTGTGAAATGGTCACCACAATAAATCTAGTTAGCATCCATCAAGAAACATAATGACAAATTTTTTTTCTTGTGATGGGAACTTTTAAAATCAACTGTCTCAGCAACTTTCAAATATGCAGTACAGTATTAGCTATAGTCACCATGGTGTACATTACATCCCCAGGACTTACTTATTTTATAACTGGAAGTTTGTACCTTGTGACTCCCTTCACCCATTTTGCCCACCCTCCAAATCTTTTTTCTTTCCACAAATCTTTTTTCTTTCTCTTTTAAATTGAGGTAATATTGGCTTATAAAATTATATTCATTTCATGTGTACAACATTATATTTTGACTTCTGTATACACTACAGCTTGCTCACCCCCAAAAGTTTAGCTTGCTCACTCCTAAAAGTTTTGCTTCCATCACCATGCAATTGACCCCCTTTACCCATTTTGTCCTCTCCCTACCTCCCCTTCCTCTCTGGTAACCACTGCTCAGTTCTCCATATCTATGTGTTTGTTTTGTTTTTCATTTTTTTAAATATTCCATATGTGAGTGAAATCATACAGTATTTGTCTTTCTCTGTCTGACTTATTTCACTTAGCATAATACCCTCAAGGTCCATCCATGTTGTTGCAAATGGCAAGATTTCATCTTTTTTATGGCTGAGTGATATTCCATCATATTTATACCACATCTTCTTTATCCATTCATCCATCAGTAGGCACTTAGGTTGTTTCCATATCTTGGTTATTATAAATGATGCTGCAGTGAACATAGGGGTGCATGTATCTTTTTGAATTAATGTTTTTGTATTCTTCAGATAAATATCCAGAAGTGGAATAGTTGGATCATATGGTGGTTCTACTCTTAATTTTTTGTGGAATCTCCATACTGTTTTTCATAGTGGTTACACCAATTTACATTCCCACCAGTAGTGTATGAGGGTTCCCTTTTCTCTACATCCTCTACAACACTTGTTATTTGTCATCTTTTTGGTAATAGCCATTCTGACAGGTATGAGGTAATATCTCATTATGGTTTTGATTTGCATTTCCCTAGTAATTAGTGATGTTGAACATCTTTTCATGTGCCTGTTAACCATCTGTATGTGTTCTTTGGAAAAATGCCTATTCATATCCTATGCCCATTTTTTAATCAGGCTGTTTGTTTTTGTTGTTGAGTTGTATATTTTATATTTTGGATGTAACCCCTTATCAGATCTATGATTTGCAGATATCTTCTCCCATCTGTTACATTGTCTTTTCGTTTTGTTGACAGTTTCCTTTGCTGTGTGGAAGATTTTTAACTTAATGTAATCTCATTTGTTTATTTTTGCTTTTGTTTCCCTTGCCTGTGGAGATATATCCAGAAGGATATTGCTAAAACCAAGAAAGACAAGTGATTTTTGTTATTGACCTTGTATGTTGTGACTTTTCTTGATTTACTTATTAGTTCTGGTAGGTTATTCTTTTAGATTTCCTTAAGGTTTTCTATGGTCATGATCATATTTTCTGTAGCTAAAAACAATTTCACTTATTTATTTCCAATCTATGTTCATTTGATTTCTTTTCCTTTGCTTATTGCACTGGCTAGGAAATCCAGTACAATATTGAATAGAAATGGTGAGAGCAGACATTTTTGCCTTAGGTAGAAAACAGGGAGACTTTCACCATTGATGACAATGTTAGCTGTAGGGTTTTCAAATATACCTTTAATCAGATTAAAGAAGTTCCCTTTGATTCAAATTTGCTGAAAGTATTTATCATGAATGAGTAGTAATTTTTTGCAAATGCTTTTTCTGCATCTGTTGAAATGATCATGTTTTTCCTACTTTGTTCTCTTATAATGATGAATTATAATGATTGATTTTGAAATGTTAAACCAACTTTGCATTCCCAAAATAAACTTTACTTGGTCATGATTTATTATCCTTTTTATATACTGTTGCATTCTACTTAGTCAATCTACTTTTATGCTTTTTAAAACTAATACCCTGACCTTCGGAAAAATAACTCAATTTATATTTTGCAAACAGATAACTCAATTTATATTTCGCTAAAAGCTGTCTTTGTGTTCTGTATATTGTAAGGAATATGAGAGAAGAAGTTATGATTCTCTTCTCAGAGGAGTTTATGGTTTCACTACCTTAAGAAAAAAAGAATAATACATGATTGATTTTAATGTATGTCACAGGCATACAAACTTGAAGGTTGTGAAGTGGGGGAAAAGAGGAAGAGAGACAATTATCAGAGTTAATGTGCCAGAATGTCTTTGTAGAAGATTGAGATTTGCTTTCATCCTCTGTCACATGATGTAAATTTATGTTTAAGAAAAAATGTTTAGACCAAAGTTGAGAACAGAAAGGGTGTATTTATATTTAGGTTTTACCTTAAAAGAGACAGAAAGAAAATGAGGAAAGAAAAATGAAAATTCCTGAACTGGGAATTAGACCTAGTTCCAAATCTTAGCTGATTTTAACTAGTTATGTTGCCATGCGGAAGTCACATTATCCTTTCGTGCCTCAGTTTTCTCCTCTATAAAATGTGGTAGTTAGGCCTGATCAGTAGTACTTGTCAAGGAACGAGAGAGCATATGTATTTCTGAAAAAGCTCACCAGAACTCCTTGTCCAGGTGAGAATCACTGGATTACATAGTTTCTAAATCTATTTCCATTCCTAAAAATCTCTGATTTTATAATTTTGTGAAATCAGCACACTTGGAGTAAAGACCTTGTTTTTAACTTTGGCTTAGCCATTCTCAAATTTTGTGACCTTGACAAATCACTTCTCCTTCCTGGGCCTTATTATATTTATGTTTAAAATGAAAGTATTGGAAAAATGGGTTTCTAAGACCATTCTGTTTCTAAAGTCTGATCCTAAAGTGAAGTAAAGCTATTTATATTATACATGTGTGTATATATCAAATATGGCAAAGAACTTATTGTAGTGAAATAAATAACCCTGGTTACATCTTTTATCTGAAAGCATTCAACATTCTTCAGAATCATGGAAAATAAAAAACTAAGGCCCACATTGTTCAACTCATTTCTAATTTTTAATGGGAATTTAAAAATTAGTTGAAATGTTAGCTTTGTGTAGTATCTGCTCCCAACTTGTAATGCAAAAATCTAAGACTTCTATATGTTTTTCTAGATGTAGTTTTCCTTTATTATTTACATTCTGTTGTAAGAAAGCTTCAAGGGATATAGGGCTTTTAGAGCACCACATCTTTAACTAGCTGGGGCATAATACATGATTTGAGTCTCCAATATTTTCTAACAGTAAGGTTTGTTTATTAAAGAAACCCCATGCTGTGACTGAATCAGTCTAATAGAAGCCAAGTTTGAACTTGAACATTCAAATGTATGCCCATATATCTTGGGCATATATCATACATAATGATGTGGGGTCTAGACATCTTTCTGGGTTTGTTTATGTCTGTTATGGATTCTCCTCATTATCCATGCTGTTTGAGGGAGACCCCATGGATTCAGCTAGTTTATTGCATACTTTCTGTATTTTAAGACTAACTGAGTTCCAAGTGGCCCATATGTTCCAACTTGGAAGATTATTTTCTCACTTGCCTGTTTTATGATGATGATTAAGGAAAAATAAAATAAGATTTTAGGGAATGGTGACATGTTTGAGAGTGGCTAACCATAATCCTTTTGGCCATATTTCAAATATAGTTTTATAATCTTTATTATGCTACTCTTCCTAAAAATTTTTGACAAGTTTGAGTTACAGCATCTGTTTTCTTATTTTTAAAACATATTGTGTACCATCTGTTGTTTCATTATCATTGATTATAACTTTTAGAATTTAGTGAAGGTAGATGTAGACTTTAATCTTTAGTTATAGTAATTTTACAGTTTATGTATATACAGTATACTCAGAATGCTAGCTAGAGTTGAATGAGTATACCTAAAGAATAAATTTTAGATATAAAATAATAAAATTTATTTCTACTTATTAATATTAACCTGGAGCAAGTAATTTATGGCCACGTAACTAGCAGATTTTATTGTTGCTGTTGTTGTTAGAACCTCCCCCCTTGACATTTATTTTATAAAATTAGGTATCTCTGTGCATGACTCCTTAATTTTAAGGAAACTGCTATTCATATTCTTTATAAGTTGCAAAGCTGTTTTTACATCAAGTGAAATAAAGAAGTCGAATAACATTATCAGAATTTGCAATAAATATTGAAAGAGGGTCAATTGTCATTAGAATTTATCATTATGGGTATTTTTTTGAAGGGGTGATATAGCACTTGCTATAAATATTCATCATGTTCTTAAATCTAGAGACATTTAGTGATTAGGTGATTTTATGCCTGTTTATGCTGGAAGCAACAAAAGAAACTTCAAAAACTGAAAACATAAACATAATTGAACCACTCACTTAAAATAAAAATGGAATAGATGTTTTCCAGGGGAGAACATGCTTTCTGTATAAAAAGGGCTAGTGTAACAAGAAGTCATCTCTTCTTGATTTCTTTAGACAGCTAGAGCTTTGTGCCTTGTCTAGTTTCTGTGTTTTAAGAGCTTGTTCTGTGTAGCAGAAATAATACAATAAATGGGTTTAACCACATTTGTCTCAGCTAGACAGTCTGCTTTGTCAGAGATTGCTGGTACAACATAAACAAATTATGTGTTTGTAGTGCTTTTCAATGAAAGCCTATCTAACAGAGCTGAGATTGTGTTTCGGCAGCTGTAGATTTAATCTCCTACCTGTCAGTTAAAACAGGCATTTCCTGGGCCAGATAAGAAATGGTTGTAGAGGAGGGAAGTAGTCACAGCTGGACAAAGACCTATTGTTATTGGCTGATAATGTCTATGTAGATTCCACGCCTTGTTCTACCATGGAAAATACAATCATAGTGCAGTTTTAAAGGAGCTAAACTGACCTTTTATATTGTTAAATTGAGAAGAGTTGAAGAGACTCAAAGCTGGGCTTTGTGTCATTCATACTTGGGAATTGTCATTTGGAACTAAAAATAAATATCTATAGTTTTGATCACCATTATTCTAGATCCTTGTGGATGCGATAGTAGGGTTAAGGAAAATGCCTGCTCACAAATTTGTAACTACGTTTTTAGGCATTCAAGTTTTAACCCAAGCTAAAGTCAAAAATTAAATCTATGGATAGATACTTTACCATGTGACTCACATATCATGGGACATATATTTTTCTTTTTTGCGGGGGCGGGGGATGCAAGGGCGGTTCTGTTTCTCTCCTTGTTTCACTTTCTTACCCACAGAAATTTATAAAGTTAAGTTGAACTGTCTTAAAATTGGTCAAGTTGGGGGGGCTTCCCTGGTGGCACAGTGGTTGAGAGTCCGCCTGCCGATGCAGGGGACACGGGTTCGTGCCCCGGTCCGGGAAGATCCCACATGCCACGGAGCGGCTGGGCTCGTGAGCCATGGCCGCTGAGCCTGTGCTCCGGAACGGGAGAGGCCACAACAGTGAGAGGCCCGCGTACCGCAAAAAAAAAAAGAATGTGTGGAAAATTCAATATGATAATTTTCCATTTTGAGTTCTGTGTTTTTTTTAATTGACCTGAATGGACCATTTTGTTTCGTTTTGGGCTTGAGTTTCTATTCCCTTTCAGCTGTGATTACATGAGTTATTACTAATCATTCAAATTATGCTATTGGCCTATTGTTCTTTGTAACAGCAAAGAATATTATTTGAGGTGAATTTGCTGCAGCATCTGACTCTGTATTGTAAATTCCATTTCATTTGGCAAATATAACATTAGTCTCAACTACCAAAAAAAAAAAGCAAGAGAAGTTTAATTTAACCAGTGTTTTGAGCCAGTTTGCATATATTAAATTTTCTACTCTTCTGATCTTTACTAACAGTTGATTTTTTTTTTTCTCATAGGTAGCTTGAATGTCATTTAAAATACTCCTATTTTTCCCACACAGAGACTGAATTAAGGATTTACATTTTTAGTTTTTGTCAGTAAGCTTCTCGGCTGCTTAAAATTTTATTCAGACATCCTATTTGGGGAAAAGAATTAATAGTGATTCAGCAGTAGCCACTTAGGTTTTAATTTCTTATACTCTTCTCCCCTATGGGCATAAAAAGGTGCAAGTGCTTGAAACTTGAAAATGCTATGCTTCTTGTCTCATGAAATCACTGGACAGGTCTGTTTTAGTCAGTCAGTTAATCAGTCAGATAATCAGTCAGATAATGACATTTTGCCTTTCATATTTGGAGGCACTGTCCTAGTAGCGTGCTAAGAATCTGTCTGCAAGATGTCTTCCTTCTGCTTGAGCAGAGAGATATATAAAATGGAAAAAGTTCACTGTTATCCCCACTTTTGGACTGTTGAGGTAGTTTCTAAACTGGTCTCTCAGCTTTCATTCTGGCCCTAATAAAGTCAAATTTTCTCACAGCCACCAGAGTGATATTTATAAACCTAAATCAGATCTCATGCAACTTCAGTTCATTTAACCCTGAGCTATATTGTCTCCTCAGAGAAGCCTTTTTTGACCACCACTATCCCAAATAGTCTTTTCTACTCCCTACTGACTACCTCCTGCTTCCCACCCTCTACCCCTCATACTCTATCTCATTATCTTAACTTTATTTTTCCTCATAGCATCTATTATCAACTGGCATTTATTATATTTAATATATATTTGCTCATGGGTGTGTGTATACAGACACATACATACATATTACATTCATTTGTACGTTGTCTGTCTTCCCTAGGAGATAATGGTAGGAAATTTTCTCTACTTCTGTGTCCCCAGTGCCTAGAATGGTGTCAAATATTGAACTGAAAACCATTAAATAATTCAACACAGTGTATGCAGTGTAAATTTTGACAGAGGGAAAGAAATTTATACCTGGGGAACTTTCATAGAGGAGTTTTGAGCTGCACTTTGAACGGTAGGTCAGGTTTGGGATGGCAAAGGGGAAAGGAAAGATCATTCTACATGGTAAGTGAGAAAAGCGTCATGCACAGAAACTTAGAAGCTATTGAAAGCAAGAGGAGAAAGAGGATAAAGCATAGTAGGAAAGAGGTTTGAGAGGTTTGTTAAGAATATGTTATAGAGTGATTTCACTGCCAGCCCAGGCTAGGGAGTTTGGACCTTACCTTCTTTAATAGGAACATTGCTTTATTGTATCTAAGTTATTTAATATGAACATATTATGAAATTAAAATATAAAAATAAAATTGCTCTTTTTGAATCAACATGTTAGCTTATCCTTATACCAGCTTCAGTGTTGACATACTTGTGCATTTAGTTGGCATAGCAAGTGTAGAAGTATGTGTGAGTGTGTGTATGTGTGTAAGTGTGTATGCTGAGGGTGGGGCAAGAGTTGTAGATTACATTCCAAAATGAATTAAAGTTCCATGTTATTAACTTTTTGCTCTAAAAAGGCTAGAGTATAATAAAGAGTAAACACCTGAAGGCTATTTGATTTGTGGCTATAGTCACTATTTATGCCTTTACTCAGTGTTTATTTCCTATAAAGATCACCTTACTTTACCTCTCTGCATCCTGCCCCCCTGAACATATACGGGCAAGGTCTCTCACTGATATTTCCAGGGAGGGTTATCTTGCCATGGCTGGGACCCAGCTGTCAATAGTTTAGACATCTTATTTATGTTCTGTTCAGAGTTTATGTTTCTTAGCCCTTCTAGCTTAAGAAAGAAACTGTTTCTTCTCTGCACGATAGGTGATGCTTAAATGTTTTTCTGTCATTCATTCTATATTGCATAACCAGCCCACTGTGATAAAACAAACATTTTAAAAATTATTTTGGAAAACTGTATTTCTGGCTCTTCTGATGAGAACAGCTTATTTCCGTCGGTTCAGGATTATAACTGATGATGATGAAATTATTAAAGAAGCTTAGAGGCATCTCTAAATTATACTATAGAGGAATTTTAACAGATATACTAGGAGAGCTCAGTCATTAAAAATATCTTCAAATAAATGAACAAAATCAATTTTTATATTTTCTTACCAACTAGTGGACTTCAAAGTCAGACTGTGGCGTGCCAAAAGAAAAGATGGCTGTAATGAAGTATGTTTGAAGCAGAGGTATATTTCTATTGCCTCGATTTGAGGATTTCAAATGATAACAGGACTTCAAATTGATTCAGAACATGTAAAAATTATCAAAATTATTGTAGCTTAGTTTTAAAATAACAATGAAAGTTCTTTAATGCATTTATGTTACAAATATTTGTTGAGTCCCTACTCTGTGCAAGAGAGGGATTTTTACTAAGATACAAAGTCCCTGCCTTTAAGTTGCTTGTGCATAATTTTAACAAAACCTGTAGTTTAAGAGGTAAACCTGCATTTCTGGAGGAGGAATTTAATAATTGAACTCTGGTCATTGGTAACAGAATAAGGCTGTGTAAAATACTTCAGGGGTAAAAGCCAGATTGCCTTCATTACAGGTCAAAAGTTTGTGAAAGCTTTATATCTGAATTTGGTTGTTAGAAACAAAGGAATGCCACATTCTTCACAAATGTTACTATATTTATGTGACATTTATGCAGAATTAAAAAAAATTAATTTCCATCTTGGCAAAACACTTTGATCATTGTGTATTTAATGGGGTTTCCATCTGAGAAAAACAATCATTAGTCTCTAATATGTTTCATACTTCTGTGGAAATAAGACAGGGTGGAATAAGAAACATTCATCTTCACTAGTCTTTGGAAATACCTAAAATAATTGACTAGCTCAGTCTTCTGTGATGGCCTGGTGACGACTAACTGAGACTATTTGCATAATAGTCAACTCTTCACTTCTGTAGTGATAACTGTTTGTATCTGATTAAAATTAAGACTGTTTTAGTTCTCTTGACTTTTTCAGAAGTTGCAAAAATTGAGATTTGCTGTTCTGCTTTAACCAAACAAATGCACACATGGGGATAACAATATGCTGAGTTTATGCAGATTTTACAGCACGAATCTGAATAAAATACCCACTAATAGATCCTTAAGGAGTAATAAACACACACGAATTTTCCTTAGTTGCACTTTAAAGTGATTTTAACATACTACTAGACCTTAACAATAATATTTAATTGACAAGATTATGCATTTGTATGGATTGAAAAGGTGGTACATATCTAATTCCAAATGAACCATAAATTTTACTTTTGCATAACATGTTTTATTAATTTCTTTATGGCCAGGACATACTACTTCCCTCCTGGTGAGAGTTTCTTAAAGCATAGTAAGATAATTTAAACACATTTAATTAACATTTGTCATCCATTTTATGAAGTAATCTGACTTTTGTCCTCATAAATACTCTCAAAATTTTTCTTGGTTTTAGACTATAGGAAGACTATGGAAAGATACGTAATGGAATTTTTGTTGTAATTTATTTTCCTTTTCAAGCAAATCTTTCCTTTCTCTGTTGACCCTATTCCAAAGTAAGCTGACAAACTGGATGATTTCTACTACTATGTAAGTGAAGACAAACGTAACACTGCTACCTGATAAAACAAAGCTATGGACTTCTCTTAGGCATCTTTTTATTCCTAGTGCCCAGCATAGTACCGGGCAGATTGTGCTAGGTGCTCAGTGAAAGGCTGTTGAATAGTTGAATGAAGACAGGCACTACTGACTTCCCTTGCAGAGTAGCATGCCTCTTAGAGGCCTAAGAGGTCATTTTGTATGTGTGGAGCTCTTTATTTCAAGGAGTAAGGAGACAAGTAAGAGATGCTAGGAATCATGATTACATTAGTACTAAATCCGTGTTCTTTTCTTTGAAAATTCAATATTTAAGCAGAACATGTACAAATGAATGAGAGATAAAGTAGTGACGTTTGACTACTGATGATCCTGGTGGATTAATGAGATATTTGTCCATTTTAGAAAATACAAATAGAACGGAGTGTATACAGTATGCTGAGAATATAAAAAGATGTTAACACAAAGGACAGGACTGGCCCTTTCAGGGCCATTAACATTTCTCTCTGAATATATACCTAAAGGAGATTTTTTAAATGTGCTATTGACCTGATAAATGGAGCCATTGTACTCCTACTCTCAATGATCATTTCTCTCCTGCGTAACCAAGGAAGGGAGCTGGAAAGTACTAGACTGTGAAGTGGATTTGAAATAGCTATCTGAAAGACCAACCTAAAAAAGGAGTTTCTTTGCTTCCATGTGTTACTCTTGGTAGTGAGGGTGGGGACATAGTGAAGCTAGTGACAATACGTATCGTCTCCATTTTTCCTATGAATATTTTAGATATTTTATTAGATATATTTAATAGTGTAAATTAGTAAAGACAAGTAAACTACTGAAGCTATTTTCCATTTTTCTTAAAATTAACTTTTCATTTAAGTGTAATATACATACAGAAAAATACATATTACAAACATAAAGTTAGTTCTTCATTAATGTTCAAACTAAAACATATGACTTTGAAAGACTAAAGCCTGAGTTTTTAAAAAGGATGCCTTTAAACTGCAATATCTTGAGTTTGTTCTACCTTTTCAGGGTTTTTCCTAGCCCTTTAGTGAAGATTTTGAAAAGAGTGGTGGCAGCAATATACAAAATTCTAGGAAGAAACTGAATTATATTAAAGATGAATGTTAACAATGGTAACAAAGTGTTTTGTATATTATCCTTGTGGGAGTTTGAGAGAGAGAAAACATCTTGTCTTCAACAAACAAACAAAAACAAACAAAACAGCAGTTTTTTTTAACATCTTTATTGGAGTATAATTGCTTTATAATGGTGTGTTAGTTTCTGCTGTATCACAAAGTGAATCAGCTATACATATATATATATATCCCCATATCCCCTCCCTATCCCACCCCTCTAGGTGGTCACAAAGCACAGAACTGATCTCCCTGTGCTGTGCGGCTGCTTCCCACTAGCTACAGGATCTTTTTCTTACATTATTTGTACAATGATTATCCATTGGATGTTGGTGGAAAATATCTGGGAAAATTGGACTCTGTGTTCTTAAATACTCAGAAAATTTGTGTCCCAGAATTGCTCCTGATAAAATTTCAGTGTGATTATTCTCCTGCTAGAGCTAGCTGGATTCCCTACAAGCAAGGATTTGCAATCCTCCATTAGCTATAGCAGCCAGAGATTTGCTAAATAAGACAAATGAAAAGCAGACAAAGTGCTATCAAGATTTATTTAAAAGTCATTCTTGAATTCTCTTCTTTAATGAGAACAACTACAGCTCTATACTTTTTGCAGTTGTATTAACAATAATACTACCCTATGGAAATTAGTGCTCAGAAAACCAGTTCTTAAGTCCTTGATGGTTCTCACGTTGATTAGTTGACACAAAATGCCTACTATATTCTTAGCCCTGTGATAAGAACAATGGGGTGTATAGAAATATAAATGTCACAAGCCATTCAGGACACTCAGTTTACTTGGTGAGAGATGATTAATGAATCGAAACAATTAGAGAATAGTCAGGTAGGCTGTATACAAAGTTCCTTAGTATACTTCAAACTATGGTCAACCAAGAGAAGTTCAAAATGTTGACCACTGCATTATTTTGCTTTTTAAGTCAGGGCAAAGCAGAGTCTTAACATTTTCGACCAAAAAAAAAAAAGTTTTGAAACTAAAAGGTTTGTGTTAAAGCACTAATTTATCCTATCAAATGAGACCTTTTCCCTCCTAACTCTCCAGAATTAACTGAGATCTGGCATGCATTTTTTGGCAGTAAGAAGATACCTCCATGACCTTGAAGGCTTTTCATGTAAGGTTCTGGGGACTTTATTTCTTTCACTCTAGACACTGCAGCTTTTATAATGGTAACACGTTATGCAAATGACTCAGCTATTCTTTGCAATAAAGAATAGGGCCTTTAAGGAAATTCCACCCACACCCCTACACCCGCCTCTTTCTGTTTGTATGCCCTGCCTCTCCCTCTCTGATGGCTCTTCCTCTCTCTGTATTTTCTGTCTCTGTCTTTCCCTCCCTCTGTCATGATTTACAAATGTTGGAAACATTCCTTCCAACAGATTAAAGAAGCTTTATCCAATTAAATCACATGAGGAATGATTTTCTAGAAATAAGGCATTAAAAAGATCTTCACTTGCTCACTGTGTTTAACTTAGTAATAGACATTAATATGTTCATGATTTTCAACAAATACTTATTTCCTATCACTAGGAAAAGTTAAATAATCCTCGTGAAAGAAAATGAGCCCCCGAGTGTCACTCTGCATATTAGCACGTAGCCAGGTCTCTGCCAAGTTGCCCTCTGACTGACTGCTGCAGATGCTCTTTCTCAAGTATTCTGAGTCATATCTTTAGTGCAAGTCTTCAGGGACAAACAATAGCACCTGTTCCTCACAAGATATCAGGCCAGTTAGCCCATTCATGTATCTTTAATGAAGCTCTGGGGCAGATGGCAAAAAATGGCATCATCAACAACTTAGCACAGAGAAAACAAAGGGCATAAGTGTTGATGCAACAATGCTGTTTTATGAATAGGAAGAGTCAGAACCTAAGTGTTTCACATGCATCTGCTGCTGTCTTGATTGTCTGAAAGATGTGAGGAACACCGTAGCAATTAAAATTTCTGGGCATGTAGCCTATTTGATCAAGAATGTGTTCCCTACCCTCTGCAGAAGGGAAATGCTTTGGTCTGGGATTGTGGAAGTTTAGAATTAATGGACAGTTGTGCTTTAGGGGATACAGTTTGTTTCTTTCCTGATGCACTGACTAGGCTTCACCTATGATGGGGTTCCTGGTTTCTCATTAGTCATTCAACTTACATACCCAGTTAGTGCTGACTTCCAAAGCAATAAAAATAATGCAGTTTCACGCTCAGAGATTATTTTTGGTCACATTGTTTTACTCTTTATATTAACAAAATCAGTTTTACTTTTACCTATGGGATAATTAAAGAATCTCTGAATTTGGGCTAAGGGAAAACTACACTTTCAAGAAAAAAAGATGCTATTTGAAATTTTGATAACTTCCTGGAAAAGACATGTGGAGACTGGTCACTTTTTGATGGAGTGAGGGGAATTCTATTATTTCTTATTCTTCAGTAAAATATTTTTGAAGGTTGCTGTTTACAATGTGACTGCCTTTCCTGGCACGTCACCAAATAGGAAAATAGGATGATGGGAAGGAAGAGGAAAGGCAGGCTTACATTCTTCAGAGCAGGGTGGGGCTTTTCTGTATTTTCAAAATTCTTTATCTGCCTTAGGCACTGACATGCAGTGCAGTAAACTTAATTCACAACTTCCATAGAAGAAAAATATTTTGGATATTTATGTGATTCTTGTGTGGCCACCAAGCCCTCTTTCCTTACCTCTCCCCCACACCTTGCCCTTGCTTTCCATTTTTGTCCCACCTTCAACCAATATTCTAGTAAGTAAAATAAATGGCAAGCTATGAAAGGAGAAATTGTTGCTTTAATTCATGATTTCCACTCACATTATTTGCACTGGGTCATACTGGTGAGCTTTGTATGAAAGATAGCAGTCGTAAGTATTCATAGACCTTCATTACCCTTGCTAGTTTGTTTTTTTTTTTCTTTTTTTTTTTGCGGTACGCAGGCCTCTTACTGTTGTGGCCTCTCCCGTTGTGGAGCACAGTCTCCGGACGCGCAGGCCCAGCGGCCATGACTCACGGGCCCAGCCGCTCCGCAGCATGTGGGATCTTCCCGGACCCGGGCACGAACCCGTGTCCCCTGCATCAGCAGGTGGACTCTCAACCACTGCGCCACCAGGGAAGCCCCCTTGCTAGTTTTTAAGACACATAATTTCTTTTAAATGGTATCCCACTGGTGAAATCTGAATAAGATTTTTGGATTGTATCAATGTCAGTGCCCTGGTTGTAATATTGTTCTATAATTTTTCAAGATGTTACCATTGGGGGAAACTGAGTTAAGCGAACATGGGATCTTTCTGTATTATTTGTTACAGCCACATGTAAATTTACAATTATATTTATAAAACTTTCAATCAAATAATTGTTATCACAAAGAATTATATTCCTTATCTCATTTAGGTCTGTTTAGCAAAAGATGACTTTATGATTAATATAATATAGTACTTAAAAGTATAGACTTTGAGCCTGACATACCTGCCCTTGAATCTTGGCTCTACCACTTTTTAATTGACTAAGTTACCTAACCTCTCGTGGTTTTGTCTTTGTCATTAAATAAATGAGGATAATAACAGTAGGTACCTCACAAAGTTTTGAGAATTAAATGAGATAGAGCATGTGAATCACTTCCCAGTGCTTGACATATAGGAAATACTGTAACATATTAGTTGCTGTGATGATGATGATGACGATGATGATTTCTGTAATTAGAGATAAAAGAGGAGCTTTTCATCATCTCTCAGCCTATGTTCTAAATGGCTACCGGATACTTTGGCTTGTATTTAATAAAGGGCATTTTGAGTTTTCATATTATTATTTTACTTAAAATGAGTTAAGGGCAACTTTATCATTTGGAGCTAAATGATTATTGCTAATGAATTAACTGGAATTAATGACAATAGATTCGAGATCAAATATTCTGGGTATAAAATAAGAGAGAAGGAACAGACTAAAACTGAACAACATAATATCTATACTCCCAGTCACCTCCAGAGACACACCTCTGAAATATAAAATTATTTTCAGTTGCAGCCCCCCAGATTTTCTCTATACAAAGAGTGTACACACATGATTTCTCTCTTTTCTATCAATGAAGTCCATGTGATATAATGGAAAAAGCACTGGACAGGGTGGTTAGCAGTTCTGGATTCTAGATCCAGCTCTGTTATAGGCAGTGTGACCTCCACACTGCCTATGACAGTGAGAGCCTTACCTTCTCTAAGCCGCCTGGTTCCCTATGTGTAAATTGTGAGGTTTGAATTGGATTAGTGATTCTCAGAGAATGGTCGCAGACCAACAGCACTAACGAGCTTCACCTGGGAACTTGTTAGAACAGTACACTCTCAGGTTTCCCCCTCAGATCTACTGATTCAGGGACTCTGAGTGTGGGATTGAACAATTTTTGTTTTAATAAGCCCTCTGGTTGATTCTGAAGTCCATAGAAGT
This sequence comes from Tursiops truncatus, assembly GCF_011762595.2. Lineage (NCBI taxonomy): Eukaryota > Metazoa > Chordata > Mammalia > Artiodactyla > Delphinidae > Tursiops > Tursiops truncatus. The sequence goes on along the minus strand of NC_047041.1, from coordinate 68,951,612 downwards.
TTGAGAATCACTTCTCTGGATTAAATTTTAGTCTAAATTTTGGACTGTTGGACCCAACCTCCAGAGTTTCTGGTTCATAGGTCTGGGGTGGAGTCTGATAATTTGCTTTTTGAAGTTAGATGCTGCTGGTCAGGTACCACACTTCGAGAACTACTAGGTTAGATAAACTCTAAGCTCCATGTCAACTCTGTGATTCCATCATTATCATTGCTTTCACAATGCCTTCTGTCCCCCTCCTTATTTACTTTGTCCCTCAGTTTGTTGAAACTGCGTCTTACCTAATAGTTAGCATTGAAACTTTCTAAAATATCCTACCTTGTAGAGGGTGATGGACAGAAAAGAGCTTCCCTAAATTCTTACAGCTTTTGTTAATATGAAGCACCTACAGCTCTTTGGCATTAAAAATGACCTTAGGACCTACTATATAGCACAGGGAACTCTGCGCAATGTTATGTGGCGGCCTGGATGGGAGGGGAGTCTGGGGGAGAATGGATACATGTATATGTATGGCTGACTTGCTTTGCTGTGCACCTGAAACTATCACAACATTGTTAATCAGCTATACTCCAACATAAAATAAAAAGTTTAAAAAAAAAATGACCTTAGGTGGCCTACTTAATTATCTCATGTGCGTTGCTAATTACAAAGGAAATATCTTCAGACACCAAGTTTCAATAATTAAGGTCTGATGCCTAATTGCCATTGATCCCTTTATGTTGTCTTAAGATCTGAAGAGCTTGGGCACCAATGTAAAAATAAAATTATGTTTTCATTCGAACATGCTGTTTAATGAATAACACTAAAGATCCCAAATTACATCTTCAAATGAGCTTTTTAATCCCACCTTCTTTTTCTTGGTTTTCTGGATATTTGGGATGGAATAATGCTCTGTGAGGCATGGGTCTGCTAAGAACAAACAAGCCTCTGCCTGCCAAACTGAATTATTTATTTGGCTCATGTTTTCTTTTTTTGAAGTAGAGTTATGGGTTAAGATCCACTGTTTCTTGTTTTATCAGTAATTTGATAATTTTCTAGTACTGAATTGCAAACTATATAAGAGAAAAGCAAGGATCTAACATTTACTTAGTGCCTATTATATGCCAGTCACTGTGCCACAAGCATTACTTTTCTTGTTTATTTAATCCTCACAACAACCATGTAAGGTAGTATCATTAGCTTTGGTTTTTACATGAGGAAATAGACTCAGGAAGGCTAAGTAACTGCTCAAGATCACACAGCCATAGAAATGGCAGTGTACAGATTTAAGCTCAGATTCGTTTGACAACAAAGCCTTTGTAGGCATAGTAGATTCTGAATAAAAATATGTGTTGAATGAATGAGTAAAGGAATGACTATATGCCATTATCTTCCTAATGTTGATTTTTAAACAATCATAGAATTATAAAGTTGAAAAAGCACTATAGGTCATTACCTAATCAGGGTTTTAGTTATGCATATCCTTTAAAGCATCTCTAACAGATGAGTATACAGCCTTTACTTGACCACCTCTTGGGAAATGGCACACACGACCTCTTTAATCACGGTGATTATTGAATAGCTCATTATTAGAAAATTCTTTGCATTCAACTTCCCTAAAATCTCTTTCTTTTGAGCCTAGATCTGCCCTTTGTAACTGCTCAGACTTAATCTGGTTCTTCTTCCATACATAATTCTTTCAAATATTTGAACATAAGCATATATCTTCTCTCTCCCAAGCAAAATAGCCCCCATTTTTCCAGCTACTTTTCAAGATCCACACATAATGATAACTTAATAAATGTTTGTTAAATGAAAGAAGGAAAGAATAAATAAATTTGATACCTAGACTCCTCAGTTTCTTGTTTCCTTTCTTTAGAATGTGAAGCATCTGTGCTGTGTTCTGGGTACATGCTAGGACTATATTTCTAGAAGTAAATGAAGTGATTTCCTTTGATATACTCTTGCACTGCACAATAGTCACCCACAAAAATATCATTTTTTAATTTTCTGACATAGAACAGCGCTGTCATCTTTGACATCTCAGGTTTGCATCAGGTCACAACAAGCTGGAGTTGAACAGCAAACCTAGTGCTTTTCTTCAGGGTTAAAGGCGAGACCTGGGCGCTAGGGGATCAGCTCCAGTTTAAGCAGGATAAGTTGGTACTCTAATGTACAAAACTTGGGCTTACCTCAGCTAAAATGGAAGAAATAGCTGCCCAAAGCCAGTTTCTTTCACGCCCCACTGGCAAGTTAGTAATTGCACAAAGACCTTTTTATTATAAGTTGATTTTCCTGAGAAATGAATTCTGAAAAATACTGTAAAGTGTTTATTTTTTGCTTGCCCTTTATTAACCCACATCTTAGGGCTTTCCCTAGAGAGAAACTGTTGGTAAATGAAACCTCTTAGACCTACACAGGAACATTTTTGCAATATGTCCCTGGCTGTGGAGGGAACAGGGACAGGACAAGGCAAGTTGGTGCTATTTAAACAGGGTCATCAGCCAGTATATGGAATTTTGCCTAAAGAGAAGATTTAGGAATTTAAACGGGGGAAGAGTTTGGGGTTGGTAGAATTACTGGGAAAGGTTTGTATCTTAAACAGGATATAATGCAGATCTTTTATACTAGTAAGGAGGGCAAAGACCCAGTTTGAACTTAAAGATCATTCCTCTTAGTACATCCTAGTTTTGATCTTTAAATAACAAAAGTCCTATAGTTTAATTTATAAAATCATGCCCTAAAAGCCAGCACAGAACCTTCCTGTGATGCTATTGGAATCAGGGCAGCATGCATAGAGTAAGGGAAGGAGCTAGGAAATTAAAATGTGATTTTCACAGACATGATTCTGTCATAGTTCTTATTTTCTTTATATGGAATACAAATGCTGATATAGAGTGAAGATTTTCTGTTTTGCATTTTTGTGCTCTTTGATACATTTATGGAGGTCAAATGAAATTTGATATAGTAGGATTTATTATGAAGTGCTCTCTGAATACAACTCCATAATTACTCAGCTACATGGTAGTGCATAAAGCTGTAAAACTGCTTAGCCAGACAAGCAATTTATGTGTTACATTGAGGTGTGGATGGCAAAGAATATTAGTTTAATTGGGAGCCAAGATGTAGTAGCCTTAAATCTGAAGAGCTATATGTTTAACATAATGCAGCGAGGCTTTGAAATAAGATGCCTAAACTGGGGAGCTGCAGCTTTTGGAATATATAAAAATTAGACATCACTTTCTGACCAAAGATACTAAGTACTATTTTCAAAATAAAGTACAGAATGCAAAGCAGGTGAAAGGGCAAAACCTTTCAACATTGTAAGGTGACAGAAGAAAACATTTCTTCTAGTTCTTTGTTTTAAAAAAAGAAAGAAAATAAAAGGAAAAAAAGTCAAGATAAAAGATAACCAGTAACTATAATTTAGTGGAAGCAGGGATGAGGCAAATTCACAATGAGGTTATGTCCTTGGTGTACCAGTGGAATCTGAAAGGGATTTGGTGAATTTAGCCTGAATTTTTCTCAGGGAGCAGATTTGGAATGAGGTTAAAAGTGGGTGGCTGTTTGGGTACCAGCACACCACCATGGGTGAAAAACAAATACTCCTTGGCATACATTTGCTCTCTGTCTGATCATAGGCTCTCTTCTGTTTAGCAGGTTCAGGGTCACATGCCTCCGCTCATGATCCCAATTTTTCCACATGACCAGCGGACCCTGGCAGCAGCTGCTGCTGCCCAACAGGGATTCCTCTTCCCCCCTGGAATAACATACAAACCAGGTAAGTAGAAAGGGATTTCACATTCTTTTGGGAATGCTAAGATCCATATGTTTTTGCTTAGTAATCACAACAAGCACAGAAGCATATGAAGGAACTATGAATAAAAAGATCATAAAAGCTATTTTAAAGTAAAATTAGAATTGTGAAGGGGGCATGTTAATAAACGAATTGGTTGCTAAAAACTTTTACTTTCTCTTCTTCCACTTGAGTTTGTTCTGAATTCACAGATAAAATGCTACTTTCCCTCAGGACTACAAATTTTTGTCAGCTCTCTCTCATACCTTTACTGTGAATAATTGTCTTTGGTTAAAGATACTTTGCTCCTCCTGAGAGCTTTTATACTCTAGGAGAGTGGTCGCATACAGTATAAAATGCTATTATTGTTTGTTGTCTGATTTCTCTTGGAAGAAGAGTTAAAACTAGACTGATTTAATTAGCTTGCTACTAATAGGTAAAATTCTTTTTGATTTTAGCCTAAATAATGAAGCAGTCAGTTGTATTTTCTTATTCATCTTTGAACCGCAAAAAACAGGACACATAGCCTTGCAGTGAAGTATGTTTTGAGATGATTTAGCAAATGTTATGATTTTTCTTTATTCCTCTGAGTTTACTGGACTCCTGGGGAATTCAATTAGGGGCATAATGGTTTGAAGCTTCTTTCAGAGCATCCTTGTAAACAGGGCTTTAAATGTTTAAAGATATGTTGCCAAAGGAATCCAATGTAAGAAGATAGTCAAGTAAATAAAAAGTCAACCTGAATTTCATTTGTGCATTCTTTGTAACTGACCTCAGCTCAGAAGTAGTGACCTTGTTCTACTCATTAATAATTTCTGTGTCAAGTTCTTTTTAACATATTAACCTGATTATATTAACCACCCAGTCTGAGTGCAACAAATCTGACTGCAGCGGTTTCTTTGTGTATGGGTTTATAAAGTGAACAAAGGTATTTTAATATGCTTAAAGCAATAATAAAGTATAAATCACTTTACTAAAATTCTCTGTAAGGAATGTTACTAAATAGCATAAAAACAAACCTAGTGGGGTTTAACATCTATTTTTTGCCATCAATTACTCTTATGCTTTTGGTAGAAAACCCCCTTCCTTGTGAGGAAAGGAAAGATGTCTGTGTCACAACCCAAATTATTCAAAGAATAGAGATCTTAAGCGATTGGCTAATTTAAGGACTGACTTTCAAAATTCCTCAGCTATAAAGCAGTCAAAACTAGGAGTAACAACGGTTTTTGGATACCACAGTGAAAGAAAATTGTGTTACTCAAAGTTAAAAGTTGATTTTTCTAGAGCAGAATTTTTAGAGCAAGTTATATTCTGTGAAATTAGTATCCATATTAAGGACAGGATAATATTTGGTCAGAGAATATCTTTCTGTCAGTGCAGTGGTTCACTTCTTCTCTGATCTCTATAAGTAGTTTTAAACTTTCTTCACCTTGACTTCCTTCAGAATGTTGGTGTAAACTAAGTTTACTGGTTTAACCTGAATCTGAGTTGTTATCCCTACACCAGTTTTGGAATCCTTTTAAATGAACTGTATGTGGAAACTATTTAATTTCCATGTTTTTAAATTTAAAATTCTCCATATTTCAAAATCAGGTTATGGGCCTTATTTTCTTCTAGACACAGATATCAACATAATTGACATGTTATGTAACTTTGTTAAGACGCTAATACTGTTTTCTTGTTTTCTAACATCTGTATTGCAATATAATTACTTTACAATGGTATGTTAGTTTCTGATGTATAACAAAATGAGTCAGCTATACATATACATATATCCCCATATCTCCTCCCTCTTGCGTCTCCCTCCCACCTCCATATCCCACCCCTCTAGGTGGACACAAAACACCGAGCTGATCTCCCTGTGCTATGCGGCTGCTTTCCACTAGCTATCTATTTTACATTTGGTGGTGTATATATATTTCCATGCCACCCTCTCACTTCATCCCAGCTTACCCTTCTCCCTCCCTGTGCCCTCAAGTCCATTCTCTACGTCTACGTCTTTATTCCTGTCCTGCCCGTAGGTTCTTCAGAACCTTTTTTTTTTTTAGATTCCATATATATGTGTTAGCATACAGTATTTGTTTTTCTCTTTCAGACTTACTTCACTCTGTATGACAGACTCTAGGTCCATCCAGCTCACTACAAATAACTCAATTTCGTTTCTTTTAAAGGCTGAGTAATATTCCATTGTATATATGTGACACATCTTTTTTATCCATTCATCTGTCGAGGGACACTTAGGTTGCATCCATGTCCTGGCTATTGTAAATAGAGCTGCAGTGAATATTGTGGTACATGACTCTTTTTGAATTATGGTTTTGTCGGGGTACATGTCCAGTACTGGGATTGCTGGGTCGTATGGTAGTTCTATTTTTAGTTTTTTAAGAACTTCCATTTTGTTCTGCATAGTGGCTGTATCAGTTTACATTCCCACCAACAGTGCAAGAGGGTTGCCTTTTCTCCACACCCTCTCCAGCATTTATTGTCTGTAGATTTTTTTTTTTTTTTTGCGGTACGCAGGCCTCTCACTTTTGTGGCCTCTCCCGTTGCAGAGCACAAGCTCCAGATGCGCAGGCTCAGCGGCCATGGCTCACGGGCCCAGCCGCTCCGCGGCATGTGAGATCCTCCCGGACCGGGGCATGAACCTGTGTCCCCTGCATCGGCAGGCGGACTCTCAACCACTGCGCCGCCAGGGAAGCCCTGTTTGTAGATTTTTTGATGATGGCCATTCTGACTGGTTTGAGGTGATACCTCGTTGTAGTTTTTGATTTACATTTCTCTAATGATTAGTGATGTTGAGCATCCTTTCATGTGTTTGTTGGCAACGTGTATACCTTCTTTGGAGGAATGTCTATTTAGGTCTTCTGCTCAGTTTTGGATTGGGTTGTTTGTTTTTTTGATATTGAGCTGCGTGAGCTGTTTTGTATATTTTGGAGATTAATCCTTTGTCCGTTGCTTTGTTTGCAAATATTTTATCCCATTCTAAGGTTGTCTTTTTGTCTTGTTTATGACTTCCTTTGCTGTGCAAAAGCTTTTAAGTTTCATTAGGTCCCATTTGTTTAGTTTTGTTTTTATTTCCATTACTCTGTGATTTATGTCATAGAGTATTCTGCCTATGTTTTCCTCTAAGAGATTTATAGTGTCAGGTCTTACATTTAGGTCTTTAATCCATTCTGAGTTTATTTTTGTGTATAGTGTTAGGGAGTGTTCTAATTTCATTCTTTTACATGTAGCTGTCCAGTTTTCCCAGCACCACTTATTGAAGAGGCTGTCTTTTCTCCATTGTGTACTCTTGCCTCCTTTTTCAAAGGCAAGCTTACCATATGTGCCTGGGTTTATCTCTAGGCTTTCTATCCTGTTCCATTGATCTATATTTCTGTTTTTGTGCCAGTACCATACTGTCTTGATTATTGTAGCTTTGTAGTATGGTCTGAAGTCAGGGAGCCTGATTCCTCCAGCTCCGTTTTTCTTTCTCAAGATTGCTTTGGCTATTCGGGGTCTTTTGTGTTTCCATTCAAATTGTGAATTTTTTTGTTCTAGTTCTGTGAAAAATGCCATTGGTAGTTTGTTAGGGATTGCATTGAATCTGTAGATGGCTTTGGGTAGTATAGTCATTTTCACAATGTTGATTCTTCCAATCCAAGAACATGGTATATTTCTCCATCTGTTTGTATCATCTTTAATTTCTTTCACCAGTGTCTTATAGTTTTCTGCATACAGGTCTTTTGTCTCCTTAGGAAGGTTTCTTCCTAGGTATTTTATTCTTCTTGTTGCAGTGGTAAATGGGAGTGTTTCCTTAATTTCTCTTTCAGATTTTTTATTGTTAGTGTATAGGACTGCAAGAGATTTCTGAGCATTAATTTTGTATCCTGCTACTTTACCAAATTCATTGCTTAGCTCTAGTAGTTTTCTGGTAGCATCTTCAGGATTCTCTATATATAGTATCATGCCATCTGCAAATAATGACAGTATTACTTCTTTTCTGATTTGGATTCCTTTTATTTCTTTATCTTCTCTTATTGCTGGGGCTAAAACTTTCATGACTATGTTGAATAATAGTTGTGAGAGTAGGCAACCTTGTCTTGTTCCTGATCTTAGTGAAATGGATTCAGTTTTTCACCATTGATAATGATGTTGGCTGTGGGTTTGTCAGATACGGCCTTTATTATGTTGAGGTAAGTTCCCTCCATGCCTACTTTCTGGAGGGTTTTTATCATAAATGCGTGTTGAATTTTGTCAAAAGCTTTTTCTGCATCTATTGAGATGATCGTAAGGTTTTTCTCCTTCAATTTGTTAATATGGTTTATCACATTGATTGATTTGCGTATATTGAAGAATCCTTGCATTCCTGGGGTAAACCCCACTTAATCGTGGTGTATGATCATTTTATTGTGCTGTTGGATTCTGTTTGCTAATATTTTGTTGAGGATTTTTCCATCCATGTTCATCAGTGATACTGGCCTGTAGTTTCCTTTTTGGTTAGATCTTTGTCTGGTTTTGGTATCAGGGTGCTGGTCGTCTCGTAGAATGAGTTTGGGAGTGTTCCTCCCTCTGCTATATTATGGAAGAGTTTGAGAAGGATAGGTGTTAGCTCTTTTCTAAATGTTTGATAGAATTCGCCTGTGAAGCCATCTGGTCCTGGGCTTTTGTTTGTTGGAAGATTTTTAATCACAGTCTCAATTTCAGTGCTTGTGATGGGTCTGTTTATATTTTCTATTTCTTCCTGCTTCAGTCTCGGAAGGTTGTGCTTTTCTAAGAATTTGTCCATTTCTTCCAGATTGTCCATTTTATTGGCATATAGTTGCTTGTAGTAATCTCTCATGATCTTTTGTATATCTACAGTGTCAGTTGTTACTTCTCCTTTTTCATTTCTTATTCTGTTGATTTGAGTCTTCTTCCTTTTTTTCTTGATGAGTCTGGCTAATGCTTTATCAATTTTGTTAATCTTCTCAAAGAACCAGCTTTTAGTTTTATTGATCTTTGCTGTTGTTTCCTTCATTTCTCTTTTATTTATTTCTGATCTGATCTTTATGATTTCTTTCCTTCTGCTAACTTTGGGGGTTTTTTTGTTCTTCTTCCTCTAATTGCTTTAGGTGCAAGGTTATGTTGTTTATTTGAGATGTTTCCTGTTTCTTAAGGTAGGATTGTATTGTTATAAACTTCCCTCTTAGAACTGGTTTTTCTGCATCCCATAGGTTTTGGGTCATCGTGTTTTCATTGTCATTTGTTTCTAGGTAATTTTTGATTTCCTCTTTGATTTCTTCAGTGGTCTCTTGGTTATTAACTGGTGTATTGTTTAGCCTCCATGTGTTTGTATTTTTTACAGTTTTTTCCTGTAATTGATATCTAGTCTCATAGTGCTGTGGTTGAAAAAGATACTTAATATGATTTCAGTTTTCTTAAATTTATTGAGGCTTGATTTGTGACCCAAGATATGATCTATCCTGGAGAATGTTCCATGAGCACTTGAGAAGAGAGTGTATTCTGTTGTTTTTGAATGGAATGTCCTGTAAATATCAATTAAGTACATCTTGTTTAATGTGTCATTTAAAGCTTGTGTTTCCTTATTTATTTTCATTTTGGATGATCTGTCAGTTGGTGAAAGTGGGGTGTTAAAGTCCCCTACTATGATTGTGTTACTGTCAATTTCCCCTTTTATGGCTTTTAGCATTTTCCTTATGTGCTGAGGTGCTCCTATATTGGGTGCATAAATATTTACAACTGTTTTATCTTCTTTTTGGATTGATCCCTCGATCATTATGTAGTGTCCTTCTTTGTCTCTTGTAATAGTCTTTTTTTAAAGTCTATTTTGTCTGATATGAGAATGGCTACTCCAGCTTTCTTTTGATTTCCACTTGCATGGAATATCTTTTTCCACCCCCTCACTTTCAGTCTGTATGTGTCCCTAGGTCTGAAGTGGGTCTCTTGTAGACAGCATATATATGGGTCTTGTTTTTGTAGCCATTCAGCCAGTCTATGTCTTTTGGTTGGAGCATTTAATCCATTTACATTTAAGGTAATTATCGATATGTATGTTCCTATTACCATGTTCTTAACTGTTTGGGGTTTGTTATTGTAGGTCTTTTCCTTCTCTTGTGTTTCCTGCTTCTCTAGAGAAGTTCCTTTAGCATTTGTTGTAAAGCTGGTTTGGTGGTGCTGAATTCTCTTAGCTTTTCCTTGTCTGTAAAGGTTTTAATTTCTCTGTTGAGTTGAATCTGAATGCGATCCTTGCTGGGTAGAGTAACCTTGGTTGTAGGTTTTCCCCTTTCATCACTTTAAATATGTCCTGCCACTCCCTTCTGGCTTGCAGAGTTTCTGCTGAAAGATCAGCTGGTAACCTTATGGGGATTCCCTTGTATGTTATTTGTTGCTTTTCCCTTGCCGCTTTTAACATTTTTTCTTTGTATTTAATTTTTGATAGTTTGATTAATATGTGTCTTGGTGTGTTTCTCCTTGGATTTATCCTGTATGGGACTCTCTGTGCTTCCTGGACTTGATTGACTATTTTTTTCCCCATATTAGGGACGTTTGCAACTATGATGTCTTCAAATATTTTCTCAGTCCCTTTTTTTCTCTTCTTCTTCGGGGACCCCTATAATTCGAATGTTGGTGTAGTTAATGTTGTCCCAGAGGTCTCTGAGACTGTCCTCAATTGTTTTCATTTTTTTTTCCTTATTCTTCTCTGTGGTAGTTATTTCCATTATTTTATCTTCCAGGTCACCTATCCGTTCTTCTGCCTCAGTTATTCTACTATTGATTCCTTCTAGAGAATTTTTAATTTCACTTATTGTGTTGTTCATCATTGTTTGTTTTCTCTTTAGTTCTTCTAGTTCTTTGTTAAACGTTTCTTGTATTTTCTACATTCTATTTCCAAGATTTTGGATCATCTTTACTTTCATTATTTTGAATTCTTTTTCAGGTCGACTGCCTATTTCCTCTTCATTTGTTTGGTCTGGGGGAATAATACTGTTTTTTATGGGGGAAGATATTGTTATATAGTCAGTGAGTTTGGACCATTTTATAAAATGTCTTCTCACACAGTATCACTGAGATTGCAGTATGTAAGTAAGGAGAATCTAGACATTGAGGCAATATTGTGCAGTAGTGAGTTACCCCTGCTGAACAGTATCTGTGAAGCATAGAGTAGTGTCTTGGGGTAGCAAAGCTGGATTTGATTACGTTGGCTAAAACCTGTTGTTTAGGGCAGGACAGTGGATTTGGACATGTACGATGATTTTTAATCACAAGCAAGCCTGGTAAAAAAGTTATTATCTGGCGACCCCTAAGTTATGTCAGAGAATTGAATTAACCAGAACTCTAAATTCTTAAATACTTTGGCTAATTCAGGTTTTATTGTATATAAAAATTATACTTTAAAAGGATTAAAATTATATGTTCATATGCTTCTGGGAGAGACATTCCATACTTAGGAGACAGTCTATGCAGTGTTCTTGTCATTCACAGAAACTGGGAAAGGAGAATACTGTTTGACTGGTGTCTGGACAAGGAAAACTTTTTTGCCCCAAACTGAGCTATAGCTATAATTTCACTTGTGAGACAATGACTGAAATTTTAGAGGAGTAGTGTTGTCACATATAAAAGCCTTGAAATGGTGGTGTAACTTTATAGTTTGATCCCCTAAGCAAGAAGAAGAATAAGTGCTACATTGGTTTTTAATGAATTACAAAATAAATGGCTCTCTTTTTGCTCTTTTTTCACCTTCCCATAACCTGAAACAATTCCATAGTGTTTGTGCCTTCAACTGATTGAATAATTATCTTCATTTCCAGAAAGCAAGGACCACCTTGGGCTGATGTTTCCTGTTAAAGTTGACTGTTTCTGAATCCATATTAGTACATTCTAAACAAATATATTTAGGGCTATCAACCTTCTCCTCTTCAGATAATTTGACCCATTATTCTGGACATTTCAGGGCCCCATGGGTAGTGAACACCAAGCAAGCTCTCCCACTCCGGTGAGTTGCTGAGGAGGCATGTTGCTGACGGGGATTGTACAGTTTCAGGGGAACATCTATCAAAATAATCTCTGCTGAAATTCTTTTATTGAGTTGTAATCCCTAATTAAACCCCACCTATTTAAAAAAAAAAAAACTGGTTCTCTAATTTAGAGACATCTTTCTAAAAAGGAACTTATCAGGGCCCATAACATAAACCAGAGAAGTTTGGTTGCTTTGCTCTTTCACATCATGATGCTGAGAGATACAGCAATCCAGGGTGAGATGAATACAATTGAGTACCTATGACTGAGAAAACTAAAAGATTAAGCCTCTTTCGTAGCTGCCAATGTGTATATCAGAGTGATTGAATTGACTGTAAAATAAAAACACTGGATAGCATCCTTTGTGTGCCAGGGATGATGCAGCTGACCCATGGACTTCGTGTAGTTGGGATTTTTAAAATGATTGCTGCTGGAGTAGCACCCTTAAAGTTTCCCAGGAGATCCTAGAAGTAGGATGTCTGCCTGCTCATGACTCCTACACTTACTTACTATTTATAATATGATAACAGCTAAAGTTTATTGAATAATTACTTTGTGCCAAACACTGTGTTAAATATTTTACATTATTTTATTTAATTCTTACTTGAACATATCACTTAACCTTGCTGAGCCTTTCATTTTTGTCATCTAAAAAAAATATGTCATGAGTTGTCCGCTGCTCAGCATGGGTGTGAAGATTAAATTTGTTAAAATGTATGAAAGTTATTTGAAAATTCTAAAACACTATGTTTGGGGATAAAGTCTGTCCATGAAACTAAGTAAATTTAACTACATTAAACTGCATTCTTATCCATTAGAAATGTGGTCCCAAAACCGAGCTTTTGACTGAGATATATTATCTCTCTGCCTGATGACCAAAAGCAATTTTACTAGTATACCTGCTGTTTCTTTAAGAAAAAAATTGTGGTAAAATATACACAAAATAATATTTATTATTTTAACCATTTTTCAATGTACAACTCAGTGATATTAATACATTTGCAGTTTTTTGTAACCATTACTGATATCTATACCACAAACTTTCAATCATCTCCAACAAAAACTCTGTGGCCATTAAACAATAACTCTCTATCCTCCTACCCTGCATCCCTGGTAACCTCTATTTTACTATTTTTCTATATGAATTTGCCTATTCTAGGTACTTCATATAAATGGAATCATACAATATTTGTCCCTCTGCATCTGGCTTATTTCACTAAGCATAATGTTTTCAAGGTCCCTCCATATTGTAGTATGTATCAAAAGTCCATTCTTTTTTATGGCTGAATAATATCCCATTGTATATATATGTCTACGTCTATATATTTGTTTGTTTATCCATTCATCTGTTGATGGATATTTCTGTTGTTTCCACATTTTGGCTATTGTGAATAATGCTGCTGTGAACATTGGTATACAAATACCTGTTTGTGTCCCTGCTTGCAGTTCTTTTAGATATACACGTAGGAATGGAATTGTTGTATCATATGGTAGTTCTATGTTTAGCCCTTTGAGATACCATCAAACTGATTTCTATACGGGCTGCACCTTTTACACTCCCACCAGTAATGCAAGAGTGTTGCAATTTCTTTATATCCTAACCAATACTTGTTATTTTCCATTTTTAAAAAAAAATTATAACCATCCTAGTAGATGCGAAGTGGTATCTCACTGTGGTTTTGTTTTTCATTTCCCTGATGATTAATGATTTTGAGCATCTTTTCACGTGCCCATTGGAAATTTGTATATCTTCCTTGGAAATGTCTAAGTACATTGCCTATTTTTGAATTGGGTTGTTTGTTTTGTCTTTATTGAGTTTCAGGAGTTCTTATATATTCTAGATATTAATCCTGTATCAAATATATGATTTGCAAGTTTTTTTTCTCATTTTGTAGGTCGTCTTTTCACTTACTCGATAGTATCCTTTGATGCACAAAATTGTTTAATTTTGATGAAGTCTGATTTATCTATTTTTTCTTTTGTTGCCTGTGCTTTTGCTGTCATATCCATGAAATCATTGCCAAATCCAAAGATTTACTCCTATGTTTTCTTCTAAGAGTTTTATAGTTTTAGTACTTAAGTTTAGGTCTTTGATCCTTTCCAGTTAATTTTTATATATGGTATAAATTAAGGGCCCAACTTCATTCTTTTGCATGTGGATATCAGTTTTTCCAGCACCATTTGTTGAAAAGATGTCTTTTCCCCAATGAATGGTGTTGGTACCCTTGTAAAAAATCAATTAACTATATGTAAGGGTTTATTTCTGGGCTCTCTATTCTGTTTCATTAGTCTATATATCTGTTCTTATGCCAGTATCATACTGTTTTAATTACTCTAACTTTGTAGTAAATTTTGAAATCAGAAAGTATGAGTCTTCCAACTTTATTTGTCTTTTTCAAAATTGTTTGGGCTATTGGGGCCCCATGCAATTCCATATAAATTTGAGGATTGGCTTCCATTTCTGTAAAAAAAGATGGTTGGAATTTTGGTAGAGATTTCACTGAGTCTGTAGATTGCTTTGTTGATCTTAACAATGTGAAGTCTTCCTGTCTATGAACATGGATGCCTTTCTATTTATTTAGATCTTTAAAAATTTCTTTCAGAAATGTTTTATAGTTTTTCAGTGTACAAGTCTTTGCCTCTTTAGTTAAGTTTATTTCTAAGTATTTGATTCTTTTAGATGCTATTGTAAGTAGAATTGCTTTCTTAACTTCCTTTTGGATTGTTCATTGCTAGTATATAGAAACACAGTTGATTTTTGTGTGTTAATCTTCTACCCTGAAACTGCTGAATTTATTTATTAGCTCTTGTAGCTTTCTTATGAATTCTTTGGAATTTTCTACATATAGGACCACTTCATATGCAAATAGACATAGTTTTACCTATTTTTACCTGTTTACCTAGTTTTACCTGTTTGCCTCTTTCTTTCTCCCTTCCTCCCTTCCTTCCTTATCCCCTCCCTCCCTCCTTCCCTCCCTTCCTCCCTCTCTCTCTTCTTTCTTTCTTTCTTTCTTTCTTTCTTTCTAATACTAACTAGAACTTCTAGTACAGTGTTGTATAGCAACAGTGAAAGTGGGTATAATTGTCCCCGATCTTAGTAGAAAAGCTTTCAGTCTTTTAACACTGAGTGTGATGTTAGCTGTGAGTTTTTCATTTATCATGTTACCCTTTCTCATGTTGATGAACTTTCCCTCTATTCCTAGTTTTTTCTGAGAATTTTTATCATGAAAAGATGTTGGATTTTGTCAAATGCCTTTTCTGCATCAATTGAGATGATCATGTGGGTTTTTCCCCCATTGTTCTATTAATGTTATGTATTGCATTGATTTTTTTATTTTTAATGTTGAACCACCCTTGCATTCCTGGGATAAATCCTACTTTGTCATGGTGAATAATCCTTTTGATATGCTGTTGGATTCAATATTTTGTTGAGGATTTTAATATTCATACAGAATATTGGTCTATAATTTTCTTTTCCTGTGATGTCTTTATCTGGCTTTGTTATCAAGTTTACACTGGCCTCATTACCTCAGAGTTAGGAAGTGTTTCCTCTTCAATATTTTTGAAGATTTTGTAAGGATTAGTGTTAATTTTTATTAAATATTCAGTAGACTTTATTGGTGAAGCCAAAAATTCAGTCCAGGAATTTTCTTTATTGGGAGGTTTTTGATTACTGATTCAATCTCTTGTTATGGGTTTGTTTATATTATCTATTTCTCCTTGAGACAGTTTACATAATTTGTATGTTTCAAGGAATTTGTCCATTTCTTCTAGATTGTCTAATTTGCTGATGTACAGTTGCTACCTAATACTTCTTTTTAATTCCTTTGTTTCAGTTAGCATTTATTGAGCACCATTTATTTGCTGATATCTATATATATAAATGTATATGTATACATATATATGAATATACATATATATTCTCATTTAATTTTTATAACAACTCTAAGATATAAGTGGCATTATCTATATTTTGTTAAAAGAAAAAAAGAAACTAAAAGTCAAAGAAGTAAATTAACTCTTTCCAAACTTTCACATCTAGAAATTAGTGGAGGTAGAATTCAGACTGAAATTCTGAATATTTGACATTTTATACTCTTGCAGGCATGATCTAAGTGTGTAAGATATGAAGAAAAGTCTAGCTTTTGTGAGTGTGTGTGTATAAAAAATGTGATTTATATGTATGGGATTATCTAGATGACATCTTGTGAAGCTAGCCATTTCTAGCTCTTCTTGACTATTTAAAACAGAGGCATGTACGACTGTTGCTGGAATACTTTATTAATTAAATCCATCTACTTGAAATCAAAGCATTTCTGAGGTTCTTCAGGTTAGTACTCCCCTTTTTAAATAAGAGTGGTGAGGTCCAAGAAGGAACTATATATGCTCACCTGTATAAACTAACCTAGCTTTATGGTGATTGAGATTATTTTAACTGTGCCCTTCTTCATATATGGAGGCTATATTATTGGTGAGTTACTAAGTCATGAACTTTAAGTTGTTATTTTAAGTTAATTTCTTGTAATGGGGATACATGTATATCATTTTGTCCATACTCACTTATTTAATTGCTATTGTGACAAATCCCATGATTTTCATATGATTAGCCAAGAGTTTGGATGCATCTGTGAAATAAGTAAAGAAATTAAGACTGATCCTTGATTCTTAGCTTCTTTAAAGGTATGAAAAACAATGCAGATGCTCTTAGAAAAAGTCTTGAGATCAAGACTCTTCTCATCATTGGTCTATTCTTTGATGAATAGAGGAGAAATTTAGCAGGAGAAATAAGAGCATGGTGATCTCAGCAATATATACTATGATCCATGGCAATTTTTTTCTCCAATTGTTCTCAGAACAAATTAAAGATTTTGTTTTCTTTTTAAGATTCTAAATGTGTCACTCATCGCCTACTAACTTTTGCTGCAGTGTGCTGTCTCACAAAGATAAATTCAGATTGATTATGGCATTCCCTCAGAATACAGAGAAGTTACAATATTTTGCTATTCTGAATACATTCATCCAGGCAAGATGCAATGTGGCATGTCCAAGTCTATACTCTTGGCTGTAATTGAAATATTTCCATATTGTAGCAAAAATGATAATAGCTCATAAAAGTGGGGTGTATCTATGAGTTATCTGGCAACTCATATACCTTACCATCATCCTGTGATACCACCAGACAATGATCTGTGAGATGAGGGATGTGTAGTATATCTTTCTTCTGTTTTGGAGGGTGGAAAATAAGGTATGAGACTTTGAGCCAGTAACTGAAGAATCTTTGAGTCCTGTCTCCTAGTTTAACGTATTTTTCTTCTCTACTCCTCCCAAACTCTCTAAATAGGTTAATATCTGAAGTTAGTATCTCAGAAGACTGCAACCATCCCAGTCCCTCGTCTTTCTGAGGAATCAAAGTAAATGGACAGAATTTTACCCATGGGATTTTTTACTTTTTAATAAAAGTGAAGTTTGTATCCGAATTACACAAACTAGGAGTATTCTTGCAGGAGGTAGTCTGAGTCTAATGGGTCCTAGGTTCATGATACAAGCTCCTCCTTTTCCTGTGTTTAAGTCTTAATAAGTTTCGGCTTCCTTTCGGTTTCCCTGAAAATTAGAAAATATACTTCCTGTCATTCAGGGACTCTTGCTGTGGAGCTGCTTTGATCCCAAAGCAATGTTGGTTATTGTGGCAAGTGAAACTAATGTCAGGCAAATGTCCTATAGGCTGTAACTCCTGTTTCATATTTGCTCTGTAAGCTCCAGATAAAAATAATCAGTTGGAAAACCTAGAAGCCTGGAAAGATGGATTTATGTAATGGGCATTATTTCCCAAATTGGCATTTGGAGGTTGTCTACTTATACTAGAGGTAGCAAGGGCCAGATTACAGTAGTGCCTAAAACCAACCTGTTTCAACAGGCTTCATCTTCTTTTGTACAGATTTAAAGAGAATGGGTCCTCACGCAAGCATTTCAAATCCAGAGACAAATTTGAAAAAAATTGCTACAACATGTTGACTGATTCCTTGCCAAGTCAGCCACTGAGAACTTTTTCTTGATCGACTCTTACACAGAGACAATTAAAGGCGAGGGGGAGGGGGGGAAAGCTTGTAACTTTTTAAAAGAATTAAACTTCACAGTACTCTAAATCCCTCTCCCTCTTAAATCTTCTCTTCTACTTTTAACCCCCCTCTTCTTCACCCTTACCTTCTCCCTCTCTGGCCTTTTCCTTTTTCTCTCTCTTCTGATCATTCCCTGTGATATACTCAGTTGCTCTAATGTATTCATTTTTACTTTTGGTATTGATACAATATGTTCTGGAGACATAGCTTTCCAAAGATTATATTCAGATATACAGATTCAAACCAGCAGAAAGGTTAAAAACATTTTAAAAATATGCTTGTCAGCAGTGGAAAGAAAGCTGTTTGTAGCCAGCAGGTGAGCTGGAGAGTACTACAGGGTGTGGTAGAGATGGTAATAAATTAACTG
Source organism: Tursiops truncatus (assembly GCF_011762595.2). Taxonomy (NCBI): domain Eukaryota; kingdom Metazoa; phylum Chordata; class Mammalia; order Artiodactyla; family Delphinidae; genus Tursiops; species Tursiops truncatus. The sequence goes on along the minus strand of NC_047041.1, from coordinate 68,933,359 downwards.
GCAAGCCAAAAACTATAAAAAAAAAATCAGCTATTTCATAGCATAGAAGCATGACAGCTATGAAAAAAGGAGTGCCCCAGGGAATTCTTTTAGAGTTTGATTTTTTTAAATATGTTTGACATGAAAAATGTTTTAGTACAAATAAAACAACTGGTATTAAACTTACAGGGAGGAGGGTTATGGCTTAGAGTTAGTATGAATAATGCATGATATTTAAAGAAAGAACAGCTCTAAAATGTTCTGAGAGGCAGCCCATGTTGATGGTTGGAATGGTGATTTTTTTTTCTCTATTTTTGAAGCATCATTAATTCAGCATCGTTTTGTGATTTTTTTAACCTGATAAGATGTCAACCAAAGAAATACTGTTTGACTTAGATTAGGATATTCTTTCTTCAGATAATTTAGTTTAAATATCAAGAGGATCAGTAGAATTATTTAAGCATAAAGCAGCAGTCATTTACCATAAAAAATAATTTGGCCTAGTTATCTTTTTTAAAAAGCTCATGTAGCACTGCAAACCAAAATCAACCTCATGGAAGGGGAAAAACAAGATCAGATATTTTGAACATTACTCCATAGGAGACTAGCACAGTATAGTGTTAGTGAATGCATTGTAGCAGCGCTCCGTATGCAATCAGAAGCCAATTGTTACTGGACTGTGTACAAGCGCACACTGTGCTCAATGGTCTGATGAGGTATTATGGATAGGATGCAAAGAGACTGTGTAGATTAGAAGCTTACAATTTGTTAAAAGTGAAAGCAACTTAACATTTACATTGGGCCAGCTGAGTGCAACTTCATGTGGCAAACAGGATGAGTTCCAACGAACCAGGGGCACCAGGAAGGCTCCAGGTATTAGTGTCCATGCAGAAAAAAAAAGGGGTTTCATTGCTTTCTAGTTGACTACCTTTATTACTGTGATTCTTTCTATACTTTTCATTATTATATTCAGCTTTTAGTGTGGAAAAGTTCATGCAAAACAGCATGATTATTGTAAATGTCAAAAATGTGTGGAGGAACAGCCTATTAAAATATAGCCTAGAGATAATACATAACACTGACTTTAAATAAGTGGCTGAAGTCAAAGTGATACTCCATGAAATCACTGATATTGTGTAATTTATCCGTAAGTATTAGTTTTGATTTCAACTGCCACTATCACAATACATTCCTCATCACTTTCTCTTGGTTCTTCAGGTTGTTCGCTTCATACAGCCTATGTTCTTAGGTCACAGAAGGTACTTCAGCCCCCCTGTTTAGGAGTGGTCTGGAGCCAGAAACACATTAAGACGTAGCATTGATCTCTGCTAAACCATGCTCAATCTCGACCAGACATTAAATGCAGATATCCCATGTAAAATGTGTGTTTATTTAATCAAATCATCATCAGAGAATAAGTGATGAGTGCCTAGTGTGTGTGCATGATTCTGTACTAGGTTCCACCGGAAGTTAGCGCAGAAAAACATAGTTTCCGCTCTATTTGGGATACCAGGCATTTCATAGAATGTTGGCAGATAAGATTAGCTTCTCTCTTACCCCTATCAAATTAAAGAGGTTGCATTTAATTTTTTTCCTCTATTTTTTATAAAATAAACGTTAGGGTTATGGACAGTCAGTAATTCTTAATCTTTTTTGGACTGTAATACTCTGCCTTGCCTACCAAGGCAAAACGTTTTGTTGTTTTAATGTAAAAGCCTTAATGCTTTCTCAGTGAACTGAATGTCAGCCTGGCTTTAAGATATTTTTTTACTCTTAAAAAAATGATGTATTACAAGATTTGTAATGGAGTGAACATGCTTGAATTGCACATTTAATTTTTTTAACATCACATTCATGTTTTGCCAGTTTGCCTACCAGCTATCTGTTAACAAAAAGTTCCAAGGCAGCAGTGCAAGTCTGTGCCCAACTAAGCCTTTTGTTTCTGCAGATGTTTGGGCTTAGAGCAATGTTGTAAAGCTCCGGCAATCCAAGGACCATGTTTGTACTTGCCTGCTGTGATTCCCTGTTCATTGTCTAAACCTGTATGCATTGTTCTTTCCGACAGGTGATAACTACCCTGTACAGTTCATTCCATCAACAATGGCAGCTGCTGCTGCTTCTGGACTCAGCCCTTTACAGCTCCAGGTGAGTGCCAGAAGAAAAAAATGTGTGATACGAGCCAGTACTTTAGTGGAAAACTGCTAACCAGCTGTATGCTAAATAATGGCCTGGATATTAAATAATTTTTTAAGCATAGCCTAGAAGGATTAACACCTTATGTACTTACCATACTGCAAGTAGAAGAGAAAACTGTCATGTCAATATTTTTAAAGGAAAAAATGACATTATGACTTAGTACTGTATGTTCTCGATCGGTAAGTTAATGGTTTTACAATTTTTTATGACTGATTGTTATGGTTGTTATTGGGTATGTAAGCTTTTTCCTTATCAATTCTTCGTCCACGTCTCCATTCATGTCCAATTAGCTTTTACACGTAAGCATCAAAACAGAAAACAATGTTGGATATTTTCCTTCTTGCAGCTCATGGAATAGGGGGTTGTTATTACCAAATTACTTTAACTATTTGGAAAATGTGAACACTTTGCTCCTGAATATGTGTATTCTCGTCCTCATCCTCATGCCAGGTCAAAAGTCTGGGCATGGTGTCTGACCAAATTCTGGGTTAGAGTTCTTTACCTATGGAACTAAAATTGGAGAGAAAGTGTTTTGGAAGCTAAATTAAAAAATCACTTGCACCTTCTCTTCTTCATAGTAAAATGGTGCGGGGGGGTTAACAATAGGACTAAGTAATCTTTATACCCTTCTAGCACTGCCATCTTAATGGGAAATTGACTATAACTATGAGTGTATATTTTAACAAAAACAAAAAGATAATATCATTAAAATAATGGTTAAACCTTCAGTATTTGAACATTTAGAAAATGTATGGTAACTTGAATTTCAATACAGTGGATAGAGATAGTTTTTTATTCTTATAATTTACTGTGATTTTTTTTTGAATTTTCTTAAATAGTCTAGGGAATAGCATCTAACTAGGCATTTTTGTTTCTTCTTTGCTATTACTCATATGACTTGAATGTAAAAAATGTACAGATATTTTACCGTGAAAAAGTATCATTTTGAGTACCTTCAACTGGGTCTACAAATAAAGAATTTTTGCAGTACTTTGAGAAGTTTTTGTCATAAGCCTCATCCAGAAAGTCTTGAAGATGTTGTCCATTATGGACTGCCTAGCAGAGCTAGACATTTTGCCTAATGAAAGCAGCAACCCTACCTCTCTTCTAAACCCTCAACTTCTCTACTACTGACAGGGGAACTTACTGCAGTTGGTAAAAATATAAAAAGAAACCTCACTCATAATCAATCTAATCTATTTCTCCTTTTTCCGTAGCTATGCTATTGTGTGTCTTCTTGAGTCAGAGGCAAAAATAAGAAAGCAGTTTGATCCTATAATCAAGTTTCTGTGAAAGAGAGTATCTGGGTCCTAAACCTACTTTCTATTCTTTGGTGTGGTCAATACCCTGGGTTTAGAAATATGTGTTCTGTTTCATGAGTTCTGACAGTATGTTTTGTCTTTTTTTTTTTTTTTTTCTGAATATGCTACTAAACAGAAAGGTCATGTCTCCCACCCACAAATTAACCCAAGGCTAAAGGGCCTAAGTGACCGTTTTGGCAGGAGTTTGGACACCTTTGAACATGGTGGTGGCCACTCTTACAACCACAAACAGATTGAGGTATGAATACTTCCATTGGTGCTTCATTGGGTGGGGGACTGGATTGTTCAGTCATATTCTAGGCTTTTTTTAAAAAGTAGCAAACACTCAACCTAAACACTAAAACATAATCTTTCTCTTTTTCTCATTCCTAAGGAGGCTCATTTTTGCTCCTTTTTCTTTCAGAGAAAAAGGCAAACCCCAGACCAACGCCTCTGAAATACATTGTTTATTGCTATATATTTAGGCAAATTCTTTACATTATGAGTGCTTTCAAAACCATCTTTATTTCCCTTACTCTTTTTTTTTAATGTATAATGCTGTATAGTAGTTAAAAAACACTTAAACATTAAAAGAAAAAAACCTCATTTGACCATGTAACAACCCTATGGAGTTGATAAAACATAATTCTGCTTTCACAGACAAAACAATGGAGGTTCAGAGAGGTCAGGTTATTTAACCAAGGTTACGAAATATTCTTGGAGTCAGAGTTATTATCCAGGATTTCTAACTCTACCAAATTCAGGTTTTCAAATTTAGTTTTCTCTGGCTGAAGGGAGGTTGGGTGCCTGGGCCTGACATAAACTATTATAGTAGCCCCTTCATATTTAACTTTCAATAAAGCTCTTTGTTGTTTTTGTGGGATATTCTTACTACATGGGAGAGGCTGGCTCATACGGCTCTTTTGAAAACCAAACCCCTTTCTCCTATAGGGACCCAGTCCTCCTCTCTCCATTATCATGCTTAATTCCTCTCCTATATCATTGGGGTACCTCTCGGGGTACTATCAGATGCTGGAGTGTTGCTAGCTCTCTGTTGAGTCACAAAACAAGGAGACAGGTTATCTCACACTGAAATACACTTTAACTTTCTGGGTTAGATCTAATACTACATTTATGTTCTAACCTAGGATGGTAAACCCAGTTTAAACAGAAGAAAACAAATTACATCTAACAAAGTTGTATATTCAGCTCCTATCGGCTCTGCCCGTCTATACATATCAACTACTATGTGATCAATAAAGTGTCCCTTTGACATTATCTTCTCTGTTGCTTTTAAATCTGCATTTTTGGAAGATGATAGAGAAAGCTCACTTCTAAGAAGAAGGAAGAGGACAAGATCAAAGGACACCTTGGAAGTAGCCTAAGGAAGAGTTCAGACCTTGTTGCTTGCCTTCTTCCTTTCCCTTTCCCTTTGATTATAAGAAGTATATAGGGGGTTTCCACCCAGACATGACAAGGCATATACTGTTAGAATATCTGCGGTCTTCTATACAGCCAGAAGGGATTTCTTTTCTAAGGCTTTCTTTTGGCTGTAGAGAAGGTGCCGTATTTCTGGACGTTCTAAAAATCTACTGTGCTTAGGATTGGCAAGCAGTGAGACAGCTGGACGTTAAGAACAAGCCTTTCTGTGTGATGACAGTTAGCAAGCTTACCTACTCAGGACAGGTAGTTTGTTAAATTTTTAAGTGCTTGAAAGAATGTAAAAGCAAGTGGCCTTGGCTCAAATTCAAAACTTCCTCTCCTCTTGACTTTTATTTTCTCTTGAGGTGTTGAGTTCTATCCCATCAACCTTCCCTTAGCCAGTTTTCTACCCCGTGTCTTCTTTTACTAATTTTCACTTAGGTTGACTTCTCTTCCCCCCACCATCACAGACCCCTGATGCTGTCAAATCTGGCTTCTGTTGGGTTTCTGGAAACCATGATGTCATATATGTGAGTGCCAGATCCGTGTAGTGCTGTAGCAATGCGGATCTAGGAGCACAACATATGCCACATGCCTGCCACTTTAATGAGACTAAATACAGAATCTGGTAAGGCAGGGGGCCCTCATAGCTTTGCAGTGTAAGTTTGGGGTGGTTTGAGAGTTTCCTGTTTTTTTTTGTTGTTTTTTTATTCTTGCTCTGTTCTCTAGCTTCCACTTTTTGTACCTTTCCATGCATGTCAGGAAACCTTTGCTTAGAAAAGATTGACCTGGTTTGAAAGGCAGGTTTCTCAAACTATCCTGGTATGAGTATAGCATGTTCATTGGGACTTCCATGAACTGCACAGTGGACACCCATATCTAACCTGCTATAGACACTAACATTTTAAATCTTGAGCAAAAGTAGAGAGAAAATTTAATAATATCTTGCTTTATTGATTTTAAAGTCTACTTTCTTTTCTAGCCAGGGTTTTCTCCATTCCTTTGACAAGCTAAATGTCACAGCTGTGTCAACTGTGGATAGGATCATGATAAATAGGATCATGATAAATTGTGGATACTAAGCATTACAATTATGTTAATGGGTTTTATTTCTAATCAGAGATTCTTAGGAAGAAAGACCATAACACATATATACCACCACCACCTCCACGCACACCCTGCTGCATTGCTCAGAAGTGGTCCTCTCTACCTGACGTACAGTTAATTTGTCCTTCAAAGGTTGTCACTTTTAACATTAATGAGCCTGGGTAATCTTATCAGTATAGTTATACTCTGGAAGCCTGAAATTTTGTTATCAGGTAGAGAAAAGGTATTTAAAGTGGAAAGATCCTCCTTACGTTAGTATATTCCAGTTCTTTCTTTAAAATAAGAAAGACACAGAAAAGTTTTTTTGCTTTTTGTTTTTTTTTTGGTACTCCATGCTGATCTAAGGCATGGTTTTCTCTGCCTCAGGAGCACAATATTAGGAGAGAGAAGGCCAAAGAATGCTATTTTTAGTTGAACACTTCAGCAGATGGAGGCATGAATACTCATATATCTGAAGGTTGAGGGGCTTGAACCATTAATTTTGATAATGTATTTAACCCTGGGAACAATCAGAAACTGTAACTCTAAGGTTACGGTGCTTTTGACCTTTAGAGAACAGAGGGCACTTGCTACAGTAAACAATATATTATATTGCTACTTATTCCAGTTCTCTACCCGTATAAATTTCAGGACCAGTTGCCATTTGCTTTCCTCAGCTATGTTAGCATTGATCCTTCAAGTAAGTCAAAAGGGGGGGACCAGTATAATGAGGCAGTCATGTAAATATGGCCTTTAAATAGCTAAGATGTTAGATTGTTCTGAAGAAATATTGTCTCAGAAACTAAGCTCAGAATGACACTTTTTTTTAAACGAAAGAGTGATTTTAATGTACTGATTCATTTTTTGTTGTTACTTTCAATGTGATAGGTACCTAAAGTAATTTGGTTTTGTTTTTTAATTGGAAGTAATGTTGCCTCATAGTTTATATGAAATCCAATCTGGTACCATATCATGCAAAGTAATGCACCTGTCTCATGCTTTCTTATTAAATGATGCATGCTTCTCTAGCAAATACAACAGCTAAATATCACACAGTTTAAGAATTTCTAATTAAAATATCTCCACATGTCAGCATATTGGTAATGTATTATTTTAATCCATTTATTTTGTTTATGAAACAGTGACATATGTTTAGATTGTGAAATACATGAGCCTTAAAAATCACTTTATTGAAGAAAATTAATTCCTACAATACTGTCTCGGTAATGTGTTCACTCACCCAGTCAGTCATTGGTGGCACTGCCAGTCTTAATGTAGAGTAGACACACTTACTAGTTTTATCTGTGTAACAGTCTTGGAATGAAGCAATAACAGTTCTTTTTCTTAGTTCCAAACGATAGGGTTTTCTTCCTTTACTTTTTTTTTTAACTCATTAATTCAAACCTGTCCCCCCAAAACACTTTTTGTTGCTTTTTTTTTTTTTTAATACAATGAAGGATGGGACTGAGTGTATGTATAAGGGATTCTGAGAGACCAATCAAAATTAGAAACAAGCTAGTTACCTTTTCAAAGTTAGACATAGTAATTTGTTTGTCAGCAGGGAGATGTTTGGGTCAGCCCTGAAATAAAGTGACTGTCAGCAGTTATTCCTACAAGACAAGTAATTTCACTCAATGTATTACTGACAGATTGCTCACTTCTCTGAATCACCAGAGAAAACAAACTTAATATTGTTACAGGCAGAGTTTCTGTCTTCATTAGCTGCAGAGAATGATTTTTATCTAGCATTCAAAGACTACCAAGCTTTAGTTGGAACATATTTTAACCAAGTTCTTATAATGACAGTGTGGGTGGTAGCCTAAATGAAAGGAAGTAAATATGAAAATTTTAAAAATCAATATAAATATATTTTCACTTTTATTTGATGGGTATTATGTGTAGTTTTGGGAAGATTTGAGGAAAGGAGTATAATCAGAGCCTTAAAACACTAGAAAAACCTATCAATCAACCATAAGTTATTCTTAAATGAAACTATTAAAGTCTTGCGAAGTTTGCAAAGATGGAAGAGAACAATTGAAATTTTGCAAAAGTGAATACAAACACATATTTTATTTAAATGATATTGTCAGTTTTCATGCTACAACTGGAAAGTGAAGAAGTGCCCATCAACATTGAGAATGCTCTATTTCTATTTTAGTTCCAGCCTGAATCTTTATGATATTATATATAGATGCTCTTCTCTGGCTCAAACCCTGTCGTCTTGTTTGAAATCGTAAACATGCCTCAGTTCTGTGGAGGAATGAGAGGGTGAGTTAGCTGGGCTGAGTGGGCTTTTTAGGTTGTGATTTCTAATAGAGGGGTGAATAAAGAGTTGATTAGAGTGACCTATTACTAGCTACCTGATAGAGAAAAAGGAATGCACTGATTCAAAGCTTGTTCTGAGGATGCCAACCAGGGGGTTGTGCTTTGAGGGGAAATGCTTACTTTTCTCATAATCAGCCTTTTCTCACCTACTTTGACTTTAAGAGTGTGATGGAAATTGGGAGGACCATTACAGCTGGGATTAGATGAGCTGTGGACTAATGGAATGAGCTCCATTTTGGAATCAGAATCTTGGATTAGAGTTTCCGCTATTACTTGCTATGTTGTCCTATACTGTTCTCAAATAACCTTTTTTCAGTTTGTTCATTGTAAAAAGGGGATAATATTTATTCCCAGGGTTGTTGTGAATAATAAATGGGTTAACGAGGCATGTATTAGATTTCCACAAAAATTCATTATCAGAATAGGAAAAACCTTACCAACATTCCAATAAGCAGTCATTTCTACTCTAGCTTTGCTGCCTAAGTGCTTCTGAGGGGCAGCTCTACTCTCATCTAGCTCTGATTCAGAATGTGTCACTGATTCAGGGATTTTTGTCTATTTTGTTTACTGTTGAATCTTCAATGTTGCCTGGGACAGTAGTTGGTAAAATGAATGAATTAATGAATTCCCTCTTTTGGTGGCAATCTGGGACTCAAGCTTCTTTGGAAATTTTTTTTTTTTTTTTTTTTGGATATGTTCAGCCACGTGCTCTGTCTTTAGGAGGGATTATTTCATGTAAACAACTTTTCATTTCTAGGTAGGCTTCTTTGGAAAAATGGCAGATGTCAAGTGAATCTTGATGGAGATTAACAAAATATAGGCAGATCAGAGAAGGATGCAAAATATTAAGACATTTCCTAGTGTTTGGGAATCTGACTTATTTTATTCAATGAAGCAGAATAAGTTTATACTACCACTTACAACATTACTAGCACTTAAAACATTGGGTAAACTTGATTTTCTCTTAGAAATTTTATCTTCAGTTGATTTTCAGGTAGTATCTAAAAGTTGAGAGAGTATGGCTCTTCTCACCAAGCTCTGTTAATCACTGTGTTTAAGTTATTTGATTGATGGGATGGTTAGCTGTACTCACAGAGATGGTTTAGTAGGAGTCCAAGACCTTGGAATTACAAAATCAGTGCCGTCCTCTATCTTTCCTCGTGTAACATCTCCACCAACATTCATTTAGCTCCAGCCTCACTAATTAATACACACAACAGGGAACTCCCAGTATCTGAATACTTGTATTTAAACAGACTGCTTGTAACATGCAGTGGTTTCTAAAATAATGACAGGTATTTCTATTCCTGTTTTTACCAAACTGGAGTTTTGAGGTATTGTTTGGTTGGTATCATGTATCATATATTGTATGCTTATGTGTTATAATGAGCTACCTTGAAATTAAGAGAGATGATGTGATTAAGAACATAGGGGAAGGTTTGAAAGCAAAACATTCTAGTGTTTTAGAAAATGCTTCACTCCAGTTTCCAACCACAGAATAAGTCAGGATATGCAACATTCAGGAAATTTAAATCAGAAAAAGATGTGATGAAATATTTTGACATGTTGTGTAACAGAAGAGACTGAGCAGAACAAAAACATTTTTAAACCATTTTATTGAACTATGAGTGACATACAAAAGCTGTACATACTTAATATATACAACTGGATGAGTTTGGAGATAAGTATGTACCTGTGAAACCATACCACAATCTATGCCATAAACACCCATCACCTACAGAAGTTTCCTCTCACCATTATTATAATAATAATAATTATTATTATTACTATTTTGTGTGATAAGAACATTTAACGTAAGATCTACCCTCTTAGCGAGTTTTTAAATATACAATACAGTGTTATTAACTATAGGCTTTATGCTATACAGTAGATGTCTAGGATTTACTTACTTTGCATAACTGAAACTTTGTGCCCTTGACTAATACTTCCCATTTCCCCTCTCCCACCCCCTGGCAACCACCATTCTACTCTCTGATTCTATGAGTTTGACTATTTTAGATTCCTCATATAAGTGGTATCACATAGTATTTATCTTCTGTGTCTGGTTTAACTTAGCATAATATCTTCCAAGTTCATCCATGTTGTTGCAAATGGCAGAAATTCCTCCTTCTTCTTTAAGGCTCAATAATATTCCATTTTATGTACATATTACATTTTCTTTATCCATTCATCCATCAATGGACATTTAGGTTGCTTTCATGCCTTAACTATTGTGAATAATGCTGCAGTGAACATGGGAGTGAAGATACCTCTTTGAAATCTTGATATCAATTCCTTTGGAGATATATCCAAAAGTTTCAGGCCTTACATTTAAGTCTTTTAAATTTAAGTCTTCCATTTCAAGGTAATATTTTTTTTGTATGGTTTAAGATAAAGGTCCAATTTCATTATTTTGCTTGTGAATATTCAGTTTTCCCAATGCCATTTATTGAAGAGACTATCCTTTCCCCACTGGGTATTCTTGTTACCATTGTCAAAGATCATTTGACTGTATTTGTGTAGGCTTATTTCTGGGCTCTCTATTCTATTCCCATTGGTCTATATAGTCATTGTATGTCAGTATCATTTTTTTTATTACTATAGCTTTGTGATATATTTTGAAATCAAGAGGTGTGAGGCCTCTAGTTCTTGTTCAAGTTTGCTTTGGATATTTGGGGTCTTTTGTGGTTGCATGTGAATTTTAGGATTTTTTTTTTTTTCTGTAAAAAATTCCATTAGGACTTTGATAGGGATTGCATTGACTCTGTAGATCACTTTGAGTAGCATGGACATTTTAACAATTTTAATTCTTCTAATCCAAAAGTTTTTTTTTTTGTTTTTTTTTTTTTGTTTTTTGTGGTACGCAGGCCTCTCACTGTTGTGGCCTCTCCCGTTGCAGAGCACAGGCTCCGGATGCGCAGGCTCAGCGGCCATGGCTCACGGGCCCAGCCGCTCCACGGCATGTGGGATCCTCACGGACTGGGGCACAAACCTGTGTCCCCTGCTTCGGCAGGCGGACTCCCAACCACTGCACCACCAGGGAAGCCCCAAAAGTATTTTTAAGTGATATTTTAATTAAAAAGCGTTGAGAAGCTACACATAGCTGGATAGATTCCCCTCATAGGTGTGCCCCAGTGAGGGATAAAACTTCTGACCAGTAGAGCTAGCAGATACTTACTACTATTCTGCCAATTCTTCCTTTCTGTTTTACTTGTAGAAAAGTGCATATCCTACAGGTATGCATGTTTATGCAAACCCATATAAAATGGAAATTCAGGGAATATTTATAACAATTTAAGCTCTCTGTACTGATTTGAAACCATCTTGCTTTATTTTGACTGTTCTAGATCATTAGGATTAAGATAATAACCAGATTCCCTTATATATCTTCCAAGCCTAAATGGCACTAATAATGGATTATTTTCTCTATTAAATGTAAACAAGCACTAAACACCTACTGTGTACTAAACATCTACTGTACTGGTTGCTGTATGGATAAAAAAGTCATATGTTTCCTTCTTTCATTCCTTTCATAACTGGTGACATCAGTACAGCCATCTTGAGTCACACTGAGAGGAATTAATTTAACATTCTTTTTTTTCCAGCTGTATAAGTACCAATTCCTTTATATTTACAGTCATTTAATGCTGGTTTAGCTAAATATTTACATTTCCTTTTAATAGACAAAAATGGAGGAAACAGCTAAATTTATTTCCCAAGGCTTCCACCCTCTTGGTCATTTGGTGAAGTAAAGACTCAGTGAAAATTCTTAATTTCCAGTATACGGCACTGAGTTCATTTCTTACTGTATGTTTCTGTTATAGCACCAGCTATAATACCTGTAAACAACCTTTGATGTCATAATATATATTAACCTAGACCATGATCCTTGGTATCAGTAATGTCCCTAATGCAGTTTACTCTGGAGCAGAATGAACTAAAAAAAAAAAAAAAAAAAAAAAAGATATGGGGCCTTCCCTGGTGGCACAGTGGTTGAGAGTCCGCCTGCCGATGCAGGGGACGCGGGTTCGTGCCTCGGTCCGGGAAGATCCCACATGCCGCGGAGCGGCTGGGCCCGTGAGCCATGGCCGCTGAGCCTGCGCGTCCAGAGCCTGTGCTCCGCAACAGGATAGGCCACAGCAGTGAGAGGCCCGCGTACTGCAAAAAAAAAAAAAAAAAAAAAAAAAAAAGATAGATATGGATACAAATTTTATTGCTTAAAATGTATATGTGTTAACTATCTCAAACCCTCCAAAGTGCAAACATACAGTGCTCATTTGAAGCCAGATTGGAACAGAGTTGCTTTTAATCTAGAAAATCCATTTGGGGGATATTTATCAGGTTTTCACTCTAATTCACTTATTCATTTAAATTAAACAAATAATGAAGTATTACATCTTTTCTTTTAAAATTCCTATTACTTGAAATTATACCTGTTAGCTTTGAATGACTGTGACAATGTCATGAAATTTATTGTCTCTTGGAGTTGCATCAAAATCTTTTTTTAAAAAGGAAGCTTATAAATGATCATGCTTAGGAAATTTGAAAAAGTTTGTGTGAAAATCGAAACAATAAATTTACTTATTCAGTTATTTAACAAGTATTTATTTAGTGGCTATAACGTGCCAGGTACTGTTCTAGACCAGTAGTACTCAACCGGAGGCAATGTTGCCCACCAGAGTTCAGTTGACAGCGTCTGGAGACAGTTTTGATTGTTATGACTTGGGGTGGGGGTGGAGATGCTACTGGCATCTAGTGGGTAGAGGTCAAGGATGCTGTTGGATATCTCACAATGCACAGTTTAGCCCCTCACAACCAAAAAGTATCCAGTCCCAGCTATCAGTAGTGCTGAGGTTTAGAAAACCTGTGTGAAACAAAGTCTTTGTCCTAGGGAGTTTACATGCTAGCTGGGGAAAGGGAAAATAGGGAAAGAAATATTTAATAAAGAGTTGGGATTGCAAATCTTACTCGTCTTAACAGAAATATCCCACCTACCTATCTACCTGTCCACCTGAACCTGTATGTGCAGGTTTAAAAAGACTGAGACCTATATGATTGTTTATCCTGAGTTCTTTGCTTCACTTTGATCTTCAAAACTAAGACTTTTATTCTAGTCAGTCACTTCTGGCTAGAACAGTCACAGTTCTCCTCAGGCTCATTTTCTCAATTGTATTAAGCACACCATATACTCTGGCTTTTGGTAAAGTAATATTATTTCTGACTATAATAGTGTATAAATCTATATTTCCAAGTGAAGTAAATATGAAATTTGGTGAGGACATGGGAGCTGTTTATTAGTTTTTATAGGATGCTATTTGTTGAGATCCCATAGGATGAGTGGAATCACTCTTGGCAGAGAACCTGTATTTGATGTGTGACTTGGATATTACAAAGGAAGCCTGCCTTTCTTTCTAAAAACAAAACTAAACAAAACAGATTTAAGAATAGTATGAATATTATATGTATGTATGTATATGTATATACGTATACCTACATATATACGTATACATACACGTATATAATACGTATTGCATAGTATTTTAAAGTTTAATAAGCAATTTATATTTAGGCTTTATAATAAATATGCTTTAATATTATCCCCATATTTTAGAAGAAGAAAATGAGGCTCAGATGGAAGTGTTGGACCAGATTACTTATCTATTAAACAAAACAGGGCCATAATGCATGGTTTAAGTGCATTTTAAAATTTACTTCTTGATCAGGATTCTTTGCTTTAAACTGTGCTGTATGTAGGTATGTAGGAAGCACAGTCATTTAGAAGCTTTCCTGAATGACTTATTCTCCTCTTATTATAATATTCAAGTGAATTAAAAATAATCTAATTGAACTATAAAGGGGAAAAATTCAAAGCCAGCATCACATTCTTGGGATCTCAAAGAGTTCATGTATTTTTCCAAATTTCTAGTTAACTGTCCAGAAGAAGCTTCAAGCCTAATAGAATTAACCAATATAAGAATTATCATGAAATATGTCTTATTCTGTAGCTTCCTTTTGAGGAAAATGCTTAGAATGTTTTTGCTGAATGCTGAGCTCTATTCTTTTGAGAGTTTCTGGGCCTGTCTTAACATTTCAGTTTTGATGAGTCTCCTGGAGTAGCTGGGGAGTGTGTCCTTACCCGTGCCTAGCCTGTGCTGCTGTCTGAGTGCATCCGGCCGGTTGCATGCCAGCAGATGAAGCAGATGCTCGACCACACTGGAATGGTGCGCCTGCTGCATCAGGAGCTGGGGATTCCTCCTGACATCTGGACTTTGCTGGGTCGGGAAGCCTGCCTCGGGCCAGGAGGCTGCGGGAGCTGTGGGGCAGAGAGCGTAGAGTCTTTGCTGCTCTTTAAGCGATTAGGGCACCGAAGCGGCAATAATATTGAATTATCGCTTGGCTGCTTTCTTCTCCGCAATCTTGGGACAATAGAAGAGTCAGGAAGGAGCATTTACAGTAAAGCCATGTTCAGAGAGACAAGACTAATTATAGAGCATTAAAGAGCTTTATTTTAAATGATTTAATTTACAGACACCTCTGGACAGTATATGAAACTTTTTAGAGCCATAAACCCAGTAGCTTAAAGAGACTTTTCTAATTTAAAACGGCTAGTATAGAACCATTATTTCAGCAGTTTTCTAATTTTAGAAAGTTTGGTCAAGGTGTGCCACTGAAGATACAGCATCTGCTAAAAAAAGAGAAAATGTACTGATGCTTGTAGTTGCTGGGGAAAAGTTCTCTGGCTTGAGGGGAAGGAAGACTTTAAGAGATTGACTGAATCATGCACTGGCTTTTTCAGTTTCACTTTATCACACTGAAAACTGGTCTGCATTTGCTACCCAGAGCTGAAACCATCTATTACACCAATTTCCTTTATGATATGTGTTATTTAAGCACAAAAGATGTGGAAATGGGTAGTTTAAAATGTATTTTGTGATGAACAGTTGTCACATTATGTTGCTTTTCCTCTTATAATTTTTCATTAGTGAGACCTCTGTGTTCAAAGAAGCCTTCTTATAAACAGATTATGGCCATTTGTGTTCACAGTAATATATTGGAGAAGAACGCTGTGTTGCTCTCACTTAACCTTTAGTATTCTAAGGGGGTTATATTTAATTAACACTGGTGAGAGACTGACCTGAGAGGCTGTGGAAAACGATTGAGCTGCGTTTTCCAAGCTCTGCTCTAGTCAGCTGGGAGAGAAATTTAAAAAAAAAAAAAATTAGAAAGTACTATTTTCTGAAATTCCCTCTAACTAAGCTGTATTTCAACGGGCCATTTAATGCTCAAATGGACAAAGGTATTACTTCAGTCATTGAATTGTATCAAACTCCTTCTCAGAGGCCCAGTTTAAAAACTCTATAGGAAAAGTGGTTTAGCGTCACATTCTCAATGGATTATTGCTAGATCTGCTTAAAAATAAAAAAGCAAATAATTCAAAAAAAAAAAAAAAAAAAGGAAGGAGAAACACTCACTGTCACTAAATGGAGTGGAGCATGTGCCCCAACCAGTCCTCAGTGTACTGGGATTGCCCTCCAGAGTTTAGGAGCTCCTTAGACCACGTAGAAAAAGATACTCCTCTCTGAAGTGCTCACCTGCTCAGAATGCCTTCCTCACCTCCTAGGAAGTGTTTGCTCCAGGGCCCAAGGGGCAGTCCCTGAATAATAAATGCATAGTTATATCACTGGCTTAGACATAGCACAACAGAGAGAGTGAGAGCAAGAATGAGAAGCTTTGTTGAGAAAGTAGAGGCCTAGATGTGCCTGATTTGGGTGAAAGTCCTCCACTTTTCCATCCATTTATCAATGGTTTTAATAAAGAGGCATTGCTTAGTTGCAGAACAAAATAGTCATATATAACTCATTTATATCCAACCATACTATTCCTGATTTTAGATCCACCTCTGCCACGTTTACTGATTATGAACACTTAACACCAAATATAGATATACCTCACTGTGAAACAGGAAAATGACGTATATCATCAGGTGATGATTTGCCACTGTGTATTCGAACAACATGCTCACTCTTTATTTAGTAGCTAGCTTGTTCTCTGACATGCTTTCTGTCTATACGATAGTGAATGGCTTGAGGTTTCAAGAAATCGGTTCCACAAGACCTCTTCGGTTAAAAGAACTATGTGACCATGAGCTAATGTCCTCTAAACTTCAGTCTCCTCAGCTATGAAATGGGGATAATGAAACCTCCCATGTTGTGAGGATTAAATGAAGTAACATAAACACCATTTCTCTCCACATCCTTATACTTGTATCTCTCTTATTACTTCATTAATTCAACATATTTTTAGAACACGTACTATGTACTTAAGGTACTCTGTTAGGCAAGCAAGCTAAACAAGTTCCTGTCCTCTTATAGTATAGTAATAGCCTAGGGACGAAAGCAATTAAATGAGCAATACTTCAAAGTGATAAGAACAGATGAGGTATGGCTGACCATTTGGTACGTGTGCATTCAAGTATACTCATTTATTGGTTGGCCAAGCTGGTTTTGTATAGGTTCTTTGAAATCTTTTTCTCTTAATGCCTATGCCTGATGACCTCACCTAAGTTAAAAAAGCATGAGGCCCAGTGCAGGGCTCTTTAGCAAGAAGTGATGATCAGGCAGCAATTAAGGTACTTTAAACTGGACTTGCCACCAATCAAGAAAAAGTGCCACAGGACTTCCCTGGTGGTGCAGTGGTTGAGGATCCACCTGCAGGGGACATGGGTTCCAGCCCTGGTCCGGGAAGATCCCACATGCCGTGGAGCAACTAAGCCCGTGCACCACAACTACTGAACCTGCTCTCTAGAGCCCGCGAGCCACAACTACTGAGCCCACGCACCACAGCTACTGAAGCCCACGCACCTAGAGCCCATGCTCCGCAACAAGAGAAGCCACTGCAATGAGAAGTCTGTACACCGCAATGAAGAGTAGCCCCCTGCTTGCTGCAAGTAGAGAAAGCCCACACACAGCAGCGAAGACCCAACGCAGCCTAAATAAATAAATAAAATTAATTAATTAAAAAAAAGAAAGAGTGACACAATATTGAAAGAAAAGCCTTCACAAATAGACAATGAGATTGTCAAACTGCATAGATTTTCAGAGTCAGAAAGGCGTTTAGAGCCCTAGAGTTAGGTGAGATCCTAACTCTACCATTAGCTCCATGAGCTTGAGCAAATTAATCTTTCTATACCCAAATTCTATTAAATGGATATGGGGATACCTATCCCCATAGAGCAGTTGTGAGAAATAAATAAGAAAATGCTTGTGAAAGATGCTTCACATACTGTCAAGTATCATATGAATCTTTTGGTTTTATAGTTGAAGAGACTGAGAGATAGATTGACTTGACCAAAGCTACACAGCTTGTTAAGTGGCCTGAGTTAGGGTGTGTAGAATTGTGAGGGAACAGTGTGAAGAACTAAATTTTATGACTTCTTGTGAATAAATTTTGGATGAAAAACTGAATTTAAACGTATGGCCAAGAGGAAGATATATCTCATGCTTCTGCTGATTCTAAGTTGGGGTGGGCAGGGATGAGGTTCTGTAGAGATATATGTTTTACAATTGAATGTCCCAACTTAATGAAGATTCTCCTTTAAAAAAACAAAATAAGGCATATTAAAGTATAAGCCCCTGTAACAGTACTGGTAGTAGTGACAAGGCCAGAGTGTAAATTTATATAAACATGAAAAATGATTAATTGTTTAATTCGTTCACTCATACATTAATTCCCCACATGTTTATTAAGTGCCTACTGTGTAATAAGTACTCTTCTCTATTTGGGGGATACTAAACTGGATAGAACTTGATCCCTGCCCTCAGAGGGCCCACGGTCTGGTAAACAATGTGATAATTATTAAAGTATATGTGTTTCCAAAATAAAAATGCTGTGGGAGGAGAAAGTGTTAAGCTCTGCCTGGGGAAGTATTGGCAATCTTCATGGATGAGGTGATGTTAAAATGAATCTCGAAAGGAGAGTAGAAGTTCTCTAGGTTTATGGGAGAAGGAATCAGAGTGGCAGAGATACAGAGGAGATAAAAAGCACTCCAGACAAAGAGCACAGTCTGCCCATCGGTGTAGAAGCACTAGACAGCATGGCACACTCAGAAAACAACCAATGGTCTGGCGCAGGCTGAGTGTACAAGAGCAATAGGAGGTGAGATTGGAAAGGTAAGCGAGGGGTCAGATCACAAAGTGTCTTTTACACCACACTTGGGAATTTGCAATGCATGTAGTAGACATAATTTATTCAAACCATAAGTGGTAAAGTGGTAATTCTGAGATACCACTAGGCATGGGTAATGTTTCTGATTTGGTTCTGATTCCACTTTCTGGAAATTCGGTGTTCTGTGCCCCTAGCTCCACCCCCTGGCAGTTGTGTTTGTTCAGTTATCCTCCGTGGCCACACCTGAAATGTGCTTTAGGGACTCTGCCCTCCCTCCTGACTAAGCAGTATAGAGAACAACTTTATGATGTGATATTCCTCTATTAATTTGATCTCTACTTTACATTTCCCATTACACTAGATTCAATAGTTAGGAAACTTCGTTTGTTAAGATTCCTAGTCCCTTTAGTGCAATGGTACCCTATGGCAAGTGAAACTGTACAAATAGTGTAATGATACATGCAGAATAAACAAAACTGTTTAAGATTGAAGCAAAGCCAAGGTCCAACCATTTCCCTGGGATTTGGGGAAATCTTGTAATCTGCAGTTTGTACTAAACCCCGTCATATTTAGCACATTGCTTCTCAGTGAATGGGCCTTGATACTATATTTCAACCAAATGATGAAGCAAGGAGTAAAATCTATAAAGAAAAGCTACGGTTCTTCTAATTGTTAATGCCTTGCAATTATGCCCCTTTCTGGAATAATAAAATGTTCCTTGGCAGAGGTCAGGATCTCTGCCACTGACTTATTTAACAGATCTTCTTAACATCTGTCCTGCAGACTGTGCACTTTATTAGTAGACAAGAGACCCAACAGACTTAGCCTGCTGTGTCCCTTTTTCACATTCACACAGCTGTGGATTAACTCAGACTTTCCAGAAGAGGACCAACCAGAAGGGATAGTAATGTTATTGGCTGATTCTAAAAAGATGGGAAAAAAGAGCAGAAACAAATGTTGCCCTAGTACAATTCAGTGTTTTTAGGGTGACAATTACCAGTCTGTTGTAAAAAGGAATAAAAGCAGCTATTTCACTAAGAAAGGAAAGTCTATTCATATCTGTGTGGGAACCTAATCAGGCTCTTGTTTCCAATGACGATGACTCCACAGTCGCACCAGGTCTGCGACAAGAATGCTCCTTTTGTATGCCGATAATGTGGAAACGATAAAATTTCCTTTAAGAGACATATGTGTTTACATCATGAGATGTGTTATTTGACAAAATGCTTTGTTCTCCTCGTATTTTCCATGCAGAGTTTCATGCTGGGTTGTTTGGCTGGAAATCTTTGATTAACTAGAATTAGTTGCTGAAATAAAATAGACACTTTTGTTTTATGAGTCCTCTTGCTGAGCTGTAAATTATAGTAAAACATATAAGAAGTGACAGAAAGAAGTGCTGATTTGAACCTCTGACCCACGACAGGCACAAAAACATAAGATTATTCCTTCAAAGAGCTGCAGAGAGACATAAATATTCCATGGTCCGCTTGGAATTATGCCCTCTTAACAAACTAAAGTTGTGATTTTACATCGTGTAGCGAGCGTTTTCTAGAGGTGTTACGGTAGGCTTAGAGGAGAGATTGAGATTTCGAAAATCCCCCCCTAAGTTAGAACTTTGAATGCTTAAGGGGTTTTCTCTGTCCAACAATGGACAATGAAAACAAGAACAAAGCAAAGTTCCTGTTCCCTAAATGAATAGCCAAGGGTGGTTTCCCTTTTTCCAGAGAAGTGGTACATTTTATAAACCTTAAGCCTTTCTCAAAGCTACATTTGGCCCTTAGTGTGAACATTTTAGTTCTATGGGGCAGTCTTTGGGTACTAGCCCAAAGGAATGGGCTGGGAGGGGAGATACTACTAAAAGCAGAACAGAAATTCTAATAGCCTAAACATTCCCTGTGTTGCAGGGATTGGTGTCCATTCTGCTCAGGCCTTTTGTAGTTGTTCTTGTTAAATAATTTTACAGGATTATTTTTAAACTTTTAGCTAACATAAGATCTCTTTTTTGGGCTTCACTTTAAGTAAAACCTACCTTACTCTCCTCAGTCAAAACTCTATTTGTTATGGATGTGTTAACTAACCTTATTGTGGTAATCATTTCACAATAGATACATATATTAAATTGTCACGTGTCCACGTTAAAGTTACACAACTTTATTTACTAATTATAGCTCAACAAATCTGGGAGAAAAAAAAAACTAATTGTTCCCAGTGATGGTGTTTCAGTAGTAATTTGTAAATGTATCATATTGTGTCTTTCTTCCTCTCTCCTTCCTATTCTTGCTTTGAGCACCTGAAAGACAGCCTATCTTCTTCATCTTTGTATTCCTAATACATTTTTGCTAAATTGAATAAAAATGCCAAGTATTTTCTGAATAAGATCTTTGGAGTGACATCTGTTAAAGAGAATATACCGATAAGGATTTAAGAACCTACAGGTTTTGAGTCTTTATGGTGAGCCCCTGTTATAAGTATTTTATGTGCATTAACTTATTTATTTATTCCATACAACAAATCTTTTGGAGTAGGTGCTCTTATTTTCCCATTTCAAAGATGTGGAAATTTAAGGCACTGAGAGATTAAAAAACTTGCCCGAGATCACATAATTAGTAGGTTGTGACTGAAGAGTGTGCACACTTAGTCACCGTGTTGTCCTCCCTCTCCTAAACTAAGCATATAAACCTTAGTTTTCTAAGTTTCTTCTTCAGTCCTTTATATTAACCATTACCCACTTCATCTGCTAGAATGATTCTCCAAGGTGGATTATTGAGATAGGTGTCAGTATCATATCTAGTGACATTAAAGCTCATTATATGTTTATTACAAACTATTTGAATGATTTTTACTATGGCTGCTGTGTATAAGGTATCATTCATTTCTGCTAATTAGAGAGTTAGCCATAGGTATTACTGTAGGATACAGATGGCATATTTAAATACTGCAAAATACACTGAAGTTCTCCAAGTGGCAATACTAATAATTTGCAGGCTGAAAATGATAGTTCGTGGAGGTGACTATGAAACAATGTAAAACATTTATTTGAATTTTAAAATACAGAAGAAAATATAAGAGTAAGGGACGAATAGGATAGTTTGCATTATTTCTTACCGAGTTTACTGGATCACTTAAAAGTGAATTCAAAATACATCCTTGGGGCTTCCCTGGTGATGCAGTTGTTGGGAGTCCGCCTGCCGATTCAGGTGACGCGGGTTCGTGCCCGATCTGGGAGGATCCCACGTGCCGCGGAGCGGCTGGGCCCGTGGGCCATGGCCGCTGAGCCTGCGCGTCGGGAGCCTGTGCTCCGCGGCGGGAGAGGCCACAGCAGAGAGGCCCGCGTGCCGCAAAAAAAACCAAAATAAAATAAAAAACAAAATACATCCTTATCTCTCAATATTTATTACAAATGCACATTTCATGTTATTTTTTTTTTTAAGATTTTTTAATTTATTTTATTTATTATTCTTGACTGCGTCAGGACTTAGTTGCGGCACATGGGCACTTCGTTTTGGTGCACGGGCTTCTCTTTAGTTGTGGTGTGTGGGTTTTCTCTTCCCTAGTTGTGGCACGCAGGCTCCAGGGCATGTGGGCTCTGTAGTTTGCGGCCCGCAGGCTTTCTAGCTGAGGCGTGAAAGTTCAGTAGTCATGGCACGTGGGCTTAGCTTCCCAGCGGCATGTGGGATCTCAGTTCCCTGACCAGGGATCGAAGATGCGTCCCCTGCGTTGTAAGGCTGATTCTTTACCACTGGACCACCAGGGAAGTCCCTCGTGTTATTATTAAATATGAGATTTAAAAAATAAATCTGTACATTTCATTGTAGGTATAAAATTTTGTTCATTAGCATAATTCTAGTGTTCAACCTTCCAAAGTCTCCTGAGAAATTATAAGCCAGTTTAAAACAGTTTACAGTTTAAAAACAGTAAAAACATTTTCATATAATAAACACATTTATTTCCAACCAGCAAAATTTGTTCTGTCCATTCATTAAAGGGAAAAATTAGCATTTAGAAAATATTACACTTTCATGCATTTTTTTCCCAAATATATATTTATAACAATTTTAAAACTTTTTTCATTGCATACTTACCCATATTTGTCTTCATTCCGTGTTGTTTCTGGAGGCTTCCTTATGGATGGAAATCGAAAAGCATAGAAGCTGGGCAGTTGTAGAATATTTTCCAAGCAATAGCATCTGGTTTCTTGGCAATCATCATGGGCCAAGGCAAGGCAGCCCTGGCATATCTCCAGATTTTCCTGTGGGTATTGCTGAGGGATTTCCAGGTCTGTCATGTTGTTGTAACGGTGTTTCCTAGAAACCCAGAAACTCAGAATGGAATCCAAAGTCTGTCTGATAGTACACAAAGTCTGCATGATCTGGCCCCCTTGCTATCTTTTTGACA
Source organism: Tursiops truncatus (assembly GCF_011762595.2). Classification (NCBI taxonomy): domain Eukaryota; kingdom Metazoa; phylum Chordata; class Mammalia; order Artiodactyla; family Delphinidae; genus Tursiops; species Tursiops truncatus. The sequence continues at coordinate 68,910,491 of NC_047041.1, read as the reverse complement.
CCTGACCTATTACCCTTTGCCCAGCTCACTCAGCTGTAGCCACACTGGCCTCCTTGCTGTTTCTCAAACATTCTAAGCACAAGCACACCCTTGGCCTTAGGACTTTTCACCTATCCTTTGCTTCTGTCTGCGATGCTATCCCCAGATAATGACCTGGTTTGCTCCCTCAGTTCTTTTGGGTCTGTATTCAAATGTCCTCTTCTTTTAGTTTTTCTGACCTCCTCTATATTTCTTGCATAGTACCTGGCCAGTAGTAGCCACTCAATAAATAGTTTTTGAATGAGCTTGAACTGAAATTCACCTTTCAGTTACAAAGAAACAATGCTTTTAAGTATTGGGAACCTAACATATATTCATTTACTGAAAGTATTTTATTAAACTCAGCACATGCACTCAAATATATATACCCACTGAAAAATTCCTTGTGACTTAGTTTATGGGAAATAATGCTTGGATTTCACATCCAACTTCTGGACTCATTGATGAGTATTTATATCCTATCGGTACAGTCAAGATGCATTTGTTTAAGACTTCTCTGATGAGCTGTGGCTTTGCGACTAGAGAGTTAAAGGAGCATTACAAATGCAAGCTGTACCACTTGGAGCACATTCAGAGAGCTGGATCTCTTCAGCATTGCCTGCCCAGCTCTTGGAAACAGAGGAAAACAGTAAGATTCATTCCCGTAATGCCTATTTCCAACTGCCCTCATTATCACCTCTTCGAATATCTCGCTTCAAGAACCAAATTACCAGTTGTTTCAATGACTGCACTTTTATTTCTGTAAATAAAGCATTATGTATTTACATATTTTTTTAGCACCCTGAAAGAAAAGATACTTGGAAGAAGCAGCGAGAGACTGAGTTCTCTTGCTAAAACTATTGGGGGTGGATTTGTTTATTTTTAGTTATTTGCACTGGGCAACTATGTTCCATAAGGAAATGCTCTTCTGAGTGCATTCCAATATAATTGGTGCAATCAGAGAATGAATTCCGATTTTTTTTTTTCATGGCAGACGACAGGGTGCTCTGTTATTTGATGGGTTCCCGATTTTTAAAAATATTCTCTTTGTTCAAGGGTAGGACCTTTGACCTGAGCCTCTTTCCTATTCTTTTTTCTGTTTTTCACAGCTTCTCCTCTCCTCCACACCCAACGTGTTCCCCCTATTCCCCGTCCCATTAGCACAATGAGTTATGTCAGAGGAGCAAGCTACTCAGTGCTTGGGAAAATAGGCAAGATGATCTCTAGCCAGGAAAACTCTTTTTTGAATTCATTTTTCTTTACTTGACATTCTTAAGCCGGCTGCAGGGGATAATGAAATGAATTAAACAGGTCTTGGCTCTCCAGTGGCTTACAGTCAATGCTTGTCCCATTTTTCCCTTGGTTTTTTGTGGGAAGACAAATGGCAGAAGTCTCAAAGGGGGTGAAATAGATCTGCTCTCACCTGAGACAAATTTGTCCCTTTATTTATTTTTGCATAAACTTTCATTTTAAACATCTGTAGAAACCTTAATGTAATTATAATTAACTATGGTTAATTATTATTATTACTATGGTTACATTTTAAAATGTGTACATTTTCAGACAAATATTAAAATAAAATTCTACAACATAAATCATTCTTGGGTGCCCAGTGATGACTTTTTAAGTACATGTAGGATGAATTTCTCTTTAAATCTTAGGGGAATGGTGGAAAAACATCCCTTTTGTGTAGTCCAAACTAAAAGCTCTGATAGAAAGTACAAACTCTATTTGCAGTTAGTTCCCCAAGAGAACAGAACACAAAGAGAAATGAGTCCTTGTGAACACCAAATGGGGAAAATAGGGAACCTTGGGTTCTAGATTTCTTTCTACCCACTGCTCACAAGTTGATGTGCTTATGCAAATCACTTCCTTTTCTAGGCTTTAGTTTTCTTCATCTGTAAAGCAAAAGAATTGGATTAGATCATGTATACAATTCTTCCTTCTGCTAACATTGTGTTATCTGGTGTTTCTTTGCAAGAAAATCAATGCATTACATGGTGAATTCACATGCTTATTGGTCCAAAAAGACAGAAATGAAGAGAACTGACCTCCGCCTCTGGGGTTCTTTTTGGAGAGGGTGTGAGGAAAAGTATACTAAGAAAATGGTGTGGGCAGAAATTATAGTAATTTTAAGAAGACAAAGACAAGGTAAATGAAGGGGTTTTAATGGTCCATGTTAACAGAGCATCTATTAATTATCAGGCATTAAGTTAGGTGCTAGGGACATAAAAGCAAATAAGACTCAGTTCTTCCCTTAAGGAACTCATAATTTGGTGAAAGTACACAGAGATAGAGAATGAGATATAGTGGGAACACAAAGGAGGCAGTGGTCAGGTAAGTCTTTAAGGAGAAGGTGATTTTTGAGTTGAGACTCAAAAGATGAGTAGAATTATGATAAACAAGAGGGGTTAATAGGAAAGGAAAATATGGCAATAGAAAAATATGCAGCAGGGGCAAGGAGATTAACTTGGAAATTAACCCAATATGTGACAAGTGGGAGTAGTAGTTCTTCCCCTATTCCTCCTCTCACCTCCTATCCTCACAGCCAATTTTCTTTGGTATCAAATATTAGGGATATAGCTAAACAAGTAGCTTCTATGCTGAAAACAAGGACTTCAGTTCTTTCCTTCCATAAAACCACAGCTATATTTCCTGGATCATTTTGTTGACATTGGAGGTTTATGAGAAGTAAAAGTATTTGTGATCGCCTTCAAATTATTTTTAAGCTCTCTCCCCCACCCCTCTTTCAGTCTGTAGTGACTTGTTACTGACCCAGTTTCTTCCCTGTGCTGAACAAGCACTAAATCAAGCTGCTTAATTACCCCTGTCTCCGTTTCACCTTCTCACAGCCTCACAGCTGAACTTATCCAGCTTTATAGCATGCCTTGCTTGGTAGGCAGAGGAATGGTCATCAGTATTGTTTTGAGAGGGTAACAAAATCCAGGATATCCCTGGAGAACTGAGCCAGGCTTGGGGCCTAGTGTTAGGCAGCATCAATCAAGTAAATAATGACATTTTCTTAAGGTTGCCCCCTTACCCACCCTGCTTGTTTCTCCAACATTTCCTTACTGTGCCCCTGAGGTAGTGTCAGGGAAACACAGCAACAGCATCTGAGTTAACCTGGGCTAGAGGCCTGGGGTTCTCAGATATTACTTGGAACCATAGCAAATCAGGTAAATATAAAGGTGAGAGTTGAAATCTTCAAGTTAGTGCCTATTGAATCTGTTTTTATAGAATAGCATTTTTCTCTTTTCTTCCTTTCTTCATTATCTACCAATAGGCAAGTTGTATTTGAGGGAGAATTTTGTTTTCTTTCTCTCTGGGTCAGATTCCAACAGGCCACTTTAAAATGCCCTTTCTAATTGAAATGACAAAACACAGGAGAATTTACTCCAAAGAGAATACAGCAAGTGAAGTTGTGCCTGCTTTTTTACTTTGGTTTCCATATACTAGAGCACACTGGTGCCAATTTAAAGCCCCTGTCAATTTCTCTTTCTATCAAGTTCTCCTATTTCTACCCATAGTCTGCATTGTTCTCTTTACTTTATCAGTCTGATAAACATGTCACTAGGGTATTTCAGGCGTCTTCTATTATGGCTCAAAGATTGGTTGGAGCAGGGAGTTTAGCTAAAAATTGTGCCCCTTGCTCCTTCAAGGTGGCTGGTAGTACCCTTAACTCTTCTTTCTCCATTTGAGGATTGTGAAATGCCATTTTAGAAAAAGTAGCTGTGAGACATCTGGAAGATGTCAAAAGAGCTCAGAAGAGCAGCAATATCAGAATCTCTCTTCTTGGACAGTGATTCTTGTCTGGTGGTTAGGAATAGGAAATGCGTTTCATTGTGATTCATTGTATAGCTTATTTTAACATATAAAAGCAGAAAGCACATGGGCTTTAAAGTGAGACTGACTCTAAAATAGATAATAATTCCTATCATATATAGCTATTTTGAAGATGAAATAAAATAATAAAGTAAAATACCTAGCACAGTACCTGACTGAGCTGGTGCTCAATATATGTTTGTTGAATTAACACACGAATGAATGGGGGTGATGACTGGATGAGTGATTATGTGAAAATCGTGATTATGAGAATAAAAGACCTTTCACCTTTTTTTTATGGTGCTCTCCTTTGGAGATCTTATGTGATTTTATCACAGAAAGCAGGTATAAAAGAATATATATGTATTTCACATTATGGGAAATATTAGATGCACTGTGACACCATCCATTATAATTTGACGTAAATTTGACTCCTTGGGGGGGAAAGCATGCCTTTCTTCCCAAATACAATAATGTTGTAAAATGACCCTGACACAAAACATTTCTTAGGTCTTGGCCATAGGCCAGCATGTGTACTCAAAGACACTCAAGAATTTTACCACAAGGCTGAGTTTGGTTGGTAGGACCTACTGTTTTGTGCTGAATCTAAGCAGACTTAGTTATTAAAGTGTCACTAGGATCCAAGGCTAGTCTCAGGACACAGAACTCCAGAAACACTACTAGAGGTAATATGTATTTGTGGGTTTGTGAGATCTTCATAGGACTTTCTTAATCCTGTGCTTAAAAGATTGGTCAGTGAGGGGCTTCCCTGGTGGCGCAGTGGTTGAGAGTCCACCTGCCGATGCAGGGGACACGGGTTCGTGCCCCGGTCCGGGAGGATCCCACATGCTGCGGAGCGGCTGGGCCCGTGAGCCATGGCCGCTGAGCCTGTGCGTCCGGAGCCTGTGCTCCGCAACGGAAAAAAAAAGATTGGTCAATGAGTTAGTGATAAAGCATAGAAGAGAGTCTTTGTGTCTTGGTTCTAGTTCATTGCTCTTTCTAGGTACTTCTCTTTTGGGGATAAAGTCTGAAATTATTAATGTGGCCTGATAAGACCCTACCCCTCTTTCGCCTCTTCTCATGCCGCTCTATGCTCACTCAGCAGTCGCACCATGTTGGCCTTTTCTAAGTTCATCGAAAAACGTTACCTTCTTTCCTGCCTCAGAGCCATAATAACTGATGTGTCTTCTTTTGGGAATGTTCTTTATCAACCTTTCCACATGGATAGTTGTTGAAGCATTACTTCCTTAGAGAAGCTATTCTGATCCTTGTAGTCCTTCAGGCTACATTAAATACCTTTGTTAGACAGCCACCTGACGTTCTATATTTTTCTTTCTCAGCACTTATTCCAACTGTAATTCATAGTTACTACCTAAGCCTTTATTTAATACCTCCATTAAGGCAGGGACTATTTCTGAGCTGCTTGTTGTTGCACCTCCATTGTTTAGCACAGTGTTTAGTTAGTAGTACACATTTAATAAAGATTTGCCATTGAAAATTTCATCTGTACTGGAAATGTGCTTGAAAAGTACCAAGGCTGGTTCATATATCCATTTCTACTTTAAATGATAATGCTGGAATGAGAGCTAGAGAATTCTTATTCTAGCTCCAGTACTAACTATACGATCTTGGGCGTGCTACTTCTGTTCTCTAGACCTCAGCTTATCAGTGTAATGAAGAGGTCAGACTAGACTAAATGATCTGTTAAGCCCCTTTCAATTCCAGGTACTAAGTATGTTATTGTTCAGCTTACCAAAATTTTAGTGCTGGCTACTTTATTAAAACTGAACTAATAATAAAGGTAGGGTTTATTTAGCCATAAAATAGTACAAGCATTTCTTAAAGTGCTCCTATAAAATATGAGTGATTTTATAATTTTGAAAAATATTTAACAAGGCTCATTTTTACATGTATGCTCTGCATGTCTTTATATATTTTGGATAAAGAGACAATTCAATATCCCAAACAACCACTGAACATTTTTCAAAATTGAAATGGAAGAACCTATACTTACAAAAACAGTCTTCACCAAAGTATAAACGTTTAAAGGACTTTGGCTAAGCCTGTTATAAGCTTTACTGCATTGTTGATTTTTTAAACCTCAATATTGTTTGGAAATTAATATTATTATCATCATTATGACTATGAACTGTGTTCTGAGAATCTTACATGGAATGACTTTTGTAAATGCTTATGTAATAGTTAATCAGAGTTTAACCTTTTTCCTTCCTAAACCATTAGTTTGCAAAGGAGTTTTCTAACTTATAAAGCTATTTATTTGAATAACTAGTATTTTATATTCTTTCAGAAAAGGATGCAGTAACATTTAGGGAAACTTTAAATTTATAAGTAACTAGGCTGAGAAGAAAAATTAATACTACAATTTGTGTTAGAAAAGTGTAAGATGGGTTAGTGAAGCTAGCAGTTATTGAGGAGCTATCTAGTCAACATTCTAAAAATGACTTCAAAAGAATAATTTCTTGTAAAACAGTATAATTTAATTTGCACTGAATTTATTTTCCCTTTATTTCTTAAAACTCAACACCATGAAATTATTCATTACATTTACAATAAATATAATCGTATACCACTGCTGTTGCCTCATTTATAGAGAGAATATCTCTCCTCCCTAACATCCAGGGATTTTATATTTAGCACATTAACTCAGAAAATATTGATTGGTTATCTCTTATTTGCAAGTCACTATTGTTGATGCTAGGCATTCAAAAATAATTAGGTTGGGCTTCCCTGGTGGCGCAGTGGTTGAGAGTCCACCTGCCGATGCAGGGGACACAGGTTCGCGCCCCGGTCCGGGAAGATCCCACATGCCGCGGAGTGGCTGGGCCCGTGAGCCATGGCCGCTGAGCCTGTGCACCCGGAGCCTGTGCTCCGCAACGGGAGAGGCCACAACAGTGAAGGGCCCGCGTACCACAAAAAAAAAATAATAATAACAATTAGGCTGATCATGACTTCAGTAAGCTTACAGTCTATCAAGCATGATAAGACATGTGCATAATTAAACACAAAGTTAAAAAAAGGGATAAGCATTGCAGGAAAGGTGCAAATCAACTGTTAAGGATCTTTATCTTCCATCTCCCCCAGAGCTATATGCTTGTTCCAGGACTTTGAATCCTCCTCAGCTCCTAATACAGAGCCTGGCATATGGAACATATTCAATTAATGTTCGCTTAGAAGAAGAGCTATTTGTGAAATTGTTCTATAAACCTATGCCTATTCAATGAACGGCATTCTTTTCTCCAAGTCAGATCTAAAGTCTTCAATCTGAAAAGCTCTATACTTCTATCTAAACTAATAAATTTTGTTAGGCAGAATGTGAAAATTTTTATTTTCATGAGCACTTTCTATCTCTGCATTGGACTCTAATTTCTGATTTCTATTTCAAGGCTCATTCTACTAAATCTTATCGATATTCTACTGTCCAGTTTACCCAGGTCTGTGAGTTTTACAGACTGTGGCTATACTTCTTCCTGCCTCTAACATATCAGTAACCAGAAGGCACAAGGAATTCCAAGGAATCAACAGTTCTAAGGCAGCTTGCCTCTCTTAGGTACAAGCTTTTAGAACGGGATGTAAAATAGATGATTGTCGAAACTTCAGAGGGAGCAATGAATGCTACTCTGTTTCTCCAAGGCAACTATATTGTTCAATTATTTTGAAGGATTTCTGAATTTAGTCAGCCTTTTAAAAAATAGATTTGTGTCCAAAGATTTGTTTTTCTGCTTTTCTTCACTAATTGAAGTTCCTTGAAGGACTCAAGATTGAGTCAAATTGACTTTCTTCTGATCTTGTGAATCATGAGGTAAAATGAAGGCATAAATGATGTCTAAGGACTCTTGTCTCTTGAAGATTTCCTGACTCTTTAATATTCAATAGTAAGGCATATTGGTCATGATACCAGCCACCATATAGCCAGTACTTTTCCCCTCCGTTCAGTGTAGGACTTTTCTTCACTGGCCCAGCATCTACCCCCCACCCCCGCGCCCCACTCCCTTTGAAGACACCTGGATGGATTTTAAAGGAAAAAGATATAAAAGGAAACAAGGAAAAAGGAAACAAGATAGTCCTTTCTTTCCCCCGAAGTTCTAGCAGTTTGACTGACTCTTACTTGTGAATTTTTCTTGCCACTGAGTCATTGCACATACAGAATTATGAAACTTTAATTTCTTTAGAGGCTTGTTACATTAGAAAAATTGGTCCAAAGAAAGCAACAATCATGACATAAGCACATCTGGCTCTTGCAAGTTATTCTTTATTAAGCTTTCATTTAATTACATGTGCTGAAAGGTCTGTAATTTTTTTTATTTGTCCATCTGAATGTTAGTAATGCTGGAAATTACATACAAACCACCTGTTTTTCCTCCCCTACTAATATGGCAAAGTTTGAGCTATTTTCTCTGTGGTTAATGAACTAGGAAGCTTTCTATTTATTATGATAGAAATATGACTATTAAGGTAGTCATAATCTTGATGGCTTAATTCTTGATGATAAGAAGAAAAGAAGATATTTGAATGGCATTTTCAAGCATGAAATTCTGTTAAAATTGAGGTATCTGAATTCTGGTTAGCCATAGCAGATTAACACATTCATTTATCACCAATTTCACCCCAAAGCTAATAACTCTACAGTTAAGGATTTCACATCCTGTGCTAGGAAAAAGAAGCTTGATTTTGTTCCCCCACAAATCTGGCTATATTCTCTTTTGGATTATGTTATATGCTGCATAGAAATAAGACCCTGAGGAAGGAGGGACTGGCATTGGGCCTCAGGGATCTTGAGGGCAGCACTCTTATCATCCAGAAGGGTCAGCATCCCCAGAGAAGTTTAGTCAGTATTGGATTAGAATGATGTTCTTCCAGAAATCCCTAGGAAAGTTTAGATTAGTTTCTTAGTTCATGAATATTAAAATTACATGAATGGACATACCGACTTTTAAAGAACTTTTATGAAGATTTTAGGTACTAGGAAGAATATTTGAGACCATTTAGTCAAATTCCTTTTTGTATGATTGAAGACATTGAGTCCTAGAGCAATTCAATCCTTTGTTTAGGGTCATAAACTTATTTCTAGAAGGACCAGGAACAGAATAATGACTCCCATATCATTGCTCTTTCTTTCTGTTATACTGTTTATTCTCTTTCATTTTCCTCTTTTAAAATAGTGAAAGAGAAATTGCAAGGCTGTCAGAGAAACAATTATCTAACAATACGGTAAGTTTTTTTTGAAACTCCATTTCAGCTGCATTTAAAGAGATGATGTTTGTCTTCCCTCTTTTGCAGCAGCTCTATGCCGCTCAGCTGGCCAGCATGCAGGTGTCACCTGGAGCAAAGATGCCATCAACTCCACAGCCACCAAACACAGCAGGGGCAGTCTCACCTACTGGGATAAAAAATGAAAAGAGAGGGACCAGCCCTGTAACTCAAGTTAAGGTATTTACTTTGCAGGATTATGGAAACAGTTTGGAAAATAGCTTCACAAGAAAGGTAGTGAACCAGGCTGTGTTGGGAATAAACGGCAGGAAGCAAAACAGCCTAAAGGAACCCCAAAATGCTCCTCTTTATTGTAAATTTCATGATTGAGCACTGAGAAACAGGTGTTTCCCTTTTGATAACAATAGTGCCATATTGTGAGATCTTCACCTATATCTGCATACTTACTTCTCAAGGATTTTTCCCCTTTGGATTCTGGCGTTTATTTTTTAATGTTCATTGGCATGAATGGCCATGGTTTTATTACCAGTCTTTGTCATAGTCTTGTGACACTTCTCTCTAACTTCCTTAAACAGGTGGGGAGCCACCTTACAGTGCTAGAGGAGGAGGATCTCAAAACTTTAGATTGACAAAATAGAAGCCAGTGCTAGACTTTATATGGTTTGTTGATAAAGCTCTCTCCTTCAAAAATAGTTATAAATGTGGTGGCTCTGAGGAATGAGTGGTGTCATAACGTAATCATGCTTTGATGCCATATATAGTTGTGATAGGATAAACAGGATTGCCCAAGTTATGACTGAAACATTAATAGATCCTTTCCTCACTGATTTTCAGTGTCTTAAAATGGGGTAGCCAGGAGGTGCTTGGTGACAGAGGGGAATTGATGATCCAGTCTAACTTTGTGCTGCAGCTGGTACTTACAGGCTTTTGCGATTGCCTGTGCTTCCTGTATTGAATTAACAAATTCAGACAGCTCAAAGAAACAATTGTTTTGCATCACTGACTTACCTACTTTGCGGGATATGTTAAGCACAGATGTATTATTGTAATGTGCCCAAAGTACTGCACTTGGAGAAATTTTGCAATTATTTTTTAACTCATTACGTGGGAAACATCTAAGGCCAACAAAACAGCATTGAAGGCCACAGAATTACTGAAATTGTTTTATTTTCTAAAACTTGCAGATAGGGACTTTGAGATTTCAGAAAAGCCCTTAAAAAATATGGATCCCAAATACCAAAGATAAAATAGTAAACATAATTAGGATGGATAGTTCTGCCAGTGCCCACCCAAAGGAATTAATTTAATGCCACCCATGCCTTTAGATTCTCCAAAGAAGTAGATGAACATTTATGCTTTGTTGTTAGAAATATTGAGATATGACAATAGGCGGTTTACATTTAATAAGATAGTATTAACTTATGGAAACAGACTATTTATTTTGTGTTCCAAGAGTTTCTTTTTGTGAATAAGAGAACACTAGCACTCAAACCAAGGCACTTTGTTTAATTATAGTTGTTGGAGTATAAGCATATCAAACATCAGTGACTTGAGGTATTGAGTATTAGATATTTTAACATGAAAAAGTCATTTTATAAGTGGGTTGGCCAAATGGAACTGCACCAAACCAAGCCTTTACTGGATGAGTAAAATGTTCCCTGGTTAGATTCAAGTTTCTATTTGCTTTTACCATTCCAGTTTTGTGGGCCAACTGAATTTTATTACTCACTTGACCACATGCAAATTCTTAGGGAGTTCTCTATATAATTTGACTTGACTATACTTTATGTTAATAACAAAGGAGGCATTTATTATACTTATTAGACTGTTTATTGTATGTGTGAGTAAAAATATATAGACCAAGACATAAAGCAAATGTTTTAAATTTTTAAAATAGCTCCTACCTATTATTACAGAAGTTCTGAAAATAATCTTATATTTTGCTAATTGAAAGAATTATGGTCACTAAAATATTTCATGTTTCTCTCTGTAGTCATTCTTTCCCTCTGTACATAACACGACTACGTGACATAGGGCATTGTTAGCTGAAGGTAACAAAAATAAAAATAGATGGTCTTCCTTTCCTTTTTTCCCCCAGAATTTTTATTTGCTATAATTGTCAACATCAGCAGGAAGGATGTTTCTGTTCAAATGTCAGTTCTGTCACTTTTACTAGATGTGTCACCTTGGGCAAGTTACTTCTTTCAGCCTTAGTTTTTGCCTCTGTAAAATGGAAGTTAATATTTTTACGGGTCTTAAATGAGATAATACATCTTCTAGAATATAGTGACTATTCCATAAATGTTAGTATAGCAATGACGTTGATGATAATCTGATGCTAATAAAGAAGATGGTGATGGGTGGTAGTAGTGGTTGTAACTGAACTATCTGGTTGTATACCGAGAGAGATCCTAAAAGAAACCTAGAAGATTTCCATTTAAAACCATTATGGAGGAACAGGGATTTACTTACTCTCCAAACTTAAACAAGTAAAACTCAAGACACAATATATAAAACAGTAGTTTCAGACATTTCCAATAGGAGTACAGGACAGTGACCCCTGATAGAAGAGAAACAAGTGAGGCAAGCAACACAGTTGTTCCATCTTACTGTCTAGAGAGAATTTCCAGGCAATAGTGCGGGGGCGGGCGGGTGGGGCGGGACGTGTAGCCACATGCAGTTTGGAAGGCTTCCCGAGTAGAGAGACAAGCGTTCAGAGTTTAAGGATGCCAAGTAGATGGAACTTGTGAGGTAGAGTACCAGAGGAGGGAGCTGTATAGAGAGAGAGAGCACTGGAAATCTGCAGAAGGTTCCCCTGTATTTAGCTGAGTACTGCATGTGAGGAAACTACCTGAGGCCAGGGAAAAAGACCAGATGTAGCAGACAAAACCATTGCAAGGTTCACAAAGAACTGAGAATGATTTGTGTTCCCACTGGCCAGACTGGAAAGATCACTTGATACATGGGCACCAAGTAGAGTCCCCAGCAGGGTATTACCTCACTAGTGGGGCCAGATTATCCCTAGATTAATGACTGCTCTGGACCTGCCTAACAAAGCTTAAAAGTAAGCTTAGTAAGGCTTTCTGTGTCTCAGAACAAAGTCCACACATACTTAAAGGAATATACAAACTATGAAACCCAGCACTGTAAAATTCACAATGTGGAGCATGTATTCAATAATTACCAGGCTTTCATAGAAGCAAGAAAATATGAACAATGATGAAAAGAATAATCAGTCATTAGAAACAACCCCCAAAATAACACAGATGATAGAATTAGTAGATAAGACAGTAAAAACAGCTCTTATAAGGGACTTCCAACTATAGCCAAGTGAAGAGGTAAGCATATCTGCTCCTGTTCACCCACAAAGTTTCTCTTGGGCCAGGACAGGCTGTGAGGACCAACAACAGGCCTGCCATTGTGGAAAGGGACTGACCTGACTGGGAGTTAATAGGTGCTTCCCATGCTCAGTGGCATTGTTGGTGGAAATGGCAATTACTGAATTATAAGAATAAATAATAAATTAGAATATACAGTCATACCTTTTTTATTTATTTATTTTTTATAAATTTATTTGTTTTTATTTTTGGCTGTGTTGGGTCTTTGTTGCTGCGTGTGGGCTTTCTCTGGCTGTGGAGAGTGGGGCTACTCTTCGTTGCGGTGCGCGGGCTTCTCATTGCGGTGGCTTCTCTTGTTGCAGAGCACAAGCTCTAGGCACATGGGCTTCAGTAGTTGTGGCACGCAGGCTCAGTAGTCATGGCTCGCGGGCTCTAGAGCAGAGGCTCAGTAGTTGTGGTGCACAGGCTTAGTTGCTCCGCGGCATGTGGGATCTTCCCGGACCAGGGCTCGAACCCTTGTCCCCTGCATTGGCAGGCAGATTCTTAACCACTGTGCCACCAGGGAAGTCCCATAACCTTTTTTATTGAGCTTCATTTTATTGTGTTTCACAGCTATTGCACTTTTTACAAATTGAATGTTGGTGGCAACCCTGCATAGTCAGATGATGGTTAGCATATTTTTAGCAATAAAGTATTTTTTAATTAAGGTATATACGTTGTTTTTTTAGGCATAATGCTATTGCACACTTAATAGACTACAGTAGTGTATAAACGTAAGTTTTATGTGGACTGGGAAACCAAAAATTCATGTGACTCGCTTTATTGTGATATTTGATTTACTGCAGTGGTCTGGAACCAAACCCATAATATATGTGAAGTTTGCCTAATATTCAAAACTGAGTAAAACCAGGTGTTATAAACTCCATATATTCAAGGATATAGAGGAAAACATGAACATTATAGGACAAGACATGGAAAACTTATATTGAATGTCTGGAGATGAAAAATACAGTGTTTGAGATGAAAAGTACTCTGGATTAGTACTGTTTTGCAATAGCAACAGATTAGATATTATAGAAGAAAAGACTAGTGAACTTGATGACATAACAATGAAACTGTCCAAAATGAAATACATAGAAAAAAGACTATCGGTGCTGTGGAACATCAAATGGCCTCATATATGCAACTGGAGCCCCAGGAGGAGAAGGAAGGGAAGAAAAATATATTTGAAGAAGTAATGGCTGAAATTTTTCCAAATTTGAGGAAAACTCTGAACCCAGGTACCTTATGAAGCTTGGTAAACCCCAAGTAAAAGAAATGTGGAGAAAACTAACTAAATACCTAGTTTATAAATCACTATTATTTAGATAGGAGTAAAGGAACTAACTAGTCTAATATCCTTTGAGTTCAGAGCAAAGGCAAGTAAATTGTAATTAAGCATATCAGATAATTTTGACATTTGTAATGGATACAACTATGTTTCCTGAGAACCTATCCTATGTCTGGATAGAGATGAAAGTGCATTGCACCATAGATGTGCCAGATTACTTATTTCCTACCAAGACAAACAAACAAAATAAAGCTAGGGTATCCCTACATTATCAAGTGACTTGATAAAAAAATAAAGCTAGGGTATCCCTACATTATCAAGTGACTTATTTTAGCTGATAGTTTAGTAGAAAAAGGGCCTGGGATTTGGAGCCCAATAAACTATAATTCAAATTTTGTCCCTCCACGTATGACTTTGGACAGTCATTTTATCACTCTGACTGCTTCTTCCTTTGTAAATTTAGAATACTACTGCCCAGCCTCATAGAGTTATTGGTAGTTAAATGAGCTAATATTTGTGAAAACGTCTAGCATGGTGTTAGTACATAAAGGTTCCTCTGTGCATGTTATTTTCGTTTTCTCTTTCTAATCCTCCTTCCTGAGTACTGTTTTCTGGCATCCCTTTTTGTTCCCTCTTAAACAGTGACCATTAGTACTGGGAGAGACCTTAGAGATCAGCTAGAATCAGACCCTTTTTTCTATAGATGAAGAAATCGAGCCCAGAGAGGTCACATGTTTGCCGCAGGGGAGAAAGTTCAGTTTCCAAGCTCTACTGTGTGTTTTAAACAATAACATTAAAAGCAAGTTCTCTGTGTCTTCTCAGAAGCAAAACAGGAGTTAACATTTGATGACAATTTATTTTAAACACAATAATGCAGATTTTGAAACTGAACATTTAAATGAATATGCTCATATTACAATTAAATTTCTAGAATGATGGAAGTGTTGTTAAGGGTGTTTTATGGCAGGATAAATGAAACAAAATAAAGGTGAGGAGCTTAGCTTTCAAGCTCCTGCTAAAACCAGAGTTACAAGCCAGGTATTTGAATACTGTGCTCAGTATAGAAAAACAGGCATCTTAAAATAGACATTCTGTAAATATATGTAGCAAAGAATATAAAGAGACATCACTTTAGACATGAAAAATAAATTGTATATAGCATGGTATGTAAAACATAATTATAATGTGTGCTTGCTCTTTGCAAAAATTAATTTTAAACATAAATAGAGACCAGAATATAGACCATGAAGAGTGCCCACACCCAGGAAGCCACATAGAAGCCATGCTGTGGCATGCGGCTCCCTGGGCAAAGGCCCAGAAGAGCAGAGGAAGGCTTTGTGTTTCCATTTTTAAAGTACTTGCTATTGTTTGATTTAAAATATATATTAAAAAATTAGTGGCAGAGCCTATTTATAGTTCCAGGAACTTTTCAGAGAGAAAAACACAGAAGCACTACAGAGCTACTGAAATTTTAAATAATTCTTTGTAAATGCCCTAGGTTAATTTAGATCCCTGAAAACACATTAGGAAATTAAGCTGTAATGTGAGCTAATTCAGATTTTAATTTGGCAAAAAGAATGATCCAACTACACAGTTAATGTAAATAGAAACATAACACAGGGAAATTAATGAGGTTTCCTTCTGATGAATCTTCAAGGAGGTAGATCATTAGCTTCTTTTGTTATTATTACAGGAGAATGTGGCATTGTCTCTGAGGTATAAAATAACTGTGGCTTACTAAGTGATAACATGCTTCATTTAAAAATAAATAATTATTTATGGTAAACTTGTAGGATGAAGCAGCAGCACAGCCGCTGAATCTCTCATCCCGACCCAAGACAGCTGAGCCTGTAAAGTCTCCAACATCTCCCACCCAAAGCCTCTTTCCAGCCAGCAAAACCAGCCCTGTCAATCTGCCTAACAAAAGCAGCATCCCCAGCCCCATTGGAGGAAGCTTGGGAAGAGGATCCTCTTTAGGTAAATGGAAAGGTCAACACCAGGAAGAGACTTATGAATTAGGTAAAAGAAAGCAAAACATGTTTACTGATGACTGATTCTTGTTTCCAAAGTGTTCCTTAGTCCAAGAAAAAAAAAAGTGAAAGTAAATAAAGTAAAAGTAAAATCTTTTCTGCTGAAACATAACCCAGTTATAGTGTCTTGGGTGACTAGAACTTTTAGAAAAGGTTATAATATAAATCCTGCTGGGATGGGTTCTTCAGATGATGATGAGTTAGATCCAACACTCACAGACAGAAATTTCTGTGTTTGGTCAGTGCTTTGCTGCTGAAGCAACTCTAGGCAGATTAAGAGTGAACATGAAGCCTCCAAGGGCCTAAAGGAAGCTGGCCTAAAAGCTGCCTGCCAAAAGTCCAAAATTTATTTGACATTTTATATTTTCTTTGTAAAATGTTTGTGAATTTTACATCTTATCCCATATCAGTTTTGCATTGAAGCAAATATGAATGACACACTTGATTGCCATCATATGAAATAAAGTTAATGTCTAGTAAGATATGTCATAGTGATCCTCTGCCTCCTTACATTCTCTGATGTATTGCCAGGTATCTCTAGGGATATTCATACCCAGGTATGAGAAGTATAGAGAAAAAAATGGGATTTGGCATCAGGCAGACTTGGACTGAGAGAGAGCTTTTACTTACTAGTTATGTGACCCTGTGAAAATTATTTAATATTTTTGAACTCAGTTTCCTAATATCTGGAAGGGAAATATTATTACCTAGCTCATAGGTTGTTATGAGAATTAAAAGAGAAAAAAATATATAAAGTGCCTAACATGGCATCTGGCACCCAGAAGGCATGCAATTTAAAAAGACTGGACAACCGAACAGCAACACATTTACATATGCATGTGGAATGAGACAGTAATTGCGAAAGCACGAAAGCATGTAGTAGCAGACAGCCAAATAAATATGAACATTATTGTTACTATGCTCTATAAGTCTCTTAATTTTCAAATAAAGACACAAAATTTCAAAGGGATTAAGGACTAGAACTAGCATTTCTTCACCATATTACCTTCCTTGTGTTGTTGAATCCTATAGCCTGAATTGCTTCCTGTAATAAATAAAATAATGTGTAAGTGTAGCCATTTACAATTTAAAAAACCATTTTGCCTATCTTATCTCATTTGATTTTACACAATAATCCAATGAGTTAGGTAGTGTATTATTATTACTCTCATTGTATAATAAATTGTGGTCTTACAGTTAAAATGACTTGCCCACAGCCATGTAGGTATTAATTAGCAGAGTCAAAACTAGAATCCAGGTCCTCTGACATATAACTCAGTGCTCTTTTTATAAACTCACAGTTGGAATATATGCTGAGCTATGCTGAATCTAAGTGAATCTTCTGATGATGAGATGTAAATCTTCCTCATTGAAATTGGGGACATTAGGATCCATACAGCAGCCTATTCTCTTTTTGAGTTAGGATGCCTCTTTCAGGGGCCCAGAGGTTTTCACTCCAAGTCAGTGGGATTGCTGTGGGAAAGAGAAATGAATCATTTCCAGCATGTGAATATGATTGCTGAATTGTTGAAAGTCGTGAGATGAGGGGGAAAAAAAGCCAACATGAGGATAAATAATAGGCTTGATCTTGAAATGGCCCTCCTATAATCCACTTCTGAATTTTGTTTGGAAAGCATTTGTCTTCTGTACTGAGCATTGTGAGGGACAAAGACGACTGTTTCACAGGCCCTGCTCTTATGGGAGTTTATACCTCAGCGGAGCGTATTCTTTAGATCGTGAGCTAGAAATGAGCTGAAGTAATAGCACTCTTGTCCAGACAATACTGGATAGAATTTTTTTTTTAATCAGAAAAGCTTCAGAGCAAAAGATATGGGTTTTCTATATCCTAAAAAGTGGCTGTTTAACTTTCTAGAACTTTTCCATAGATAGTGTTGGTGATATTTTCTAAACTCAAGTACATACACACATGCACTGCACACACATAGACGTGTGATGTGAGCTTGATTGTCGTCTGATTTCCTCTGTCCCTTCTGTCTCTGTGAGGTGTGTGCACACACACACAGATACACACACATACACACACACACACATGCATGTGCTGTGAAATGCTCATACCAGGATACATGCAAGCTGATCTCATTAAACTTTATCACAGCAGCTGAAATCTATCAGTCAGCAAGCAATTGCCCTCTTTTTGCCTAAAATTGGAAAGCCTCATCTAAAGTATTAATTTTAACCTACAGTAAAATGCAAGATATGGAGGAAAATTAGTTTAATTTTGTCCTTCTGTGTTGCATGGAATATAATGAAAGTAAATGTTTTCACTTTATTTGAAGCTGTATACTTATGTGAAATCCATTCCCACACATACAGCCTTACTATCACGAAGACAGGGAACTGAGAACAGTGGGTGTTCCAGTTGGGGGTAGGAAATGGGTTGTCATTCTCTTAGTAAATAACTGAGGCAGCATGATGAGTAGAATGCTTCATTAACCAGCCAGTGATTGGGGAACAGAGAGTGCGGTATGTTCCTTCCCACCCCTTCTCTCCTGCAGTGGACGTATGAACACACAGATACAGATATCTGCTGAAGGACACATGTAGCCTCACAGATTTTTTTTGGCTGGGCCAGAAACAACTTTCCTGTATTAGCACACCAGATATAATGGTCAGCCTGCACAGATGTCTCTGCACCCATCCCCACCCCTTTCTTCACCACTACTGCCCCACTAATTGTTAGATATAGCCAGAATATATATATATATATATATATATATATATGAATCTAGGAACCTTCATCTGTGAGGAGTTGTGTTGACAGAACCCAGATAAACTGAAACGCTGGTCCTCCGAGGGCTAAAAAAAACCCCAGCACAGCTCGTTACCCTGGATTTCTGTGCTGTGTTGCAGTTTTCTCAATAGCAAATGTGTCTCTTCCTTCTTCAGAGAATGTGGTATTATACAGGGGAGTGGGTAGTAGCAGTATTTTTTAAGAGTCTAACCTTACAAGCCTCTAATAATGCATCCTGTATATGCAGATATCCTGTCCAGTCTCAACTCCCCTGCCCTGTTTGGGGATCAGGATACGGTGATGAAAGCTATTCAGGAGGCTCGGAAGATGCGCGAACAGATCCAGCGGGAGCAACAGCAGCAACAGCCGCATGGTGTTGATGGGAAACTGTCTACCATGAATAATATGGGGCTGAACAACTGCAGGAATGAAAAGGTAAAACTTGCTTCCCTCCTTCTCTGGCTCTGCTAGACCCATTGACTCATTTTTATCTGGCTCTTTCTAAGCTCCCAAGCATCAAACTGCAGCCAAAGATTTGGGGTCCTAGCTTGAGGGCTTTCTTGCATCACACTTAATCATTAGTGCTGATTAACAAATACACCCTTTCCCACTTAGTGTGGGTCGCCTCCCAGGTACCCAACCAGGCACCCAACCTACCTGTCTATTGGTGTTTATCTGTCCCATTCCAAAAGATTTAGAAATATCTTATAATAAAGGGGATGTATGAAGTTACAAGACTATCAGAATATTAAAAAAGGAAGAAGCATATATGCTCACAGTGAAGGCTAATACATTACCATGACTCATCATTCAATCTATTACTAAGCTTCCTATCTGCCTGGGCAAAATAGAAAACAAAGCAACTTACAAAATGCATTCATTTATTTTTTGATTCAACAAATTATTTATCAAGTGCTTATTCTGTAATAGACACTGTTCTAGGCACCGGAGATACAACAGTGAACAAATCAGACAAAAATCTCTGTTCTTATAGAGCTTACATTCTAATAGGGGAACACAGATGAGGAAAAAATAAACAGTTAAATATATAATGAGTAATGTCAATAACATCAGGAGGTGACTCAATGCCATGAGAAAAATGGAAGCAAGTTAAGGGAATAGGGAGTTACAGGATTGTTCTTTTCAATAGGTTGGTAGGGACTCTGCGGAAGTGTTACGGAGTAGAGAGATCTGAAGGAACCCCTGTGCAGGCCACATGAAGAGCATCCAGGCAGTGGGAACAATAAGCTTAGAAGCTCTTAGAGTGTAGGACCAGCAACAAGGAGGCCAGCGTGGCAAGAGCAGCTAGAGGGAAGGGAGAGCAGTGGAACGTGAAGTAAAGTGATAGCCTGGGGTAGAGTGTGTTAGACCTGTAGGCCTTGGAAAGGCTTTGTGTTTCACCTGAGTCCTATGGGAATTCCTAGACTGGTTTTGTCCAGGGCATTGACATGATCTGATTTACATATAAAAGGATCATTCTGCCTAATGTGCAAGAACAGACTGCAGGAGGTTAAGAATGGAAATAGGCAGACCAGTTGAGAGACTATTGTCATACACTGGGTGAAAAATTCTGATTATTTGATGAATGAATGATCCTTGCCATTCCTTGGCTTGTCTCTGCATCTCTCCAGTTTCTGCCTCCCTCTTCACACGGCCATCTTCCCTCTGTGTATGTCCCCCTGTCTCCAAATCTCCCTCTTCTTATAAGGACGTCAGTCATTGGATTTAGGGTCCATCCTAATCCAGTGTGACCTTATTTTAACTTGATTATATCTGCAAAGACCCCATTTCCTATAGATAAATAGACAGATTATATAAATATATAATATGTTAAATTAATCATTATTTGCCTCCTCCCTCCTCCACCTTGATTGATCTCTTGGCGGGAGGTTCACACCAGGTAAGAGAGAAACTGTCTGGGGGAATGGTGGGTCTTTTGGTGTTGGTTAAGCCATAAACTTTTATATATTGGGGACCTGCTATGCACATGCCAGTCACCGGTTCTGCTCAGTCCCTTAGGTGCCCCACTCCCCGTTAAGTGCTCCATCTTTGGCAGTGGGCTCACAGAGCAGAGCCCCTCTTTAAGAACTGCCTCAGTAGATGGTTACATATACAGTAAGGTTTCAGGACCACAAGAAAAGAAAAGCTTTGCCCCCAAACCTTTTCTACCACTCTGATACTAGAGATAAACACAGTCAATCTTTTGACCTAAGACACTATACTATACTCAGTGAGCACCATGAAATAGTAACATATTTAATCTTAATGTGAATAACTGTAAGATATTTTTGGGGGACCTAGATAGGTAAACACATTTTGGCATAGGGATACTGGGTGGGAAATTGGGTTAAAAGCAAGAGAATGGGTACATGCACCAGAGACCATCTCCTACCTTATAGTTTTGTCAATGGTTAATCCTAAAATTAATATGAGAAGAATGTTAGTGATTTGTTTAACTGAGTCTTTTAAAATGTATGAGTTTTCAAATGACAGTAGTATATGCTTGCTGAAAATTCTAATAATACAGACAGATACATGGTCAAAAGCTAATTACCCTCCTCACCTCATTAACTATCATAATGATTCAGAAGTTTTCTTTGCATATGCAAGAAAGTATTAATGAGTTTAAAACTATATATTCTCACTTGGAATGGTAGGCACCGAGTTGTCACTTACCAGCTGTGTGATATTTGGTACGTTGAATAACTTCTCTGAATCTCAAGTTCTTCATCTGTAATGTGAGGGTAGTAATCTGGGTTACAATGAAATAAGATATATACGAATATACCTAGCAAAGCTCCTGGTACAGAGTAGGCACTTTCTTATGTTTCCCATAACTTGTAGACTAAACTATGGGTGATCTTTGAATATATAGAACAAATGTACTATTTTGTCACAGATATGAGCTCCTCACATAATAATGGAAGGGTCAGCAGAAGGAAACGGAGTTAGATTTTTCAGAAGTTGGCATGTTGACCAACTCACATAGTTAAACTCCTTTCTAACTGAGTTGATGCACAAAACTATGGCAACTTCAGATTTATTAAGTTAGATCACGGTTTCTCAGCCTCAGCATTATTGGCGTTTTTGGCTGGAGAATTCTTTGTCATGGGTGGCTAATCTGGCCTCTACTCATTAGATGCCAGTAGTAGCACCACTCCTTTTGTGACAACCGAAAATGTCTCCAGACATTGCTAAATGTCCCCTATTGGGGGAGGGGGGACAAAATTACCCCTAGTTGAAAAATCACTGGGCTAAATAAATATATTTAGAATTAATACATTTCAGAAACTTTATTCCACAAAAAGCCAAGTTATTTATTTAAATAATCATACTTGTTTTTAAATTATGAAGAATCATTTGCCTTTGATTAATGTTATGAATGAGATATTTCTTTGAAAAACGCATCTAGAAATTTTTGTTTGGAATATTAACATAGAGAATATTTAAAGCAGAATGTGTATATGCCATTTAGCTTGGGGGGAAAATAAGAAATAAATTCCATATTGTTGCAGCAACTGTGCCTTTCAGTGAAGCTCCCCCGTCACATTCAGCAGGCTTAGACTAGCGGCATCCTGATAGGTTTGCACTAAACCTAGGAGTAAATTGACACTGGACATCCCTTGCTTCCTGCAGTGACTCTCTCTCTTTGTCTGACACAGTGACCCTATATGGTTGAATTTAT
Source organism: Tursiops truncatus (assembly GCF_011762595.2). Taxonomy (NCBI): domain Eukaryota; kingdom Metazoa; phylum Chordata; class Mammalia; order Artiodactyla; family Delphinidae; genus Tursiops; species Tursiops truncatus. Next base: position 68,888,287 of record NC_047041.1, on the reverse strand, counting down.
ATCATTGGTTGAAGTTCAAGCTTAAGACTCTATTAACTTCAAATACTACAGGTTAATTTTAAGTATTTCTCATTGACTTTTTAAAATTCATATGGAGGAAAGAAGTCTGAGGCTCCAGAATAATAACACCTGAATTTGTGTTGGAAGCCATGAGAGAGAGATGAGAGATTAGGTTAAGGTGGAAAAATAATAATAATGAATCTAAACTTGTCCTAAAACATATCACACTGAATGTAATTGAGCTCCTGAAGATAAGTGGCAAAGTGGCTTGTACAGAATCAGAAAACCCTGGTTTCCTAGTTGAAGGGAGTTGTTGTCTCAGTAGATGACTTTATTGGGGTTGAATTTGGGGCACCAGAAAAGTCCATTATATTCAGGGATGTTGTGCTCACAAGTTCTCCTTTACATGATCTCCCTCCCAAATAATGTCGCTCTTTTGAATGTATATTTGTGGATGTGTAGGCTTTGTTTAGTTTCTAGACCCAGTATGTATCTATCCTTGTTTGCTAGGTTTGTTGCAGCCAGAAGAGTAAATTAAGAACAATGTTAAAGGGCTCCTGTGATAGTCGATTTGGCTCTCTTATAATCAAAATATCCATCTTAATTTTATGAGGTTTCAGAAGACACTACTTTTTCTTCTGAGAATCATATTTTCTTCTGAGATCAAAGAGGGTAAATATATAATGTGCAATAAGATTGGTAAAATGGATTGTGGCAAAGTCAGTTTAACTGTCTTCAGAATTGTCCTCTTTGGAATTACCTCAGTTTCCTTAAATGTAAGGATCCATAAATTAGATTTCTGAATTTATTCTTGTAAACCATAATACGGTTTTAGAGATTTTTTCTCAGTGCTTCTGTCATGACACCTTGTAATTTATAAAGCATATATAGCTCATCACGCTCCTATTTGGACATTTTTTTTACAAATGAGCATGTCACAGATTTGAGTTCCCTGAGAAGCAGACTGTGAGATGGAGATTAACGAGCAGGTTTATTGAGGGGGGTGCTCTTTCTGATTGCCACCTGTAGAAGGGAAAGGATGAAAGCAGAATAGGACTGTGATGCAGTCTTAACCAAAGCCTTAGCCAACCTCATATGAAGCTTTGAGATGGCCATGGCCATGCAGAATTGTCCCAAGTTGGATGGAGGGGGTGAACTTTTATACACTTGTATCAACCAGTCATTGGATGAGGGTTACCCTGGGAAGGGGACATAACCTTAGGTGATGTGACTCTCTTTAGTTGAGGCAGTGCCGAAGAGGGCCAAGAGCTAAGGGTGAGCAACAACGTTCCCTGCAGCTGAGGAAATAAATCAGTCCTGAAGGGGTATCTGGGCAATGCATCACAATGTCCATTGTAGAGTTGTTTTTGTGACATTTACTAACATTAGATGTATATAAAACATGCTTTGTATGTTTCATAACTGAGGGGAAACATTTACTACACAGGCATAGGGGTGCTTATGTCTTTATGACACATACAGAATCACATATATGTCCATATGAATACATGTTTACCCATGGCGTATTTCACTTTACTGGGTAAACCCCTATTTTGACACTTTAAAATGAAACATTGTTGACTTGATCAGCCAGAACGGCACCAATGGAGTTGTTCTGGTTGGCTGTGTCACCGGATATTTAGGGTCTGTTAAATATATAGATTGTAGGGACAATAGACTGTAACGGCGCCTTAGGAACTGTTATGCTCCATCATTTCAACACAGCTGCTGTGCATGGATCATGAGTGTCTTGCTAGCCGAAGTCTAAGGTACTTCCCTGGGTTTTAGCTTTCCACAGCAAGAACACCAACCACCTCCCATAGTACCAGGGCAATTAGGTCATATTATAGGCTAATTGCTTGCCAAATTTTGTTGTTTGACATCTCTAAGACAGAATTTCAGTCAGAACAATACACTGCAGAATTTTAGATAGGCAGCTTCCAAATGTCCTTAGAGCTAAGCTAAGCGCATCTGGCGAGAAGAGAGGCAAGGCAGGGTGGGCCTTCTTAGTGTTAAAGTGCGTCTTGTAACTTTTCTGACTTCCTTGATGTTTGAATGCTGACTCGGTGATTGGTTAGAGCACTTTCCTGCATAGGTATTTTGTAACTTAGGTATCTGGTTATTTTGGTCATCTTAGTAACCTTGAGGAGCCAGAAAACTGATTACCTACTGATCAGAGTTGCTCATAAATAGGCCGATTACACATTATATATGTGGCCTGAGCTGCTGTTCCCTTCATCTTCTGCGAATCTCTTAAGAAAAATTCTTGACCTTATCGGATGTCAAAATGAGCTACCATGAACACTATTATCACACTCTATCTGCCTCTGAAGTATATTTGTGGGATTAAAACTGTAGAGTGAAAGAACTGGAGGGGATATAACATTTGACCTGGTCCAATAGCTTCAATTCACAGACAGGAAAACTGAGACCTAAAGAAAGAAAATGACTTACCCATGTTCACATAGTGGATTCATGTCAGAGCAGGAATTAAATCTCAGCTTTCCTAATTCTTAATCAATGATATTTCTATTTATAGAACAGTATTAAATTCATTTACTAATTTTCTATGAGATCTTTAAGCTTATTACATACAGAAGTACTTTTTACATTTGCAATACAAAACCTTTGATGGAATAAGACAGGGTAAAAATAAACAGAAACCGTGAAGCAGAAAAGCACTGAGACCCCTGCTTCCTGTATACTTTTCACCTTATGTCTGGGTAGGGCATTCTTCCCTACCATGATGTCCATTGGTTGTGGCTCTGGAAAGATATCAGTCAGAAAACAGAAGATCACATGATGCTAGTACAGACAAAGAGACAGAAGAGGTGGCTAGACCAGGAGCAGTAATAGAATTAGAGGCCACATGGTGTATTGGAAAGAGCATGGGTTTTGGGCTTAGTTAATCCTGTGTCTCAGTTTCTAGGATTAATTTTGGAAGCAGCCTGTCCTGTTTTCTAACAGTGTTATTTAAATAAGTTACTTAACCTCTGTGAGTCTCAATGAACATACCTATAAAATGGAGATAATTATCCTTTCCTTGAAGGATCATTTTGAGGGAAAACATATGTAGAGCACATATCTGGCACAGGAGGTGCTCCATTAATATTAGGTCCTTTTCCACTTTAGAACCTCAGACAGGTGGTCAAACCTGTTGTTAACTTTATTAAATTTTCACTCTTTGACACTCTCCAAAGGCGAATGGATTAACCTACTGCTCCTTGGAGCCAAAATGTCTTAAGATAGAGTAGAAGGTTGGTTAGAAGCTAACAGGCACCTTCTTACAAACTCAAGATATGCATTTTTCTTTTTCACTCTTAAAGTAACTGGTGGTTACTTTAACTACTTTAACTAGTTACTTGCTAGGATCTGCTCATAGCCAACATGATAATGTTCAGATTTTATATTAGTGTGCTAGGGAGCTTTTGCTCCTACTAATTTAATATATACTTTAATATATTTCCAGAAAAATCAGAATTTCAATCAATGGCTTTTGAGAATACTTAACCTGATTCTTGATAACTATATGCATTTCTCATGCCAAAATTATATTTTTTCAATCAAGTAAATAGGAAAATAATAATCCGGTCACTAAGGCACATTGTAAACTTGTTCCTGTTTGTTCAAGAAAGCAGTTGTTCATTTTTTACAAGTGTAGATTCTTGCTTCTCACCCATACTTTGCAAAAACATCAGAATAGTACATCAGTATTACACTGATGTAATACTGCCCCCTTTTATTGGAAATGAAAAACAGACTAGACGTCTTCTGCTTCACACTGTCAGTTGCCACAGCTCCTTGTTACTTATACAATTGATTCAGATATTCATTGTTGCATGACAGGATAAGTTCAGACAGAAGATCAATATAGCTGTACAACAATAAGTGAAAGGGGATTGTGAGCAAATTATTTAGCAAAGTGTGTTTGGAATAAATGAGTTTCTTATATAGCACACAAACTAGTGAGGTTATTTACTCCAAAGGAGTGCATAGTATTGATTAATCAGGACGGTAATTTTTGTGAGCAGTTGACTAACATGTTCAGTTGTGCTTTTGTGTATGTCAACTTATTCCCAAGATATTGACAGCTTGTACTATGAGCAGTTTGGGCATATTAGAGATTTTACAGTAAGGGGACAAATTCTAATTATAGCATCCTCTTTTGCAAAGCAGAGCAATAGTTGGGTTTTTTTGGGGGTTTTTTTGCGGTACGCGGGCCTCTCACTGATGTGGCCTCTCCCGTTGCGGAGCACAGGCTCCGCATGCGCAGGCTCAGCAGCCATGGCTCACGGGCCCAGCCGCTCCGCGGCATGTGGGATCTTCCCGGACCGGGGCACGAACCCGTGTCCCCTGCATTGGCAGGCGGACTCGCAACCACTGCGCCACCAGGGAAGCCCAATAGTTGGGTTTTTTAAAAATTTATTCAGTTAATTTATTTATTTTTGGCTGCGTAGGGTCTTCATTGCTGCATGCGGGCTTTCTCTAGTTGTGGTGAGCGGGGGCTGCTCTTTGTTGTGGTGCGTGGGCTTCTCACTGTGGTGGCTTCTCTTGTTGTGGAGCATGGGCTCTAGGCGTGCGTGCTTCAGTAGTTGTGGCGCATGGGCTTAGTTGCTCTGTGGAATGTGGGATCCTCCTGGACCAGGGCTTGAACCTGTGTCCCCTGCATTGGCAGGCAGATTCTTAACCACTGTACCACCAGGCAAGTCCCCATAGTTGGTTTTTATGTAGTACTTTTCACATCCTGACAAGAAACATTTTTATAGTGCTTCTATGGTTCAAAAATATTATCACAGGGGCTTCCCTGGTGGCGCAGTGGTTGAGAGTCTGCCTGCCGATGCAGGGGACGCGGGTTCCTGCCCCGGTCCGGGAAGGTCCCACATGCCGCGGAGCGGCTGGGCCCGTGAGCCATGGCCGCTGAGCCTGTGCGTCTGGAGCCTGTGCTCCACAACGGGAGAGGCCACAACAGTAAGAGGCCCACGTACTGCAAAAAAAAAATATTATCACATATGTTATCTCTCTTGAACCTTTCCAAATTCAGGGATATAGATAATATTGTCCTTGTTTTGCAGATTAGGGACCTAACACCAGCTCTAGATCACTTTGCTCCATCATTACCTCTCTATCGTCTCATTTGTTCCCTACATCTCTGTGAGATTGACAGGGCAATTTTAGCTAAAATCTAAAACAAGACATACATCTGAGTTTCAAACATCAATTTCAATGAAGTGAATGCTAAAAATCATGAGATAAAGAAGTCTACCTAGATATATATGCTTCATGTGTATTTCTTGTAAAGGAGTAACTAACTATATGTATACTTGTGATAGTGTTTTCCAAAACAGCATACAAAGGTCAAAAATGCCATAAATTAGAAAAAAATGTAAGTTTTATTAGTGTTAGACTTTACATTTGAACCAATAACATTGAACAACTAAACAGTGCTGTATGTAGACTCCTGGCTATCATTAAGTTCAATGTTATTGTTAAGTTCCTTTTATTTTTGTTGTCAGGGTTATTTGATTGGTTGCCTAGCTACTAGTTTAAGACCCAATTCATAAAAAACAACAACAAACTTGTTTGGCTCTTCTCTTCTCTGCAGGTTAAATGGAATGAATGGTGAGAATTTATCTCAGTTTAAAAGGTTCAAGATACTTTCTAGGGTTGGGGTGGGGGGAGAAGTAAATATAAGACTTTTAGTTTTGTTTACAACAAATGTTTTAAATCAAAAGGCCATGTCCAATAAAGACGTAGACGTCGAGAATGGACTTGAGGACACGGGGAGGGGAAGGGGTAAGATGGGACAAAGTGAGAGAGTGGCATGGACATACATACACTACCAAATGTAAAACAGATAGCTAGTGGGAAGCAGCAGCATAGCCCAGGGAGATCAGCTCCATGCTTTGCGACCACCTAGAGGGGTGGGATAGGGAGGGTGGGAGGGAGATGAAAGAGGGAGGGGATTTGGGGATATATGTATATGTATAGCTGATTCACTTTGTGATATAGCAGAAACTAACACACCATTGTAAAGCAAGATTTTTTAAAAACCGGCCACGTCCAGTTAAAGGATCTCCCAGTGAAAGGGTTAAAATTTGACACATCACAGTTAATAATTTTGCGTAAAGAGTTGTTGGTTTGGGTATGTATGGAGCACATTTATTAATAATAAGAATGTTATAGCCCTAACCTCCCACTATGGCAAGTACTTTCTAATCCTTAATCCTTCTAGATCTAATCTCTTAGTCCTTCTAGATCAGCTATTTTCAACTTTTTTTTTTTTTTTTTTTTTTGTGGTACGCAGGCCTCTAACTGTTGTGGCCTCTCCCGTTGCGGAGCACAGGCTCCGGACGCGCAGGCTCAGCGGCCATGGCTTACGGGCCCAGCTGCTCCGCGGCATGTGGGATCTTCCCGGACCGGGGCACAAACCCGTGTCCCCTGCATCGGCAGGTGGACTCTCAACCACTGCGCCACCAGGGAAGCCCCTATTTTCAACTTTTTTGATCCCAGGGCCCCTTTACACACACACACACACACACACACACACACATATTTATATATATATAAATGTTTATAATATTAAAACTTAAAAATTATTTATTCATTTAAAAATCATAATAAAACCATTAGATGTTAATATAAATAACATTTTTTAGTATTAAGTATATTTTTCAAAATAACAAAATAGTAAGAAGAATGGCTTTGTTTTAGCTTTTTGCAAATCTCTCTAATGTCTGGCTTAGTAGTAGATAAGCTTGATTCTTATTTCTGCTTCTGAATTCAGTCTGTTGCTTTCCCTCAAAGCCATGTAACTTTCTTTCTTTCTCCTTCCTTTCTTTCTTTCTTTCAACATCTTTCTTGGAGTATAATTGCTTTACAGTGGTGTGTTAGTTTCTACTTTACAACAAAGTGAATCAGCTATACATATACATATATCCCCATATCTCCTCCCTCTTGCGTCTCCCTCCCACCCTCCCTATCCCACCCCTCTAGGTGGTCACAAAGCATGGAGCTGATCTCCCTGGGCTATGCAGCTGCTTCCCACTAGCTATCTATTTTACATTTGGTAGTATATATAAGTCCATGCCACTCTCTCATTTCGTCCCAGCTTACCCTTCCCCCTCCCCGTGTCCTCAAATCTCTTCTCTAAGTCTGTGTCTTTATTCCTGTCCTGCCCCTAGGTTCTTCAGAACCATTTTACTTTTTTTTTTTTTTTAGATTCCATATGTATGTTTTAGCATACAGTATTTGTTTTTCTCTTTCTGACTTACTTCACTCTGTATGACAGACTCTAGGTACATCCACCTCACTACAAATAACTCAATTTCGTTTCTTTTTTATGGCTGAGTAATATTGCATTGTATACATGTGCCACATCTTCTTTATCCATTCATCTATCAGTGGACACTCAGGTTGCTTCCATATCCTGGCTATTGTAAATAGAGCTGCAATGAACTTGTGGTACATGACTCTTTTTGAATTATAGTTTTCTCAGGCTATATGCCCAGTAGTGGGATTGCTGGGTCATATGGGAGTTCTATTTTTACTTTTTAAAGGAACCTCCATTTTGTTCTCCGTAGTGGCTGTATCTATTTACATTCCCACCAATAGTGCAAGAGGGTTCCCTTTTCTCCACACCCTCTCCAGCATTGTTTATGGATATTTTGATGATGGCCATTCTGACTGGTGTGAGGTGATACCTCATTGTAGTTTTGATTTGCATTTCTCTAATGATTAGTGATGTTGCACATCCTTTCATATGTTTGTTGGCAATCTGTATATCTTTTTGGGGAAATGTCTGTTTAGGTCTTTGGCCCATTTTTGGATTGGGTTGTTTGTTTTTTTGATACTGAGCTGCATGAGCTGCTTGTAAATTTTGGAGATTAATCCTTTGTCTGTTGCTTCATTTGCAAATATTTTTTCCCATTCTGAGGGTTGTCTTTTCATCTTGTTTATGGTTTCCTTTGATATGCAAAAGCTTTTAAGTTTTCATTAGGTCCCATTTGTTTATTTTTGTTTTTATTTCCATTTCTCTAGGAGGGGGGTCAAAAACGATCTTACTGTGATTTATGTCATAGAGTGTTCTGCCTATGTTTTCCTCTAAGAGTTTTACAGTGTCTGGCCTTACATTTAGATCTTTAATCCATTTTGAGTTTATTTTTGTGTATGGTGTTAGGGAGTGTTCTAATTTCATTCTTTTACATGTAGCTGTCCTGTTTTCCCAGCACCAGTTTTTGAAGAAGTTGTCTTTTCTCCATTGTATATTCTTGCCTCCTTTTTCAAAAATAAGGTGACCATCTGTGTGTGAGTTTATCTCTGGGCTTTCTATCCTGTTCCATTGATCTATATTTCTGTTTTTGTGCCAGTACCATACTGTCTTGGTTACTGTAGCTTTGTAGTATAGTCTGAAGTTTGGGAGCCTGATTCCTCCAGCTCTATTTTTCGTTCTCAAGATTGCTTTGGCTTTTCGGGGTCTTTTGTGTTTCCATTCAAATTGTGAACTTTTTTGTTCTAGTTCTGTGGAAAATGCAGTGGTAGTTTGATAGGGACTGCATTGAATCTGTAGATGGCTTTGGGTAGTATAGTCATTTTCACAATGTTGATTCTTCCAATCCAGAAACATGGTATATCTCTCCATCTGTTTGTATCATCTTTAATTTCTTTCATCAGTGTCTTATAGTTTTCTGCATGCAGGTCTTTTGTCTCCTTATATAGGTTTATTCCTAGGTATTTTATTCTTTTTGTTGCAATGATAAATGGGAGTGTTTCCTTAATTTCTCTTTCAGATTTTCATCATTAGTGTATAGGAATGCAAGAGATTTCTAAGCATTAATTTTGTGTCCTGCTACTTTACCAAATTCATTGATTAGCTCTTGTAGTTTTCTGGTAGCATCTTTAGAATTCTCTATGTATAGTATCATGTCATCTGCAAACAGTGACAGCTTTACTTCTTCTTTTCCGATTTGATTCCTTTTATTTCTTTTTCTTCTCTGATTGCTGTGGCTAAAACTTCCAAAACTATGTTGAATAATAGTGGTGAGAGTGAACAACCTTGTCTTGTTCCTGATCTTAGAGGAAATGGTTTCTGTTTTGCACCATTAAGAACGATGCTGACTGTGGGTTTGTCATATATGGTCTTTATTATGTTGAGGAAATTTCCCTCTATGCCTACTTTCTGCAGGGTTTTTATCATAAATGGGTGTTGAATTTTGTCAAAAGCTTTTTCTGCATCTATTGAGATGATCGTATGGTTTTTCTCCTTCAGTTTGTTAATGTGGTTTATCACATTGATTGATTTGGGTATATTGAAGAATCCTTGCATTCCTGGGATAAACTCCACTTGATCATAGTGTATGATCCTTTTAATGTGCTGTTGGATTCTGTTTGCTAGTATTTTGTTGAGGATTTTTGCATCTGTGTCCATCGGTGATATTAGCCTGTAGTTTTCTTTCTTTGTGACATCTTTGTCTGGTTTTGGTCTCAGGGTGATGGTGGCCTCGTAGAATGAGTTGGGGAGTGTTCCTCCCTCTGCTATATTTTGGAAGAGTTTGAGAAGGATAGGTGTTAGCTCTTCTCTAAATGTTTGATAGAATTCACCTGTGAAGCCAACTGGTCCTGGGCTTTTGTTTGTTGGAAGATTTTTAGTCACAGTCTCAATTTCAGTGCTTGTGATTGGTCTGTTTATATTTTCTAAATCTTCTGGCTTCAATCTTGGAATGTTGTGCTCTTCTAAGAATTTGTCCATTTCTTCCAGGTTGTCCATTTTATTGGCATATAGTTGCTTGTAGTAATCTCTCATGATCCTTTGTATTTCTGCAGTGTCAGTTGTTACTTCTCCTTTTTCATTTCTAATTCTGTTGATTTGAGTCTTCTCCTGTTTTTTCTTGATGAGTCTGGGTAATGGTTTAACAATTTTGTTTATCTTCTCAAAGAGCCAGCTTTTAGTTTTATTGATCTTTGCTATTGTTTCCTTCATTTCTTTTTCATTTATTTCTGATCTGATCTTTATGGTTTCTTTCCTTCTGCCAACTTTGGGGTTTTCTTGTTCTTTTTCTCTAATTGCTTTAGGTGTAAGGTTAGGTTGTTTATTTGAGATGTTTCTTCTTTCTTGAGGTAGGATTGTATTGCTATAAACTTCCCTCTTAGAACTGGTTTTTCTGCATCCCATAAGTTTTGGGTTGTCATGTTTTGATTGTCATTTTTTTCTAGGTATTGTTTGATTTCCTCTTTGATTTATTCAGTGATGTCTTGGTTATTAACTGGTGTATTGTTTAGCCTCCATGTGTTTGTATTTTTTACAGTTTTTTCCTGTAATTGATATCTAGTCTGATAGCATTGTGGTTGGAAAAGATACTTGATACAATTTCAATTTTCTGAAATTTACCAAGGCTTGATTTGTGACCCAGGATATGATGTATCCTGGAGAATGTTCCATGAGCACTTGAGAAGAAAGTCTATTCTGTTGTTTTTGAATGGAATGTCCTATAAATATCAATTAAGTCCATCTTGTTTAATGTGTCATTTAAAGCTTGTGTTTCCTTATTTATTTTCATTTTGGATGATCTGTCGATTGGTGAAAGTGGGGTGTTAAAGTTCTTACTATGATTGTGTTACTGTCGATTTCCCCTTTTATGGCTGTTAGCATTTGCCTTATGTATTGAGGTACTCCTATGTTGGGTGCATAAATATTTACAATTGTTATATCTTCTTCTTGGATTGATCCCTTGATCATTATGTAGTATCCTTCTTTGTCTTTTGTTAATAGTCTTTTTTTAAAGTCTATTTTGTCTGATATGAGAATTGCTACTCCAGCTTTCTTTTGATTTCCATTTGCATGGAATATCTTTTTCCATTCCCTCACTTTCAGTCTGTGTGTGTCCCTAGGTCTGAAGTGGGTCTCTTGTAGACAGCATATATATGGGTCTTGTTTTTGTAGCCATTCAGCCAGTCTCTGTCTTTTGGTTGGAGCATTTAATCCATTTACATTTAAGGTAATTATCAATATGTATGTTCCTATTACCATGTTCTTAACTGTTTTGGGTTTGTTATTATAGGTCTTTTCCTTCTCTTGTGTTTCCTGCCTAGAGAAGTTCCTTTAGCATTTGTTGTAAAGCTGGTTTGGGGTTTCCCTGGTGGTGCAGTGGTTGAGAGTCCATCTGCCAATGCAGGGGACAGGGGTTTGTGCCCCGGTCCAGGAAGATCCCACATGCTGTGGAGCGGCTGGGCCCGTGAGCCATGGCCACTGAGCCTGCGCATCCGGAGCCTGTGCTCCGCAATGGGAGAGGCCACAATAGTGAGAGGCCCGCATACCGCAAAAAAATAAATAATAAATAAAGCTGGTTTGGTGGTGCCGAATTCTCTTAGCTTTTGCTTGTCTGTAAAGGTTTTAATTTCTCTGTTGAATCTGAATGAAATCCTTGCTGGGTAGAGTAATCTTGGTTGTATGTTTTTCCCTTTCATGTCTTTAAATATGTCTTGCCACTCCCTTCTGGCTTGAAGAGTTTCTGCTGAAAGATCAGCTGGTAACCTTGTGGGGATTCCCTTATATTTTTTTTTTTTTATTTTTCCCTTGCTGCTTTTTATATTTCTTTGTGTTTAATTTTTGAAAATTTGATTAATATGTGCCTTGGTGTGTTTTTCCTTAGATTTATCCTGTATGGGACTCTCTGTGCTTCCTGGACTTGACTGACTATTTCCTCTCCTATATTAGGGAAGTTTTCAACTATAATCTCTTCATATATTTTCAAATATTTTCTCAGTTTCTGTTTTTTTTTCTCTTTTTCTTCTGGGACCCCTATAATTTGAACGTTGGTGCATTTAATGTTGTCCCAGAGGTCTCTGAGACTATCCTCAATTCTTTTCATTTTTTTTTTTCTTTATTCTGCTCTATGGTAGTTATTTCCACTATCTTGACTTCCAGGTCACTTATCCGTTCTGCCTCAGTTATTCTGCTATTGATTTCCTTCTGGGGAATTTTAAATTTCATTTATTGTGTTGTTCATCATTGTTTGTTTGCTCTTTAGTTCTTCTAGTTCCTTGTTAAATGTTCCTTGTATTTTGTCCATTCTGTTTACAAAATTTTGGATCATCTTTACTATCATTACTCTGAATTCTTTTTCAGATAGATTGCCTATTTCCTCTTCATTTTTTGGTCTGATGGGTTTTTACCTTCCTCCTTCATCTGCTGTGTTTCTCTGTCTTCTCATTTTGCTTAAATTACTGTGTTTGGGGTCTCCCTTTTGCAGGCTGCAGGTTTGTAGTTCCCATTGTTTTTGTGTCTGCCCCCAGTAGCTAAGGTTGGTTCAATGGGTTGTGTAGGCTTCCTGGTGGAGGGAACTGGTGCCTGTGTTCTGGTGGATGAGGCTGGATCTTGTCTTTCTGGTGGGCAGGACCGTGTCTGGTGGTGTATTTTGGGGTGCCTGTGAGCTTATTATGATTTTATGCAGCCTGTCTGCTAATGGGTGGTGTTGTGTTCCTGTCTTACTAGTTGTTTGGCATTGGGTGTCCAGTACTGTAGCTTGCTGATTGTTGGGTGGAGCTGGGTCTTAGCATTGATATGGAGACCTGTGGGACAGCTTTTGCCGTCTGATATTATGTGGAGCCGGGAGGTCTCTGGTGGACCAATGTCCTGAACTCGGCTCTCCCACCTCTGAGACACAGACCTGACACCCGTCCGGAGCACAAAGACCCTGTCAGCCACATGGTTCTTTATTCCAATCCTCCCTCTTCTCCTACTTGGCAGAGTAGCCATTAGGCACTTCATGCAGATGGCTCATTGAAGGCATTCTGTCCCCATCACCTGACGATTAACATGTCCTCAGTTCAGTTGATTGAGCAGAGTCTATTCACAGTACTGAGCAGTGGCAAGATTCAGTAATGTCAGCCATGTAACTTCTGAGAAATTCCGTTGTACACTCATGAAAGAATAAGAATGAAAAAGACAAATAATGTCTTAGTATTATTATGAGACTAGTTTTGGTCTAGTGGACCCTCTAAAAGGGTCTTTGAGCTTGCCAGAGGCATACTTTGAATACATGTTATTCTAGATCATGGAATATATGTACATACAGTGTGTGTTTTAAGTGTATTCCCCTTAACTTTAAGAACAGCCTTCACTGATCAAACATTGTAAACAGATATGATTATTGGTTTTATTCTATTTGAATTGAGCAAAAAGTTAATAAAATTCTATTACTTATATTTATACCTTACCTTTATGTAAAAACAATTTTGGGTGGTTTGCAGTGATACATGTAATAAAAACAAGATAAAAACTAAATAGAAGAAGAGTCAGTGGTATAGACTGTAGCCTATTCTTAAGTGACTTCCTTGTGAAATGGAAAAAAAAAAAAAAAAGACCAAACTAAATAGAGAGGAGATAGTAGGAAAGAAAAATTAAGGATAGGAAAATAAGGTAAATAAGATAAAGCTGGGGTAAGGTAAGTGAACAAAAAGTCTTGTCATGAACATTTTTTTAAATTGGAATATAGTTGCTTTTGTCATACATATTTACATAATTGCTAGAGATGGGCCACAGACTTGACCATGAGCTTCTTGGTAACCAAGCAAAAAGAAAATGTGTTATAAGATCCACAGTATTTCTACTATAGATAAAACAGTTTCTCAGAAGAAACATGGGTGTTCTCCTATGTGTCTTCATAAAAGCTTGAGACATACTCAAGAATGTTCCTATAATATTCAGTTTAAGAACTACAATAACTTTGCAGGCTGTTTCTTAACAGACCTTGTCATTTATCTGTTAGATCCATTCATTTTTAACTAGCTTCATTTGCCTTAGTTTGAGTATTGTGACTGACACTGCATTCTTCTTTATCTCATGAACACTTTTTTTCAATTCCATTTCATTTTAATTAGGTACTTACTAATTACAAAGCACAGTATTTGACTTGTGTAGTGGAAAGGTAACCAAGGTTCAATCCGGGCTTACTAAATTAACATATCTCAGAACCTCACTTTCCTCAACAGTAAAAAACGTTAGGATTAGAGAATTAAGTCACAATATTCAACCTCCTGGTAAATTAGGCATTTAATAAATATTTCCTCCCTTCCTCCCTCTTTCCCTGTTTCTCTCCCTTCTCTCTCTCTCTCTCCTTCCCCTCATCTCTTCCAACCATCCTCCCTTCCTTCCTAGCTTCTCCATCCACTTGATTAAGGTTGTGGACAAGAGCAAAGGATTTGAAGTTAGACTTCCCCAGTTTCTCCATAAAAGATATGGGATTATTTATAGTTTCTAAGCACAAGGGGTTGTTGTGAAGATCCAATAAAATAATCCATGTACCAGCCCTCTTCGAGTGCCTGAAATATAATTGATAGAAAGGCAGGCTGAAACAGATCATTGCCATGGCTCGTTTAGGTTTATCTTTATAGATGATTGTGAGCCATTAAAAGTGTTTGTGAATGGGGCACATTTAATCTGAGTTACATTTTAAGAAGAATAACATGGTAGTTTAAAGAAAGGATAGGAGAGACCTTTAGAGAAATGTGGAAAAGTGAAAAGAACATGTGCTTTGCAGTCAGACTGAGCTGGACTTCAGGTTCTGATTCTACTGCTCACTAGCTCTATAGCCTCTCTGAGCCTCAGTGTCTTCAAACCTGATTAATAATAGTTTCATTGGTTGGAGAATTAACCAAAAGCCTACAAGGCAAGTGCCTTGGACCATGCCTTTAAAAAATCCATTCCCTTCTCTTCTGTAGGATTTTTGAGAATATTTCTGTAGGTGGAGCTCCATTTGAAATTTATTTAAATCTGCCTTAGATTCTTTTGTATTCCTATCCTTCCTGAGCTTAGAGCCTGTTCTAGTGTCATGGAAGCAGGACTTTTCCAGTGGAAAGACAACCAATATTCAGAGGAAGGATGTGTTACAAATTTAGCATCAAGTGTATCACCCCACATCAGAAAATTCATAAAAAATTCCTGAAGAACTCTCAGACTCCAAGTAGATCAGTTCCACCTAGATAGCCTTTAGGATCCATTCAATGTACTAAACAATTTAAAAGTATCTGAGTTGCAGAAAATTCAAAACACATGTCAGAAATTTTTCAGTTATTTTTAAAAATGCATATTAAAGAAAAATATATATAGCTATGATTCTCAATTGGAACAAAATATTGGGTTTCAAGTCAGTTGATTGCAGAGAAATTTTTAAAGGTAAGACTCAGACCATTTAAATGACAAATTATATTTTTAAAAACCTAGTAAAACTTGAACATTTGAAGTTGGGCTCAGTTTTAAAACACAGACTTAGGAAGGCTGAGCAGGTTCTAAACTATTTTCCTAAGTTTTCACAAAGCTCCTTGAGACAATGCAAACTGCCTCCTAAGTCTAACAAAGAATCTGTCTAGATTCTCATTTTTAGACTCCTCAGAGAGACATAAGCTACCACTTGAAAACACACTGTATTATTTTATTATCTGCTTGCCTTTGGGGAACTGGATCCACCTGCATTTCCCTGAGCTGGGAGGAGGGTGCTTTGCTTAAATCATGTGAACTTTCTCCAGACTTGGGCTTCCCACTTCATAGATGTTGGCTTTGTACATCCTGAAGGTTTTCCTCAGGGACCTTTGCCTTGGGGATTAGGGATCTAATGTCTGCTCTGTCCTTGGATTTCTGGGGACCTTAGAAAGATCCCTTAGTCTATTTCCACTCTTATGTAATACTTAACATCACAATAAGTTGATCATATTTTCTTTCTCTGGTCCAACAATGATAAATCTTTTCCCCTCAGAGATATGAAGTTATGAATTTTTTCACTTTTATAGAAGTGTAGTAAAAACTAGTATATTCAGCATTCTCTCCACAGAAACACTATTAGCCAGCAGTTCTTCAGTCTATCACACTATTAGATAATTGAATTGGAGCCAAAAGAGCCCTTAGAGATCATTTAGTATAGCCCTGAATTTTTTTTTTTTTTTGCCGTACGCGGGCCTCTCACCGTTGTGGCCTCTCCCATTGCGGAGCACAGGCTCCGGACGCGCAGGCTCAGCGGCCATGGCTCATGGGCCCAGCCGCTCCGCTGCATGTGGGATCCTCCCGGACCAGGGCACAAACCCATGTCCCTTGCATCGGCAGGCGGACGCTCAACCACTGCGCCACCAGGGAAGCCCATAGCCCTGCATTTTATAGATGAGGAAACTGCAGCGGAAAGAAGTGAAGTGATTTGCCCAATCCAATAACAAGGCATGAGTGAGACCATGACCAGACCCCATGTCCCTGGCACTGAGTCCTTTGTGCTTTCCAGTTTCTGGGGTGAGGTTTAGGTGCTCCTAAGCTGTTTATGGCAGTGACTCTGAAGCATCATAAAATGTGCTAAATTCAGTCTTAGTGCTGCTTGTATTGTTACATTATAATTCTTGCCAATAGTGTTGTCAAGTGTGACATTAAGTTATGTGTGATAATCAGAATATTTGGTTAAATGGGACATTTCATTTTTCAGGCATGTGTGGCATACAGTAGGCACTCATAATATTAGCTGATATAGGTAGATGCCAGTAACAGAATTTTCTGTGCTTATATTTGATATGGAAGTTTAGTTCCTTATAGCTCAAAATTTTTTAAAGACTCACTTAAGCCTTTGTAGCAGTAGATACAGTGGATGAGGTGGATGACACTTTTACTCTTTCTTTTCCTAAGATCTTTCTTTGCTGGTTGCAGTTTTAGGAACGTGATAATAATAACCACTAAAATGTCAGTCTTTTTAATTGTTTGAAAAACATTTTTTCCACACTCATTATCACACTTAATCCCAACATCCATCCTCAGAGGTAGAATTTTTATCATTCCTCTCACAGATGAAGATGAGGTTCAGAGCTCAAATCATTTGCTTACGTTTATGCAGGTAGTATCAAAGTTGAGGCTCTTCAAAGTCCCTGATTTCAAATTTCACATTCTTCCACAATAGCAGGCAAACTTCACCTTCCTCTCCAATACCAATCTCTGCCCATGTGTTCTGGTGAGTCTTGAATACAAGCTCAGAGACCACATGTTAGCTATGGTTGTACATGAGTGTATGTGTGTATGTGTATGAGTGTGCTGCATCTCTGTGAGTGCCTGTGTGTGTCTTTCTCATTGTGAGTATAAATCTGTGGGGGGGTCTGCTTATCTATCTGTGTGAGTCTCTGATCCCTGTGCATAACTTTCTATCTCTGAGTCTGACTGTGTGTGTGCCTGCTACCTGTGTGTGTGCACATGTGTGTGTACATGTGTGTCTGTCCTTGAGTCTGTCTCTATCTGTGGGAGTAGCTGTCTACTGTGTATGTCTGTCTGACTGTGTGCGTCTCTGAGTGCCTGTGTGTTTGTCAGTATCTCTGTTTGTGGGTCTGTCTGAATGTGTGTCTGTCTGTCTGGGTTTGTGTGTCTGCAAGTATATCTGTGTGTCTATGTCTGTGACTTTCTCTGAATCTATGTTTGTATTTCTGTGTCTGTTGACCTTGGTGTGTACATGTCTGTATATCAGTGTGTGTGTGCCTGCTTGTGTAAGTCTCTGCATATGTGTTCTAGTCTTTTTTCTTTATGGAGTTAGGTATTGATATACTTGATTATTCTCATTGTCAGCTTGTAGGTATAGGGCTGGGTATGGAGAATATATATGAAAACTCTGCACATAGATGTACTTTATGCATTCTTTCCATCACTGTTTCCCTCTCAGCATTGTCTTAAATCTGGTTGTCAAAATGTGCCATTGGGAGCACTCTGGCAGAAGTTCACTTTTAGCTCAGATCCAGTTTGCCATCTTTGACATTTGCAACTAAGATTAGAATTTCCCAAAGTGCTGTCTTCCCACTGTGGATGGAAATGCTTGCTTTATTTTTGGTGCAACCCTGATTTGCACTTTATATCTTTTTAGAAATAACTTCAACAGTATTGGTTCTGAAATAACATGAAGGGTGTCTTGTACAATGCATTGCCCAGGAGCTTTAGTTCCCTATACTCTCTAGGCTGCAAGAGTCCCCTGTAGTTTCCAATGAAGAAGATCAGTCTACCATTGTCTTCTTCCCATGCTGAAGATCAATGTAAATTTTATGAAAAGAGAAACCATAAATTTGGGATCTTTTTGTTTATGTTGATATTAAAGTACTAATATTAAAATTGATGTCAATTTTTCCATCTGTAAAATGGGGACAAGAAGGCAAGCATCTTCTTTAAAGAATTCTTTTAGTGAACTCATATGAAAAATCACATCAGCTTATCAAGAACTTTCTATTCCTTTAAGAAGGTGAATTCTCCAATTTTAACAACATTCATAAAAGGGAGGTTGGCAACAAGTTTAATTTTTCTTATTCTAGACCATTAGTTTGATTGTTGTAAAATGATTTCCCCAGGTCTAGGCAGAACACTGGTAATGGAAGAAGGAACAGGGCTCTTTGAAATCAGTCATATCCAGGTCCAAAAATCAGCTTCACAGACTAATTGGTGATCTTCTTACTTCAAAACAATGTGTATAACTAGCTGGGTCATCTGGGTCCTGTTACTTTTCTGTGCCTTTGTGTACTCCCTTGGAAGGTGGAAATGATGAATATACCATATAAGACTGTGGAAAAAATTAAATAGGAGACTGTACCTGAAGTAAGGTCGATGCAGACACATGTTATTCTGGCTCCCCTATTGTTGTTTGCAACCATGTGAGAGAACAGGACATTAGGTTGAAGTGCTCACCATCAGATGTGTGTGGCTTATGGTAGATACTTGGGATTCAGAGAAATATTGACTAGTCCCTTTCTGTCTTGAAAGAAAAATACAATCTGATTTGGGCTATAGGACAGATGCATAAAAGGAAACCTGACAAGGTGGGGTCCAAAGTGACAAATGAGTGAAAGGAGCTGCAAGGGTAATTAAGCTCATGAAAATCAAAGAGACCCTGCCAATCACTGACTGAGGTGGAAGAGAGGTTCTGTGGAGCAGGAGAGACTCGAAAGGCCTAAAGAAAGGACAGGAAGGGCAGAGCGTGCAGAGCGGAGTGAGCAGCACATGCGGTCCTAGCATGAGTCTGGATGGGGCATGGGCCTCCTCATGAGGAGAACAACGGCTGGTGGACAGTTCACTCAGGAGAGGAGCGGGCTCTGGGTTAGGGAGGGGGCAGGGTTCAGATGCTAGAAGCCTTGACTACTTGGCTAAGAAGTGTAGCCCAGAGTGTGTGTGTGTGTGTGTGTGTGTGTGTGTGTGTTGTGTGTGTGTGTGTGTGAGTGAGTGTGTGTGTGTGTCTGCATATGAGAGACAGGGTGGATAGAGGATGAATACTAATGATGGTAGTGGTGGCTGAGGTAAATTGAGTGTATTTCTCTGTATAAATAAGCTTTCAGAAAGTTGACCTGTTTGTTACATAAGAACCATAGAAGCAAATGCTACGGGGTTCTCTTCTCAGTGGGAGAAACTTCAGGGTGGTATAGGATAGTAAATCCAAATTAAAACTTGAAATAATTATCATTAACTTATAGGCATTTATAGATGATAAATATTTTTATATAAAAAATTATCATCTATGAGATAGAGATTATTGTCATCCTCCATTGCAGATTAAAAAACAAAAATCAAAACCACTGAGAATCATGAAGGTAACTTCAGGTTCAAATACCGGCTCTTCTCTATATAAATTCTATACTTCCCACCATACCTCACTGTGAGGTCACTATTATCAGTAACTTGAAGGAAGAGTCCATGCCTTACTCTTCGTGGTCTCCCTAACACTGAGCCTAAAATGCTCAATCATTATTCATTGATTGCTTGCTTGTGGCTAGAGACCAGACTTTGGAAGAAATAGTTACTCTTATGGCGATAAAAATTTGTTTTCATCTGAGTCTGTCTATGCTTTTGTGTATATGGTCTTCCTCAGATGGGAAATTCACACTGTAGGAGAGTTGCTTCTTACTAGACTGTAGTTAGAAGAATTTTGAAATCTTCTTTTTCTGTTCCAGTTACTCTACCTCATTGCTGCTTCTCTTCTGTCTTCTGTTTTGGAGGTTGTTGATCAGTTTCCCACAGTCTGTACTTCTCTGTCTCTGCCTCCTTATATGTATGAGAGTGTATTTCTGTCCTTTCCTTTCTCTTTCCCTAACCTCCTTCTTTCCCTGTCTCCTCGTCTCTCTCCACTGCTGGTTCCCTCCCTCTTCTTCCTCCTTTTCCTTCCCTCCTTCCCTTCCTTCTTCCCTCTTTCACATCTCATCTTCCACTCTTACCGCAATCTTGCAGCCTACTGCAGTTAAGGTGCGGTCTCTGATGACCGATGAAGATTTTTCTCCAAGCTCTTATAGTTACAGGGCAGCTGCTATCTCTGCATTCTTCTGTGGCAGGGCTCTGGTGTGTAATACCTGTATCTCCCTAGGCTACTCTAGTGTAACAAGAGTTCCTGAGTGTGCATCTTCAACGATAGGGCCTCTAAGACTCTGCCTAAGAATTGACCATACATGAAGAAGGTGAAGGTATCATAGCCTAGGGGGACTGAGAGATAACCAGTACAAATTTATTCAGAATCTAATGCTGATTTTATTTATTAAAATGGCAATGCAGTAAAGTCTTAGACCTAAATAGCTCCAGAAAGTTAAATTTATAAAATAATTACTGACTTACAAGGCTTTAGAAGGCAGCGTGGATCCTGATCTTGATTTCATGACCTGTACCTAAAACTGGGTCATCTCATAAGTTAAGCTGTTCAAAAGAGTAGAAGATATTCAAGTTGGGTTTTAAATCTGAAGACCTGTCTTTTAGGCCTACCTCTGACTCTCATTATCTGTGCGGTCTCCAGAAAGTCTCTAACGTTACTGAGCCTCAGTATATTCTGTAAAATTAGGATGATCATGCCTTACAAATGAGATGTGTGTAAAAAGACTCTACAGTTTATCAGATCCTGGTGGTCACCAAGGCTGAATATGGGCCATATTTATTGCGTGAAGAGCAGGGTAACTGAGTCAGTGATTTCCACTTTGAACGGAAGTTTTAAGCTGTTTGCCTTCTGCCTCCTGTTTTGTTGGAATGGCTTGGACTCAAAGCTGCCTTAGGCTGATAGCATAAATAAGTAGCATGTCATCACTGTTATTCCATAAATAAAACAATTTTTTGTTTATCATCTTTGTGGGTGGTGGTGGGAAGGAGAGGATGTAGAAAGGAAATGAAGTCTATTTGAAGTAAATCAGGTCTGTTGTACCACAGATCTCTGGAGTTTATAGGAAGCATTTATTTCTTCTGAAAGAATTAGCTGAGAAATAAGAAGTAGCTAAATGTAGATGAGTTTACTGACCAGCACAATACAGCAATATCACGATGCTGCATGAATCAATGAATTTCACCTATCTTTGTACAAACTGGTTTTCCAGAATCATTTCTATAAACATATAATTTTAAAAGGTAGCTTAATGAGATAAAAATTTTCTAGAGGTGATGTTTGAGGGAATATTTAATATTTATTTATCTTCATGTGGAAACTATACTAAAGAATGAAGTTTGCAGTCAAATCGATTTATCAAAAGGAAAAGTATATGCTTGTTTAAAACAATGGGTAATGAATTTTAAAACAACTTAAATTACAAAGGATGAGTGCTGGAAACATATTAGCTGATCTTCAAGGGAAAACTAATATTTCAAACCAAACAGTACCTAAATAGATAATATTTATGTTAAGACTTGTTTGTTTTGTCTGAAAAATCGAATAATCTGGCTTTTCATATCATATTACCAAAAAGAGAATACAATCCACAACTTGAGCCCTTATATAAATTGTAAATTTTAATATGTGAGTCCTGATGTAGGCAAGAAGGCTGGCCAGCCCTATCAGCAATTTTTTCTTTTTTGTTTTGCTCTTCTTTTGGTCACTTTGGCTATGGAAAAGTAAAAGTTTAATCATAAATGTGAATATATTTTACTTAATCAGTTAAAAGAAGATTTAGTCTTTTTTTTAGGTTGTGCTCTCCTTTGTGTCAATATATGCAGTAGAGTTTTAAATAAGAGCTATAATCTTAGAACTTTGTACCTTGTATACTTGTTAAACTCATGATCTTCTTTTCTTATTATTAATTGGTCTGAAAGTGCCATTTAAAATTCTACAGAGATTTAAAAACTCTGCTAAATATAATGTTCACATGGGAAGTTATTTGTTCTACGAATAACTTTTTTTTTTTTTTCCTTGAGACTGTGCAAATCCATTGTAGTTAACTCTCATTAGACAATCTTTGGGATTGAGTGAACAATCTCTCTGCCTTGTATCCTGCTCTGGTTGATTTTCTAGGTTTGTCCTTGTCTAAGCAGGTGATGGAAAGGAACAGGGAGAGCAGCTACCGCAGCATTAGGAATAAATGTGTGCTTGCTTATTGATGGTTCAGTAAGAGAGCCCTGGGAGGTGTCACTTTCATTTCATTAAAAAAAAATTTAACTCTGGTCTAAGCACCATCCCTCGTTCTACCAGAAAGACTGTTTACTTATATTGAAGCTCCTACTTTTAGACCAGGAAATCAGTAAATATCTTACTATTAAATCCCCAAAATTGAATTATAAGACTGAATTCTAATTTATTCACTAAATCATAAATTCAGCTCCAATGCTATTATTATCTTGATATTTAATTGTTGAAACAAAAAGCCAAAGATCGATTTCTGAGTTTTTGAGAAATAAAGTTGGTGCAGTCTTTACCCTCACTATTATGATCTATAATAGACTGTATTTCAATGTCTAATTTCTGAATGTGGAGATGACAGTCCTTTTCTTTCTTTCTAACATAATAACAGCAAATGAAAAGTGCTACCCAAAATATACTTTAAATGTAAAATATTTTAAGTTTGTGACAATTAAGGTCAGCTGTGAAGAGCAGCTTTTTTTTTCTTTTTCTTTTTTTTTTTTTTTTTGCTGTTTGTGGACACAGTGGAAGGAATAATAAGCCCCTGCCCCCGTCCTCCCTGTTTGCCGGCTCCCTGATGACAAAGGGCGGATATGTGGTGAGCACATACCTCATTTACATCACATGCATAATGTACTTTATCTGGGATATTAGCTTCTAGGAGTTGGCAGTGCTACCTAACACACACCATGATCAGCACAATTTTTGAGTCTGCAATAATCAGAGGAATGTAGCAGTGATGTGGGAACAAGAGGAAATAACATGGCATTATGATGTACCCATCATTGTTCTGTTGTCATCCTTCCTAACCAGTTTGCTGTCCTTCGGAGCCTCACAAAAGGGTCATGAATTTAATAGAGTAAAACATGGAACTGGGTGCAAGAGTAATGCATCTATTTCCAAGCTCCACATTCAGAGAAAAAGGGAAAATATTGACTACACAGAGGACAAACTGCCCTGAAAGCTTTGTGGGTCTATGCATATGCTTATGTAATCTTCAAACAACATGTGCAGTTTTTTACAAATGTGTCTGGCCTCACTTCATCTCAAGTAAGCATTTAGATACAAAAAAGTCAGATATAGGAAATTAACTAAATTTTTGAAAATCTGCAAAACATAAGTTTCTAATAAAATATTGTCTGTTATATTAATAGCATGCCGTTTACAGAATTTATTCTTAGCATATTAACCTCTTCATGGTTTTCACACATTTAATAAAAGATAATAATCTCCTAGCAGTTTTCACTCATTTGTTCAAGACTTTAGCAGGAGTTCCATCCTGAAAGTATTTTACAAAGCAGTTTGCGTGTTCCTGTTCTATAACCGTTTGCAGTATTCCCAAATAACTCTTACACATGAGTTCAATAAATAATTGGAAGCCCAGATGTTTGAAACAGATATAGCAGATACGCTGTAGCTGTATTGAAAATACAACTACTTTCCCTTTGTCCTCTCATCAACTTCACAGCATTGCACCCTGCCATTTTCAGTTCTCTTCTAATTAAACCTAGATGAGCATTCGGCATGTACGTGTTCTCACACGTGCCCTTCTCAAATGCAGCGTGTGGAGGCATCCTGTGTTTTTGTTTCTGACTTGAGACATTCCAAGGAGGAATTTTACTTCTTCAGATTGAACTGTAGCATTCTTTGTCCCTTCAGTCCTCCTCCTGATAAGAGAATTGAATTACCGCTTCCCATAGCAAATAACTAGAAATTTGTGTACGCTCCCTTCTTAGACTGAGCCTCACTCATTTCTGTGTCCCTCTCTAGCAGCGCTTAACTAAAGCAGGCTCCTGTCCTGTGTTTGATAGATAACTAAAAAATATTAGGTATCAGTAAAAACTAACTGTGTTCTTGAACTTGGTTTTAAAATATAACTCTCTAATTTTCAGGAACTGAAAAAAACATGAGGAAAATTCTAATTTCATTTACAACAGCTTTAGGTTATTAAATTTTTGCTGCTACCTCTCTCTCCGTATGCAGCTTTTCATTGTATAGTTAAAAATGATTCTTTCTAACTTACATGTCTTGGTTTCTTCCTCTTTGGAATATTTACACCAATTCCTGAAAAATGCTGTGACATTATCAGAGAAAATTTGTTTTATTTCTTTTTAAGCGATAGAAGAGTATTATGGCTACATTTGGGAATTTTTAATTTGTATCTTATTTAGTCTGGTGTGCAGTGTGACACCAGTTAATTGTATGTTATTTTGTGGTAACTACATGTTAACTCTGTTGGAAGTAATGGTAATTATACTGTAATTGATATCAGTTCTCCCACATCTTTGGAAAACCATACAATTAACACATATCGCCACAGTTGGACACTATCTTTTGTCCTTTGTAATGTTGCCATGTTGGAGTACTATTTTGAATAGGGTCCTAAATATTTTCTTCTTCTTTTAAACTCATTTGAAAAATTCCAATTTTAAGATATTTTAATTTTCATGAAATGAAACATAGTTTCTAAATTTTAATTTTACGTAATCATGAAGAAAGCTTCTTTCACAAATAATCAGACATAGTCTTGGGTTATTTTTATTTTTATTCTTTATTTGAAACGTCATTTGTGAGTTCACATGACTTTATTAGTACTTTCTATTTCCTAGAGGAGGATAACAATAGAATATGCAAAATCCTGACATCAAGGAGTTAGTTTTTTCTGAAGAGAGGCCCTCTTCTTACTAGCAATCTTTATGTTACTTTGCATTCAGACAAAAATGGATATATTCTGTGTTAGTGCCACCATAAGGAATATCAAACTAGGAACATATTTGCACCAAATTTAGATAAAACGTTTTCCCTTGATTTTACTTGCCTCTTTCCTTTGCCTTTCCTTTGCTTTCGGTCCCTTTCCTTCTATCACTTTTGCCTAAGTTGGAGATGGAACTTCCGAAGTAGCAAATAAATGCTTTCTGGCTAAGTGTGAGCATGGTTTGGTAGGCTTGTTTGACAAATGAATTATCTTTGAGTGATTTTTGTTGAGAATGTGAATAATTGCTCACAATTTTTTATAACATGGCAAAGTGACTTTACTAATGTGTGCTGCAGTGTGGGTCTCAGGAGTAAAAAAGTTGAGTATCGTAGAACTGTAAGATTTCAGAGCTGGAAGAAACCATAGAGATAAGTTGGTTCAGCGCCCTCATTTTACAGGTGGAGTAATCAGGAACTAGCATTGTTTGTAAAGAGCACGTGTGATGCAGAATAGTTCAGTGGAAGGGGAAGGAGACTGGGAGTCTGCAGGCTAAGTGCTGTGAGGCTAAGTGGTGTGTCCTGGATCTGTTACCAGTCAGCTGAGGGATTTGGGGTAGGCATCCTAACCTCCTTCGTCTCTGTGCTGTCTGAGTGAAGAGGCCTTTACGTTTCCTTCCAGCACTAAAGCCTTCTCATGCCCCTTATTTTTCTTTTTAAGATA
Source organism: Tursiops truncatus (assembly GCF_011762595.2). Taxonomy (NCBI): domain Eukaryota; kingdom Metazoa; phylum Chordata; class Mammalia; order Artiodactyla; family Delphinidae; genus Tursiops; species Tursiops truncatus. Next base: position 68,862,535 of record NC_047041.1, on the reverse strand, counting down.
CGTGTTATTTTTGCAGAACACATATTTAATTATAGGAAAATCTCTTAGGAGATGTGATATATTTATATATCTCACAAGTTAAAACAAATACATGGTGGTAATACCTTACATTTTTTCCATTTTTTGTGTTTATGTTTCTGAGGAAAAACTCTTCAAATTTATCAGTTTGCCAGCTAACATTGAAATAGAAGGTATATTTTTGAAGAAAATATTCATTCTTGGTTTAGATAGCTTTGAATAACTTGAATAAACTTCACCTGTGTCTCCACAAACAATATTAAAAGTATAGATTGTAAATTAAGTAGGTATCTGAAATCAAGTACCTAGATTTGAACAAACAGAATTCCCAAGAATTTTTGGACAAAGACATTTGCTTAGCTGGTCATTAATTTTATTGTGATACTCTTTGTTCATGTGATAAATGTTAGAATATATAAAGTCTTGCTGGTGGTTTAAGTGGAGATAAAATTCTCCAGTTTTTAAATCATGTATTCAGTTTTAATAGGAGTTTGTATAATTTTACAATGGAGCTTTTTGTGACCTTGTTACTGAAACAAATAGTTAATCAGAGAATATTCAGGAACAAATATGTATCATACCTCTGTATAGGAATAAAAAGTTGGAAACCACATATAAGTAGGAGTTGGGCTGCCACACAACTGGATTTGCTTAAATCTGAACACTTTATAACTCTACTTGGGAGTTGCAAACTTATAAATAACCTTGCAATTGGTTAAAACTGTATTAGAACCATATGAATGAGACAGAAAGCATTTGCACTATAATCCTGATGAAACTAATTTAACTCAGTGGCTCCCAAGCCTAAAAGGGTCTCATATCTTAAGAGTTAACGCTACTTTATCATTTATCATCTGATGATCAGTGACAAGAGTCTAAGTGTATGTTACAGGAGATATACAGGATACTGTCCTTGCCAGGAGTGTGGAGAGAGAACTTGCTTAGCTTGGTGTACTCTTCAAATCCTGAGGGGAACTTGTCATACATCATTTGTGAATGTTTTTGAAAGCTCCATAAAACATATCCACAAGAAGTTCTGCAGACACTAGTCCATTTCAGCAGGCATGTGCTGCATGCTTCTTCTGTGCTTATAGGATCCAGTCCTAGTTGGAGGTAGAGAGGATCAAGAGCCACTTTCCCTCCCCCAAGGAACTTGTGGTCCAGTGGCATGTATCAGCCTCCTGAGAGGTGATCTGAACAGCTGTGTCAGTCTTTATTGATTCTATGTCTTGCCTCAATTATGAGTTTCTGGAATTTTGAAAACTTTTGCCTAGCCCTTACAAGTCTTTCCTCCCTTTAAAGGCGAACTTTCTCTTTTGAAGAATCCTAGCTAGCTATAGTTGTTAATAGATAGAATCACTTCTAGATACTAATGGCAAAAGCTTCTAAAGTATTGTTTCTGAGGCTAGTAGGACCTCATGTTTGTTTCCTTATTACTTTGATATTTTTTGGCCAGTGACAAGAGCCTTTTATAACACAAGAAGCAGAAGTTGCCACTGTATTAGTTTGCTAGGGCTGCCATAACAAAATACCACAGACAGTGTGGCTTAAACCACAGATATTTTTTTCTTACAATTCTGGAGTTTAAGAGTCCAAGATCAAGGTGTTGGAAGAATTGGTTTCTCCTGAGGTCTCTCTCCTTTGCTTGCAGATGGTCGCCGTCTCACTGTGTCCTCACATGGTCTTCCCTCTGTGAGCACACAACTCTGATGTCTCTCTGTATGTCCTAATCTACACCTTTTATAAAGACACTAGTCAGATTGGATTAGGGCCCACCCTAATGGCCTCATTTTATTTTTTGTTTAATACAGGTTTATTCATTTTTCCTGTAGGTTTGAATTCAGAATTGAAAATGTTGAACTATATTGTAGACAATTTTTAAAGGTCACTTTCAAAAATATCACTGTGAGGGTTTTAATGGAAAGATCACAAATATATACCTATGGGATGAGTTAAAAAAAAAAAGCTATACTAATCCAAAGTTTTTCAGCCTTAGCTCTATTGACAGTTTATTTTTTTAATTTTTATTGGCTTATAGATGCTTTACAATGTTGTGTTAGTTTCTGCTGTACAGCAAAGTGAATCAGTTATACGTACACATATATCCACTCTTTTTTATTTTTTTTATTTTTTTTATTTTTTTGCAGTACGCGGGCCTCTTACTGCTGTGGCCTCTCCCGTTGCGGAGCACAGGCTCCGGACGTGCAGGCTCAGCGGCCATGGCTCACGGGCCCAGCCGCTCTGCGGCATGTGGGATCTTCCCGGACCGGGGCACGAACCCGCGTCCCCTGCATCGGCAGGCGGACTCTCAACCACTGCGCCACCAGGGAAGCCCCTCCACTCTTTTTTAGATTTCCTTCCCATTTAGGTCACCACAGAGCACTGAGTAGAGTTCCCTGTTCTATACAGTAGGTTCTCATTAGTTATCTGTTTTATACATAGTAGTGTATATATGTCAATCCCAATCTCCCCATTCATCCCAATCCCCCCTTCCCCCATTGGTAACCATAAGTTTGTTCTCTACATCTGTGACTCTATTTCTGCTTTGCAAATAAGTACATCTGTACCATTTTTCTAGATTCCACATGTAAGCGATATTATGCGATATTTGTTTTTCTCTTTCTGACTTACTTCACTCTGTATGACAATCTCTAGGTCCACCCACATCTCTGCAAATGGCACTGTTTCGTTCCTTTTTATGGCTGAATAATATTCCATTGTATATATGTACCACATCTTCTTTATCCATTCCTCTGTTGATGGACATTTAGGTTGCTATACATAGAAAATCCTAAAGATGCTACCAGAAAACTACTAGAGTTCATCAATGAATTTGGTAAAGTTGCAGGATACAAAATTAATACACAGAAATCTCTTGCATTCCTATACACTAACAACGAAAGATCAGAGAGATTAAAGAAACAATCCCATTTACCATCACATCAAAAAGAATAAAATACCTAGGAATAAACCTACATAAGGAGGCAAAAGACCTGTACTCAGAAAACTATAAGATACTGATGAAAGAAATCAAAGATGATACAAACAGATGGAGAGATATACCATGTTCTTGGATTGGAAGAATCAATAGTGTGAAAATGACTGTACTACCCAAAGCAATCTACAGATTCAGTGCAATCCCTATCAAATTACCAAGGGCAGTTTTTCACAGAATTAGAACAAAAATTTTTACATTTTGTGTGGAAACACAAAAGACCCTGAATAGCGAAAGAAATCTTGAGAAAGAAGAACAGAGCTGGAGGAATCAGGCTCCCTGACTTCAGACTATACTACAAAGCTACAATAACCTCATTTGAATTTAACTACCTCTTTAAAGACGCTACCTTCAAACACAATCACATTCTGAGGTATGAGGGGTTAGGGCTTCAACACATGAATTTTAAGAGGACACAGTTCAGTGCTTAACAGCTATCTTTGCTTAGCTTCGTTATTCCCAGACTCTTTTGAAATTATTTTCTTTGGGATTACAGTACCTAAAGAACCCCCTTGATCAAATTCTTTATGTCTCTGTTCATGTAGTTTCATCTGGATTATTTTTCCTAGAGATATTCTTGTTTCTCTAGAGGAATTAAACTGAAATTAATATGATTTTGTTTAACAGTTTATTCTATTGTATTCTCATGAAGTATTGACATTATGAATTAATTCCAAGAATAAATTGCTAATGATGGATTGCTCAGCAATGTAAGAGTGTGTAAGAAGAATATTTGGAAATGGTTGTGGTTGACATTTTAGGGAGTATTTTTGCAGAGCCCTTTTGAATAGTGATAGCTAGGCAGACTTCCTATATTTCAGCCCTAAGCCAACCCTGACCAAGAGATGACTCTATTGTTCAACCAATTTACATATCTTCCTTTGTATTTATCTACCTTTTAATCATCTGTATCTCAGTGTTTTCAGAAAAGATCTGAAAATTAATTTAATTTTAAAGTAAAATTAAAATGAAAAAAGAGAAGGAAATAGTGTTAACAGCATTATCAGGATTTAGCAACCAAAGTGTCTAGTATGTGCCAACATCATGAGAAGCACTGACGATACAGTTGTTAAGACATGGACACCATACCTTAGAGAGTAAGTTGGGGAGACATGTAAATAGATACATAAACCAATAATTTTAATGCATTTTTCTATAAACATGGTGTGGTAATGGAACAAAACAGGGGAGCTGGTGGAGGGCAGTCAACAAAGGATTTTGTCCAGAAGAAATGCTTTAATTAGGCCTAGAACGGACAAACTATAATGTCATCAGTAAAGGAGACACATTCTAGAAGAGGGAATGGTGTATGCAAATATACAAGGGCATAAAATATCATAGCTTGTTCAGAAAACTCCAAGAAATTCTATCTTCTTGGAATAGAGATAATAAACCAGAATGAGTAAGACGTAAAGCTGATGAGGAGAGAAGAAACCAGATCCTATAAGGTTTTACAAGCTGCACAGAGAAGTTTGGTTCTCCTCATGTGTATGATGGGGAGCATTTGAAGGCTTATAAGTAGAGGAAAACAAGATCCAGTTACTACATAATTACTAAGGCTAAGATTTAAATTTAGTTCGAAGATGCTTTGAAGCCAAGACAAAAAGGAAAGCATATTTGGTTATATAGTTGTGTTGTTGACACAGGAGAATGGATATTGGCCTTTAGATTAGGACACCGTCTTCATTAGTGTTTAGCTTTGAAATATTTAGCAAGTGCTAAATAGTATCTTTAACAGAAGTGGATATTTTATGAGCTGCTTTATTTTTGCAAAGCACTCACGCATATAATCTCTTATTTAATCATCACAACCCTGCCGCATGAGCATTTTCTATTCCATTTTACAAATGAGGAAACAGTCTCAGAGAGATCACATAGTAATTAAGTTGTAGAGTTATTATTCTAAATTCACCTCAGCCAAAATATCTATCTAAATTTTGGTTAAGTGACTTAAAATATAAAAAATCCTTTTTGAGCCTCACCTATTCTCTTGTAAAACTGACAGCAATAGTAATATTTTTCCTTGTAGTACTGGTGTGAAAATTAAAGGGAAATACTCATTGGAAAGAGCCTTGCACGTAGTATATGATCAGTAAATGACACCCTTTCCTACTTCTACTCCAATACATGTATTTGTGCTACAGAAGCAAACACAGTTGGAAAACTTAGGACTTAAATGATTCATGAGTCCTAGCACAATTTTGGTGTTAAGAGCATATTAAAAGGTAGACAAATTAATAGCTTTAGCTGACAAAATGGTATTTAACAATGAGATCCATTACCTCATTTCTCACAGCCAGAGTCTTTTTTATTGTGATGACTGACTCTGGGACCATCAAAATATCATTATGAAAGTAAATCCCAGTGCCTCCAAAGTAACTCCTTCCATAAAAAGAATCAGCTTTTTAAAAGTACTTGTGGTTACTTTCCAGTGTAAAGCTTACATTTTCGATCCTTCATTAAATTACTAAATTTATAATAAAGGATGTAAAATAAAGGCTAATAAAGTGATAGCTTGTTAAGTCAATAGAAAGTAAATAACATGTGCTTAAGTAGTATTTCTTGAGAATCACATCATGGCAAGATACGTCCAGAGCCAGGAATTAGAGCAAGTCTTTCAGAGTAAGGTATAGACTCTCTCTCAACATTATACTTAGCATTGTCCTGTTTAAAAATAAACAAACAGACAAACAAAAAACTTTTTATTTTTAAATGTGTACTGCTTTTTAAGCCAAGCATTTGTGGTGGGTATTGTCCTCTTTTGCCTGTGTTTTGCAAAGACTTTGCAGAGATGCAGGTGTTAAGCTGCAGAAATTCCAAGTCAGACTCAAAAACCTCTTTTTCATATTGTTATATAATTAAATTGTATTATTCTATTGTGTTCTTCTAAAATGGCTCACTTCCCTCTTTTGCAAAATATTTATGGTATTTTTCCAGATTTCCTTGCTTTGATGATTATTGCCCAAAGAGACATCATCGATACAGTGTGGAGTGTTGAGTCTAAAATCTTTTTCACAAACTTGAAATATTATAAAATTGGTAGTTCTTGTTCCTTTTGGACACACTTGTACAGGGTGTTGTGATTTACGTGGATTAATCAATTATGTGGGCTTGTAAAAACCTGAAAGTATTTATGGACACTAACAGTAAATGCTACGTAAGATATATAGAAAAGGTGCAAGACACAATCCCTGGCTTGAAGAATCTTTTGATGTTGTTAGGGGAGAGTTGGAGGTGCACATGAAGCAAAGCTCAATTCTTTAATAATAGTATGTAACTAGGGACTAATTATATAAGGAAAGTTAGGAATTTTTGCATATCAGAAAGTAGATCAGAGAGGTTATAGAGGTAATGGACAACTTGGACTTTTCAATATGAATAGAACTTGGCAAGGAAGAAGAGAGAAGGAAGCATCATTCTAGTGGGCATGGGGAAGAGGAAGCAGGCCTTATCATGGTATTATTATACCTGAGCAGAGGATGTATGATGGGAGAGTTGTAGGAAATTGAGTTTCAAAAGACGTGTGGGGAATAGTGTATAAAGGACCTTGAAACTCCTCCAAGTAGAGGAGTTTGGATAAAATGCAATAGAAAATAGGAAACCATGGAAGGTTTTAAATCAGAGCCATGAAGTGGAACCCTGTGAGGAGTGAGAGCAGATGCGGGGGGTCAGTGTCAAGTTTCAGACAGACCAGAGAGGAGGTGCGGCAGTAATGTAGGAGTGCAGGTGTGAGGGTCTGCACTGGGATCGGTGATGAGGGAGGGCATGGAGGGAAAGGACCAGTGCAAGAGGCTCTGCAGAAGAAAAATCAGCAAGCCTGGAAGATTAAGTGGGCACAGAGGGGCAAGGAAAGCACTGAGACAAATAGTACTGACCAGTTGGTATTGATGTAAACAGAGGATGGGAAGGGGAGTTGTGTAAGGCGAAAGCTGCTTTTGCAGGGAAGTCTTTACTTTTGAGAAAGAGTTTTCCAGGATAGGAAAGACACTAAAGCTTGGAGCCGGGATGAAAGGGCAAACCTTCTTTTGGATAGTATTCAACAACTCAGACATAGCGGAAACTTTAAGGGTAGGTAGTATCCCAGAATATTGTGGTGGCCTTAGAGAATTTCTATTCATAATGCATATATTTGTTATTTCTCTTAGAAAACTGCTTCAGGAATACACAGAAACATGATTGGTAGCACTGTAGTATTAATCTTCCCTGCAAAATTCCTTATTATTACAAATTTGAATGGTTTTAAATGTTCTTTAGTATTTAAATAAGTATTTTAGGACATAACAGCAAAATTCTTATTTACTCAAAAAATATTCATACCAAAATCCCCATGTAGGAGATAGGTGGTTCTAAATTTGTGATTAAGTGAGCGTAGAATTTTCTATTTTCTATCTTCTGTATAGCAAATAGAAGTATGATATATATAATATGTATGTATTTGTAGAATATTATAAAATATTTGTATAAAATATATATACTAATATTCTATGAACAGAATATTTGAGAGCTAGTGTAGAGTATACTAATTAAAATGAAACTTACATGTGAAAGTAACATGAGATCTTTTTTACCCATTTTAGCTGAAATATAAGTAATGGCCTCTTAGGTGTGTGTTCTGTGGTTGCTATGAATGACCTCATATTCAGACATTCTTTGGAAAAGACCTTTGAATACAGATCGGTAAAGTACCTCTCATTGAGACCACTGGAATAAAATGCATCACATCATTTTCCAGCCATGACTGCCTGTCAAATGAAATATATTTGTTTGTAAGGCAACAAACAAAAAGCCTCTCTCAGCATGTACAATTTTCCACTTCAGTTTGTGGAAAAGAGGACCATGTTGAAATCATTTGAGGAGGGTATAGGTTGGTCAGTCTTGGAAATCCAGAGGGAGGGTGCCCAGTGCATTGTTACCTTTCACATGTTGTTTTTCAGGAGATGGCTGTAATCAGTCATCTCACATATGGTTTGGAAAAGGCTTGTCTCACTGGCAAGCAAACAGTTATTTAAGTACACAATCCACTCTACTACTGAAACAGTTTTGCCAAACTTATCCAAGTATTCTCACATGCTTAAAGATGGTATAAATATCATTTATTGCTAGCAGTTTTCTTCAGACTATATGGAATGTCTTCCTGCTGCCTGCTCTAAGTGTCCCAGTTTACATTATGGCCTTTACTGCCTCTGTTTGATGGAGTGATCAGTAAAAATTTAATGACACTATAAAATAATAAAAATGTCATTAATTTACCACGGACCTTGGATGCAGTGGTTGTAAAATTACATTAATAAACAGAATTTTTTTTTACAACAAAAAGCATTGTTACGTGGGAACATATAAATAACACACATAAATTTAAGAGCAATTTTACTGTTAGCACACACATTATTATGGAATAGCCAGTAAGTGTATAAAACATAGTATATAAAATTTTATTAAAATATACTGTGCACATCAAAAATTCAGCTTTTATCTAAGTGCAAAGAAAAGCCATTATTATGTGCTTACTGTTTCATTGCTGTTCTTTCCCCATATCACAATTTTACATTTGTTGCCAGTGAGAGGGAGTTGATTTTTTTTACTAGATGAAAATAAACCTCTGTTTTTTCAGTTATCCCAAATTCATTCTCTCTCTCCACCCGTGCAAAGACAGAAATGATCAATCTTGCCATGGTAGGGAGGGAAAAGTTACTAATTTAATGCAAAGTTAAAAATAATGCCTGAGGAGTTGAATGGTTTGTTCAGTGACACTGGAAATAAGGGATAATAATGCAGCAGTCTATCTGTCATCAGTGAGGCTGCCCCGTCATTGACTCTGATAATATGTGAAGATGATGAATGCTACCGTCTTGTGGCTTGTAACATTTAACATTCATCAGCTCTCACTAAAGGGGGCTTTATCATTTAAATATCTTTATTTAATATGCAACATCTACCTCATACATCATAATTTCAAAGCACTTAGAGAGCCAATAGTCCTACAACACAGCAGAGCTGACTTTAATTTTTTTCAATAACTTTTATGTTGCCTGCATGTTTGTGACTGACAGTGCATAAGTAAGTGTCTGATCACATCACTGCATGTAAAACGCACATTTCACTGTCATCATGAAGACTGGGAAGTTTTCCTGCCTGGAGGGGTTGAGATTAAAATTAGCATTGAGGTGTTTTGTTTATATCTCCAAAATATCTACTTGCGAGCTATGTAATTTGCGAGAGCTAGTTCAAGTGCATGGAAAACTTGTAGTTAAGAGCTCGCCACCCACTGTCTATGTTTTCCTTATTGGGGCATACCCATTGGCACTTAATGGCCAGAAGTTGAGGGCTTCTTGGAACTAAAGTATCCTTGAAATTCTCTCTGTGCCTCTGTCCACATTCTGTATTTACTAGGCTCATGTTCAACCTCACTGGTAAAATCTTTGCTTAGCTCAGCTGCCCAGAGCTAACTTGTAGACATCAGACCCTCTTATCTTATGGTTATGTGGCTGGCAAATAAATATTCTGAGCTATTCTTTGAAGAAAAGAAGGAAATCTTCTGGGAGACTAGGTAGAAATTTATATGAAAGGGCATGGCTTTGCAGGGTCCTTCTTTAATCTCAAACACAAGTGCTTAATATTACCAAATATAAAATGCAGCCCACTGCCCAAAACAATTTTTATCATCGATTTATTTTCTGCCTATTTAACAAGTGTTTCATGGGATATTCTTCCTCGACTTCTACTCTGTCAAAATATTGATATTTTATAAGGAAAGTATCTCTGCAGAATAATTTTTTTTTTCAATGAAGTCAGAAAAATGTATGACTTCAAAGACACTGTGAATATGTTGTTGAATGTTCTGAATGTTTTTTGTTATGATTAAAAACAAGCTGATAATACTGAATTGTGAGTGCACTTCACTTTTTATAAAAGAAAAGATATTATCATCATGTAAGCTTTGTTGTCTTAGGATTTTACAAACCATGGCATGTAATTTTCCCTCTTCTCCTTCCTTGTCAAAATATTGATAATCTTTCAGAAACTTTATTTATTTTTTTTTACTGAGAATATTTTTCCGGTAAAATCAAAGAGAATGAATGACTAGAAAGATACTTGAAATATGCATATTGATAGGTAGCACAGTCTGTTGATTTTCAGAGAAAGTTGTTTTTCCCCCCATGAAAATACAGATAAAGGTTGTTCTTCCAAGAAGATTGCAGGTGTCACATCAAAACTCCTTCTGCATTTAACATAGGGAAAGCATTCACATGCAAACATTTGAAATGCGAAACAATGTGATAAAACAAAGGTTGAATATTTTGCTTTCCCTGGTACTGCTTATTTTCACTTTAATTCTTTTTCTTTACATCATGACAACCAAAAGTGCTACTCAAAAATAGAAATTGGCTGATTAAAAACAGCTGTCCTCCCCCCTACAATGTGTGAAACTCTCGTCTGGCTTGTGGTTGCTCTTTGTTGTGGCCTGCATCTGGGTTAATTTGTTCTTGTGCAGCGGCAGTGTCACATAAGAAGATATTGGGGAACCATACCTAATTTGCTTTTTATTTTCACTCTGTTTTTTATAAGTGTGGTGTTTCAGAGGTTTCCCCACATACCGCTATTGTAACTAGTTAGTATTACCCAGTTGGGGAAATTCATGATCATAATTTTGTTGCAGTCTTTCATAGAAATGTTGCTAGATTAAAGCAAGGTTTATACTGTGTTTTCTTCCAACACAGATTTCAACATATTCCATGATGAAGGGGAACTGGAAGACTTCCTGCACAATTTGACTGATGGGAATTAATTATAGAAATATAATGATATTCAAAAATAATCATATTAGAAAGCACAAATGTAGTGAGACTGTACAAATGAGACACAGCCTCTATCAAGTAATTGTATGTTTGCTCTTTAAGAATATTTCCAAGTTTCTAAACATCTTACAGAAGAGAACACTCAGAGTGTTTCCGTCTAATGCCGAACATGCCTAGTACAGAACTAGGTCATTGAACAATAGACTGAACAGCAATCAGTCCTCTACTGCTGCATAATGCATTAAGTATAACATGCAGAAACCATTCCCGGAGCTGGAAGCTGCTATTTCATGTCTGTAAATTCAAGCTGACATGACATTTAATATTGTTTCATAGTAATGAACAACAAGGTTTCATTCATTCATAAGCACAGCACAAAGCCAAGTTTGAGTCTGGAGAGTAGCAAGGAGGAGAGAAGGGGACACGTGCTGTGTTTCTGCAGACAGGAACACCATGTTAATTATGATCAATGAGCCCTCTGCTACTGATCCAGAGAGCTACAGGAGGAGAGTTCACTGTGATGTTTCAGACTCCTGATCCTAGAAGAACAGGTTAACAATTAAAGCATCTTTGTGTTTCCCTACTATAATGGCAAGAGTGTTTAACTTTCCTGACTCAAGGCCTGACTAGGAGTAATGTTCTCCTTTTCACTTACCAGGAAGTTACAGTTCAAACTCCACAGCAAAATAATAGTATCAAAGCCATCATCTAGTCTGCCTGCTTCGAAATATTTGTTTCTGAAATCTTCTTGCCTAAAATTCGGATTCGTATTTTTCCAGGAGTACCAATGCAAACTATGATCTCTAAAAAGGAAAATTCCTCTCCCATTGAATAACAGTATATTTTAATGGAAACTGCTCTTTCAAATTTTGCAGTTTTGGCTCACACCTTTCATTTGCATTCCTTTTAGAATACTGGAGCAAATCCAACAGAGAGATGTGCAGTACAGCCCTGGCAGGTTACCTGCCACAGATTTCCTTTCCTTATAGGTACTATGGTTTAGGTGCTGTCAACACTGTCAGTGCCATAAACAGGCTTTAGTGGAATCTTCCTGAAAAGTTTTCTGAGCTCAAGTTGGTCAGAAATGATGTTTGTAAATCCAAGTTTTGTCCATTAAGAAAGATAGAAACTGGAAGGAAAAAGTGGCTGCTTTGGAAGCTAGTATAAGTCTCTGATTATTCTTTCCTCTAGGAAAGAACACGCTTTGAAAATTTGGGGCCCCAGTTAACAGGAAAGTCAAGTGAAGATGGAAAGCTGGGCCCAGGTGTCATCGATCTTACTCGGCCAGAAGATGCAGAGGGTGAGTGGCTTTTCTGTTCTGCTGCTCTGTGTGTTTCTAGAGGTGTGCCTGAGGCAGATGTAGGATCTTCATGGTCTTTCTTGGGAGTCACCAGATCAATTTTCTTGGCAAATCAGAAAAATGTTAGGCTTCATTATATGTTATAGTTGAGGACTTTGAAATTCAGCTAGATTGTGTGTTACTGAACACATAGCAATCCAAATACTTCAAGGTGCCATTTTAAAGTTTTAAAATAAAAGAACCCTCTACATTTCAATGAACAACAGAATTCTGTGTTTCATCCACCTCATGACATTCTTATTAAAAAAAAAAAGGGACAAACATACAAAGGAAGATTTTTTACCCCCAAATCAAGTGATTCCCAGGTGCAATCAAACCGTTTTGGAAACTAAATTATAGTTTGAAGCAGATCTAGCATAAAATTAATAATTGCTTGGGCAAGGCCCAGCCTGTGTCTGGGTACTAACCGTTATACAGTCTTTTGAAAGTCAGGATGGAAAAGACTAGCTTTACTCTCAATGTGTTTACCCACAGCACCATCAGCCTGTCCGCTCCTCTTTCTTTTCTGTTTGTTTGTTTTAAATACACAAGCAGCAAAACAGCAGAGATTGCTCCCCAGAGGCTGTTTACAATCTATGAGTTAAGTCAGCACTTTAGTAGTAGCGTTGCCTGGTTATTTACTGTGTCATCCCAGAGCAGGGACTGGTCTTCCCGTTAGCTGTTCCTGTGTCAGAATCCCTCCCACCAGTCAGGGAAGATTATTTGTTCTCTTTAGAGTAACACAATACTTCATCCATCTCAGGTCCCAGCTAAAGTCCTTTAGCTTGAGGGGAAAAATCTTACTATTATCCCTTTTATTGGCAGGATTCCTTCCAGGACCCTAATCCCTTGAAAACACATGAAGACATTTCATAGCAGCATCTGAACTGAGCATGGCTTCTAGTGATAGCTTGGGGCCATCCGAGGCAGTTCAGAAATCCCTGGCATGAGCACTAAGAGATGGGTAGTATCAGACATTAGGAAGTACTTCAGAGAGTTTTCAGAAGGCAGGTTTTTCATGCCAGTGGGAGAGACTAATGTTTAATGATAGTCCTGGGTACAAGGTGTTAAAATAAACTCTGATTGGTATGTGCATGTGTGAGGGGAGTGGGGAAGGAAGGGAAGGGAAGAGGAAAAGGAAGTGGGGGAGCAGGAAAGGAGGAATAAAGAGGACTCAAAACCAGAAATATACTCACTGTCTTCCATGCAGAATGTGTACTGAGAGCACGGTGACACTGACATTTTTATAGGCACTTAGAAGTACATGATTTCCCCCCTGGTGAGGATTGAGGTTCCGTGGTCTAGGGAACTAGTTATTCAGGTGTGGCACATCTCAATTTTGTTGGAAGATGGTACTACAGAGTACCTAAATCTTTGACCAGACACAGTGAAATAATACTTTTCATCACTTTGGAGTATTCAGTCTGTTAATTTTTCTGTAGACTAGGAGTTACAGAGTTCTATTGCCTTATCCTTGTTCTAACAGAGTTTTCTTAATCTGTCATTCAGCTTTCTTCACTTACTTCTTGCTTTTGTTTTTTTTTTTTTTGTTTTTTTTGCGGTACGCGGGCCTCTCACTGTTGTGGCCTCTCCCGTTGCGGAGCACAGGCTCCGGAGGCGCAGGCTCAGCGGCCATGGCTCACGGGCCCAGCTGCTCCGCGGCATGTGGGATCTTCCCAGACCGGGGCACGAACCCGTGTCCCCTGCATCGGCAGGCGGACTCTCAACCACTGCACCACCAGGGAAGCCCTTCACTTACTTCTTAACTGTACAATAGGTATAAAGTCATTTGCCTCTCAGTAATGCTAATAATCTAGTTGATGATATCATGTGCTTGGTAAGTTAAAAATCATGGTCAGAGTTATTAACCATTATGAAAAGAAAAAGTGAAAAGCTTAACTGTAGAGAAACATACTGTATAGAAAAATCTGTGGAACTTCCATTCAGTATCCAGATTGTCTGGATTCAAACCAAGTTCCTAGTTACTTTGCTTTTTTTGAGCAAACATTTATCAAGCATTTATATGCCAGAGAATACACTAAGCTTTTAACACATGTTTTCTCATTTAAATCATATACAACTCTGTAAAGAAGGTATTTTTTTTTCCATTTTACGGATGAGAAAATTAAGGGTGAGAATAGTTAAGTAACTTGCCACAGGTCACATAGCTAGTAAGGGTAGAGCTGAGAGTTGATCCCAGGCAGCCTGGCTCCAGAACGCAAGCCATGAAGTACTGTGCTATCCTGCGCCCCCTGTATACACGGATGCAGAAGTGGTGCCTTCATTTTTCTGAACAAACTCCTTGTGACCTTCCTCAGTATATGGCCCATTTCCTCTCCCCTAAATATAGCAAGTCATGCCATGCACCAGCTCTCGTGTTACTCTGTCACACATAGCAGCAATGCCTGATGACTGTAACAGTAGAAGGGCTGTAGTGGCCCAGGAGCTTAAGGAGCGTGTGAAAACCTCCCTTCAGAAGCTTGCCCAGAGTTGCCATTGAGCCCTCGTGTGCTTTTGGGGGACTGAGTTCATGAATGGAGTCAAGTTACCTGCTCTAAAACCAACAGAAGTGCAGTGCCTTTGTGAGGACTGCTGGGATGCGCAGCAGCCTTCTGCTGACTTCAGGATATTTCCTGGCATCTGTTCAAGCGTAAGCTGATTGCAAAGCCTGCTGGAGTTGCAGTTCATATTAAAGTCAGAGTAGATAACAGGTACACATACTTTCTCCACTTTGCTCCTCCATATTTCCCTTAAGAGGAAGAGTAAGAAGGAAATGAAGTGAAAGAATACCTAAAAAATTTATTCACTCCTTCAGTCAGTCTTGGTCTAAAAACAAACAAACAAACAAACAGACAAACATTTCTTGAGTGCCTGTTCTGTGTGCCGGTCCCTGAACTAGACACTGGATAAAGCAAAGGAAGCAAAACAAATATGTTCCTGACCTCTTGGAACTTAAAGTCTAGTGAAGAAACACAGAAGATTAAAAGGGTAATGCATACATAGATACATAAGACAGATATAATTATCACTGAGAAAAGTACTAAGAAGATCAAGACTTCATTGTTCCTCACAGAGGTTCAGGGCGAAAGCTACTTCGGTAAGCTCCATTGACAGGTAAGTTTTGTAGCTCTCACCCAGGATGTCATCCCTTCTTAGTCCACACATGATCATCTCCATGTTTCCTCTGGCTTTGGACTAGTTAAAATCTTTTTCCAGCTTTATTGACATATAATTGACAAATAACATTGGTGCAGATTTAAGGTGTACAATGTGACGATTTGATACACGTATATATTGGGAAATGATTACCACAGTAAGGTTAGTTAACACCTCTGCACCTCACAGGTTACCTTTTTTTGATGAGAAAATTTAAAAACTACTCTGTTAACAACTTTCAAGTATATAAGACAATATTTTTAACTATAGTCACCCTGCTGTATATTAGATCCCCAGAGCTTATTCATTCATCTTTATGACTGGAAGTTTGTACTCTTTGACCAACATCTCCCCACTTCCCCCACTGTCTAGTCCCTGGAAACCACCATTGTATTCTCTGTTTCTATGACTTCAGGCTTTTTAGATTCCACGTATGTGTGAGATCATATAGTATTTGTCTTTCTCTGTCTGACTTCACTTAGCGTAATGCCTTCAAGGTCATCCATGTTGTTGCAAATGACAGGGTTTCCTTCTTCCCTTTTATGGATGAATAATATTTTTATCACATTCAAAATATGTATATATAACTATATAACATATTATGTACTATATGTAATACATAATATCATTTATCACATGAATTTATATATATGTATATATAAAACAGTCTCTTTATCCATTCATCTGCTGATGTATACTTAGGTTGTTTTCTGTGTCTTGGCTATTGTGAATAATGCATAATGGCAGCTTTAAGGGGCTATGCCCTTCTTCTCCTTGCTCCCCATTCTCCTGTGTGGCTTCTGAAGTGACTAAAGTAAGCCTGGCTTTCCAGGAAAATGTCTGCTGCCAGTTGCAAAAATGCCAATATCACTTAGTAAGCAACTTGTAGACCTGCTTCATAGCTTTGAACATGGAAGCAGCAAGGGAAAGGTCACCAAAAGAGGCAGCTGTGCGTGTGTATTAACCACTCATCAAAATCAAATGACAAAACCGTAAGCCAGGAAAACAGAAATTAAAAATATAAAAGGCAAATGTCTTCAAAATTTTATTTTTAAAGTCCAGCTGTTATTTGGCTTGAATATGACAAGACAGCATTTCTTGTTCACCACGATATTTATAAAACTACAAATTCATCGGTGCTGGGGGCTTAGGAAACATGTTTAAGGTCTTGTTATATTTTGGAGCATTTGTTGGCTTTATATGTATTAAGCGCACAAAAGTTGTTAGCTCCTGTGTAGGGCATGTAAGGAAGAGAGGACTCAATTAATTGAGTCTGTCACCATGTATTAAGAATGACGAACAGATGTTTAACTTTTTATGGACTTTTCATACGGTGTTTCCCCTCTCCTTGTTCTCCTTGGGCAAGAGTGCAATTCTTATCTCAACCCTCCTAATTTCAGGGTTGCAAGGTATAGTAGAAAGGGCTCTGGTCTGGTTATTGGGAAATTTGGATTAAAGTTCCTTTGCTAAATGAAGGCAAATAAGTGACGAATGCCCCTGGGCTTAACTTTATCTTTTAAAAGAGGTATGTTGGATTCCATTATTTCTAGGGTCCCCTCCAAATGCAAGATTGTTATTAGGGTCTTCATGAAACATAGAGTGTGTTTATTACAAGAAAGGTGATCTGTCCACAGTAGCTTTCACTTGGTTTTTTCTTCAGAGAAATAAAAGGGGAGACCAATATCTTTGAGAGTATATTTGTACCACTTGCTGAATCGAATGTTCAAGTCTTTGATCTTTTCTTTTTATTAATGAGAATGATCTTTTCTTTTTATTAATGAGAAGATCTCTCCAGTAGCATTTCCTAATTACCTTTCACAGATGGACCGCCCCCCCCCCCCCCGCCTTCTTCTTCTCTTCCCCCCAGCAACGGTAATTGTAGCCCGCCTTATTTTTTATATTCTCTCCATCCTGTTTCCTCTCTCTCACACACCTGGGGCCTCTAAAGGGACACTTTTCTTTTTTTCTGTTTTTCAGAATAGTTTGGGTAAGAAAACCTTCTTCTAACACCTCTTTTAATTCTCAAATTCAATTATTGTGTCCCAGCCTCAGAGAGAGGCAACACCTCATTTTGTTTTGTTTTGTTTTGCTTTTTCACACCTCATTTTGACATGGAACATAGTGGAATATGAGCTCTAAAAGGGATGAGCTCTGAAAGTGATTACCATTAGGCAGGCTTTTGGACCCTGGGTTGGAACTGTAATGATGTGCTGTCCTCCATGTATTAAAAACTTGCATTGCTTTGAATGGAAATGGATATGTGCACCAAGAATAACCCCTTTTAGAAGGGGTTGCTCTCAGGTTCTCAGATTTGCTTAGAAAGGTTTTATAGATTTGTACTGAATTTGTGAATTGGATCCCAGCCAAGATCGCCTTAACCCTTCTGAAAGCTTCATTTTTTTTGTGAACTTCTGATTGCTTCTAAGTTTTAAATCTCAGGATAGCTTTATTATTGTCAACTTAAGCTCTCTGTTTATAGACAAATAACAGGGACTGCAACTTTTCCTCTTTTTCCTTAAAAAATGCACCACTTAATGTGAATGTCTTCTCCTAAAAATCCTGCTTACCCTTTGATCCATACTCTGGGAAATCTTTGAAGCTTTTCACATTTCCTTTCCCCTCCCTGAATCCTTACTCCTGGTAGAAAAGGAAGATTGACCTGATGATACACGGCTCATTCAAGGCATCAGAGGAAAGCTGTAGTATAATCTGGGGAGGGATTTAAAGGCTACATCTGCTTACACTTTGGAATGTAAAGGTCATTATTTGTTCAAGCCCACCAGAATACAGTGCTTCACATCACAACATTTAGATTCGCAGAATTGGAATAAAGGAGAGACATGTAATCAAATTTACAATTCCATCCAAGAAATCCCTTTTTATGTTCCTGACAAGTAGTCATCTCACTTCTGTTCAAATGCCTCTAATAGTCTCATGACAGAAAACTGACTACTTCTTGAGAAGCTCGTTCCGGTTCTAATTTTTAATTCTTTGTTATTTGTCTTTGCTTCCTTATAACTTCTACTCATTGGTTCTAGTCTGACTTTTGGATTCCAACAAAATAAAGCTTACCATTTCTCCACATGACACCCCTTCAGATATTTCCTCAAGGGTTAGGAAACTTAAATTCCGGTTGTTCTACCCTAAGCAAGTCAATTTCTTTCCCTGAATTTTCTCAGCTGTAGATGAGGAAGTTGGTGTAGATGATTTCTGGTTTTTAAACTCTTATCTTACTGCTGTACAATTGAAATCATTCACCTTTAAGTCAACTAGAAAGTAACAAGTGTAAATTGGGGACCATACCATCTTTAAAATAAGTGAAATTATTATTGAAATATATCAGAGATGAGATGTCTTTGTCCAAGAAGGTATCCAAGTACTAGATTGTATACCAAGAATAAAAGTTGGGGAATTATACATATTAAAATAAAAGACCCAGGGAAATCCAGAGGGAGCACCAACCAGAGCTTTGCTGTGGGCTTCTGGGTCTGGCCTTCCATAGCTGCCTAAAATAGCATTTCCAGGCATCTCAGAAAAATGAATAGGCCAAGCAGTCTGTATGGAACCAGCAGGCTGAGGTCTGAGGCCAGGATGGGTGGCCAGGGAGACCCCAGACATAGTGAAAACTGAGTAACAGCCACACAGGCTGGGAGATAAGCAGAGTTCAAAAAGCCCTTGGCTCTGGACTAACTCTGTGGTATCACAAAAATGTATTTTACTGTGGATATAAACAGTTTTAGAGGATCCTGTGCACCAGTTTATATCAGCACTATATATAAAGTGCAGCTCTCTTAAACAAGCAAATAAACTTCTCTTAAAGAAATATATTTGCTGTGTCTTAAAAGCTCCCAAATAACTTTTAATGTTGGTAGAAAACAATTTCCATTGCACTTTCCAAGTGATGGATAGTCCTGATGGGAGAAGAGAGTGAAATGTCAAGATTCTTGTATAACTCCATCCCCTAATACTCCATAAAGCGAATTCAACCTGCTTCTTAGAGTTGCTTAAGCTAGAGAAGCCCAATCAAAGACCCAGCCTCCCTTTCGTGAGGAGCCTAGCCCTGTCCAAGAGCTGGTTTCTCATTGGGCTGCCTCCTCTAAAGAGGTATCATTGACAGTGTCACCACACACACAAAATTATCTGGTTTTCTGACTGAATATCCTCCGTTCTGGGGAAGAAATGCTTGTCTATGCCATTACTGAGTCACACAGAAGTGCTCCCCCATCTTGCTGTAGCAACTGGGTGACAAAAGATTTAACGCCATCTACCATGAAAATCAGATCCAAGACAAGAACAGCCGGCACGTGTTCCCAATGGGACTGCAAGATCAGTCTATGGTTCCTCAGCAGTACATATGTCTGCCTCACATAAACCAATGTATTAGAATAAACGCTGGCTGATAGAGGTCTATCTGCCATGTCTGGACTAACTGTGTAGTGACTGTTGAGGTGTGGACCTTGTCTAGTTCCCTGTCCCTAGAATCCTCTTCTCTTGGCAGCAAGAGCCACTTGACTTCCCATCTGCAGGCTATAGAATTCAGCCCAACCTTAGGCTGGTGGAATTTAAAGAGTCTCAGGCCAATTTGGTGTGCTCTTTAAATTCTCTCTGCTTAAGGTCAAGACCGAACTTGAGAACAACCGTTTTTTCCCTTTTTTTCCCCCCAATTGGTCCTTTCCCTCTTTTCAAGTTCTGATAACTGTGCTTCTAACTTATTCACAAAATTCAATAACCGACCAGCTCTCCCCTATTTTCTGTTACTGACTTCCCTATCTTTTTTTTCTTTAACTAAGAAATTCTTACCTTTGAATATCTCCTTCTTTTAGATACACTGTCTCATTTTACTCTATCACTGTTTGTTTACACACACTATCTGTCATTTCATCCTCTTTAGAGGTGGTTCTCTGTAGACTGAGCCACAAGTTCTGATAGCCAGGTCATTCCCAACGGGGTCTATCCCTACTCAGAGTCCCCCAATCTTTAGTTTTACCCACATGTTCAAGTTATAATTTACTAATTATCTCTTATATACACAGCACTGTTACGAGCACAGAGAGAAGGATTTTTTAAAAGATGGACTATACTGTATTCTTCAAGAGCTAGTAATGCAGTTGGGATAATAATATTAGCATACACAGAAAGCAGAACAACCTAAGATGTTATATGTTATAGTACATCATTAGAGAAACAGAAAAGAGTGCTATTTAGAAGAGGAACCTACAGTGCTTTGTTGACAGCCATGATTCTGGAAGGTCTGATAGAAATATAGCTGGAGATAAGCCTAGGTTTGGAAAAACAAAGAGAAGGAGAAGAACTTTCAGTTGAGGGAATAATCCAAGCAGACACAGAAATGGTAAAGTACACAGACATTCACAAGGAAGTTCCAGAATGAAAGAGTCACTTCTCAACTCTGTGTTCTCCACCAAGCCCAATACAAAGCTTTCCATATATTTATACTCAGTGAATATTTGTTGAATTGAATATGTTATAAAAATAGCTGGGCTCCATACTGTGGAGGGCCTTGAGAGTCAGGCTGAGGAATTTGGACTTTGCCACCAACTAAATAGGCATTAAACTTTAGTCGTTCAAGATTGACTTAGATTATGTATAGAGGTTAAAAATAATGGAAAAGCAGAAGTTAGGTTGGTCTTGGTGGTCTGTTAGTCTCTTTATTCCTCTGTTCTCTTTAATGTCCTTTCAGAGGGACTATTCAATGGCTGTCTTTTCATATTACATCATGGGAGAGCTGACTAGGTGTTAGGAGGGTTTTTATTCAAGTCATTTTAAAAATACCTCTTCTCCTCCTGGGTATAATACTCGTTTACGTATGATTTTACTTTGTCTGCTGTGACTGTTCGATGCCTTACAGATCAGTCTTGTACTTTGGCCTCTCACTAGAGGAGAGTGATCTTTTTTAAATGATTTTGTTCAGTGGATATTTACCCTTAGACATGATGTCCCAAATTAGGTCATGGTACCAGAGGGAAGAGATTGTGTAAGAACCCATCAATATTTGCGTTATACTGTAAACTGTTAAATTTAGGAGTAGGCTGTAACAAGTAATTCTGAACTAAAACTCAATATCCCAAGTCACAGCCCTGGAGAGAAGAATTTCATAAACAGTATATTCAGCCATTTGAAATTTTTACTAAAAATAAAAATTGCACCTTACTGGCTTATGTATATTTACTTTCATGGCAGAGAAATCACTTCATGCTTCTTCAATATACGCTGACTTTTCACTAGGAAGGTTGATCCTGCGTGAGGACAAAATGAAAAATGGTAAGAGCAGCTACTCCATGCTGCAGAGTCACAGAACTGCTGGTAGAGCAGAAAGGAAAAACAATTGTCAAATGTCCCTGAGACTTCCCTGTCCTATATTTATTATACAGTCAGTAATCCTAATTCTTTGCTATTCCAGTGAGTCCTTTATAAAAAGCTGATCTATAAATTCTCAAGATAAGGGTTTCTTCTTTTTTTTTTCTTTTTTTCTGGCTTGGACTGAGCAGCATAGTCTGGTTACAGGCCCCACAGGTGGGAACTGGGGAGGTGTGAGATGGTCTTTTTGATTGTGTCTTAATGCATATTCGATACATTTTAGTTCTATATCATAGGGACACTCTTGAAATATATTTTTAGCTTTGGGTCAGAAAAGAGGCTCCATTAAGTAGTAAATTGCACTCTCCAGCTAAGGGCTCATTTTATAACTATGCTGAAGGACAGGACTGTGCAGTATAGGGAGTATCACCCAGGTACGGGGAAAGACTAGAAAGGGAACAAATATGAGTTAAGCACCTGCTTGTTCTTGGTACTGAAATAGACATTCCACTACTTCTACTGCCATTACTACTGCTACTATTTCTAAAGGCAGCTACTGTTTAATGAGTGGGTACTGGGTTCCAGTCACTGCTGGGAAATTTATGTTCCCACTTAATCCTCACAAGGATCCAGACAAGCAGAAATTATTAGCTCTCTTTTATAAGGAGATGAAACTGTAGTTTAGAGAAGGGAAATAATTTACCCAAGGTTACTTAGGAAAGAGCAAATCAAAATTCAAACCCACATCTGTCTGTCTACATAGCATCTGAGCCACACTGACTCCCATTCTTCTCCAAGATGAGCTGATTCAGTTGATTGCCTTTGTTGAAGTAGTTTTTTCCTGTTGGTTTTCATTAAAAAGTAGAAAAATTTAATGAGAAATAGAAACCTGTGAAAGTTTTTTTTTTTTTCAATCTTTCAAACCACACAAATATTAAATACCTTTCAAATACTTTCACCAGATTCTCAGGGCAAAGAAGTTTTGATATACTACAAAATTGAGTTGATTACCCCAAATCCTTGTGCCCTCTCCTTCTAATACTGTGTATTTCCATATCCCTAACCTTAAAAAAATTAGTTTCTACTGCACCTGTGATCTGCGTCTCTCATTCTAGTAAAAGGCAGATTCCCTGGGACAAATGAAATGAAGAAGAAAGACCAACTAAATTAATTTTGTTAAGAGTTTTTAATCTAAGTCTGGATACCATTGAAACAATTCAGCTGACCATTTTAGAAATTTACTTTGATGGCAAGTGTGAAACTTTGGGAATAGTTACATTTGAGTTCATTGTGATTTTGCCATTTACTAACTATGAGATTTGGGCAATTTAACTTCTCTAACCTCAGACGTGGATTAGATGATCTTTAATATCCCTCTCATGTTAAAATTCTCTAATTCTATGAGCATGTTTTATCCATTTCATATTGACTCTATCGGGAAGGTCCCATCATATGCCTATTTGAATATATGCTTCAGTTGTATATATTTACACAAACCCGACAGCATTAGAATAGCTTTCAGATTTAATATTTCCAAAAAGCTCTGACATGCCTTATCATCCTTTCAGGATTTCCCCGGAAGTGGGAGGCCAGGATTTCAGATTTGTACAGTGTGGAAAGTCAATAAAAGAAGTAAGATTAGAACCAATGATCTCTGACTTCCAAACAGCTGTGGGTACATTTTCCCATTAAAGCCATTTTTATTTTATAGAAGGTTCAAGTAAGGCAAAGTACTTAACAGAATATAAGAAATAAATGGGATTTATACAAAATCTGATTTCAGAAATTCCCAGGTTCTAATGCAACATGTAGACATCTGAATCTCACTCTAAAATTTTCACTGTCGAAGATGTCAAATGCTCTCTGCTATGACATTTGAGTACTTACCTTATGCCAGCTTATGCACCAGACCCTAGCAAAGCAGTTATGAATAAGACACAGCGTTGTTCCTGCCCTTTTAAGGTGCATAGTCTAGTGAAGAAGGTGGGCAGATACAATTGGCAATATGGATAAAATATAGTAAATGTAAGATAGAGGCAGGCACAGGGTGCTGTGGGAGCCTAAAATACTTAGCCCAACCTGACGAACTGGGTAAGACTGTCTGGGTAAGATGATCCCTGATGTGAGTCAAAGAATGAGTTGATTGCAAGATGGAGAGGAAATTCCAGGAAAAGGGAAAGCATGGACTCCTAGTATAAAGCAACATGGTATATAGAGAACCAGAAGTAGTTCAGTATTATAAAGCAAAAAAATTTCAAGTAGAGTAGCTAGAGATGAAACTGGAGACAGAGTAGAGAGCCAGGTCATGGAGAGCCTTGAATACCATACTAAGGAGTTTGGACTTCATCTTTTGGGCATTAGGGAGCCACTGAAGACTTTAATATAGGAGTGCTCTGGTCAGAATTGCATTTGTGATGGATTACCCTGGCTGAAATTAGGAAGAGGTATTTAAGTAGAGACTGGGGACTCAAAATTGGAAATAAAAGTCAGCTAGAAGGCTGGTATTTAAAATAGTCCACCAGAGAGAATGAGGCCAAGGCAATTGATGAGTGATAAGGGTGGAAATGAGAGGTGGGATTTAGTAGTATCTTTGTTAACTAATCTGAGATTTGCTTCATCTTGGTTTGTGCTTCTTAATTTCATGTAGAGTCTATGTTAGTATATTGAGTTGGATGAAGCTAGAAACTGCTGAGCAACATGAATTATTTAGTCTACCAGCTTTTCACCAGCCTCTGTATTCTCCAAGGGAATCTGCTTGAATCTGAGACTGGTTCTCCTGAAAACTTAAGGAGCCAGAACCTATTTTTGTCTTATTTCCTCCACAGTGGTCTCTGGTTCAAACTTAAATAATGCCTTTTTGCCTGGACTCAACAGCTTGTAAGCCCTCTCCTGTGCATACAAATAGCAAATAGATAATAAGTAGAGTATTTGATGTTCTGTGCTACTTTCAGGTCATTAAAATAAAGAATCACATAAGTTATCTCAGTTGCCCTAGGATCCTGTAGTTGAAATAAGATAAAGGGCTCTGTTGAGCTGTCTGTGTAAAGCAAATATAACTTGAGAATTAAAAAAAAAAAAAAAAAAAAAAAAGTAAACATGGGCACCAAAACTGCAAGCAGGAGACCCTTGAAAACACAGCCTGGTGTATCACTGGTTAGAATTTCCTTCATTTTGCAAAGCCACGAGCCACATGCATCAGCTCACCACAAAGTCATTAAGCCTTTTTAAGCTCAGATGAAAAACATGAACAAATACCACAAAAGGCTTTAGTATAGCCCCTTTGTTCACTCACATATGGCACTTTATAACTCCTGCGCCACTCTGGTCGTGGTGTTTGTTTAAGCTGCCTCCATCAGGCTGGTCCTGAAAGAACAAAAGACATCTTGAGCAATCCTAAGCAGGAAATGGGCTAATCTAAACATGGTTTGTGACACTTTAAGTAGAATAGAAAGGGGAGGGATTGATTAGTCATTAATGTCCAATTGGCTCCATATGGATGTTGCAATAATAAAGCCTTTTTTTCAGAGCAGTAGCAGAGTTATTGAATTAGAGGTTTATGTTTCCTCAGAGCTGACCTTAGGGAATTCCCTTTTGGTTCTTCTTGTTGATCTTTTAAAGAGAATGGAGTTTCCAATAGGAAAAAATAGAAGCCTTATCTACAACAGCACTTGCTCATAATCCTGCAACCAAGGAATGCATTAATTTAGCTTTGTTTTAATCCCTGCTGTAATTTCACTCCTTAGTGCTTTCTTTGCATGCTCTTGCATCTTTGGACCAATTAGATAGTGGCATGAACTTCATAACTGGTAATAGGCTCCTTTAATGTGCTTAACAGTACAGGGAAATGGCATCCTTACAGGGGGAAAGCAATGTTCCAGCCAAGGAATGGTGGGCTTTGAGATTCAGAGTTATTTCATGTCACCGAATAGTGCCTGGGGTAGCTTTGGTGTAGGAGAAATGCACTAGACTTAAAGTCAGAAGACCTAGGTTCTAGATCTGGCTTTGTTCCTTGTTAGCAATATACTAGCAGCCGGTTATTTCAGAGGCTGGTAACTCACCTTCTCTGAGCCTTGGTTTTCTCATCTATAAAGTGAAGTGAATATATTTACCCTCTTACCCATTTCAAAGGATTGTAAGGAGGATTGAGATAATGTATTTCCTGAAAGCACTTTGTAAATGTTATTGTAGGTAAAATTCCTTAGTACACTTGGTGTTTCTATTCTGGAAACTGATCTCTGGTCTAGACTAGTGAAAAACATAAACTGTTCTTTAAAATAATTACTTTGATACTCTAATTAGTGAAATGTCTGTTTCCAAATTGTCCAGCGGAATTTTTTCTTTATGTGTACACTACATATGTTTATATCTTTATCTCTATCTATCTATCTATCTATCATCCATCTATCTAATTTATTCAGTAAATTTCTTGGTATAGGTAAGTTCAATACTTGAGGTAAGTAGGGCATTTGAGGTAGGTAGGGATTAAAGAAGCTTAAAATGAAAATAGGGAAATGAAAATTTTCCTATGGCTTTCCCCTGCATTGGTCAAATGAAGAATTAACACTTTAATCAAAGTACCACAGGTTATTCATCTTTTGTTCCTGTACCTCTGGTTCCTTATTTTTCTTCTGAACCGACCTCTAGTTCAGAAGAACTATGCATCCATATTTTGCATTTGCCGTCTTTAAATCATGACACCCATCAGTAAATCATTCTTTGCTAACCTATCTAGCTAATCCTCTATAAAAGACACAGAGCTCAAACCATACTCTTCCACTGCTGGTATCCCTCCTTCTCTGAAGATGAACACATCAGTTCTCTAATGATAAAGGTTCTCGCTCAGCCACGGAATGTATTTTCCTGCCAAGTAAACCACTAGGATAGCCAAATCATCCATCTCTTTTATTTTCCAAGAAGAAATCAAATTTGAATTTCAAGTAGCCTTCTTATAATGAAAGTAAGTTCACATTCTGGCAGTAAGTTGGAGTGCAAAGTTAGCAGAACTTCCATAATCATAGACGGACAGCTGTCAGCCATCCCTACAACATAGTGAATTAGACCTCTACAATATTAAGATACATTTGGTGGAATAAACTTGGTGAAAAAAATCCAACCTATGTCATATTAATAACTTCCTCCTTTCCTAATTTTTCATGTCTGCTTCTAATATTCCTTTATCTTCTACATTTTTGTTTCTGATGCACTCATGATCATTTTCTCTGTTAACTCAGATGTGTCATGTAACTCTTTCAAAATCCCACAGGAGAAAATTAATTATTCTGTTGATAGACTAAAGTAGTCTAAAATAGTGAGATTGTCAAGGACCCAATGGTGTATATTATATTTGTCTCTTTTTATTAGTAAGCAACCAATTGTAGCATTTTTTCCCCTTTTAATAATTGTTTTTGCTAAATGACTCTTTTTTTTTTTTTGAGTTCACAATGGCCTGAATATGCCACACACTCAGGTTTACAGAGAAAAGAATCTTTCAGAAAAATATCACTTACATTCATTTGTTTGGTTTTCTGTTTTACTTTGGTACTTTTGTTTTTACCTTTTTTGAACTAAGCACTGAAGTAGTTTTATTGTGGATAGTATCCCATTGTATGTATATACCACAGTTTGTCCATTTTCCAGTTATTTTCAGCCTTTGGTTATTCTGAATAAAAGTGCTATTATATTCTGAAAAGTTCTCATTTGTTTTGGGTAAGTATTTAGGAATGGAATTGCAGGTCATCGATGAATGTATATTTTACTTTAAAAGAAACTGCCAAGCTGTTTTCCAAAATGGTTATGCCACTTTACACTTCTGCTATCAATATGTTTGAGTTCCAGTTGCTCCATATCCTTGCCAACATTTAGTGTTGTAATCCATTCTAGTGGGTGCAAAATGGTATGTGGCTTTAATTGCCTTTTCCCGATGACTAATGACATGGAATACCTTTTCACGTGCTCAATGGCCATAACTGTATCTTCTTCTGTAAAGTTTTTTTTATGAGTCTTTTTGCCTATTTTTAAATTAGATTGTTTACTTTTTGTTTTTGGTAAAAGTTCTTTATATATTCTTGATACAAGTCTTGTCAGACGTGTATTTTTCCCCAGTCTGGGCCTTAACATTTCATTTTCTTAATAATCACTTTTGATAAGCGGAGTCTTAATTTTGATAAAGTTCAATTTATTATTTTTCTTGTATATTTAGTGCTTTATCTGCCATATCTAAGAATCTTTGCTTACTACAAGGTCACTAAAATATTCTCCAAGATATTCCTTGAGGAGTGTTATAATTTTTGTTTTTCGATTTTTTTTTTTTATAATTTTTGTTTTTGTTTCAAATCATGATTCATCTCAATTAACTGTTGGGTGTAATGTGTGGTAAGAGGTCAAAGTTTACTTTTTTCCCCATATTTGTCCACTTTTCTAGCACTGTTTGTTGAAAAAAAAGATCATTTTTAACAGCTTAGGTCTTTATTGAAAATTGACCATATATGTGAGCAAGATTTAATTCTAGACTGTTTATTCTGTTCCACTGATCTATTTGTCTATCCTTTTTAAAAATTTTTATTGGCGTATAGTTGCTTTACAATGTTGTGTTAGTTTCTACTGTACAGCAAAGTGAATCAGCTATACGTATACATATATCCCCTCTTTTTTGGATTTCCTTCCCATTTAGGTCACCACAGAGTATTGAGTAGAGTTCCCTGTGCTATGCAGTAGGTTCTCATTAGTTATCTGTTTTATACATAGTGTATATGTGTGTATATATATATATATATATATATATATATCGATAGTGTATATATGTCAATCCCAATCTCCCAATTCATCCCACTCCCCCCCCTTCCCCCTTGGTATCCATACGTTTTTTCTCTATGTCCGTGTCTCTATTTCTGCTTTGTAAATACGATCGTGCATTCCAATTTTTTCAGATTCCACATATATGCGTTAATATAATACATTTGTTTATTCTTTTAACAATCCCACACTGTCTTTATTACTCTAGTTTTTACAATGTCACAAGGTATTTTTTACTGTAAGTCTTGAAATCAGGTAGTTTGAATCCTCCAACTTTCTTCAAGTTTGTTTTGGATGTTTTTACTGCTTTATTTTTCATATAGTTTTAAAAATCATCTCATCAATTTCTAAAAACAGTCTTTTGCAATTTTAATAGGAAAGGGTTGAATCTATAGATAAATTTGGAAAGAATTGACATCTTAACAATATTGAGTCTTCAGATCCATGAACATGGTGTATTCCTCCATTTATTTAGGTTTACTTTATTGAACTCACAAATGTTATATTGTTTTCAGTGTAGAGGTCTTGCACACTTTTTTGGTTAAATTTATTCCTAAGAATTTTATTTTCTGATGCTATTATGAATGTAAACTTAAGAAATTATTTTTTAAATCACTGCTAGTATATAGAAGTACAGTTGATTTTTATATTTTTATATTGTATATTGCAATAATGGTAAATTTACTTTTTAGTTCTAGTAATTATTTTGCAGATTTCTTAGGATTTTCTTTGTAAACAATTATATTATCTATGAATACACATAACATTACTTATTATTTTCCATTTTGCCTGCTTTTTATTTCTTTACCTGCAGAAGAATGTTGATTAATAGTGGTAAGAGTGGACATCCCTTGCCTTGCTCTTCATCTTGGAGGAAAGCATTCAGTAGTTCACTATTAAGTATGATATCCTACAGGTTTTCCTTAAAAGTTCTTTATCAGACTGAGGAAATTCCTATCTATTATTAGTTTCCTGAGAGTTTTTATCATGAATGGGTATTGCATTTTGTCAAAACCATCTTCTGAATCTATTGTGATGATCATGTTTTTTCCCCTTTGTTTTGTTAAATTACATTGCCTGATTTCAAATATTAAATTACTATTACATTTTAACTTAATTTATCCTGAGATAAATCATACTTGGTCATGTTTTATTATCCATTTTACATATTACTGGGTTTAATTTGCTAATATTTTATTAAGAATTTTTGCACTTATGTTCAAATCTCTGTCAGGGTTTGATGTTACTTCATAAAATGAATTTGGGAAGTATTCTTTCTTCCTCTACTTTCTTAGTTTGTGTAAGACTACTATTAGTTTTTCCTTAAATGTTTGGAAGAATTTACCAGTGAATCCATTTGAGATTGGAGTTTCCTTTGTGGGAAGGTTGTTGGCTATAAATTGAATTTCTTTATTAGCTATAGGAGTATTCAGACTTCTTATGTATTCTTGAGTGAATTTTAGCAGTTTGTGTCCTTCAAGGAATTTGTTCTTTTCATCTAAGTTGTCAAATTTATTGGAATTAAGTTATTCACAGTATTTGCTTTCTATCCTTTTAAAGTGAATAGTATCTATAGTGATATCCCCTCTTTCAATCCAAATATTGGTATTTTTGTTTTCCCTTTTTGTAGATCAGTCTCACTAGGGGTTTATCAATTTTATTGATCTTTTCAAATTACCAGTGTTTGGCTTTGTAAATTGTTTCCTATTCACTGATTTCTACTCTTTATCCATTCTGAAAATCTCCAATTTTAACTGGATTATTTAATTCATTTATATTTAATGTAATTATTAATTTTGATGGGATTAAGTCTTGCAATTTGCTATTTTTCTATTTGTTCCCTCAGTTTTTGGCTTTCTGTTATTACTTTTTTTCCTTTTGCTTCATTGAATCCTTTTTCTAAGCTACTATTATGAAAACTTTTTTCTTTTTTTTTTTTAGGGCAGTTTAAGTTTCACAGTAAAACTGAGGGAAAGATAGAGATTTCCCATATACTCCCTGCCTTCACACATGCATAGCCTCTTTCATCATCAACATCCCACCAGAGTGGTGCACTTGTTATAACTGATGAACCTATGTTGACACATCATAACCACTCCAAATCCATCGTTTATATTAGGGTTCATTCTTGATATTGTACATTCTTTGGGTTTGGACAAATGTAGAACATGTATCTATCATTATGGTATACAGAGTATTTTCATTGCCCCCAAAATCCTCTGTGTTCGCCTATTCATCTCTCCCTCCCCTTTACAACCACTGATCTTTTTACTGTTTCCTTCTGAATCCTCTTTTTAGTCTTCCATTTGAATTA
Organism: Tursiops truncatus; assembly: GCF_011762595.2. Classification (NCBI taxonomy): domain Eukaryota; kingdom Metazoa; phylum Chordata; class Mammalia; order Artiodactyla; family Delphinidae; genus Tursiops; species Tursiops truncatus. Next base: position 68,831,810 of record NC_047041.1, on the reverse strand, counting down.
CTCTACTGGTGTTTTAGCTATACCTCTTTGTATTTTTTTAAAAATTGTTTTTTCTAGATTCACTGTTCATTCTTAATTTGAATATCCTTACAGTTAAAATTATACTACTACTCAAGCAACATTTAATATTTACTACCTTTGTCCTTTGTGCCGGCCATTTTTCTCATGTGTTTTACCTCTTCATATATTATAAATCCCACGATGCAATGTTGTATTTTGTATTAAATAGTCCCTTGTCTTTTAAAAACATTAAACAATCAGCCGTTTATTATGAAATCCAGAGAAGAAAAAAAATTTCTTAATTTAGTCACATATTTATCATTTTCAGTGCTCTTCTTTTCTTCCTGTATATCTAAGTTTCCATCAGATGTTATTTCTCTTCATCTTGAATAATTTCCTTGAATGTCTCTTTTGGTCTGGGTCTGCAGGTAATGCATTCTCTCAGCTTTTGTCTGAAAGTGTATTTTACATTCATTTTTGAAGCATATGTTCATTGGATAAGACTACGTTGATTTTTTTTCTTTTAGCAGTCTAATGATATTCCATAGGCTTCCAGTCTTCATTGTTTCTAATAATAATCAGCCATAATTTGCATTATTGTTTCATTGTATATATTATGTGTCCTTTTTCTCTGGCATTTTCCCTTTGTCTTTGGTTTTCAGCAGTTTGACTAGTGTTTAGGTATGGTTTTCTTTGTATTTATCCTGCCTGCATTTGTCCAAATGTCTTGAACCTATAAGGTGATTTTTCTCACCAGATTCGGGTAATTTTCAGCCCGTGTTTCTTCAAGTAGTTTTCAGTCATGATTCTCTCTCCTCTCTTTCTAGAACTCCAGTTACACTTAGGACAGTATATCGTTTTACGTATTGCAAAGTCTCTGCCTACTTTTTCAGCTTTTTTTCTTTCTGTTTTTGAGACTAGCTAATTTCTTTTGATGTATTTTTAAGGTCACTGACCCTTTATTCTGCACTTGAAAATGCTATGAAGTCCATTCAGTGTATTTTCATCTCAAATACGTCTTTCAGTTCTAGAATTTCCCTGTTTCATTTTATAGTTTCATTTCTCTGCTGAGTTCCCCCATTTATGCATTAATTATGATATTATTTTCCTTTATATCCTTGAACATATTTTTAATGGCTACTTTAAAGTCCTTGTTTGCTAATTACACTGTTTGAGCCATTGCAGTTTCTTTCTGTTGATATTTTTTTTCGGGGGGGGGGTGTCTCTGGGTCACATTTTCCTGGTTGTTTGCACAACTAATGTTTTTTTTTATTATACACTGTACAGTGTGGATTATAAATTGTAGAGACTCTGGCTTCTATTATCTTCCTCTGTTAAGAATGTTTATTTTTGTGCTAGGAGGCAGTTAAAATACTTGCTGGTCACATTGAACTTGTGGAGGCTTAGTTTTGCACCGTTAGGTAGTGACTGAGTTTTGTCTTCAGTCCTAAGATGAATCCTTAGTCTTAGCATACAGTCTTTATTCCTAAAGAGTGGTCCCTCTGGGGTTTCAGTGGAAAGCCTGAAGTTTTCATGAATACTTTCTAACTTTGTAGGATTCAAATCCAAATTCTGTTTCCCTTGCAGTGGGCATCAGCTGAAATTTCTGCTCAGAGTTTTCAGATATACAGCCCTGGTTTCCACCAGAATCATTGATGTCATCCCTATACATGTGAAGTTCAGGTGTCAGGCACTCAGAAGCCTCAAACTGTCTCTTCTGATACATTAGGCCAAGTAAGACTGACTTTCTGTTTGCATTCTAGCCACTCCATGCTACTCAGACTGGGGAGTGTCTTCATGGAAAAACTATGAAAACAGGGGGTTTACTCAGTGACATTTCTTCCTTTCTAAGATTGAATCCTCTCCAGTTTCTTCTTAATTTTGGTAGATCTCAAGTACCTTCAACTGGTTTTTTTTTCATATTTTTTCCAGCAGTTATAATTATTATCTGCTTGAAAGTTAGTCTGATATACGTTATTCTGCCATTACCAGAACTGGATCCCAGAAGACAATCTTTTGTGCTATATTTTACTTATATTACATTCATTCTGTCTGACAAAATGTAAGTTTTAATGGGCCTGTGAGGAGGTATTTATTCACCTTATTTTTCTGTATTCTTTATTGCCAATTCACTGGTAATCATTGAGACTATTCAGTGGTAATTTCTCATTTAGCTTCCATTTTGATCTCTTGTAGAACACATTTGTTCTTGTCACTACCCTGCTTTTTTATAATAAAAACCTTAAAGACTTCTTGGCTTTGAAGTCAAGGTACTTAGCAATCTTGCCCCTACTTACTTTCCGAATTTAATCTCTTGGTATTCCCCTGTTTTTTTAAAAAAACTCAAGCCATAGCCAGATTCTTTTTATTCCCTAAAACCCTCTGTGCTTTTGTTATAACTCTGTGCCTTTATATTCACACATTCTCCAACCTAGAATGCTTTCACACTCATACCTGCTGGTAAGTTCTTACTCTTCCTTTAAGATACTGCTCAAGCAGTACTTCCTCTCTGAAGCTTCCGTGTTACTCATATCTGTCCATTCCAACAACATTAATAGCTTCCCTTCTCTGCTTTCCTAGCACCTTGAAATTACCCATGTTAGCACTTACACTGTTTTGTAATTTTCTGTTTATGCATCTGTTTCCCACACTGGACCAAATTCCTTAAAAACAAGTCACATGTGTTATTTATCTCTGTATACTCCATCACAATGCTGGGTACGTCTGAAATTTGTCAGAAGTGTTTGCTGAATTGATGCATAAATAAATGATTCCTAAGCACATTATAGAATTTGCTAGAGTTCCTCCTTAGGGAGAACTTTATATATGCACAAATCCACACAAAACGCTTACTCATTCACTCACATAACCCTTGGCATTTACCCAGAAAGGGGGCCTCTCTAGGATTAGTTCAGGACCATTGCCATAGGCTATGATGGTTAAACTGGCCTTCTTTCCAGCCCACCTGGAAAAACTCAGCTTTCTGTATTCTCTTTCAATCGTCTGAATCACAGATCCCTAAGAAAGTTTTTGCCTTGGCAGTTTCTGTTTTTTCCTCATAGACTATCTTTTTTCATCTAACTGAAAGTTTGCCTTTATACAGACTGTGATATGGGAGATGAAGGATGAATTAAACTCAGGGAAATAGAGAGAGCAGGAATTCCTGGAGTAAAGGGGACCAGTGCTTTCCCTTGTTGCCTAGTGTGGTACTGTTGACCTTCCGTTATTTAGGAATGGTGTTGCTGGTAATTAAAGACTCTTAGGCCAGCTGGAAAGCAGTAGTCTCCAAGTACATAGCTGTAGGTCTAGACTTCTTCCAACTGCTTTCCATGAGAAGACATATTATGAACATTGAACTCACAAATGATTCCTCTGCTATCAAAAGTAAAAGAATCTGCCTCTTAGAATTATGAGCAATTCTCTAGGATAACTCTGGATTCTGACACAGAGCATTGGCTACTTTAGAATGAATTACCTCCCCCCCACCGCCCCTTTTTAACTTGATGTTATTTCTGAAAATAAATGAGCAGCATGAAGTCACATTTGATATGTAGATTCTTAAGTTAATTATAGCAGAAAGTCAATTTTAGGCTTCAAATATTCAGATTAATAGCATACCTTTTAAAAATAATTCTATATTATTATATAGCGTTTTCCTTATCTGTTTAAAAGGGATTTCCTAAAATACAATCTCTTTTTAAATTTCTGAGTTTATACACATATATACAGGCATATGTATTTTTATTGCTATAACAATAATTCCCTCACCAGTTTGTTTCATGAAGCAGTTTTGGGAAGTTAAGGGACACTTTCTAAATATTCTTTTGATGTTAGGGTCCCTTTATATTTTCTTAAAATTCTGACTCTGATCATATATCAGATCCAATTTAAAAGTAGCTTCAAAACTTTTGATCTCTCCGGATAAGTCTCTTCTTCTTCCTAAATCTTGGTTCATTAATACAACATTTCTAGTTTTAACTTGGAATGTCCCATTCATTTTGCAGTTGACTCTGCTTGGGAGAGAGAAAAGGAGACAAGAAAAACAAGATGTGCATACACCCTGGTGTTTTCTATTTTCCCTTAATTCACATTTTTATACTATGTACTGTGCTTGAATTTCTCAATTTCTGGGTGTATTTCTTGTGAGAATAGAGATCTGCTGTGTAATTAATTCAGTGTCAGTCAGTGTCATGTAAATAATATGTACTATGGGAGGACAGACAAGGTCAGTGTAGGACAGTTGGTAGGGTGGGACCTGAACTCTATACCTTGGAGAGGGTGGAATTTAGTCAGGTAGAAGTGAGTAGGAAGGATATGTTAAGACTACAGTATGGAATGAGAGGGAGAGAGATTGGGTTAGGTTTGGACATGTCTGGGAGTATCAATTGGTATGGAGTAGAAGATCTACTAAAACCAGAGTCTAAAAATCTACGATGATCAGTCTGTAGGAGATTAAAACTGCCTGTTAACAATGAAATACATCTTGTAAGTGAACAAATAAATGGAAGCTGGCTATTTGGCGTTGCTAGAGGTGAAGACAAGCTATGACAGTAAAAGCAGATCTCAAATGTTAATCACCTGTAGCAAAGTAGTTAACTTAGAATAATATTGAAATGTTTTTGCATCTGACAGTCTCCACAAGCCTGTCTCCTTTTATATGTATGCATGCAAGTATATAAATTGCTGAATTCATGTCAGTTGTAAAGTAATGGCACTGAGGGCATCATAAATTACTATGGTGATCCTCAGGAGAAGACACTGTCGTATCTGAATGAGTGTTTCACTTCCAGAGTAATGTATGCCTTCGTCTGGCCCAGCAGTCAGCATATTGCCCTGTGTTGATGGATATTGTCAGCTGGAAGCTACACTACATTTCACTGCACAATAAACATGGCTGTCAAACCCATATAAAGTGAAATCAATTTATCCTGTATGGTCAGTGCATTTTAAATGAAATTAATGTACTGTGGGTATGGTGGCGAAAAGGTAGCATATTAGTTATGCATCTTGGGATCTGAGACTTTTCATGTAAGGGATCATTCTGTCTAGTCAGCCTAAAAGAAAGGCTGTTTATAAAATATTTTATTTTGCATGGTCTTCAGAAAGGGGCCCCTCTGCCCTTCTTCATGTTTAGAAAAGAATTGACAGTATTAGCCAGTTCAGCCCTTTTATTCTGTCTTTTGTTTGCAATAAATGATGACCATATTTGCCAAATAATAGTGCACTTTAATGTTCTAATTTATTCCTAGCTCTGACACAAACAAATTTCTACTTCATCAAGGTAGCTAGAAATAGAGTAGAAGGGCAGAGATGGATTGGATCATGTTGTTCCTGTATAATCACTCCACTGAGCTGAAAGGATTTACTTTTTCCAAAATGTAGAGATGTAGGTTTTAATGCATATTTTGCTTCTAAACTTTTGGGAGTAGGCTTTCCTGTTTATGCAGTAGAAGCCCTGGCTGAGGCCATCAGTCCAACCTTACATTTAACTCTAGGGGTTCTCAATCTATAGGGAGATATATAGTAGTTGCCACCTGTAAAGCACCCATCAGTGTATCATGCTGGTAGGGGGTATGAAAGCAAGCAAGAGCTATGTTCATTCATTGATTCATTTATTCAACCATTCATTAACTGAATGTATTTTACTAACTGAAACTCTGGATGCCATGTGCTTTATTGGAACCTAGGGATACAGCAGTGAAGGAGAGCCAGTTCCTGCCATATCCTCAAGAAGGTTTCAATCTAGTAGGTTACTATGGTCACTTCTTTGGAAACTATAAAATATCAGGGATTTAGACTTAGTTTCATAGAGGATGTTAAAGAACTATGCTCACACAGCAGAAAAATATATCAGGACCCTTGAAATGACTGCCTTTTAGTCTACTAGTTTTGCATATGAGTTGAAAACTGAACAGTCCTTTACTTAATAAGTATTTGAGTATCTATTACATGGAAAATCCTGGGGATACAAAAATGAGTGCAACATAAACACTAACTTTAGGGGTCTCATATTCCTGGGGATGGAATGGAAATATTAGAGAGAGATAGCCACATAAGCAAGTAATTTCTTTGGAGCATGTAACATTAAAAGAAAGAGGAATGAATGCATCCTGGGAGACATCATTGCAAATGCCCTTCCTTTGGCTTGAATTACCCTTCCCATCGTCTTTACTACCCGCCCCCATTCACGTGCTAATTCCTATTCATCCTCCAAGACTCAGCTTAGATGTCACCTCTCCTAGGAGGCATTAGCTCACTGTCCCGTCTGCTGGCACCCTCTTGATGCCCTGTTTACTTCAATATTAGAGCACTTACCATACACTCTGTTACAATTGTCTGTTTGGGGTCTGTCTCCTCCCTGAACTGTGAGCTCCTTTAAAAGCAGGTGCTGTTTTATTCACTTTTGTATACCTAGCACCTGGCATAAAGCCTAACTCATAGCAATTGCTCAGTTAATAGTTATCATTGAATTACTAATTAAGTCATGCAACACACAACATTTGAATAGGCCTTAAAGAATGAGTGGGATTTAGCATGAAGAAGTAGGAGAAGGGGCTTCCAGGCAGTGAGGGGAGCACTGGCCAAGGCACAGTATTGTGAAAGAGAGTGCTATTGGGGGTAAGAGATAGTTTGAAGTGGCTACAATGTTTGGCAAATGAGGCTAAAATGATAGGTAAGAGCCTGCTTTGAAGGGAGAAATCACGCAGGAAAGGTTACCTGGAATTGATTGTGGTAAAAATGTACTAGGTATATAAAAACATGCAAAATTAATTCTGCCCAGTGTGTCTTTGAGGCCTACCTCAGAAGAGCCTGTAGAACTGTCATCTAAAACTGTCTTCTGCTTCCAAGAGTTCATTTAAAAAGAAGAGAAGGGCCCAGGGAAAACAGCTGAACCAGGTGGCCAGCTATGTTAACAGTCTCCAGATAATAATGCTTTGCACCCATCTTGTTCTTCCTGCCCTGACATTACAGGAAGTAAAGCAATGAATGGCTCTGCAGCTAAACTACAGCAGTATTATTGTTGGCCAACAGGAGGTGCCACTGTGGCTGAAGCACGAGTCTACAGGGATGCCCGTGGCCGGGCCAGCAGTGAGCCACACATCAAGCGACCAATGAATGCATTCATGGTTTGGGCCAAGGATGAGAGGAGGAAAATCCTTCAGGCCTTTCCTGACATGCATAACTCCAACATTAGCAAAATCTTAGGTGAGTGCAGCCGCTGATGCTGATCTTCTAACGAGTGGAAAGAAGGGGCCTAATGTGACACCTAAGGGAGACTGTGGTTTGCGGAAGTTAGGTGGAGCTCAGCAAGCTGCCCTAGGAGACTGTCGTCATCTCTGCATTTCCCACCCTGCACCGGAGCCTTTAGGTTTAGGAGTTAGTACATCCACCAGGTGCCAGGGCAGGACTGACTAAACACTTGTTTTAGAGACAAAACTGTCTATTGTATGTGTTAATAGGACAACTCTGAGAGGTCACTGCAAAATAAGAATCATGGAGACAAGCTTTATCTCCTTTTCTTAATTCAGTCTTTTAAAATTCGTAAGTTGCTGTGAAACGCTGGGAACACTCATAGACCCTACGGTTTTCTGCTTTAGAATTCTTGGGCTCATATGTCCCTCTGAAAGAACTCACCAAGGGCTAGGGGTGAGCCCCCAAATAGTGTGAAATTTATGGAGTGTAGAACAGTGCCTCTAATGATAACTTTAAAACTTGTAAAATAAAACTACATTTACTTTAATAAGATATGACTAGTTCAAATTTCATAGCAGTGAGTTGAACACAGAGACCACAGGGCAGAGGCCCATTTTGTGGTAACTTGCCAGAGTGATTCTCCCGTTTCTCCGGATTAAACTCAAGCCTTGTTCTATTAGTGTAAAGCTTGCCTAGTGCAGATTATACAGTTTGGAACTATTGTGCTTAACATATTGAACGTATTTTATTCAACATGCAGCATTACAGTCAACATGTTTCCTCTTTAAAAAGAAAAAACACAGAAGGCACTGTTCTATTTAAGCTGTCATGATGTGACAAAATCTCAAAGGCAGCCGTTTAAGAAGCCGAAAAACATTAGAGACTTAAACTGTGGTTTTCATTTTTTAAATGTTTTGTTCAAAAGCAATAAATATTTAACCTGAGTAAATATCAGTGATCTGGACATACACAAATACACATGTTTTATCACTGTATAAATAATTTAACTTGATTCTGAGACATTTTGAGGCAGCGACCCCTAAGAAAATTTTAAAGATACATAAGATCAAATAGTGTTGAAATGTTAAAATACAAGTTTTTCCTTTTTTTCTTTTTGACTTTTGAATTTCAAGATGGATACTAACTGTCATTACAGTTAAGTGGGGTTTTATTTTTAGAGTTTCAGAGATACACATAGGGGCATTATTCTTATAAATTTAAATACCTTTCAAACCAAAATGGTCCTAATATATATATTAAAATTTTTTCTAATTAATAGACACTCAAAAGAAAATCATTATTTCCCTGTCCCTAAATTTTGATATCTAACTTGGAAATTTTCCCCTTTTTGGCCATTTTATTAGCAGTATGAGTAAGCTCTCCAGTGGGCACAGAACCTCTCTGTTTCCATTTTGGCATCTGTGGGGAATCTATATTATTGGTGTGTATTCGTGAAAAAAATTAAGAGTATAGTAAGTATATTCATTAAAATGTAAACTTTTAAGCACAAGATTTTAAGAGCACCAAAAACCTTAACTGGGACTCTAAGCTGCTAGGAGCCAGCCGAACACAGAGAAGCCTGTCCGTGTAGACTCTCTACACAACTTTTGCACAACAATCAGGAAAAACAGGAATGGATGTGCTATTAAAACAGACCAGGATATTGCTGGCTGCATAGAATATTTGTACAACTTTTCCATTTGTTTATGTATGAAAAATCTCCACTGAAGAATAGCTGACATCCAGTCAGCACAGCTGTTACCGCTTTATTCACCAGCGAGACACAAAAATGCAATTTGATACACGTAAAAAAACACATCCCTTCTTCGTCAAGTGTTTAGATAATTCTTTATAAACAATATTAGAGAAGTGAATACTTTTCCTTCTTCCTGTATAAACCATATTAAAAATTTTTGTACTTTCATTGGTATGGCTTTGAATGAATGTTTATAGTACTTGAAAATGGTATATATGTATATATATATATGTGTATATATATATATATATGTATATATATATATATATAATTCCACTGTACCTTCCGGTTCTAAAGCTATAACTTCTTAAGCAGAGTGTAGACTTTTAATTACCCTAGGCCAGGGGGTACAGTGTGCACCTTAGGTTTTTATATTTGGAAGAATATCAACATCTAACATCTTATCAAAGGACAGCTTCACTAAAGATGCTTGGAGTGTGGGAGATGTTTGAATTTCTGGAACCAAGAGAGTTTTTCCTGAGAATTGTGTCATACTCCAAAGTATACTTAGGAAGTCTAGGTTTTTAACCCTAGGCAGATGGATGGGGAAACAACCTTGGTGCAGGAGACGATCTTAAGAAGCAAAGACGTGTTTTAAAACAATATACTTATGGTAGCATCAGCTTTAAGTTATTGAGGGAAATAATATAATAAATGTATCACATCCAAATTATTCTTTGCTCTATAGTCTAAAACACGAGTTGCGTGGCTCGATGGTATGTGGTAATAGGAGCTACCCAGAGCACAGGTGAATGAGGTGGTGGGAAGGTATATCTAGTTATTTGCCAGGAGTATGTTGTATGTTGCCTTGACCACTTGGGTACTTAAGGCTATTTTTGTGTCTAGGGTCTCGCTGGAAATCCATGTCCAACCAAGAGAAGCAACCTTATTATGAGGAGCAGGCCCGGCTAAGCAAGATCCACTTAGAGAAGTACCCGAACTATAAATACAAACCTCGACCGAAACGCACCTGCATTGTTGATGGCAAAAAGCTCCGGATTGGGGAGTATAAGCAACTGATGAGATCTCGGAGACAGGAGATGAGGCAGTTCTTTACCGTGGGGTAAGTGTTCCTGCATTTAACCACCTGGGCTTTCCCGTGGTAAGAAACCACAGGATGGCTACTGGCAGTGTTTGGGGGAAGGAGATTAGGGAAGGGAAGAGGTTGTGACATACCGAAGGGGCCTGTCACAAGCGCACAGCCTTGCAGCATGGCTTCTGCTCAAATCAAAACAAACAGGCAACAGATCACTCCCAACTGATAACCCCTTTCATTGTCTCTCAAAGTAATCTAGGATGTCCAGTGCCCACACACAAAGTTTCTGGTAGTTTATTTAAGCAGACACACAGGGAGAAAAAAAGAGTAAAAACTAACCTTAAGAAATCCCCAGAAGCTTTCTAGCTTCTCTGGGTGGTGCTTCTGACTCTAATCACAATAGTCTGCTTTTGTTGTGGGATTTACCACAAGATAATTGGCCTTGACATTGGTTAGAGGACCTCATTTTTGGCATAAGATCCAGAACTCCTGTTGCAGTAAATTATTCTGTGGTAGAAGCAGTAACAATGTGGATTTTCTTGCTTAAATCAGAAACTAGACATGTTTTTGATATCTTCAAGTCTGATTTCATGTCATTTTGTTTAAAAATTAGGTAATAGATTTCTGGTATAAATTTCCACTTGGCTGACTGGCTGTCTGCACTCGAAAGAGGCCTCTTGTAACCACAGTGGTCAGCAGAGCGGGGTGCAGATGTCTGTAGGTTCCAGCACACTCAGACCTAGCAGCACAGGGGTGGCAAACCAGAGGGCCGTCTGGAGGCAGTGGCCTGAGGCAGCTGGCATCAGACTGGGGAGACACTTGGGAAAGGGCTTGAGAGAGAGAAGTGGAGGAAGCAAAAAGGAAGCTGTGTTCACTGTTAACTGGAAGGGGAATTGAGGAGCTGTGCTGTGCCAGGGAAACAAGAAAGCTTCACTTGGAGGTGAAGAAAAGAGATGCCTTAAAGGAGGAGTAAAGAACCATTTATTTTTAAGGACACTCAGAAAATAACCTCATGAAACACAAGGCTGGTTTCAGAAGCATGTGTTTAAAAACATGCAACTAATTTGGAAAAGTAAATAGTCAGAATACAAAAAAAAAAAAAAAAAGGCCAATGAGAGCAGTCTGGGTCACTATACAATACACTAGAGTGTTCTGGGGAGGAGCATCGGCTTCTGCGTTTGACCACTGAGTTTGAGACGCTGTGCGACCTATTTGGGCAAGTTATTTAACTTTTCTAAGCTTCTGTTTTCTCATGTGTGAAGTGAAACGAATAATAGTACCTATCTCATATGATTGTTGAGAGGATTCAATGAGGCAGTGCTTTTAAAAGTACTTTGTATAATGCTTAGTACAATATGAATAAAGGTGAATTCCTGTCATTATTATTACTATTAAATATGGATTTGCTATCAGAGTAAAACTATATTTTATATCACACTAGCTAATCAATGAATTTCTTTACACTATGGCAGAACCTTTTCGAGGTAAAGTGAGGCTTAAATCACTTTGTTATTTGAGGATCCCAGTGTATTAACAGCTGAAGACATGCCAAAATAGGATATCAAATTCTTCTGTGTTACAAATGTTTGCATTTTAAAAAGTAATGCCTTTAACACCAAAAGTACAATACAATATAATTGGGCTGCTCACATGTTAATTAGAGAATTTATTAAATATACCAAGTCACAGTGTACTCTAGGAAGTATAGTTGTAGGTAACAAAATATAAATTTAAGACTGTGTAATGTCTTCTTTTAATCCTGTTAGTCTATCTCTGAAAAGGTATATAGTCTCTTTTGAGCGGAGAATCAAAAATTTAAATTTGAGATGTTTTGTCATTCCCACCCTTCTCTCAGTCATGTCCCCTGTGTTGCATAGTGGGTCTCTTTTGCCATAGTCTGGAAGATTATCAAAGGTACCATTTTAGTTCCCTGATACTTATTTGAAAATATGAGATGCAGTAATTCTATTTAATTTAGTCCTCTTTACCAAAGGGAACATTGATACCAGCTCTGGACCGAAATACCTCAACACATAACAATGCATGTAAAATGAAACTCTAAAACAACTCAATAGCATCTACCACTTATTGAATGCCTACTGTATACGAGGTGTTTTAGGTGTACAAAGTATATAATCCTCTAAATAAGATAAAGAAATGGAGGCTTCAAGAGGTCCTATGGCTACTGAAAGGGGAGCAAGAGCAAAGGATTAAATCAGGTCTCTGCCTCTGTCATGCCAAATGACTGAGGAATTGTCTTCACAACATTGCTTCAAAATATGCCTCAGAGTCCTATTCTGCACAGTTGTGAGTATGACTGTGCCATTTGAGGAAGACCTCCTAGAACCTAGAGAAAATAAGGTCTTTTGTTGTGGTATACAGTAGCATAAAAGGAGCTTGGAAATTTAGAGACTAAGGATTCTGATGGCGTAGAGGTCCTTTGTGGAAGGCTCATTTTAGACTGTGGAATAGGGCTATGGATGTGCAGGCAATGGCCAGAATAGCTTACTCTTAAATCTCCAGTGCTCAGTATTCTCCTCTGCCCAGTTTTGATAATACTTGCTACATAAAGCCAGGTATTATTTCCACTTAAGGATTCATATTTTCTTTTAAGTAGTTGTATTTGATAGATTATTAACTCCCTGGGATTCATCTTTGCAAACTGATCTTCATTAGATACGAGGTTATTTACAAGAGGGAAAGACAAACAAGAAATTCAAAGATTGCTATTGACTTCTTGAGGGAATGGGGGTGAGATCAATTTTTATAGCTGATTTTGAAAAGACGTGCATAACTTTCAAGCCAATAAAATTACATATATTGCTCAACATTGTCATACATTTTACTGATGATACAACTGGAAATTCAGTGAGTTAGGTTTTTTTTTTACTTAGCTATTATGAAATGAATTTATCAGTATATGAAATGGAGTAATATTAGCTCTAACCTTGGATTTAACCCCTTCAATTGATAGGTTAAGTATCAGAGTTCTGTAATAATCCTGATAGGAGTACTATTAATGTTAAGATGATACTTATTAGGGTACATATAGCTACAACATTGTCTTTTCCCAAAGAACTATGGCCAAATGTAATGTATTTCCAATTTATTTAAAGCGTATTCAGTAATTTACGTGTGAGCTAATAGAGAATTACGCAGATACTAAAAACTATTAAAATTTGGGGCTACTTTTTAAGTAACAATAATGGTAAATTATTGAATACTTACTTATGCTGAGTGAATTATACAGATTATTGCAGATACAACAAACTTATAAGATAGGCACTATCATCTTCTCTATGAGGTTGAAAAACACAATATTCAGAGATGTTAAATAATTTGTCCAAGTCCACACAGCTAGTAAATAGCAGAGCTGAGATTTAGACCAGGCTTATGTGAAACATATTTCCTTTTCACCCTTACACATACCTCTCAATTAGAGCCTACAAATTTCTTAGAGGCTGTATAGTGTAGTGGTTAAGAATGTCAATTCTGGAGCCAGACTGTTCTGGCTCAAATACTAGCTCTGCTTCTTCCTGGCTCTAGGAACTAGTGCACAGCAATTCTTATTCCTCTGAACTCCCCACTTGCCCTTGGGAAACTTATTTAAACTCTGTGTACCTCAGTTTCCTCATATGTAAAATGGGGATGACAGTAATACCTACAACATCAGACCTTTCTGAAGATTGAATAACTTAATGTATCTAAAGTGCTTGGAACAATGTCTGGCATATAGTAAGTCCCAAATTAGAGTAAATATTATTATCCTAGAGAAATAATGCTATGTGTCAGGTATATATTTCATATTATAAAGAATTATGTTCTCCTGCATTGTGGTATAAGTGATTTGAACATTTGCCATTTTGATCTTAATCTCAAAGAAGTTGAATAAAACCTATAAGATACTTACAAATTTAACTGAGTAGCATAGACTAGACATGCTATTTTTAGCATTGTCCTGTAGAGAAAGCCAGATCAGAATCTCTAATAGGTAATGTAAAAAGATGTGCAATTTATAGGTTTAATCTCCTAATGAAGCAAACTTCATTGCCTTCATTTATAGATACTGTAAAGGATCAGCAAACAGGAGCTTTGACAACATAAATAAATAGTTCCATTGCAATTGGCAAAGCTAGACTATACTCCAGGACTCTTCTTGTGATTTGGAAACCATGCAACAATGCTGGACTCTATCAGGAACAGCTCAAACTCTTTACTTGGGCTGGGGGGGAGGGTTCTTAGCCATCTCTACTCATATCAGCTGCATGCGTGTACTTTTACAAGTATCTACAACTTTTGTTTTGATGTGCACCTTCATTATTTGTAAAGTCCAATGCTTGCCAGCTATCCCTGTTTGTGAAATCTGCAGTGTTTGAATTTTGACTTTGCAATTGATCTGTAAAGGAAGGAAAAATGCTTTTTAGGAAAGTAACTTCCGATAGACAAAGCTTGAGCCTGCTGGCCAGATTTTCCATTTTGTTAATTGATTAGTCAGTCAGTTGGTAAGGGCCTATTTGAAACCAGCTGTGTGCCTAGTACTGTACTAAATTAATATAGTACATGAGGTATTAATTCTGTACACAGTGAGCTTTCAGAGAATGCTATAGTCAGAGAATTCAGACATATACATGAATAGGTTATCAAATAATAGTTTGTTATACACACATGCACACACAGAATACATTGCATAGTGCTCCACATAATGTATAATGGAATACTAATTTTGATTATATAGACAAGAGCAAGTAAAGCTCTGAGGGAGGGAGATTACTATGCATTAGGGCCACGCGTAGGCCATTCTTGAGGAAGGGGACTTGAGGTTTGGGTAGAGTCAGGCTGGTGGAAAGTACAGGTAAAGATTCCTATTTTAGCATGAAGGAGAGCATGAACAAATGGGGGAAATGTGAAAATGTTCAAAAATAAATAAGGAGGCTATCCTAGGAATTTTTTCTGGCAGTAAGAAAAGTAAAATATGTAGGGTGGAATAATATTTTGGAAACCCTTGAAAGCCAGATTTCTTCAATTATAATTACCTATGCTCACTTCATTTTTTTAGTCTCTTTTTATGCTGATAATGACAACGAGAGCAAGACCAACATGACAGCTAGCTTATGATTCTGCATCCACAGAATCAGTGGTCACATAGAAGGGGCCTCAGAAGTTATATCTTTCAAATAGCCAGCCATTGTAGGAGTCCTTTCTAAGTTTAGCTTGAACTCTTTCTTTGAGGGCTAGAGAGCTCACCACTTTTCAAGGGAGCTAGTTTCTTTGTGGAACACCCCTAATGCTAGAAAGTTCTTTCTTCTTAAGTAGGCCATACTCTGCCTTTCTGCTACTTTGTAGATAGGTTCCGATCCTCTTCTTTGGTCACTTCTGGAACAAATCTCTTACTTTTTTGTGAAGAAAATCATTCAAGCATTTAAAGATGATTATATTCACATTCCTTCTCCACTACCCTCTCTCTCATATATCTAAGCTCATTATATCTTTTCTTTTGTAGAACAAGTTACCCAGACTTTTCATTTGTTTTCCTTCTCATTCACTAGTTCATTCTCTCATTCCATGTATTCAACAGATTTTTGTTGAGTGCTTCCTATGTCCCAGGCACTGCTTCAGCTCTGGGACTACATCAGTGAAAAATCCTATCTTCATGAAGCTTCCATTCTAGTGGGGGATGTCAGACAATGAATGAGTAAATGAATGAATAAATAAATAAATATCAAATAATAATAAATGCCTTAGAACAAACTAAAGGAGGGAAAGGGGTAGGGAGTTTTAGAGGATGGATTGCAATTTTAAACTGAGTGGCTATAGAAAACCTCACTGAGAAGGTTAACTTGAGCAAAGACCTGAGGAGGTGAGGGAGCTAGCCATGCAGATATCTGGGAGAACTAGGCAGAGAGAACAGCAATTGCAAAGATCTCGAGGAGAGGTTGTGCCTGGCTTGTTCAAGAAATAATGAGGCCAGAGCAATAGGAGCAGAATGAGTAGGTGGGATGAGTACTAGATTTCAGAGGTAGTAGAGAGCCACATGCTGAAAGGACTTGTTGGCCATTGTGAAGACTTTGAATTTGAATCTGGGTCAGATGGAAAGACATTGAAGAGTTATAAGCAGAAGAGTATTGTGATCTGACTTAGGTTTTAAAAAGATCACTCTATCTACTGTGTTGAAATATTGTCTGAAGGGGATGTGCCCTGAACTAAGGAGGCAGGCTCTTACAGTAAACCAGATTAGCATTGGTGGTGGCTTGAACCAGGTTTGTAGAGGTAGAGGTGGCAAAAGTGGAGGGATTTTGGATATGATCCTGAGAGTGAACCAGTAGGATTTGCTGATGGATTGGATATAGGGATATAGGATTGGCCCCAGCAGTCAGAAAGATGAAGTAATCATTAACCAAGATCTGAAAGGCCATGAGAGGAGCCCAGTACATGGGAGAATGATCAGGAGTTCAGTTTTGCACCTTTATTTATCTCTCAGGCTTATTGTGAGGATTAAAGGAGATAACGTGGAAACATCTAAGCATTGTCCATAGCACATAATAAGAGGTCAATCCAAATTTATTTAATATATATAGATATTTTGATTTTAAAATACTGCAAAAAAATGACCATCTATTCTTTGCAAAAAGAAAATGTCCTTCATGAAAAGAAAATGTATCATTTGATGGTTTGCATATGGTATGTAGAATTTATATTATAGATTAGCTCACCATATTGGGAAATCTGTAAAATGGGTTAATAGTGCAGTAAAAGTTTTCACTCGACACTCATTACGTGATTAAGGCAAAAATATTTTTATTGCAATTATCCAAATTCAGTAAAATATTTAATGAGGCTCTTACTGCCTTGGGTAGGTTAGCATAAAATTTAATTTGTGTTAATTTGCCTAAAACTTAGGAAGCAAGAAGTATACTGTTTTTAGAATTTGATTCTATGAAAGCAAAACCAGTATCTTATCAGATGTTTCTATACATAGACTTAGATTCCTCTATCATCTTCTTTGGGGCAATCAAAAAAATAACCATGAACATCATAGAAAATGCATCAATATCAGGCACGTAGTATCAACTGGATACCTACAGGCTCTATAGAAATCAGGAATTTTTATGGGATATAGTGAGCATAGTGTATCTGTATATTGAATATCTAGGAAGGAAAGAGTGATGGAATTCAAGTCAGGTGACCTAGGTTCAAATCCCAGCAGTGTTGATTATTGAATGCAGGACCTTAAGCAAGGCCTCATTTTCTTCATCTGAAAACTGGGCATAATAATACCTCATGGGGTTGCCATGTTAACTGAATGAGGTAATATATATGTAAATATTTATATATTATGTTAGTCAAAGGTTAAGGCATCATTATTATGCCTCCTAGTGTTTGAAAGAGGTTGTTAAAAATAGCATTATCAGATATCCCACAGTGTGATTCTAGGCCATTTCCATCATTTCTCCTTCTACCAGGCTGGAAGGCATGCAGACATTTTTGAGAAGTTATGCTCCTTCAGGACGTGTCAAAGAATAGCTGGTAACTAAGCTAGCTCTTCACAAATTCAGCGTATTTTGCTTTTAGATTGAGGTGGATAAAAGTTTCAATGTAGGGGGGGGCGTCAATAAGAATGCTTCAAGTGATGGACTGACCTGAGGCCAAGTATTAACAGGTGGAAGGACTTTCCAGGACTTCCCTGACCCCAGCTTTTGTAAATAGATGGAAACTGAGGCTCAGAAAAGAGAGTTACAGTGACATTTTGAGGTGAATTAATAATACTGTACATAGAGATTGAGAAACACTTGGTGAATATTGCATCCGTGAGAATATTGTTTCAGTCCTAGTCTTTGAGCTAGATAGTAGGTCTTCCATTCTTTCAACCAGTTACAATGCCTCAAGGGAAACTGAGAGACAGATAGCCATGTCTCCCTGCAGAGGGAGAGACTGCCCTTTGTAAAGGGTCTGGTAAGTTTATTTGAACTAGAGTGTCATGACGACGGACTGAGCTGGTGTGACCATGCCCTGGCACCCGCTGGGATCTAGGATGAGGCAGCGTGTTATTCTGTTAAGTGGTGGAGCTTTCACTGTTCTTCACTCCTGACTCCTCCAACCCCAGCTCCAGCCCAGGGCCACAGGACTAACGACATCCAAGATGATCCTTTCATAATTAGGAAGTAGAAGCTTCAAGGAGCTTCCCTACAAGTTCAGCCACGGAAATAAGTAGACATTTACACGGATACCAAATACACGCTTTGCCGAATCTGACTCTGGGATATACTGGATCCTTTCTCATCTTGATCTTTCCTTTGTACAGTTCTCAGACCAAGGTGAAGACGCAAACCTGCTTAACAGTATCATTATAGTATGTCTCATATTACCAGCCTATTTTTTTGTCATGTCCTGGGAGATCTTAAAAAATGGTCTCACATGTAACTTTGTGGAATTAACTATAGTATTTGTTCCAAATGCCAAGGGGTTATCAGAGCTTTGCTTTCATGTTGCAAAGCCATGGATAAATTGCTCCATTGTTGCTTAACACCAATCACATCATCAGGGAGATTTGCAGGACTCCTCCAGGAAACACCTTTGTCACATTTTGTCATTTGCTTAGAATTTCAAACAGAGCCCCCTTTTAGAATGTGTGAGGGGTGAATTCCAATGCCACACGGAAGAACATACGTATATAGATATTTCCCTCTTTTATTTTATTTTTTGAATCTATACAGGCAGCAGCCTCAGATTCCAATCACCACAGGAACAGGTGTTGTGTATCCTGGTGCTATTACTATGGCAACTACCACACCATCACCTCAGATGACATCTGACTGCTCTAGCACCTCCGCCAGTCCAGAGCCCAGCCTCCCGGTCATCCAGAGCACTTATGGAATGAAGACAGACGGCGGAAGCCTAGCTGGAAATGAAATGATTAATGGAGAGGATGAGATGGAAATGTATGACGACTATGAAGATGATCCCAAATCAGACTATAGCAGTGAAAATGAAGCCCCGGAAGCTGTCAGTGCCAACTGAGGAGTGTTTGTTTGCTGAATTAAAATACTCTGACATTTCACCTCCCCTCCCCCAACAGAAAAGTTCTTAAAGAGCCCGCATGCATTTGTGGCTCCACAATTACATCAGCAGAATGGTCTTAATTGTTTCGTAAAGCGTGAGACAGATTAAGTTTTCCCAGATTTTTCATGAACTTGAGTTTTTTGTCGTTATTGTTATTGTTGTTGTTGTTTTTTAATTTAGGTGAAGACATATTAAATATGAGACACCAGGACTTGAAAACTTATCTCAACCCATAGCTGTCTTACAAGTCTTATATTTTGTCTTACTTTTTTTCTTTTGGATGTTGATAAAGGTTTAAGTTACTGTTTTAGATGGGGTTAAACATTCTCACTCAGGTATGCTGTGCCAGCCTACAAGTTGTGAATGTGTTTTTATTCTGAATTATTTTAGAAAACAACTGAGAATTTCATATTGTGAAACAGAACAAGTCCACGGCGTGTGCAGCTGCATGTAGAGCATATTCAAAAGGCCTCAGAATTCCATTTTTCCATGTGTAGAGTTAAACTTTGAATGTGCCAAACTTTTTCATAACTTTTGAATCTTAATATTTTGAAAGTCTTAAAGGAGACACTGCAAAGTCTTAGACAATCTTTGGCATCTTAAAATAAAATAGCAAACCACACTTTTTTTTTTTCAGAAAATGGTGAAGTACTCAGGAATCTGGAGACAAGATATTGTAAGGAATGAACAAGGTTGCCACAGTGCATGTACCCAATTGTGTTTGCCTCTTGACGTGCCATCAGTGTGTGACGTGGTACGACGTCCACGCACCAGAGCGATCACCACACCAGATACCGACATGGTGGTCTTCTCTGCCTGAGACCACCTCTCACTACATCCATTATCCCTTTGCCTTTAACCCTGACATTCAGTCTTAACACATTTTCTCTTAAATAATTTATTCATTCCAGAATGTCAAGGGTCCACTTACTATTTATTTAAAAAAATTGTTGGTGGCATTAATTTAATAATTCTTTTTTCTTACCCTCCTTCCCCAAAGAACTTTTCAGCCCTTTTCACCTCCTTCTCCTGCTAGATACAAAGGTGTACATAGTGATTTTATGTCCCCAGAACATCTGGATGCATTTCTGAAACAAGATACTACTAAATACCTATATTGTTGTTTTTGAACATCAGTGTATATATGGCTATAGAGCTGTGTATTTGGATACAGGTGTAGAGATTTACACTTCAACAGGTATTGCCCCTGAGGTTCCCCGTGACTTTGAATCTTTTGCCAGAATTTTCCCCTAATTCAATTAGGCAACAAGTGGTAGGATCTGCATCAGTGGCATTTCCCCTCAATGCCATTCAGCAGCAAGGGTCAACAGTGGTGACTGCCAGGCAGGGGAGTCCCGCAGCCAATCCTAAAGCCCAAAGCTGTGGTCCATGTAGGAGTCCACAGGGATGCTGTCATGGGCTGGCGCCTTTATACTGAGCTGCCTTGTCCCATCTCGCACATCTAGGGAGTTCTTTGCAAAATCCCCAGGATGCAAGAAGCCACGTGACAGCCTCAAAGCAAAGATAGAGGCAAATAGTCGTGATACATCCAGAGAATGAAAGAAAACCATAGAGAAGGAGAAGGAGGAGAAATACATTCCCTAAATGGGATGTTCCTACTGTTAACTCTGGGGAACAGATCACTCCTGGGGCAGCAGACGAGTTCCTCTGGCTCATTCCCTCCATCTGTGGCTGCATGGGGGTCATGCCTATGTGTGAACAAGATTAACTGCCCTTGTCACACAAGGATTTTTCTGGAGGTGCACTGATGGGCTGGGGAGCAGTGAGGCTTCATTCCCCATCTCCTAACTGCAGGGAGCTCAGCCATGCCATTTTGACCTTCCTGAGACCAGGACTGATTGCCTGTGGGGAAGCCTCACCCAGAGTAGTTTGATGGGAGAATGTCAGCAGATGGGACAGTTCACCTCATGGGACAACCAGAATCTGATCACCAGGACATAGGAACAGCCCCATCAGATTTCTTGAGCCATTTTGTCACTTGGAAGAAAATAGTGTACCTTCATATTTATTTAAGAGTGCTCAAGGCCATACCTAATAGCAATAAATAGGTCTAGCCAAGACTTTCCTGTCTGTGTCATTAGCTAGGAGTGCTCTCTATCAACTGATTAAGGTACTGATAGGAATGTTTGGTTCTTAATATTGATTGGGGATTGGAACTTTGTTTTTGTACATTTATTTCAAATGAGGAGGAGGTCGTTTTCCTAAAAAAAAAAAGAGTATTTATTATTGTCTTACTGGTTTGTTTTGGTTATATACCTCTCCTCCTCAGTTCATTCTCACGTTGTTTTCTCTTTCTCTTTGACTCTTGCTTTTGCCCTCTCCCGCTCCTTTTTAATTTTGTTGCATAAGTAGAGTGCTGTATGGCTAGCATTGTATTGTATGTAATTAATTTTGCACAAAGGCAGACATTTAGAATAGTAGGTTAATTTTGTTTGTTTTTATGACCATGCCAAAATAATATTCTGGGCTGGTGGAGAACAAAGGACTGTTCTTTAGGACTGAAACTTGATTTTGCTTGTAGTTAAAAAAAAAAAAAAAAGAAACAAAAAAAGAAATCAACAAAAAAAAACAAAAAACACACACACTCACAGATGTTGTTTCATAAGTGTTATAAGCACTGGATATAAATGGTATTTTTTATCACTTCTGACTAATGTGAAGCTGTTGTACGAAAACTACATGAACAAAAGTCATCTGTTTCGACTCGTGTGGGCTTGCCTCACAGTTGCCGGATTTGAGTCATTTTTATGTCTTGTTATTTCATTTATTTATGCAAAATACATGTGTGTATGAACACTTTGTTTTAGCTCCAGCTCTGCCTCAGTACTGGGGTTCAGTTACTTCTAGCCATGTTCTTAAAAATGAAAGGCTATTCAGGAATGATCTGATTGTAAACGTCTCTTTCATTGGGTCAAACAGTGATGCTGTATTTGAATCTAAATTCTGCACATAAGCAGTTTATTCTATTTATTAGCCAAGTTTGGCTCTAAATATCCATGGAAATTAAGAATGACAATCACAGGGATCACGTCATTTTATTTTCAGTGGGGCTTAAACAAAGTTTTTATGACTTCACCATCTCATTTTAGATTTTTCTAATTGTGTAAATATAACATAGAAATAGAATTTATTTTTGGCTCATGAATATTTAGTGAAATATAAGTTATGTATTTCCTTTTTGTTCTCTATCCACATATGTTGGTCCAGACTAGAAGTTGACGAGTCACTGTACCTCATGGGGTAGTGAATTATCAGCCACGGTGAGAAAGCAGAGTCCCACCTGTAGCTGGAGCAGCAAAACCCATCACTTGGGTTCTCATACAGTTTAGAACCCACTGTCCACAGACTCAGACTTTCACTTTTTTTCCTTATAGAAAGTTGATGAATTGAACATGGTGAATTTCCAGCACAGCTGGGAGAGAGTCAATTTGCTTTGTGAATCCACATAAACCTTAGAAGGTAGTTCTGTGACCGTTTAATAGCATGAAGCATGAATGCCATTAGAAAGGCAAAAATCGTTCTCTGAGATTGGCCATTAATGAAGGTCCCACCATGCCAATTAAAGAATGTTAATCAACTTTTTTTTTCCCATCGCTCCCTATTTCATAGTATCTTCAAATCAAAGGTAAAGGTTACCTCCATTTTGTTAAAGAACTTGCAGGATCAGGATTTTCCTTGTCACTTAGAATAGGGACACTGGCAGACAATCCTGTCCTAAAAAATGGACCATATGGAATAGGAAGGAAGGAAAGGAAGAAAAAGAAAGAAAGAAAGAAAGAGAGAAAGAAAGAAAGAAAGGGAAAGAGGAAGAAAGAAAAGCAAAAGGAAAGAAAGAAAGAAAGAAAAGAAAGAAAGAAAGAAAAAGAAAGAAAGAAAGAAAGGAAGGAAGGAAGAAAGGAAGGAAGGAAGGAAGAAAAAAAAAAAGAAAGAAAGAAAGTGAGAGAGAAAGAAAAGGTTAATCTGTGGACAGGAGCAGCCAGGCAGGCAGTTTTTCTGTTTCATTGGCAGATGCGATGCAGTATCTTTTCCAGGAAGGTACGAAAGCTTTGTTGTTTTCACCTGTATTCAGCTCACCCTTTTAGGGGCACATCAGTTTGCTTCATTTGGTATTTGATACACCCCAGCCTTGTCCTCAGGCCTGATTTGATTTGCCAGGGTCCTGACACCATCTCTCAGGCCAAGTTCTAAATTCAGGTGCGGGCTCACAGTGCTATTGAGCTTGTCAAATTCTGGCCTCCCCTGAACATTAGCCCCACTGGAGCCTGGGGTGTTTGAAAAGGGTGTGATCACTCTAGGGCTGAAATTAAAGGCTTCTTTCTTTTCCTTATGAAGCCAGGCTGCTTCTCCGGAGCACACCCTCCTGAGCGGGGAGCACAGGCACTAGCTGAAAGCAGGAATTGTTTTGAGGAAGCCCATCTAACCCCAGTAGGAAGGCAGCCCGGTCACTTGAACACCACAGCTGAGGCTGCTTCTCTCAATTTACTCGTCTTGCAAAGAGGTGACCTCTACCTACTCATTAGGGAAAAGAAAAAGAATCAGTTAGTAGTTTTAAACCGTATGAGAAGTCCTGTACCAAGTGCCAACAACTGCAAAGAATGCAGCTAGAGGAATGTATTGACTTTATTACTGGGTCTTCCTTTCTAATGAGAAAATGACAAAAATGGTTGCTGTAGCCTTGCCTGATTTTGTACACGTCTGTTTAAGGACTGAGTTGGCACTTAAACTCACTTCTCAAAGTATAATAATATTGTATGACCTCATTTGTCCTTTTTCGAAAGCACTTGCATCATTTCCTTAAGTCATCTGTCCCCTGACATGTTTTCTTCCTTAATAAACAACTTCTATCTGCTATTCCTGCCGATTATGTTCTGTTTCTGATGCCATGTACTATTGAGTGTAACCCTCTGCTAATATCACTGAAAATATTGATATGCAAACACATTTCCCTTTCATCCCCATGCCATCTTTTCTTTTGGGGACAGATTTCTTCCCAAAAGCCCATGAACAAGTATTTGGAATGCTGGTACCTTTGGGGCAGGGCTAGAGGGGGGAGGGGGAGGGGCAAAAAGGTAAAGCTTAGTGCAGATCCTCTTCTAATTGGTGTCCGTGGCAATATGAAAGCTTAAAGGCAACTCAGTGACATATCTTGCTCAGTAGCTTCTTATTCCTGAAGAACCACAAGCAGAAAGTGAGGCCTCAGTGCCGGTGCTCTTGGAATATGGGGAATGTGCAAATATTTAACTGTTTTGTATGCTGCACACTTGCAGACCTGCTCATGTGCATTCTCCGTTTGTCTTCCTTTGTCATACGTGTTTTTGCTTTTTGGAAAAGTGCAGTCTTTATTGTACCCTTTCCAGCTTGTAGCAAATTAGAATGCTTAGCATTTATGTTCATTCATTATTGTATTTGCCATGTAAACTTTTTATTACCTTAGACGAGCTTATAAGCTGTTACTACATAACTTATCTTACTGTAACTCTTTTATTTCCCGACATTGTAATTTGTTTGTGATGTATATTGTGAGATTGTATTCTGTGTTAATTTAATCAGCACAATTCACTGACATGCTGGACTGAATGCTGGCTGCTGTTTCAAAGTGTAAAGTTTGTGTAGGGCTGTTGGGACAACTGCAACTCTGTTGTCAAGGTGCTGTGCTGGTTCCTCTAGCGACACTGCGGGTGCGGCCCTTGGGACGCTAAGGGCGTTGAATACACCCTTGAGCAAATTTTAACTGCAGATATTCTTTGTAGAAATTCTGTGTATAATGCAGGTACCTACTTGGCCCGTGGCTGGTAACTATTTGGGCAATTAGAAAAACAACAAAAACCATAAAAACTAGTGTCTATTGCTGCTTTGAATATGTTTGAAAGTCTGAAAATGTAAATAGTTTATCAAAAAAAAAAATCTTGTACAGTCCAGTGTAAAGTTTTTAAATGACCTTAAGGGTTGCCATCACATCTTTCTCACACTCTCCTCTTGATAATGGAAAAAAAAGTTTGCTAAGGATTAAAGAAATGAGAAAAAAAGAGAATATCTTCAAATTTCAAGGAATGAATCATTGTTCTTAGCTTTGTTGCATACACACACTTCTTGGATTTCGTTGTGCAGTATTGACGTGAGATAAAACTCAACATTGAATAATCTTTCAGTGGTACTTTTCAAAGTCTTCCCCTCCTCTGCCTCATAATTAAGGGAAAAGACAAAATTGAAAGACACTGTCTTTATCTATCCTGGTGTATGTTGGCACCTTAGCTACTTTTTTTTTTTCCTTTTTGCACAAGGTGCTTTCCTGATATGTTAAACATGCCATCTTTGGGTGATAATGTATATGCCATGACGGGGCCTAGGCCCCTCAGGGGAGTGTCTATAAGAACTGCCTATTTATGCTCATTTACCTCAAGACTGTCCTCTCTACCCTTAATCTAGTCGTCATCACTCCATCTTTTGTACTGCTGTTGACACTTACAAATTAAAGATAAATTTTGTTTTATGACCTCCGTGTACGGCCTTGTCTGTGCCCTGGCAACTCTTCCTAGCCTGAAGCCTGGTCAGCCCTCGGCTCGTGCAGCCCTGGCCCACGCTGCCTGCTGCTGGAGCCTGCAGAGCCTTCCTGCTCCCGCCGGTGCTTCTACCTTCGCTGGGAGGTAAGTCTTCAAACCCCTTAGCCTGGAAGACTGGCCTGCTTTCTTCACTGTGGAGCATGCGCTGCGGCAGCAGGAAATGCTTGTGGATTTAGATGGTAGGAACAGGATCCAAGGTGGATTTCTGTCAAGAGAAGATGGGAAAGGATGTCACTTCCTATTTGCCTGACTTCTTCATGAGAGTGAAACAGTTTATAAAAACTCCCAGCATTCCCGGGTATGAACGAATCTCGAGGGCCAACCTCTCACATGACATCAACTTCTACGAGCCTAGCAGCCAAGAGTGGAAAATGCTGCGCTTCTGGAACCATTGCCTCCGCTGTGGTTGGGAGTGGTTGGCTGATTTCTCAGCTACTTCTGCCTCAGAGAAGGAGAGTTCCCGGTCTCCTTGCCCAGCTATGAGTTGGCCCGGGAGCGAATGATACCAGCCTCTAAGGGTCCGAGGCCTGGAGGTGGGGTAGCGGACCAAAGTGAGGCGGGCCCTTAAAGGAGACTGGCCAAGCCAGGGCTATGGATCCAGAGGTTAGTGACCGACACCCGGAGAAGGAAGCAAAGGGCTCAGGGGAGACAGAGGGGAGGCCTAGCGACTTCTTCTTTGATATTTCCTGTGACAAATGCCTCATTAGAGAAAAGCCAAGGATTTGTGGAACTTTTCTTTATCACAGTCAAACTGTCAATTTGATGCAATCTGTTGTCAGTCCCGAAAACCTAGCTTTCCAGGCCCCTCCCTCCCGCCCCGTGGGTTTTAAGCGTAGGGGATTGCTTTGGAGTCACACGACCTGGCTCTGCCACTTGCCAGCTCTGTGACCTTCCCTAAGTAACTCCTCTGAGCTTTCTCCTCTGTAAAAAGGGACGATAAGTCCCTACCACTCAAGGTTATTGGGGGAATTCAATGAAATGGCACGTGTAAAACACTGAGCGGCAGGCCTGTACACAGAGCACGCGAGTGAGCCTGCCTCCTCTGATCAGAGAGTGTCTCAGCTAGGGGAGAGCATCGGTGCCACTGGCTGAGCCTCAGTTCGGAATCTGGTCCTGTCTGTGATTACCCTCCCTTCCTCCAAGCTGGTCTCCAGGACACAGATTTCTCATTTCTAGTGTATCCTCACCACTGCCTTTGGTTTTCTTTCTAAAACACAGATCTGATCTGTCCTCCCTCTCATAATCTCTCCTAAAATATTCTGGGTTTCCATAGCTGACCAGATAAAATCCAAACTTCCTACCCTGACGCTCAAGTGCCCGCAGACCTGCCAGCCTCATTTTCCACTGTGGCCGTACATGCCCGCGACTTCATTGCTTCTCTCGCACCCTGGGGCCGACCCACGACCCTGGGACTCTCACTTCTTCTTTGGCTTGGAGTAAATATGTTCTCTTTTCTGTTTGGGAAATTTCCTATCCTTTTTCAAACCCCACCCCAGATATCACCACCTCATCAGGCCTTTCCCAGCTCCCCAGATAGTTTCAGGCTCTCCCTCGGGACTCCCAAGGTACGTTGAAAGGACCTCTATGATCATGTTTACCACATTGTAATAATCTGTTTCTGTGTCTGTCTTTTCTGCTAGATAACAAGCTACTGAAACCAAGGACTGTACCTTGGTCCTCCCAGCTCCCAGCACAGTGCTTGGCATAGAGTAAGTGCTCAACACTTGTTTGTGGAATGAATGTGTGAATGGTGGCAACTTGGCCTCCATGTGTGGTACAGATGCCTGTGAGTATCAGGGTCTTAGATGGTGGGGATGAGGGAGCCTGTAGGGGTACCTTGGTATTAGCTACTTCGTTTGGAGAACATTTTTGTTTGAAGCATCTCTGGTCATTTGGGGGGAACCATTTCAAGTCAGTGTGATGTTGTTTCCTGATCAGACCTGAGGGCATTGAGTCCCCATGCTATGGGGAGGAGTCATCCTGTTGGATGCCCAAGTTTCTGAGCCTAGAGTCACTGCTCTGTCCTTCTTCCTGCGCAACCTGGCTAGAGTGTGGAAAAGACAGACCAGAAATAGGACGTTTTATGGGTTTGTCCTACTCTTTCCTTGACATCCCAGGGCCCAAGGTTACCCTTCACTCTGCCCAGGGATGAGGGGTACAGGCAGGCCTACGCCCTGGATATCCACCGCAGAAAGGGAGGGATACTTAGCTACTCTGCCTGCTGGGGAGAGGAAGGGCAGTGGCCTTGCAACCTGTTCACTTAGTACCCTCTCCTTCTTCAACAAAAGAAACCCACAGTCCAGGTAGTAATGACTCTTCCCTTAATAATGCTCTAGAGCCTTGCTTACTCAAAATATGGTCCACAGGTCAGCCTCAGCATCACCTGCGAAGCATTAAAGCACTACATGGGCCAGGCTGAGTAGCAGGCTCTGGTACACAGGAGACTCTGATAACTATTATCTACCTCTTCTTAGTCAGTGACATACCATGGCACGGAGAGGTTAAGGATTATTGTGCTCATTTGAATTGTGACGGCCCCAGAGCCAGGAAACAACCCACCTAAAGTCACACGGAGATTAAATGGCAGTGTCAGAATGAACACTTGTATGTTCTAATTTTTAAAATAGTTGACAGTATTGCATGTGGCCCACAAGGGTCTGTGGAGATTACAGCACTGAATCTAGACTCTAGTTACCACCAGGCGTCCTGAGCTGTGTCACTGTGGGAGCATTGAGGCATCTAGGGACAGTGGCCTCTGAGAGCTCTGCCACTGTCATCCCCTGCTCTGGCTGGGCCTGGTGCTCGGCCCTGACTGAGAGCCCAAGAGGGACCCCAGGCCAACAGGGTGACTCTCTTAAGAGCTTGTTCTATGGTCCCTCTGTCAATTGTCCACCTACCCAAATTTTGTATTTTGGCACCAGGCTGAGTGGCCATTGAGTAGATCAATGAGGAGAGATGCAGATTCTGGGGCTCCATTCCTAACTGTGGGAGTGGGAGACAGACTGAGACACCCAGGAAAGGGAGTGATCAGGAAAGGGGTCTGATTACATGTCACCTTGGCACTGGCACTAGGGCTCCTAGGACCCCGTGTGGGTTATTCATCCAGCAGGTTTTATAAACTCACGCCCTGGCAGGCAGCCCTGATCCTGCCCCCTCTCTATCAGCCACTGTGAGCTCTGTCTCTGCCACCTGCTCTGACGGTCTATCCACTCTCTGCTCCCTCTTCCACTTCCACCTGTCCCCTCCTCACTGCTCCCCAGAAGGATCTTCCCCTCACAGCTTTAGTCATGACGCAGCACACACGACACAAAGCCTGAACCGTTGGCATTCATGCAGGTGCGTTCCCGATGCGCACAGGCCCCGATCTCCCTTTCCAGTCCACACACCTTCATGCTCCTGACACAAGCACGCTGCTCGTCATTACCTGTACATGCCACACCCTGAAGTGTCCCCCTCTCACTTCTCTTGCCACCGTCACCTCCCATACTTCAAAGTCCAGCCTAAATGTCACCTCTTGTGGGAAATCTTCTGTCAAAAATTCTTTTACCCAGAAAACGTGAATTGCACTGAAATGATCTGATTGCATTTGTCACATACGTCATATTGTGTCACAGGAATCTGATGGATTCCTTTGTCACATCCACTTTTTTTAATCCAATAGTCCTGGCACACACTAGGTGCTCCATACGTGTGTGTATTATTAAAACAATTTAAAAAAAGAAGGAATGAACTCTTTATCCTTAAATTCAAAGTCCTCCATACTATGCTACTGGCTATTTTTTCTTTCATCCTATCTCCTAACCCCAAGGCTTCTAGCTCTCTAGACACATCAGACTATTAATTTGTAATGTGTTCTCCCACCTCTTTAGACTTTTGGTCAATTCACGTCCCCTGTCTAAATTGCCCTTCCCCCATATCTATCAATCACCATCTTTCCTTTCAGGGCCAACTCAAAGCGCATCTCCTTCAACAACCTCTACAAAATGCTGAGTCTACTATATAGCAGAAACTTTACTAAACGTTTCATTTAACCCTTAACAACAGCTCGGAATGCTAGCTATCATTTTCCCTGTTTCACAGAAGAAGATACTGAAACTGGGAGAAATCAAGTTGCTTGGTCAGGGTCTCCCAGTAAGTCAGAATGTCTTCTGCTTGGATGGGCTGCCTCTCAGATTTTGCTAGCTCAGAATGAATCTCTCTCTTACTCCAGTTCAAAGTTTCTCGATCTTTTTTTCTTCTTCATTATCACCACTTAAGGAGGCTTTTTAGACATTTTCCTCACCAATAGTCCCCTACCACCCATGGAATGTAAATACTACAAATACACTACCTGCTTATGTACTCTATGTATATCTATGCTTTATTCATTAAAAAAAGATTTTTCACCTTCCAGGAGCCAATTTTTGCCCCACTGGGGGCACAATATTGCCCCTGTTGAGAAGGCATGCTCTGTATCAAGTTCACTTTGAGGTTGGCCCTTACCATGGAGTTTGTAACTGTTTCCTTACTGTGTCTTGAGTTCTGCATTCTGATTACTATGGCTTAGTAACAGTTTTCCCCCAAACTTAGTGATATAAAACAACCATTTATTATCCTCACAAATTCTGTGAGTTCACAGATTTGAACAGAGCACAACAGAAGGCTTTTCCCTACTTCACAATGTCTGGGACCTCAGCTGGGAAACTCAAACACTGGGGCTGGGATAAAATGAAGGCTCATTTGCTCTCACGTTTGGCAGTTGATGCCAGCTGTTGGCTGGAGCTATTGGCCAGGACACGTATGTGTGGCCTCCTCATGTACCTTGGGCTGCCTCATAACATGGTGGTGGGTGTCAAGGGCGAGCAGACCAGAACAGAAGGAGTGAGGGCCAGGTTGAGTCCTCTTTTATGGTCTAGCCCCAGAAGTCATGCAGCATCACTTCCACTGCATTCTGTCCACCGACGCAGTCACAAAGTTGTGCCCAATTCAAGGAGAGAGGAAAACAACTCCACCTCTCAATGGGAGAGTGATAAAGCTCTGAAGAGTAAATGGGACTGGATATGTTGCTGTAGCCATCTTTGGAAAATACCATATGCTGTACTCTGATATCTGTCTATCTGTGACCCTTGTGCCCCACCTCCAACTACCACCTCATCTGCATAGGGCCTTGCACATGGTACAATGTTGGTATATGTGTTTGAAATTTACTTGGATACGCTAAGTTGAGAGGATAAAACCCCAAGCTTTGGTCCATTCCTGCCATTACCAGTATGTGGTTACCATGGTCCAGAGATCCCTAGAGAGGTCAGCTTCGGGCAGGAAGCTCACTGACGCACCAGGATACTCTAGAACAAATGGTAACTGAGCAGCAAGCATTACAAGCAAGATCCTCCTTAAAGTTTTCTTTTTTTTTTTCCTCTCAGAGGCAGTCTGTTATTCTGGAAATACTCAAACCAGTCAAATTGCAGTATAGATAGAGAGATAGATAGATAGATAGATAGATAGATAGATAGATAGATAGATGATAGATAGATAGGCAGATAGATAGAGCAAGCGAGTCACCCAAAGTATGTGCAATAGAATTTGACTTATATTCATTTCTATAGAAGCCTGTCAAACTAACGTTGTCAATAATTAGCAAAGTACCGGTCTATCCCCTTTTGCTAATATTCTACCTGTATCGATATTTCTGTCAACACTACTCTCATCAATACAACAAAAGATGTTTTAAAATGGTAATAATCAGTACTAGGAGTCATAAAATACACAAAAAAATCAACATTTTTTAGACTTGGGAAATGATAGTTTGATGTTCTAGCAGTCCCTAAATATGTCCTATATCATCAGTTAAATCCAAAAAGTTAAATCGAGAAAAACAGTGTCAACCTGAAGACAATCTATTAAATTTCTGACCTTGGATTAATATTAATCAGCTAACGGATATTATTATACATACCCAAACCAGATCTAAAGAAGCAAGGATATTTAGCACATTATTTTATTTAAATCTTATTTATAATTCTATTTTAAAATATCATTATATGTTAATTTTAATAAAAGCTCCATTAGTATTTCCATTACAAGTGTCATTATATGAAAAGAATAAATGAGGCTGGATCCTTATCATTAAATGCAAAATGTAGAGTTTAGATACATTTTTGGGAATGAAAGACACACATATTATTAATGAACAACACAGGCAGGTAGGAAAGTTAGGACAAAACAAACAATTATTTGACCACAAATAATAATCAGGATACTGATCCCCAGATAAGCCAATTGTTCGTTCTTCCCTGATATGACATTCACTGCCCTGATTCACCCTTGAGTTAGAATATATTTAATTGCAAAAAGTACTCATATATTCTATATTTGGAGAAAAACCTTTATGAAATCATCTAAATGCACTTTTACACATTAAAAAATCAATTCACTTAGAAGAAGCACTTGTTTATTAATACTGAAAAGAACACCTGCTAAATATATGGGTTAGAACTCTGTTTGGAAGTAAATTCCCAAGGCAGCCTTAGGTCTGGGTATGGGGGCACCTTTACTTCTCCACCTGCAGAGGTAATCTGGACCCTTTGTGAGTGCCAGGAAGACAGGTAGTTGATGTGCTGGCTGATGTCGGCCAAACACGCTTGCCCTGGACAGAGCTGTGGAAAAGACAAGTGGTCTGGACCTTAAATTGTGTCAGATAAGACATACCAGGGGATAAATACTGCAGCTATAAATACAGCTCAAGAAACTGGATCATTTTTCAAGCTGTTGAATTTCAAATGCTTGCCAAGCAGAGTGTAATATCTGGGACTCTCTATTTTTGCAACTCTACTGCAAGAAATGGCTAAAGTCCAATTAATTTAACCAAGAAAGTCTGGGAAGTGAGGACCAGAAGAGTTAAATTGTCCAATCAAAATTTGGAATTGAAATTAATTTCACAAATTTTAAGATGCTGTTTGGAGGAAATTCAATTTAACCCTAAATTTCAGTCAACTCTGCAATGATAGACTAAAGAAATACAGGACACATTAAAGAAGGTTGAATATTGATTAATCTCTCTATTGCAATCCTGAGGGTCAGACCGCTCAGATAATGTGAATTGCATCAAGTTTTCTGATTGGTTATCCGGGGGGATAATTCAGAGAGTTGAAGAGAGCTGGGAAATCTCCTTTTCCAAATAAAATAAAACAAAACAAAACAAAACCCCACAAATCTTTGGTGAGATCAAATACTGCGTTATTTAGATTTTGTTGATTATAAGTGACAGAAACCCAATTTAGATGGCTTCTGCGGGCAAAAGGGATTTAGTGGCTTACATAACTGAAAAAGTGCAAGGATATCATGGCTTCAGGCATGGCTGGATACAGGTGTTCAAACAGGGCCATCTAGACTTGATGTCTCTATCTCACCTCTCTGCTCTGGTTGGCCTTGCTCCCAGGTAGTCTCTCTCCATGAGCTATTCCTCTGCAGCTCCAGACATATTCTCTCAGTTTTAAGTTCCACAAAAAAAGAAGGCTTATATAGCTGCTTCCTCGTTTTCCAATTTTAAGAATTAACGACAGATTTCCTACTCTGGGCTCATACTTTGTATCCCTACTTTTCAGTCAGAGCTCACAGCTGAGACACATAGAAAATTATGATTATTTTCTCTTTCCTGCATGAGTTATTTTTCCTATCGTTCAGAATTTTATCTAGTTTCTTTCTTTCATGAAGTTGTCTACGTACTAATCACGAACATAACGTTTCCATCTGTGTAAATATCCTCACAATGTGTTAAAACACATCAGTCTTTTATCAGTTTTATCTTCCTGAAGAACTATTTTCAGTTTCAAAATAGCTCAGTTGCTTGATAGGCCTACTGCACAACTTTGGTCCTGGGCTCTTCCATCCCCCATCATATCTGCATTGGATACCTTTTCTTTCTCTTTCATTGTTTGCTTCCTTGTTTTGGTGGAGCACATCCTGCAGGTGCCTCTTGAGAAAGGGTGTCTGAGAGATACATTTTTCTTCAGACTTTGTCTAAAATATATTTATTCTACACTTAATATTTATTCTACTGTTAATAATTTGGCTGAATAGAATTCTAGGTTGGAAATAGTTTCTCAGTAAAGATTTGAAGGTATTGCCTCGTTGTCATCTATCTCTCAGCATAGCTGTTGAAAAATCCTATGCATTCTGATTTTTTTCCTTGGTTTGCAACATCTCTCTCTCTCTCTCTGTCTCTCATAACTTGTAGCATCTCCTTGTCCTCAGCATTCTGAAATTTTATGATGATGTGCCTTGGTATGGGTACATATTCACCGCACTATACTAAGTACTCAGTGGGCCCTTTCAGACTGGAAATTCATATCCTTCAGTTCTGGAAAGTTATCTTGAACTATTTCTTCAATGACTTTCTCCTCACATTTTCTCTATGTCTTTCTGAGGAACTCATAAATTCAGATGCTGAACCTCCTGATGTGGTGTTTTCATTTTATTTTTCTTTTCCATTTTTTTTGTAATTTTTCTCTATGTTTTGGAGAAATATCTTAAACTTAATCTTCCACATGTGAATTGAGGTTTTCATTTCTGTATCATATATTTAATTTCTAAGTGCTTTTCTTTGTTGCCTGAAAGTTTCCTTTTTTATAGCACGCTGGTTTTGTATTATGAAGGCTATAACTTCTCTTATCCCTATGAAAATGTTAATTTCTTCTCCTTACATGATCACTGTTTCCTCTTAATTGCTTCATTCATTCATTCAACTAGTATTTATTGAGCATTTACTATATGCTAGGCAGCTACAAAACTTGGACTAATTCAGCAAGCAAAACAAAGATCTAGGTCCTTGTGCAGCTTATGTTTTGGTTGCTTATTTTGTTGTCTTTTTTAGATACTAGAGACTTTGCTAATGTGTTTGGTGGACCTCAGCTCTCTGTTTATGTTTAAGTAGGGTACAAAAAACCCCAGTGGAACGTAATATGTCTGAGGGAAGGCGTGTCACTTCTTATCTTTACTGTAAGTGACATGGCTGCTCTGTTTCCTTGGAGAACTTCTGATGTCAGCATCTTTGGATCTTCTCTAAGATTCATCCAGAAAAGACCTTCCAGTCTCCTGCCTTGTAGGTCTAAGCCTGACTGCCAGCCCCCTGGGGACAGAACTGGGAAATATTCAGATATTAACTTCCATTTAATGCCTCATTTTTGGTCACAGATACCTAGAGATTCTCTGCTTCACCCTCGTAGAGACTAAGTCTCCAGTCTTTGCTAGAGTGGGGAAGGGCAGTCAAGGTGTCTGTTCAGAGTCAGGGAGACGATCCACTTCTTAAACAGACTTTCAACCAATTCTTCTATTTTAGCCTCACCTTTACTTTCACTTACAGGGACATCAGTAGTGATTCCTGAGCCTCTAGACTCTAAAATTTAGAGGGTTCTGCCATGCAAGTCATTTTGCTTCTGTGGTTGCCGACTGCTGGCTTGGGCATGTGCTTTCCTGGGCCTGCTAAATCATTTCCATTTCACAGTCTTTCTGCCTTCTAAAATTTTAGTGGTAAGGTCTTCTTTACCGTTCCCTTTGTCCTCTGGGCTTATGACTTTAAAAACAACCCTTTACAAATATTTTAGTGACGTTGCAGGAAAAAGCTGACATTTTTAGATGTTTTCTGAATCCTTAGTGATTTTTTTTTTAGAGGGTGAAGAACTTAAAGTTCTTTTGTATCTACCGTGGGCCAGATACAGAGCTAGGCACTTCTACCTACACTCTTGAACTTAATCCTCACAACAGTGAGGTTCTTGGAAATGGAAAGAAAGGCTCAGACAGATTAAATAATTTGATGATGATTGTTTTAACTCATCATAGAAGTAATTGGTTAAAAAACCATTATGTGCCTCAAACTGTGCTGGCTGCAGAGGATGAGTGAGTTAACACTGAAGTCAATCATCTGAACCTGAAACTTGGGAGCATCCTAGACTCTTCCATTGTCCTTCCCATATCTTACAGCTTTTATCTCCACAGTGTCCCTCAACTGTGCCCTCCCCTTCTTCCTGGATGGCCCTGCCTTGGTTCAGGACGTTGGGATCTCATTTCTGGACCTTGCGGTAATGTACCCCCCGGACCTCATGCCTCCAAGCTCCCCACCACAACTGCAGCCAAGATGGTCTTTCTAAACTGCAAATCTGATCCTATTACTCTTCTGCTGAAAACCTAAATGTGGTGGACATAACGACTACCTACCAGTGTCCAGCACAGCTGCCTGGCAGTGATGTCTACTCAGGGAAGCACCTCATTTGTCTCACTGTCCTCAGCACTTAGTGCAGGGAGCAGCATGCGAGTCAGCATCCGTAAATGTTTATTGAACTGAGCTAAACATAATAGTTCAGCCCTCGTGAACTTGCATTCCGCCTCTTAAGTGGATTGGATTCCACCCAGACTCCAACCCAGATCTGATTCTAGGCCTCTCGATGGCTTTGCTGTTGCACACCCCTGGCTTGCAGCCTTCCCTTCCTTCACTCTTGGGTGCCCTCCAGGAGGTGCCTCTCACTACCCTCCAGGCTGTCATCTGTTCACATCCTTCTTCTCTTCTTCTCCTCCTCCATCCCTACAGAGAAAACGAAGCACCTAGCCTGATACTCCAAATGCCAGGAGGGTGGGAAGGGAAGGAGCCATAGCCCCTTTCCCTTGGTCAAGACAGGAAATCCCTTCTCTGCACCATTTGGGATGGCCTTGGAGGCTCAGCTCAATTTTAGGTCCTGAACCTTCCAGAGTTGTCCATGTATTTAACTTCTCCCTAGGAGCAGCTGATTAGATTGTTGGGGGAGGGAACGGGGGAAAAGGAAGGGTAGAATAAGTTTATTTGCTTTCAGCATTACCCATACAGTCTTAGGTGGGAATTTCCAAGAAATTATGCGGCAATGACGTTATAACTTTCACACAATGGCTGGAGGCAACGTTATAAAAATATTACCTAACACGACCCCATATGGACATATGAAATTTCATTCCATTTTACACATGTAATTAAGTGGCCCACATAATGAAGTACTGTGTATGCAAAGAGGGAGATGCCTTTTGTAGGTGAAAGATAGCTGGGCCAGAAACAAAGCTGGCATTTTAAAGGGAGAATAATCAAGCGAGTGTGGCTGAAAATTATGGCACGTTATTCTATGAACAACTTAAACGTGATGCATTGTCTTCCCCTTAGAGACGGTCTTCTGGTTGTAAGCAAGACAAATACATTCAATATCCTGCTGATAATATACTCTCTCATGCTGTTTACTAAAGATGGTGAGTTGAAAAGTGCTAAGCTTGGAATCGGACAGAGCCAGGTTCAAATCCCAGGTTGCCACTTCCTAGTAAAGTGACGCTGGGTGAGGGGCTAAGCCAGTGCTCTCAGAATGTGGTTCCTGAACCAGCATCATCCATCATCTGGGTGCCTGCTAGAAGTTCCGATTCCAAGCAACACCTCAGACCTATTGAATCTGAGTCTCTGAGGGCGGGGCCAGGAACCCGTGTTTTAACACGGGTTAAGCGCTCCAAGTGATTCCGCTGCACACTAAGAATAAAAGCTACCTGCTTGAATGATCAAGGTCTCAATTTCCTTCCCTGGAAATGGATCCCTTATGGTAGAAAACCCAAATCAAAGTAGCCTTAAATAGGAAAAGAATTAAATGATTCACAAAACCAACATCCAGAAGTAGAACTACCTTCTGGTGAGGCGTAGTCCAGCATCTCCAACGCTGTCACCCAGGATCCCTTTATTTTGAGTTCCTGACATCCTGGCGTAAAGAAGGTTCAAAAGAGAAACTCAGCTGGGGTCTGAAGTTACAGTTTCTGCAGTTTCTAAAACCTTCTAAAACCTGAGTTTTAGAACCAAAATTCATATTATTTTCATGTTTATTAAGCAGCTAACCCGTGCCAAGCATCGAGTCGGGGTTGAGACCTGATGTTCGGTCACCAACATCAAGTGGCTTGAGGTTCCCTGGTGCACTGTAACATGCCTTGCCCCTTTGCTTTTGAACATGCTGCGCATCTTTTCTGAATTGCCCTTCTTCATCAGGCCATCAGGGTAACTCCCATTCATCATTCAGAAGCTACTTGGACATGGGCTATTTTCTAAAGCTTTTCCCAGCTCCCCTGCCAGTGATCATCTCTGCTCATTTGTGCTTCCAAGGCCCCTACCATGCGCTCTCTCCTCTGCTTGGTGTCCGTCGGGTCGTTATATGCTTATATGATCTGCCTTCCATCCCAGTCAGTGAGCTCCCTGAGGGCACAGCCCTTGTCCCATCATTTTAAAACCTCTAGCCCCTGGCATAGGGCCCAGTACGGCACAGATGCTCCACCAATCATATTGAACTGAACTGACCCTTCTTAGAACTGTGAGTATCTTTAGAAAGCTAATCCCAAGTTCAACACTGTGCAGGACACACTGGGGGTTACAGGCTGTTAGTCCCTACACTGCCCTACAGCCTCCATGGAGCTCACAAAAGACTCACAAAAATTAGCTCAACATCATTCTGAAGGGGCTTAGTGATTACCTAGGCTAGAGCAAGGCTGTCAAACACAACTTTCTGCAATGATGGGAACATTCTATGTGTGCAATGACCCAAGTCATGGCCACTAGCCACGTGTCTATTGAGCCCTATTGAAATATGATCAGTGAGACTGAGGAGCTGAATTTTAAATTTTAGTTTACTTAATTTAAATTTAAAAAGCCACACGAGTCTAGTGGCTACCATATTGAACATTGCAGACCTGAAGGATGACTTAGAGTAATCTGGTGAAAAGGAGAGTGGCAAGGTTATTCTAGAAGTAGCGTATACAAAAGCATGTTAGGGAAACTTCAGACAATGCTTTTACAACTTTCAAAGCAGGCTCAGTGGCCGCCTGCGTCCTAGTTCTACCCTCAAAGCCCTGGAACTGCCAAATTTTCAGTTTCAATGAGTCAGCAGATGCCAGTTACTTAGAAGCTGGATTCCATTAATCAATTCCAAAGATATCCTATAGGGCTGAACTGAAATGTGATGAATTATGCCAGGAGATATTCATATTCCTAACCTTTCCTTTAAAACTCTGTTCCCTCATCCCATGAAAATTTAAGGGAGCCTATGAATTTCAAAACAGTTTTCTTGGGTACTATTCCCCTTTTATAGGCTCTGTGGGAACTTGGGAATCCACAAAGGCAAATACTTCGGGAAGAGGCTGTGTGAGGGTGCTCAGTGAGGTATGAGGATAATACTAGGCTCCTGGGGGTTGGTGGGTAGGAAAGTATCTGCTCTGGGTCTCTTGTTGGGACTCCCTAAGACAGGCAAATAGAGAAAGCAAGAAGGGTCCATTGGGAAGAACCTTGCCCACCAAGGCCTCTCAGCCATCAGTGCAAGAAGTGGCCAGTGTCTGAATACCTACCCCATCCTCCATGGGGAGGGCCTGGCTTGTCTGGACTTGGTTCCCCAGATGGAGCTGGAGGGATGGGGCTCACCTGCTGAAAGCCAAGAGATTGAACAAAGTGGGAAGGTGAATATGTGAGCTGAGAATGAGCAGCCAACGGATGCTTATGAGGGAAACTGATGCTTATAGAGGTCTGGGTAGGGGAGGATGGGAATGAAGGTGGATAAAGCCTAGAGTTAGGGGTCTGGCAGACAAGCATGAGTGAAGCAGGAGCCAATGATGGGCATGTGTGTGTTGTAAGGTTAAGGTGGTGATGGGAGAAGTGCTGAGTGAGCAGAAAGAACAAATATCAATTCCAATAGGCCACTGAATATAACAGTGGCTTTTGAGAAAATAAGCAAAAATAAAAACAAAATAAAAATGAACGTACACATTGACTAGCAGTATACAAATAGTGAATTATATTGATTGCTTTCCAAATATTAAACCAACCTTGCACTCCTAGAATAAAGCTCACTTGATAATGATGTGTTTTTCTTTTTATACATCGTTAGATTTGACTTGCTAATATTATGTTAAGGATTCTTGTGTCCATAACCATGAAGAATGCTGGTCTGTGATTTTTCTTTTCTTGTAATGTCTTTGTCTGGTTTTGGTATCAGGATAATGCCATACTCTTAAAAATGAGCTTGAATAAGCTTAGTATTTTTTTTATAAATATTTGAGAAAATTTACCAGTGACACCTCTAGACCTGGAATTTTCTTAGAGGGAAGGCTTTTAATTATGAAATCAACTTATTGGAAAGATATGGAATGATGCATAGTTTCTATTTTTTAAGTAAGTTTGGTAATTTGTTTTTTAATTATTTTGTCGTTTTCATCTAAATTTTCAAATTTACGTCATTGATCAAAATCAAAGAGACTTTGCATAGTATTTCCTTATTCTCTTTCCCTCTTTCATTCTTAATATGGGTATCTTTTGCTTTCTCTTCTTTTTTCTTGCTCAGTCTTGCTAGAAGTTTATCAATTTTATTGATCTTTTCAAGGAAACAGCTTTTGGTTTTATTGATTTTTCTCAATTGCTTGTCTGTTTTCTATTTCATTGATGTCCACTCTCATCTTTATTATTTCCTTCCTTCTACTTACTTTGGATTAAAAGAGCTTTTCAAGCTTTGCATATGTTGTTCCCACTTAATGGAACCCTCTTCCTCAAATCTTTTCTGGTTCACTTTTATCTGTCCTTCAGACAGACTTAATGGTCACTTCCTTTTTTTTTTATTAATTAATTTATTTTTATTTTTGGCTGCGTTGGGTTTTTGTTGCTGCGTGCAGGCTTTCTCTAGTTGCGGAGAGCAGGGGCTACTCTTCCTTGTGGTGCGCGGGCTTCTCATCGCGCTGGCTTCTCTTGTTGTGGAACACGGGCTCTACACGCACAGGCTTCAGTAGTTGCAGCACGTGGGCTCGGTAGTTGTGGCTCACGGGCTCTAGAGAGCAGGTTCAGTAGTTGTGGCACACGGGCTTAGTTGCTCCACGGCATGTGGGATCTTCCCGGACCAGGGCTTGAACCTGTGTCCCCTGCACTGGCAGGCAGATTCTTAACCACTGTGCCACCAGGGAAGCCCAATCATCCATTTCTAAGGGAAGCCTTTGAAAGCCTCTTCAGCAGAAGAGAAAGTTGGGATTGGCTGAATCTATGGCAACTCTGGCTGTCGTTTTGCTGACATGAAGGGGAATAAGGAGTTAAGTTCTTCAGAAGCCCCAGGAGCGGAATACTTCAGGTCAATGATTAACCAATTCTAGCATCGCCAGGAATCACCTGGAAAGTATTTTAAACTTAATTGTTTTCGTTTTTTTGTTTTTGAGACATCTTCCCAATATCTCTTTGGACTGAGAAACATTTCCCTGGTCACAAAGGGCCCTTACTAGGGAAAAAGCCAGACGTGTCCAAAAGGCAAACGTTGGCTGGTGTGCGCATGAGCATACTGCATGTTTCAAACAGGGGCTGTTTTTGATTTTTTAAAATAATGCATTCAAACATTATTTACCTTGATTACTGAGTTTCGGGGGCACCCCCTTAAATTTTGCACCCAAAGAGAGTGCTTCATCTGCCTCACGCTAGTGCCGGCCCTTAGGGAATGCACAGGTAAAGTATGTATAAAGTACCCAGTGCAGTATGGGTCTCAAGAAGGCCTCTATGAATCTCAGCTCCTAAGGTCGCGTCAGAATTTCAGTAGGGCTCAGTGAGCATTGCAGTGGACACACCGAGACCGGAGCCCCAACTCTGCCATGGGGAACAAGATGTGCTGATATCTGAGCAGGTCTTGAAAACAGAGTAGGAGTTCATCAGGCGGAAAAGGGGGGAAGGGTCTTCCAGAAGAATTTTTTAAAGAACAGAAAGACATGGTGCGTAGCTAGATCCAGGATGGGTGGAGAGGCCTAGGTGACGGATGAGGCAGCTTAGATGTGTCTGATCCGGGTGGCCTGGAAAGCCCAGGTAAGCGCCTAGAGCTTCGCTCAGTAGGTGGTGGCCTGGCCAGAGGCACTTGAGCAAATGTTCACTGACCTCTGCAGAGCACACTGCGTTAGCCTCAGCTTCCAAGGCCACATGATGGAAATCATAACCTCCTCTGGGAGAATGAAGCGCAATGCTGAATGTGAAATATGGAATCTTAAGGGTCAAGCTCGTGAGTAATTACATAATAAGATTCCCTCACACTCTGTGATTATTCCTCCTGCCTGATTTTGAGATGACCTCTGCATACAAGCTCATATCAGATGCGGGTGCCATTATAATGAGCCCGATATGCAACTTCACCCAGCTGGGAGTAGGAGGAGAGGACAGCCACAGCCTGGCAGAGAACTGAGAAGTGGGCTGTCCCCTCTCCCCGTCTTGCCCCCAGGCCTCCTCCTCAGCCCTCTCCCAGTGTTGAAATGGCCCCCAGCACCTACTCCCAGCACCCCACTGCCATGCGCCCCCTCCGCAGGATCCTGTTCTTTCTGCCCACGCAGTGGGGGAAGGGGAGAGGGACACGGCCTCTTTCTGAGAAGGGAGACAGTGCAAGACGCATCAGTAGGAGTTGAAGCAAATCATCCCAGGCACAGTGAGCTGTCAGAGACGATGTGTCGACCTCCACTAGCTTCACACAGCCGCCAAGTGTTACGCGCACCCTCACTCACTAGGACTCAGGTGTCTCTGGTCGTTCTGCACACCCAGGAGC
This sequence comes from Tursiops truncatus, assembly GCF_011762595.2. Taxonomy (NCBI): domain Eukaryota; kingdom Metazoa; phylum Chordata; class Mammalia; order Artiodactyla; family Delphinidae; genus Tursiops; species Tursiops truncatus. The sequence goes on along the minus strand of NC_047041.1, from coordinate 68,789,627 downwards.
TGCACACTCAGGGGTTGGACTGCTTGCTCCCACGGACACCCCTGAGACCTTCCAAACCTGCTCAGTGCCACCTACATTCATTATCACCGACATTCAGGGGCGGCCAAATTCCATGCCTGAGGAGCTGGAAGGATGAGGGTGGGGGCAGAGGGAGTAGGTAAGGAGAGGACCCTCTTCGTTTATCTTATGGAGTCGTTCTCCTTTCTCAGGGAAGTTCTGTCAAGTGTTTTGGTTGGAGGCCACCGTCTTGTTTATCCTTCTTCCTTTGGCTTCTTTCTGTTTAGTCCTGGAATACCTCCTGGGAATACTTGCTCTTCCAAGGGTTCTTCTGCCCCCTCAGTCTCCTCCCCAACTCCTCTACCCCACAGCCCATACCACAGTCGATACCGGAACTAATTTACATGCACAGCACTTCAGAGTTTCTGAACATCACCTGATTCTCACAGAGGGAGAGTCTGTTATGATTCCTACCATGTGGATGAGGAAATGGAGTCTCAGATCGATGTACAAGTTCATGAAGTAGAGAGAACCATCTACTGATTTTGCCTGCCTGTCATACCATCTACTCCTCTTCCAGTTACAGCCCTCCACCTCCCGTAGGGACTCCCTGGGTCTCAGTTTTCTCATCTGTAAAATGGGAGTGATTACAGTAGTGTCCAGGGCCAGACAACGAGAAACGCGGAAAAGTTGACAATTCTGTGTTTCAAAGATGTACGCTTTAAACATTTGTTCTATGTTCACTTAGTGGGGGATAGTTTAAGAGATGATGCTGAGGTTTCAACCAGGCAAGGACATTCTGGGCCCTGGCTGGTGCTCTGAGGGCTCTGGCCTCCAGGCCCCTCTGGTGTTACCCAAGGAGATTTAGGAAGTTGGGGGTGCTTGGGTGGTAGAAAAATCAGTTTCCTCTCCTCTCTGTGTGCGGGGACCTGAATTAGCTTCGCATTTCTGGTTTATTCTAGTGACATTTTAGTGCCCATTAAAGACTGGGGCAGTGTGCGGTGCCCTGGCTGACACTCCCTGAGACTTGCTGGTTGTGAGGATTAGGTAAGAAAATGCATGGAAAATGCAGGGCAATGCTGGGCACATAGTAGATGCTTCATTAAAAAGTCGTAGCTGAGCCCAGACTGTAATTCCCCAGCCCAGGGCAGATGAGTTCAGCGCTTGCCCAGACTCTGTATTCTCAGGCCCCGCACAGCCAGGCCGGCCTTGCCCCCCACCGCGAGGAGACCTCTCTAATTTTCCAAACGGGAGACACAGAGCCCCCAGGGCCGACAGCGATCCTGCTTCCCGCCCGAAGGTGGATGGTTTGGCTGCCGAGTTCCCCGAAAATTGGTTCCGCATGTTGCCGACATCAGGCCCGAACGTTTGCTCAGCACACAGCCGTGAGGGCCCTCCGGAGAGGCTGAAACCCCACACCAGCCTCGCCATCCGCCCCCAGCCGCAGGCTGCCAAGCCGCTGCCCGCAGCCAACTCCCAAGGCCAAGTGGTGGGAGAACAGGGCATTGCCAAAGGCTGGGGCGTCCCAGAGCCCCTCCCGGGCCCCCAGGCGGCGGCCCCGGCGCCACCTGGTGGCTGATTGTGGAACTGCACCAGCTAGACAGCCCCTCTGTTGCCCTGGCCTGGGGACTCAGAGTGTGTTGCTGGAGGGCTAAATTCGCGATAGATGGTCCTTCTCCCGTTCCAGGAACTTCCCAGGGCAGGGAAGTGCGGTTCCCAAGGCTGGGCTATTTTTAAACGTCAGCATCCGCCATGCAGATGCTCTGTTTACTGCTGATGTTCCAAGCCTGTGAGAGGATCTGTGCATTTAACCAAAGGCAGATGCCAGGATGGGAGTAATTAGGCTGGGCTGGGCCTGTCTATTCCCAGGCCTGGGCAGCTGGGCAGGGAGAGGGCCGGCGGGCCACCCTGAGGCTGAGGTTTCCACTGGGCAAGGAGACTCAGGGCCCTGGCCGGTTTCTGAGGGGCTCTGGCTCCCAGGTCCCTCTGGATGACTTGGGGAGATTGAGGGGCGGTCTCTTAATATCCCCCTATTTGATTAGTATCATCATTATTGTCAACAACCTTTGCCAAGCAATAGTGCTTCATAAAGGGCAGGCGTAATTTCTCCCATTTTGCTGATGAGGAAGCTGAAACTCAGAGCCATTAAGATACCCACCCAAGGTCACCTAGACAGTGAGGGCTTCAAAGCTCTTAGAGATTTTTTTCCAGGGGGGAACCTGACCAGCTATTTCACCTCCCGTGGCTTCCAGTCACTTTCAGGACCAAAGCCCTTTGGGGGCTGTTCAGCTTGTCCGGTGAGGGCCTGGGCCTGCCTTTACAGCCTGCTCTTCCCCTGTCCCTCCCTCTCCCCCTTGGCCCTTTAGACATCCCAGAGTTGTACCAGCCCGTGTTACCACCTTTAAGAACTTTTGTATGAGCTCTTTCTCTGAGTCCTCGTCACTCTTGCCTCCACCCCAATGGACTCCGAACTCAAAAAAATCTATAATCTGATTTCAGGTCTGATGACCCCTTGACTAAGGTCATCTTTGTCCTCTTATCTCTGCCACTTAGCATATGGCTTGTCTCAGAAAAGTCTTTGCTGTTGGTGAATGAGTGAGAGAGTGAATACATGAGAAGATTCAAAAGGAGAAGGCTCCGTGTGAATTCCTGAGGGACTCTGAGGTCTCCTTTGAGAAAACACTGTAAAATTAGACAAGGCAGTGTGAGTGACCTGCCAACGAGGCCTGGGAGATTGGGGCCGGCTTTGTGGGGGTCTTCCTGGAGGAGGAGGAGCAGAGGGTGGAAATGAGGGAGAAGAGATTGAGTCTTGAGAAATGAGTACCATTTGGTGGCGGGGCAGGAGGAGACACTGCAGCTGAAGGCAGAGGACACAGCAGGAATCCCAGCACAAAGGGCCACCACACCTATGGTGTGTTCCACGGGCTCCTAGGTCCGTCCTGACTGAGGCAGGCTGCACATGAAAGGTCTCAGCCCCCAGCCCATCCTGGGAGGTGGGAGTTAAGGTGGGCAACAAACTGGGACTAGTTGAGGACTAATGGGGAATTTCTAACCCCACTCTCATTCTTGAGAATGGTTGGCTGCCTCAGTTTCCCTGATTAGCCCTTTGGTTGCCTCAGGAGCCAAGCCCTGGCCTGAACCTCCAGCAGCAGGCTTAGACCCAAGATAGAGCCAAGCTGCAGTTGGCCTCTGCTGTCTCTCCAGTTGTGCCTGAGCCTGGCCTTGAGTGCACAACACACTGCCCATCACCCTGACGCCGAGAGTCCCAGTACCTGGATCTTCTACCAAGCTCAGTGCAGCCCTGGCCCAGGTCAGCCTCCATCTCCTTGCCCACCCTGGATCTAGCTTCTTTCCCCTTTCTCTGGTCTTCTGGGCCTGGGGTCCCAGCATGCTTTGTGGCTGAGAAAGGGGGACAGACTTTGACATGCCTCGAACACCAAGCCAAAGAGTGTGGCTATTATGTAGTGGCCGGTTACACAGACCTTGTGGGCTTCTGTGGGTGCGCAGTGGGGTGCCTATTGCAGACAGGTAGGCCATTGGAGGCCAGTGCAGCAACCTTGGGGTGGATGGGGAGGCCCGAGTGAAGGCTGTATAAGAGACAAGGGAGACCTAAGGGAACATCAGATCCATGCTCTTTACTGAACGGACGCTGATACTCTAGACCAGAGAGGAGAGGACAGTTGCCCAGTGTCATACAGCACATGCATGGTGTCAGCCCCAAGTCAGCAAGGGTCTTCTGGGCTTTTCAAGAAGCTCTCTTGTGCTACCTCATTGCTCCCCAGGAGGCAGAAGAAGGCAAAAGCAGTCCTTTGGATTGAGGCAGGTCTGGGTTTCTGTCCCATTCATAAGCTGTGTGACCCTGGACAGGTCACTTAACCTCTCTGAGCACAAGTGTTTTTACCTTTCAGATGGAGACAATGCTACCTTCTCACAGGGCTTTTAGGGGAATTTAAGAGCCATGAAAGTGCTCAGTACAGCACCTGACACCTAGCAGGGCCTTCCCAATACCTCTCTTAAACAGTTTTAGCTTTTGAAGGATCCGGAGAGCATTAGAAAGAGGCAACAGCTAGTTGAACGGGCCAGAGAGGAGGGGCTCAGAAAGGGGACAGGAGGCAGCCAGACCATCCACCTGGCCCTGGGGTCACCTCTCCAGTCTCGAGGCTGGTAGAACCCAGGCAGTGGGCAGCGAACCAGCCTCCAGGCCCAAGAAGTCACTCTCTACCTCTTCCTGTGGCCTCCAGAGTCCTCCCACCTCTGCCAGGAAAAGCTACAAGGCCTTGGAACTGCGCTCAGGTCCTGGGCTCCTGGATGGACTAGGACAGGGGTGGCAAATATCTGGGCAGCCAGCGGCCGCGTTCGGGGCTTTCTGTCCTTGCTGCAGGATCAGCATGTGCCAGGGGTGCCCAGCTGCGAGGACAGCGGGCCCGGCCACGCGTAGGCAGTGGGCGGACGCGAAGCCTGCGGATCCCCGGCGCCTGCAGCGGAAGCCCCCGGCCGAGGACGGAAAATGCCGCACAATGCGTCCTGTTGTAATCCCCGGAGCTGGCGTCACCGGGGCCTGTCCGAAAACTGTGTCGTGCAGGGTCTGAACTCATACTTGTGTGTCTGCCACGGGAGCCGGGGGAGTCGCGGGGCTGCAGAGAAGCCCATAAAAACAACCCCAAACGTTTCATTTGCTTTCGCACTTTTTTGCTGCAGACCACTTGGCTGCCCGTGCCAGCTGGGAGCTGGGGCCCAGCAAGAGCGCAGAGTTATGGGGCAGCGCTAAGTGCTCTGTTTGTATGAAACTGCCAGAATGTTAGTACAAAGTGGTAGGTGTTTGTGCTGCAGATAATAACTGATGGGCTCCCGGGCGGGGAGGCGGACGCCAGGTTATTATGGCCGCGGCTCTTCTGAGAAACGCTGCAGCCGCCTCCAGAGCAGCGGCAATATTTTTTCTGAGCGCACAGGGCCGGCCTGGCAGCTAATGGGCACGCCTGGGCCTCATGAATCAGCCCCGAGAGGGGTGGAGTCCAGGCCACTGGTGTTTATCTGATTCTTGGGGTTTGCCCTCGCTGGCCAAAGAAGACCATTCCTCGGGACGTTCCAGAACCCACTGTGCTGCGGAAGGAGTAGAGGCCTGTTTGGGGGATGCCAAGTGCCTGAGTGTCCCATTCTCCAGGGCTGAGGAAGCTGTCATCTAGAGGGGCTCAGGGGCTGTGGACACAGGGAGTGGGAGCCCAGACTCTGAAGGCTGGTTCATACTCTGCCGGGAGAGAAAGGGGCTCCTGGAAGGGAGTGAGAAGATGTACTTGACTTGTGGTGTCTGGGGAGCAAGTTTCCCCTTTCCCTGGAGCTGTGTCCCTCTGATGGTGTTACTTCTCAGTTTTCTCAAGTTGGGAGTAAGCCAATCCACAACAGCCAGAAAGTTCTAAGGTTCTGAGCAGCCTCAGCCCTCACACCTTTTGAATGTGTCTTTGTGGGCACATATGCACATAAGGGTTTATTCAGCCTGTCCCTAGAGGTGGGAGCCTGGGAATTAATGGCATGTGTACCATCTGCTAGACATTGAGTAATTGATTCATTCAATGAATTTACCGAGTGCCTGTTTGTACAATCTGCTAGATATTGATTGATGGATAGATCCGTTCATTCATTTTACTGGTACTCACCCCTTGCCAGGTTCTTATCTGGGCATTAAGGGTACAATAGTAAGTAAAACCAGAAAAAACCCTTGTCCTCACTGAGCCTCCATTCTAGTGCGTGACAAAACACAAATGAATGCACAGATATATGATACATCAGGTGATGAGAAGAGCTAAGAGGAACAATAAAGCTGGGTTTAAAACAAACAAAACAAAACAAAACAAAAACAAAGAGAAAACAGTGGAGTGGGGCAGCTGGGGAGACGCCGGGTTAGAGCAGTGAGGTCCTGGGTGAGTGAGGTCCCTGCCGTGTGTGGAGTTCACAGTTGAGATGGGAGAGCATCACGGGGACTGAACATTCCACTCCTCCAGTGCGTGCCATTCCTCGCGGGCTAGAGAAGACCTGGGCTTCTTCACTTACGTGTCGTGTCAGTACCACGGTCCGAAGCCAAGGCGGGTTGGCCACTACTGGACCCTTGAGACAGTGGAGGCAGCGAGGGCTTAGAGAGGCTGCTGGTGTGAGTGGAGGGCCGGGACTTGTACCGAGGCCCAGCTGACTAAAGCCCATGGCCTCCCACTGTGTTGGCTTCCGGCGTGCTGGTGGCGAAGCTTGCCAGCCTGGGAGTCCGACAGGATCCAGCTTTGCCTCCTGCCACACACCTCTTACTGGCCATGTGATTTCAGCAACTTCTTTTACTCGTTTTAGCTTTAGTTACCTCGTTCCCCACTGGGTTTTTGTGAATGATAAATATGAGATTCCTCTCTATAACACATACATCAAACCTTTACCTTGCTGCCTGGTACAAGCAGCCCATTATAAATGGCTAAGCTAATATTGGAGTTCTGATTGTCTCCTTTGCACGAGGGCCCTGGGAGAGTGGAGTATCATCCCCCAGCACCTCTGTCACCAGAGGCTGAGTTTGGCCCTTTTTGTTGATCAGTCAGGCCTCGACAGGGCTCTGCAGCTCTCTTTGAGGGACTTGTGAGCCCCGGCTCCGTCCCCCTGGACACACACGTTGCCAGTCCTGGTGTCCTAGAGGCCCTGCACCTGCCAGCGATTCTGATGGCATAGCCTCCCATGGACGGTGAGGAAGACCTTGAGCCCCAGCTCTGAGCTTTGTGCCCTGTTCCCAGCAGGTTCTCAGTCACTGCCGTTTGCAGGTGGCAAAAACTAGTGAAGTGTCCAGATACTTATTTCTGCTCCTAGTTGGTGAGAGGTGGGGTGACTGAGGGCAGGCCCTCCAGGGTCCAGGCGAGTCCAGCTGAGCAGACACACCTCTAGCTGTTAGGAAGGCCCCCCACTTTGCTGACGCTTGTTGATTCCTGCTCTGTCCTTTAACAGCTGGTTCAGGTTTCTCCTCTGAGAGCAGGGAGGAGGATATGCTCCAGAGCTGATCTGTGTCAGACTGTGTTTATTCGTTGAATTCTCTTAGTGTCTCCAAATAGAGCCTCTAAGCGTCACTGCAAATTCAACATGCATGCCAATCTAGAACACCACTAGAAAGCTCATTTTCAGTCCAAGAAGTTCCTCATTCCCCTTAAGTGTGGAAAGAGAGGGATGGTATGGAAGAGACTGAAAACTGTCCTCCAGTGTCTGTCCCCCTTTTTCAATATTAGTAGAATTTTCAGCTGGATAGATGGCTCTCATCTAAAGACCGTAGATCCTGTCTCCATTGTGTGGTCATACAACTAAGTTGTGGGGTTGAGTGGAAGTGGTGTGAACAATTTCTGGATTATGCCATTAAGGGGAAAGGTGAGCCTTTGTTCCTCCAGGCTGCTTCCTGGAACACAGTTGTGGTGGCAGCCATTTGAACCAGATGGCGAGGGCAACACCCAAGAGTTGGCAGAGCAACAGATGGAAGAATCCTGGGCCACTGACATGATGGAGCCCTGACACCAAGCCCGGGTTGCTTGTTATATGAAAGAGAAATCCACTCTATCTTACTTAAGCTACTGTTATTTTGAGGTTTTGTTACAACAGCCGAACCTCTATCCTACTTAATACAGATAGGACTTGTGGGTCCCTTGGCCATCCCCAAAAAGCTGATGCGCAAGAGAGGCTGCTGGGCCAGAGAGCAGACCTAACTCCTGGATTGAAAAATATTAAAACTGCCAGTAGCATCTTCTCACTTTGACACCAATACATCCCTCTACATCTAGCACTTCATGGAAGCCTCAGGGTGTGCATCGTAGATGAGGCTCAGAGGGTGAAGTGATGTGTCCAAGACGACATGTGAGTGAGTGACACAGCCAAAGTCAGCGTGTCTGATTTCCAGTCCAGGCCTCTTTCCCCTCCAGCAGAGCCTCTTATCCATCCATAAGTCTATAAATAATGTGTGAAGTATGTGTGTGTGTTTCATGAGGTGGTGTGTAGAGGAAAAGAGAGCTATAATCCTGCTCTAGGGTTTAAATGGGGGCATCAAAGTAGCAGGCCAGGGCTGGGGAGGGGTGGTTCCTTCCAGGGACAGCTGGAGGAATCACACTTGCTGAATCCAGCCTGCTGCCCTTCAACCTCCGGCCTGCAGCCTCTGCCCTCTGGGGCTTCTCAGAACAAGGCCGTCCCTTGGCCCCAGAGACACCTTCAGGAACGTGAAGTTTTCCCACAGGGAAGTAGTGGTACAGTTCTGCAGGCAACAGGTCTAGGGACCCAACAGTGGGTGGATCTCTAGGGATGAGTAGATGGCCACAGTAATCCAAGAGGCCAGCTCTGGCTTCTTTATCTGCGAATACCACCGACCTCACTGGGTTTCTGTGAGAACTGAAGGAATAATGCCTGTCAGGTTTCTGTTCCAGCACTCATGAAGCTACTTAAAAAGACTAGAAGGGGCTTCCCTGGTGGCGCAGTGGTTGAGAGTCCGCCTGCTGAGGCAGGGGACACGGGTTCGTGCCCCGGACCGGGAAGATCCCACATGCCGCGGAGCGGCTGGGCACGTGAGCCATGGCCACTGAGCCTGCGCGTCTGGAGCCTGTGCTCCACAATGGGAGAGACCACAACAGTGAGAGGCCCGTGTACCGCAAAAAAAAAAAAAAAAAAAAAAAGACTAGAAGACCAAGGCCTTGTCTGGTTTGTACCGGCCACAGAGAAATGGAAATGATTGATGTCCCCACCAAGGGTGTGTCCCCTATGAGCGTCCTGGCTGCTTTACACGTCTGGGCAGCATCCAATGGGGTAGCGTGGAGGTGGGGACTTGGATGAGTCAGCTTCTCATTGTCTTCATTTTCTCCTCTGCAAACAGCAACTGGCTGTAGATCCACTCTGAGATGATCATTTTTTAAAAATCTGTTAATTCTGTTTATATGTTTTCTAAGTAGCTGGAATAGGATTTTTTCCCATTCCTGTTTCGGACTTTTATATCTCTTTTCATGAGTGAGATTGGCCAGTTATTTCTTTTTTTTTTTTTTTCCCTACTATTCTTTTGTGGTTTGGGTAACAATATTATACTTCAGAGAATGAATCAGGAGTGTGGCAAACTGCCAGTTGGTCCTCCAGCTCTGATCTCTGCCTTTTCCTGGACACGATTGCACAGCCAGAGATGACATTTTCAGCCTCCATTGAGTTAAGTGTGGCCGCTCCATGTGATTAAATGTGCACCAACGTGAGTTTAAAATAAAATTGCTTGCTCCGGACGCTTTCTCTTTCCACAAGCTGGCAGACAAAGGTGTCTGTGACCAATCTTCACCCATGCACATGACAACAGTATCCTAAGGAATGGGCAGGCATCCATGTGGAGGAGATTGCAGCCCCGAACAGTACGGTGAAGTGGATCTGCCTAGCCAGCACGCTGCTGGAGGTGGTTGCTTTGGTTATCTTTTTGTTATTGACTTACACCTTCCTTGCATGATAGGAATGTGTTTGCAATTGGTTGAGAACTACTCTATAGCTTAATGTTGTTGATGATTTTTTATAAATGATCTTTATGTGCTTGAAGAGTTATGCACCAACCAATGACTGGGAATAGGGTTTTAACTAAGCTAGTGGATTAGGTTGTTTAAATGTCTGTATCTTTCCTCAATTTTTATTTGCTTCATCTGTCAATAGAGAGATGTGTTGAACTCTCCCACCCTGAAGGTAAGTTTTCATCTTCTCTCTATATTTCTAACAAGTTGAAACTTATTTCATTAGGTGAATGTAAGTTAATAGCCTGTATAACTTCCTGGAGATTAAACCTGTTAAAATGTAATAACTTCTGGGCTCTTTATCTTAAAGTGTATTTTTATATCAATATAGCTATCCCAGATGTATTTAAACTTGATCTAGTATACTTTTTTCCATCCTTTTATTTTCAACCTATTTGTGTCCTTATGTTTTAGACTTATCTCTCTGAAACAGCATATAGTTATATTTTCTATCCAGTATGGTAAGCTCTATATTTTAACAGGTGACTTTAGTCCCTTTATATTTGTTGTGTTTATTGATGTATTTGTTTCTTACAGGTTACTCTGTACCTACTCTTTGCCTAGTCTTTTCTGTACTTCTTTTCTCTTGTTTTATTCTTCTTGCTTTTTATGGTTATTGTTGGTTTAACTTTATCTTTTGCCCCACCCAGGTACGTGGGGAGTTTCTTGCCTTTTGGGAGGTCTGAGGTCTTCTGCCAGCGTTCAGTGGGTGTTCTATAGGAGCAGTTCCAGGTGTAGATGTATTTCTGATGTATCTGTGGGGAGGAAGGTGATCTCCACATCTTACTCTTCCGCCATCTTCCTCAACTCCCCTCGTTGGTTTAACTTTAAAACTTTTTTTCCTTCTACACTTTTGTAAGTTATACATTTAATTTCTATTCTTTTAATGACTACATTTGCTTTTTACCTTGTACTTGACATTGTTAAACATTTCTCCTCAACGGTACAGGAAATAACAGAAGAATGTTCAAATGCTTTAATGGAGTCACCCTTCTCCTGAGTGACATGGCATTGGCATTGAGTATTTTAGGTCTGTGCTTTTTAAACTTCATATTTGTATTTTTTATATTGTTATTGTTGTGGTGGTCATTATTATTATCCTTAATAATAGAGATAATGTCTGGTTTGTGTTTACCTTCATGTTCACCAGTTTCTTCATTCTTTCTTGCACTTCATCTGAGACTGTGTTCCTTCTTCTGAAGTTATTCAGAAGTTGTTTTAGTAAAGGTCACTGATTGTAAAGGTCACTGATTGTAAACTGTTTTGGTTTATCTGGAAAAAAATGTATTTTGCCCTCATCCTTGAAGGTTTTTGTTTGTCTTTGTCTTTGGCTATTATTTTCTCCCAGCACTTTGATGATCTTATTCTACTATATTCTGGCTTCCATTACTGTCGAGAACTTTGCTGTCAATCTAATTGTCATTCCTTTGGGGATGACCTGCTTTGTTCTCTTGCTGTATTTAAGATCTTCTCTTTGTCATTGCATGACATCTGCATGCTCACTACAATATTATATGGATTTATTTATTTAGCCTTGTTTGATATATTTATGTTTCTGCATTTGCAGATTTATACATTTTCATCAGTTCTGGAAATTTTCTCAGCCATTACTTCTTTGAATATTGGCTCTCTTTCATTTCCCATTACTCCTTCTCATTTCATCTTTCATATCACTTACCCTCTCATCCATCTCCCTCTCTGAGTTACATTCTCATAAATGTCATCAACTTCCAGATCACTAATTCTCTATTCAATTGTGTCTGATCCACTGTTTAATTTTAAATTTCAAAAAATTTATTTTTCACTTCTACAAGTTCTATGTTACCCATTTTCATATTTGCCTGACTAGTTTTGATAGTTTCTTGGTCCCTGCACATTTCTAGCTCCATATTTTAGCTCTTTATTAGGGTTATTTAATACAGGGTTATTGTATCTAATTATATTACAATTCCAACATCTAAAGCATTTGAGGGTCTAAATCTGTCATTCAGCTGATTCTCACCCATTTCGTATATGTTTGTTAGTTTCCATTGTGAGCTCATTTTGAATTGAACTTATCTGATAATCCTGTCAGACCTAGACTGGTAGGTTAGTTTTTCAGAGAGGATTGATATGTACTTCTGCTGAGAGCCAAGGAGGCCTAGAGATCTGAATTCACTTGAGTCCCCTTCAGAGGTCCCCTGATTAAAGTTGGAGTCTTGGTCCGATCTCTGACCTTGTTTGCTGCACAGGGCTAGTCTCCTCACCACAGTGTTGACACTTGCCCTCCAGGAAACTCTGCATTTTACGTGTGAGTTTGCCGATCTTGCTCTCTTTTTTGTCCACGTCTGGCCATGGAAATTTCCCTCACTTTCCAGGGAGTCCAGAAATACATTAAGAATTCTGTTTGTTGTAATTAGTGCAGGATCCAATGGGAGGGCTTTTCAGAGTTTATTGGGGCTTTACTGCCAGGTGGAGAAGCAGCACACAAATTTTGCACTCTAACTGAGCCCTTTTGGTGGGAACAGGGCAGGTGGGCCAGGGCATTAGAAGCCACGTGGGCTGGGGACAGGGCAGGCTCCTGGGTGCTGGGTGGTTCAGACATGTGTCTTACCTGAGTGGACAGAGGCACTTCCTGGGTGAGATGAGCATTGAGAGAAGGACCAGATGGCAGGCCTGAAGGGAGAGGGAGGGGCTGAAGGTAGGACATGCCACAAGTGGTTGGTATCTCTGGAATTGGGCCAAGACAGAAAGGCTTTGAGGCAATAGTCATTGTTCCTCTTGGGGATCAGCTTGCTACACAGTCCTGGGGTGGGACACCTGGTTTAAAGAGGCAGGGACCAGCCATGCAAATGTGCCTCTGTGGATACAGCGGAGACTTGCACAGCACCTGTCCACTGGGCATTTATTTGATCAGCCTGTGAGCATCCCCAGTCAGTGCAGTAGGATTCAGAAGAGAATAAGGTCAATGTGGGCTAGAAAAGGCACAGTGGGCTTTCCTCTCTGCTCACCTTTGCACCATCTGTTCCCTTTGTCTATGATGATCTCTCCTCCATCTCTACCCTGATGTCATCTACACATCCTTCAGTGTCCAGCTCGATGGCCACCCTCCAGTAAAGACCTCTGACTGTCCCGGGTTGTTGGTGGTTCCCTCTTGTGTGACCCATGGCTCTTGCAACATTCCTGTCTTTTCTGCTTATCTCAACGGTTACAAAGTATCTCCTGCTCTGCCAGCTCATCACTGGGTTCCCGGGGAAGAAACCAGTCTTAACTGACGTCTATGTCCCAGACCAGCAGCATGGCCAGGGGCTCCTAATGTGGACTCTGCAACCAGAGGCCAACCCCTCTATGTAATGCCAGGTCCCCTTGGCATAATTGCTTAACACCTCTGTGTGTTCCTCGGGTCCCTCATCTGAAAATTGGACCTTAAATTGGACCTTCAGTGTACTGCTGCAAAAGCTTAAAGAATCAACACTCGCCAGGCACTTCAGAGGTGCAGTACATGTTGTCTGTCATCCTCCTGCATCAGCACCGAATGCACAGCGCCAGGCATGGGTGTCTCGAATGAACAACCGAGCTGGTCCTTTTAGGCAGAGTCGGGTTTAGCCAGGAGGGGAAGCGTATTTGTGGCAGGGATTTCCAAGCTGTAGGAGACCGAAACCCACTCGCTCTACTTCTGGTACAAGGAGGGACAGCTGGGCTCGCAGGATGTAGCGGGAGCAATTTCCGAGAGCCTCTCCGCAGTCGCTTTCTCTCACTTTTAGCGCCTGCTTGTGCCTCGTTCTCCTCTCTGCAGGACCATTTGTTCACGTCTGGGGCTTGTGTGAGGCTCTGGTGTGAGCTCCAAGTGCCAACAGATGCTAGAGCCCTGTCAACTGGTCCCGCAGACGACGGACTCAGTGTCCCAAATCCAGGTCCTCAAGGCAAACGTTCTGATGGTCCCAGCTTCCCTAGGAGCTGCGGCTCTGCAGCAGTGAGCTGACGCCAAGGAGAGCAGGATGGTGTTAACCTGGTACTGAAATGGAACGGGAGGTGGGAGGAGGGTGTGGTCAGGGAGGCCGCTGTGGGGGGGTCCCTAGTTGACAGAGGTGCAGCATGAGCAGAGCCAGGACCGCGCCCTAGAAGAGGATTCTGGAGCACAAGGCACCATGGAAACTTTATCCCTGGGCCTCCTGGGCAGTCTGTGAAGCTGGGAGCTGGGAGACAGGCCGGATGGACCTGGGTCGGTTGCGGGGCGGAGGGGGGGCTCCCAGTCCTTTGTGCTGGGGCAGGGTTGCACCTTGGCCTTTCTGGAGGCCACCCTCCAGCTTTGGAGCTGAGAAACTCTTCCTGGTTCCATTAGACAGACAACCACACAACCTACGTGAGCAAGTGTAGGGGCGGCTCCATGACTTGTCACAGAAGCGTCAACACTGACACCGCCACAGCCAGGGGCTGCCCTAATGCCAGATGCGTCATTGGCGGGCCACCGAGCCTCTGGCCTCTGAGCTGCTGAAGCTGATCCCACGACCAGCCCAGCTCTGGACTCCACTCCTTCAGCAATTCAGCCTCTTCAGATCCAACTCCTGTTTATTGGAGGCCACATGGGGCAGGCCACACACGCCTGAGGTTCAGACATTAACCTGCGGTGTTTATGTCAGTGATGATTATTTCCATCGTTCAGAGGAGCAAACCGAGAACCAGAAAGTGAAGGAGTTGCCTGAGGTTACAGAGCTCCTAAGCGGCAGAACTGCGATTTGGACAGAGTTTCATAAACACAGGTTCTGTCCTTTATTCCCACACGGCCTCTGATGGGTGAGGGCTGGAGGCCACCTGCCCTCAGCAATCGCCTTCTCAGTTCACTCGGCCCATTCATCAGACAGGACATGTTTTCTGAGCACGTGCTCTGTGGTACACATGGGCATTGTGCTAGATACAGTGGTAAATCAAAAATGAATCTTACCCTCAAATAGCTCACAATCTATGATTTGCCAAGATTGCAAAGGAGATGCATAAACTCCACGAGAAAAGAGCCTCCGAGTAGAGCCGAGTACAGAACAAACAGGTTCCCTCTTCCGTGGCTCTGTGCTGCCTGTAGGATCAAGTCCAGACTCTTTTGCAAGGCTCTTCGGCGCTGCGCAAGTCCAGCCCCACCTCCGTCTCCAGCCTCATTTTCTGTCACTCTCCCTCCACGCCCCAGCCACACCACACTATTCATTCCCTGAAGGTGATTGCTCCTTCTCTTCCCTTTGCCTCAGTCCCTGCTCTTTCCTGCAAAGCCCTTGCTACCTGTGTTCCCTCGTAGACTCCTCTTCTCCTCTTGGAGAGCAACACCGTGCCTTCCTCTGTGAGGACACCGCTGCCCTCACCTTCTAAAGACAGAAACCACTCCCTTCTCTGATGCCTCTCTGTACCCTGCACACTGTTAACTCTGGGTAGAATGGTGGACCCCAAATGTTATGTCCCTCTGGAACCTGTGAATGTGACCTTATTTGGGAAAAGGGTCTCTGCAGATGAAATTAAGGATCACCAGGTGAGATCATCCTGGAGTAGGGTGGGCCCTAAATCCAAGGACGACTGTCCTTATAAGAGAAAAGGCAGAGGGAGATTTGACACAGACACAGAGGGGCCGGCCACATGAAATGGAGACAGAGACTGGAGTGAGGTGTCTACCAGCCTAGAGAGGCCGGTAATTACCAGCTGACACCAGAAGCCAAGAGGGAGACGTGGAACAGATTCGATCTCAGAGCTTCCAGAAGGAATCAACCCTGCCAACACCTTGATTTCGGATTTCTGGCCTCCAGAACTGTGAATGAACACAGTTCAGTTGTTTCAAGCCACTCTGTTTGTGGTAATTCCTTATGGCAGCCCTGGCAACTAATACAGTATTGTCTGCAGAACACTGAAAACATTGTCACAAGCCTGTCCCATCTGCCGGATCTGGGTGACCTCTGTCTCTGCACTCCCAATGTCCATGACATATAATTGGTGCTTAATAAGTGCTCTTTGACTTGAACTGCCAAATTCCACTGCAACAAGTCATTGAAAGAATCTCTTTCATGGACTCAAACTTTGCCGAGTAATAAATGAAATGGCCCGTTAGCATGGGCCGCAGGGAGGCACGAGATTTGGTGGGTCAGTTAATAAATCATCAAATGCCTCTGACCCTGAGTCCACATCCAGATAGATGTGTGATGCCGGCTTGCTCCTCATTAAAAGATTTCAAGAACAAAATCCGTTTGGAAAAGGAATAAGCGGTCCTACAGAAGCCATTCTTCCATGGGCTGCGTGCGCTTCAGTGGTGGGTTTCCAGCATTTACACAGAGAAGGGCTTCCAAGAGGCTGAGCCTGAGGCAGAGGACAGGCACTGGGAGCTAGGGGTTGCCTGTTATTCTGCCCACAACATCCCTGCACCTTTCTTTTGTTAAAGACGCTTGGCATTACCTTTGGGAAATCTCATCGCCCCAACTTTCAGCACTTTTCGGGTGGGAAATAAGCACCGCCCCCTGGCATTCCTGAGGCCACACTGATTGGTTCATGGATGGGCACGTGACCCTCACAGACCCAATGAGATAAAAGACACTTTAGGTGAGACTCCTGGGACAAAGATATGTGATTTTCCCCTTTGAGTAGAACCCCCAGTGCCTGCAGGTCAGGACTGTTTTTCTGCAGGGTGCTACCATGAGAAGTTTAAGAAGAGGACAGCTGAAAGACAAAAAACAAGCCCTGCGGTTATGGTTTGAAGTCCAGTCAAGCTGCAGCTGAAACTCCCTTCAGACTTTTCAGTTTTGTGAGCCAGTTAGTTACCCTTTCTTACTCTAGTTTGGGTTAGAGTTTCTTCCATTTGTAACCAGTAGTTAGAGTCTTAACTATTATAAGGGTGATATGGTGGGTCAGTTACTCCAAAACTCCAGGCCCATGAGGTAGCTTCATATGGTAAAGTAGCACTGCACAGGCTTTGGATTCAAATTCCACCTGTGTGGATCAGCTATTTGATAAACAACCTTGAGGAAAATATTGTTTTGAGCCTCAGTTTTCTCATCTGTGACATGGAAGGTCCCTTTCTGAGGGTCTTGAAGGGTTTATCTGGGAGCTGCAGGTAGGTCCAGGAATAGACGTCTGTGTGGCTGTCTTCTTTGCAGAAGCCATGATGAACCCACAAAGGAGGGACTCCCTTATCAGCCTCATCCTATCTGCCCAGCCCTTTTGGATGGAAAGACTGGGCGCCCTCACTGTCAGATAGATGCTTGTAGCAGGGATGGTATTACATGTGGACTTAAGACTTGGGTTTGAATTCTAGTTCTGTAGCCTACCTGACTTCACTGAGCCTCAGTCTCCTCATCTGTACAATGGGGGTAGTAATAATATTAGCTTCAAAGTGCTGTGATGATGAAATGATTCAATGATAGGAAACTCAGCCTGGCAGACTGTGAGGTGCTGATAAGGTCCTGGTCTTAGAGAGGCGGCAGGAGACCTGGAGCAGGCTGACTTTCTGGGGCTCAGCAATGGCCCCTCCCTCCGCCTGCCCCCGCCCCCCCGGAGGGACAGCCCGTGAGGAGCTGGCAGTGCCAGGGCCCTGTCTAGGGCCTGCAGGCTGCGCTGATTGAGCCTCCTCCTTCACTAATCAGGCCTCTGCGGTGGAGTGGAGTAGCCGGGCCTGGGATGCACTTGGCTAATCAGTGTGCATTCTTAGCTGCTGCCGTTGAATATTTTAACTAGGAGATTTCCTCCCCTGGGCTGATTGAGGCATATCCACGCACCAGCCTGGGACCGGGCTTGCCAGGGCAGAGGGCCAGGAAGCAGGAGAGACAAGCTTATTTTTTAGAACTCTAGGCAGTGAAGTGAGTTCCAGATGGGCAACACGTTCACCCGTTTCCTTTATAACTCTGACATCCAAGTGGCCAGTCTCTCTGTTTGGGTCCACATACCTGTAAGCAGAAAAAGTAATAATGGCCACGTATCCATTCATTTTCCCACTCATTCTCCGTTCCATCCACCTCTTCTTCTACCGATCTCCCCATATACCCATCCACCCCTCCATCTATCCTTCCGTCCATCCATCTATCCAACCATCCTTTAATAATCTGTGCCTTCCCATACTCTGGGCTCTTGCAACCTTCTTTCCTTTATTGTTCTAGTATGATACCAGAGGCCCTCACTCTGCCTGACTGGAGGAAGTCTCAGCCCCTCTTGAATCTCCCTGAGGCTTTCTGGGGAGTGTTTCCTTGGGGTGGGTGTTGCTTGTCACCTCCTTCTGTGAGCTGCACTTGCAGGCTTCCCCCTTCATCCTCTCCAGCTGTCCTTGCTGCTCTGGCCCCTCTCCTCCCCCCATAACCGTTTGCTCCAAGCATGGACACAGCAGACTGCCTTACTCTCCAAGGCCCCCCCCCCACCCCGACATACAGTTGTCACGGGTAATGGATTGTATTGGGGAGATTCTAAGGAAATTGTGGCCCACAGAAAGAACTTAGAATTAAACCTTCAGTATCAGAGTTCCCATGGCCATTATCTATAGCCCGTCACAAGGAGCCCTGTCCCTGCCTCTTTCTCCCTGGTCCTGGGAAGAGGGGCCAGGGAGGGGCGTTGCTGCTTTCCCTCAGCTCGGCATCTTCTCTCATCTCTTTTTTGTCTCTGGGCCCAAGGCCATGACACCTCTACCACTCATCAGGAGTAACAAAACAGAACCAAAGGAAAAACTGCCATTCTTTTAACATTAAAAAAAAAAAAGTTCAGATACAGGTCCTTGTCATAGGGCAGACGCTTAATAATTATTTTGTAAAGAAGGTTGGCCCTGAATTTCCTTAACCTCCACTTTTAGATTAAGCCTGGACCTTATCTTTATGAAACCAAGAGGCCAGTTAAACTCTTTTTCCTCAAGAGGAAGTGGCCAGGTCTCTCCAGATTATAAAACTAGACTGGACCTTTCCTGCTTTTATCCTGGTACCCACTCAAACATCCTGTTATCCTCCAATCCAGTATGTGTTCACTTTTTTCATTTCTACAACAGATATTTATTGTGCACCTTCTAAGGTCCAGGCCCTAAACTGGGTACTGAAGATACCCAGTGAATGAAACAGACTCAGCCTGTGTCTTCACAGAGTTCACAAGCAGGGTGGAAGAGGAGATTGAAAGTAAACATATAAGACATACTTCAACAGAAATAAGTGCTAGAGAGGGAAGGTGCATCCAAGCAGACTGGCATCCAACTGGCTCTTTATTTCTTCAGTGTGTGTTTTTGCTCATTCATTGCTCCAGGCATCAATAAACATGGACTCAATACTTGTCATTTATTTGGCACTAGGCCAGGTGCTAGAGACCCAAATACCAACAAAAGACTTTGACCTTTACCTCAAAGCAGGCACAGACTGATTGGTGGGGAAAATACTTAAACACCTCACGATGATACAGAGGGGCTGGAACTAGAACAGAGTTGCCCGTGGGTCAGTGGAAGCCAGAGGAGGATATAACCACTGTGTATGGAGGCCGAGGGCAAGCTTCTTCAAGGAGGTGTCATTTAATCAGAACTTGGAGGATGGGAAGGAGTTTGCCCAGGTGGAGAGTAGGGTAAGGGCATTGAGGGCAGGGAGGAGAGCAGGCAGTGAGATCCGGGGCTTTCCTGCAACGCGGTGGAGTTGCTAGTGACCAGAGAGTGTGCATGGAGGAGAAGAAGCCCCAGATGAGGCTGGGCCGTTTCCCAGGCTCTCAGGAAACTCCCCTGGGGAAGAGCTTGACAGCTGCGCCCGCTGAAGGGGCACGAAAACGGGGCTGGGGCTGCAGAAGACACAGGGCAAGGGAGGAAGGGGCTGGCTCTGTGCAGAGGGAAAAGGAACGTTTTCAGAGGCACTTAGAGGCCCCCAGCCTCTGCACTCGCTACCTGCTGGGGTGTGTTTGGCTTCTCCAGAGAAGCCTGTTGCTGCAGGGTAAATTCTCCCTGGTTGCCTGCACTTACCTCCCAGTGTGCTAATGAGAGCAGAACTTCAGATGCCCTAGCCTGCTATTTCGTGTTTGTTGAGTGGAGCGAGGCTGGGTGGAGGCATGCTAGTCAGAGGCAAGGATACCAGGGCCAGCGCTGGCACCTGGCTCTGCAAAACCAGCCACAGGCCCGGGGAGGGAGGGACTGGGGGCAGCAGAGCCGGGAGCTCTGTGTGGGAGGAAGGTGAATGCGCTGGATGGGCAGGAGAGCAGGGAAGGCCGAGCTCTGAACATGGCAAGTCAGTTTCCGGAATTCTTGGAAACGCCCAGCAGGGTAGGTCATGTGGCTGGATGGTAATGTGAAGTATTAACTTTTGCATTTTGACCCCGGGACCTTCCCTCTTCTGGCTGCTAATCATGAAAGAATGCTTGGGTAATTTTTTTTCCACCTGAGAAGAGATTAAAGCAAAGCAAAACAAAAACAAATTTTCCCTGTGTCAGAAAAGGAAAAGACGGAGCATATATTAGGCTGAAGTCTAGGTTGCGGAAACAAGAGGGTTAAAAATGCAGCGTCATAAAGAAGATGGAGATGATCGCATCCTCACTTCAACATACTCAGGTTGAGAGCGGAACAGATGTGCGGGCAGTTTGGCTCTACAAGGACTCTCAGGGACCCAGGTGCCCTCCGTCCTGTGGCTCCACCACCCCTAGAATAATAACCTCAGCTTCATGGTCAAGTGTGGGTCACAGACTCACCTGTGTTCTACCTTGTGGGAGGGGGAAGAGTTCACTGGGAGATTACATTGCCCAGCAAATGTTCACTTCTTTTTGGTCTATCGCCGCAAGAGGAATAAACTTCCCTGCCCTAGTTCCAAGTCTAGGCCTTAACAGGCATCATGAGTTTCTGTTTGATCCTCTGGGAGCTTCTGACCTCAGCTGTGAGCAGAACCTGCCCAAGGTGACTGCTGTCTCTGGAGCTTGGGCGTGGGAATGAGACATGTGGGGCAGACCTGAACTTGACCCATGGCTGGGAACAGAGCAGCTGCTTTGAGACCTGCAGATCTGTCAGCAAGAAATAAATACTCACGTTTGTTTACCACTGAATTTTGGGGTGGTTTTATGCAGTATTACTGCAGCAAACACAGGTTGATACAAACTATGGAATGAGGGCAAGCAATTTTGTTTTAAGGAAGCAGGAGTGAAGTTTAAAAAATTAATTTCTCTCACATTTTATTAATCATATGATTCCACTTAGCTGCAAGGGAGGCTGAACGACATAGTCTGTAGTTGAGCAATCCTATGCCCAGTTTAAAAGAGGAGCTGTGGACATAAAAACATGCTCATTAGTCAGTAGAGAAATTCAAATTAAAACCATAGTGAGATGCTACTAAACTCCCACTAGAATGGCTAAAAATAAAAGAGTTGATCATACCATGTGTTGATGAAGATGTAGAGCAACTGGAATTCTCAGACACCACTTGCAGGAATGTAAAATTACAACCACTTAGAAAAATGGCTTGGCAGTTTCGTAGAAGCCTAAACATACACCTACCCTGTGGCCCAGACAATCCACTTCTATATATTTACCCAAGAGAATGAAAACATACGTCTGTACAAAGACTTGTGTGGAGGTAGCAACTTTATTTGTAATTGCCCCAAACTTGAATTGGAAACAATTCAACTTTCTCCATCAAGAAGTGAATGGATAAACAGAATGTGGTCCATCCATATGATGGAGGGAATTCCCTGGTGGTCCAGTGGTTAGGACTCTGCACTTTTACTGCTGAGGCCCCTGGTTCAATCCCTGGTCAGGGAACTAAGATCCCACAAACCTCATGGTGTGACAAAAAGCAAAAAAACACATGATGAACTACTACTCGGCAATAAAAAGGAATGAACTGTTGGTACACGCAGCAACAGGGATGAATCTCAAAATAATTACCATGAGCAAAAGAAGCCAGACAAAAGAGTACCTCCTGTGTGAGCCCACTTATGTAAAACTTTAGAAAATGCCATCTAATCTTTAGGAACAGAAAGATCATTGGCTGCCTGGGGATGAGGGCCATGGGAAGGAGGGATCAAGGAAGGGACTGACTGCAAACGGGCAAAAAACTACCTTTGGGGTGTTGGCTATAATCGTCTTGATAGTAGTGGTGGTTTCATGGGTATGTACACGTGTCAAACTCATCAAATCATGCGCTTTAAATGTATGCAACAAATATATGCAAAACATACAATATAAAATATTGTATGTCAGTAACATCTCATACTATAATAGCACAATACATGATATATATTTACGTGTTTATATAAAATATATAATAGCTATAGTTTATAATAGCTATAAAACAAAATGTAAAGCTCTTACTGTGGGGGGAGCAGAGGGTGGATGTTGGTGGACGGTGGGCAGTTTCTACCACAGAGGGGAGAAGCGGTACTTAGATGCCGAGGGCGGCGGTGGTTTCTGAAAGATGGTCTTGGGGCCTCCCTGGGGCTGACTCTTGCCCTTTCAGAGAGGCTTAGGGAGAGAGTAGGAGGGACCTGTGCCCCGTCCTGCATGGAGCCCTGGGAGGCAGGAGCCTTGTCAGCGTTCCCTGGGCCAGTGCAGGCGGAGGGGAGACGATGTGGCCAGGCTGGGGGAGAGGGTGGTGGTCAGGGGTACAGAGGACCTGAGACAGCCTCTCTCAGCCTCCGCCTGCCCCAGTGCAACCGGAAGAGCTGCAAGATTTTTAAGAGCCCTTGAAAGGGTATCTTAATCCAAACCCTCTAAGAAGCAGATGCCAGGACAAGAAGTTGTAGCAAACTGTACCTGTCCTCCGTTCCCTGGGCCCCAGGCTCACCACACTGGGCTTTGGCGTTTGGGGTGGGTGTTCAGGGTGGGAGAGCCAGGAGGAGGATCACCTTGCTTTGCACTTGTGTCGAGACTCTAAGTGGGCACCTCTTCCTCCGAGGTGGACAGGGGAGGCTCACCTGGCCTGGACCTTCACTCCGTTTGTGGGCAGAGCTTTCCGCTATATCCTTGACTCTGGGCTCAGCTGGTGCCTTGCTTTAGCCAATGGCCTGGTAATAGGTGCAACGCAAGCAGAGCCTTCACAAGCACTTGTGCATTGGGGCTTGCTCTCTTGTCACTTTTGTTCCTCCTTGTGATGAAGGAACAAAAGGTCATGCCCAGGTTAGCTGCTGGAGACCATGGGAGACAGGCAGAAAAGACCACACTTATCCCAGATCACTGACTGGCTGCAGATGGATGAGTGAGCTTAGCCCGAATCACTGGAGCCTGGTGCAAATCCTCAGAACTGTCCTACCAATACGCAGATGCCTAAGAAAATAATCCATTGGTGGGTTTCAGGCTACTACATTTTGGGGCGGTTTGTTACGCATAATAGCTAACTGATACAGTGTCCATACCTCTGATCCACACCCCTGCCTTGATTTGTCCACTCAGCTGGGAATATTTATTCCAGCAAAGCTGCCCCCTGTCTTGGCCCCTTCCTGAGCTCTGGGGACCTTCTGGACAGCAGAGGCCAGAGAAGGCCTGGCCTCACGTGTGCAGCTCTCACACCTCTGGGGAAAAGCGGCGGGGAGGGGGCAGCTGGTTCAATATGAGCCACTGCAGAGGAAGCTGGAGTCATGAAGGAGCAGGGAAGTGGTGAGGATGTGAATTCCACTCGGGGAAATGCACAACTTGATTACTACTCAACATTTGCAGTACCCAGATACTCTAATTAAAAGAAAAGGTCAATAGGTTAAATAAGTAACTTAATCAGAAAATTATGCAAAGTGCCACAAGTCAAACATATTACACAGGCCCTTGAGATCGATACGGTATGCAAATCGATCACCCGCGATCAGGACAGCACAGCGTCGGGGAGGGGAAAGTCAGCCCAGGAGGCTCAGGAGACCCAGCCTGAGCTGGGGAATGTGGGGACCTGGCACCCCAAAGTAGGTCAGTGAGGAAGATGCAGTCTTTCATCTGTAGACCAGGGAGGACAGCGTGGCATAGAGCACAGGTTTGGGGGCCCATGGCCCTGGGCTGGAGGCCCATCTCTGCCTCTGCTGAG
Organism: Tursiops truncatus; assembly: GCF_011762595.2. NCBI lineage: Eukaryota > Metazoa > Chordata > Mammalia > Artiodactyla > Delphinidae > Tursiops > Tursiops truncatus. Next base: position 68,766,178 of record NC_047041.1, on the reverse strand, counting down.
CTGTGTGGCCTTGGGCAAGCCATGTAGCCACTCTGAGCTTCACTGACAAAGCAGGGATGTTAATACTGGCCTCTCAAGTTAGGGGACGCCTCAATTATCAGCTCTGACCCTGAGAGGGGTGTGTGTGTGTATATCATGGGTCCAGTGAGATTTCCTTCCTCTCTGCCACCTGCCTTTCTTCCTCCAAAGCCTTGCAGCCAGATACCTCGATCAGAGACCAGCCAGAGGCCTTTAAATCCATTTAGAACACTGATTCTCAGCTGGGGGTGATACCTGTCATATCTGGAGGAATTGGGGGTTGTTACAACCCATTGGGGTGGGGGTGTGCTACCGACATCTAGTGGGTAGAAGCCAGAGGTGCTTCCTAAACACTCCGTGACACACAGGACAGCCAGCCCCCTCCGCGCCCAGAAAGAATTTTCCAGCCCCTATGTCCGCAGTGCTGAGGTTGAGAAACCCTGACTTAGGACTGAGTAGCTTCTGAGAGAGAGTGGGGCGGCTGAATCAGCGACAGCCTAAGAGGTGGCAAGAACCCTCTGGAGTGACGCAGAACCGAGTGACGATAGCCTGTCAGGGCTCCGGGAACCCCTGTGGGAGCTCTGACTAGTCCCGGCCCTTCAGCGGAGGTCCCCCGGGAGCCCCCGCCCCGGGCCTGTGAGCGAGATGACAGACTCACGGATGACAGAGCTTGCTGGGGCAGGATGACAGAGCTTGCTGGGGCAGTCCTGCCAGCTCGGCCCGGCCTTGAGACGTCAGGCCTGGCCTGGCCCTGGTGAAGGGGAGGCGGCCGTGGGGGGACTGCCCTGGCCTGGCATTCCCTTGCAGCCTGAAGGAATGTGGTAGAAATGGACCCTTATTTGGGCTTGTTTTTATCCCTCAGGAGTGTTAAAGTGGCCTGGCTTTTCCCAGGCTTTCTGGCTGCTCAAGGGAGGGAAGTGGGACCTTGGGGACCATCCCAGGCCTGGTGCAGAGAGAAGAGACCCAGCCCCCACCTGGGGTACAGAGTGGGAGGCCCGTGCTGCTGCTGGGGGCCTGGGAAAAAGCAAGGGGGTGGCTTGCCTCTGGAGCCTCCTCTTGGCACCTGGGCCCCCAAGGGTGCTCTCCCAGGGGAATGCTGAGCTGGAGACCATCTGGGTCCTTGAGGGGAAGGGACTGGAAGAGATCCATTCAGGGCTCCTTGGGGCCAAAGGCAGGAGACACGCCGCATGGAGAGGGCACGGGGCCGCGAGGGCAGGGAGCGTGGCTCTCTTCCTTCCAAGGGACCCTCAGTGTCTTGAGTCTCCTCCCACCAGATCTGGAGACCCCCCGGGCCTCTGAGATCAGAGGGTGTCACTGAAGACTGACGCCATTGACTCACGCCATGGGGTTCAGGTCTGGGGAAAAGAGCACAAGCGGTGGTGCGGATGGTCAGGCACCTTCCATATCCCCTTCCTCATGCTGAACATAGTCATCTCGGGCCTGCAAGCTTCCCTTTCCTGGTTCTCAGGCACAGGCCGTTGGAGCATCCCAGAGTCCTCCCCAGTGGTTGGGGAACTAAGGCCCATGAACGGTTAGGGTCATATCCAAGACCAAAGTGTGGGTCGATGGCAGAGCCCCAAACAGAGCCTAGGTCTCCTGACTTTATCCAATACGACCAGGTGACAACCTCACAGCTGCCTCTGCTCTCTTTTGTGCTTGGCCCGTCTCATGAAAAGCGGCCTTCTAAAAAGGACACTGTACTAGCCATCAACTGCACTGTTACAAATTACTCCAAAACGTAGCAGCTTGAAACTACAAACGTGTATCACCATGCAGCCCCTATGGGTCAGGAAACCAGGTGCACCTTAGTTGGGTCCTTGAAAATTCTCAAGGTCTCTGACAAGGACACGATTGGGGTGCCAGCTGGGGCTGCAGTCTTTTTAAGGCGCGATTGGAGAGGATCTGCTTCCCAGCTCACGCATGTGGCTGTTGACAGACCTTAGGATCTCGCGGGCTGTTGGCCAGAGATGCCAGTTCCTTGCCAAGAGGCCTCCCCACAGGAGATCCCAGCATGGCGCCTGGCTTCCTTCCGAGGGAGGGTGGAGAGAGGCCAGGGAGGGCCAGCAAGGCAGAAGTAGAATCTTTTTGTAACCTCATCTAGGAGTGACGTCCCATCACTTTGGCCATATTCTATTTGTTAGAAGTGAGTCACGAGGTCCAGCCCACACCCAGGGGGAGGGAATCACACAAGCGTGAACACTCGGAAGCGGGGCCTATTGGAAGCTGCTTGAAAGTCTGCTTCCCACACAGGCAGTCGGTAGAGAAGGTCTGATGGAGGCCCTATGGCTTCTCCCCTCACTTAATAGTTCATCTGCTTTCAAACTTTTAGGGGAAACCCTAATAAATATGACGATTAAAATGGAGCTGGAGCAGGGGTGGGGTCCTCTTCTCCCCTCCAGACAGGAACCTCAGCCTAGATTTTGAAACCTATCCAATGGAGGCAAAAGCCTTTGGTTGTGGGTCAGAAATGTCAGGTCCTAGGCCAGGCTTTAGGGACTCCAGGTAAGTCACTTAGTTCACAGATGGTCCTACCTGTAAAAGGAGGAGACTGGGTGGGGATTTCTGATGGAACATTCTCCCATATTGAAATTTTCCCCCACTCCGGGGACAGAAAACCCCCACATTCCCACACTCCCTCTGCCCTCCCTGGACTCCCACACCTGGAAGATGCCGGTGCATCAGGGAGGGGTAGTTGCATTCCTGGAGGAGTCCGGTGAGGGAGGGAGAGAGCTGACGCTGGCCTGGGGCCTCGGTACTGCCCAGGCAGCCGCCTTAGCCTAGCAGTGGCCCTGTGCTCCCTGCAGGTGGGAGGGACTGAGAAAAGTGGGAAGGCTCCTACGGAAGGTCCTACAAAGGGCAGGCTGTCCAAAATGGCCCCTCCCCCAAGATCCACAGCCCAGATCTGCTGCTTTTCCTCAGCCTGGCTTCCTGCATTTGCCCAGGTGGCGTTACCTGCTCAATCTCCTTATCCACACCTGCCCTCAGCCTGCCCTCCACCTTGCTAATTCCAAGCCAGCCTCATGGGCTGGAGCCAGTGTGTCCACAGGGTCTGGAACGGAGTCATTCGCCTCGGGGGCTGAGAGGGTGTGGACCTGGGCTCCTGCCTCCAGGCAGGAAGGTGCTGCTGACCCGCGGGCAGGGAGGCGGTGAAAGCCACTGCCTGGGTCTCAAATTCATTTCTAATTCACTTTCCTTCTGAAGTGGTTTTGAGCAAGTGTGATATCTGAAAAGGCAGCTGATGCAGGGCCCGTAAATAGTGCATCCGTGGGCTGTAATGGAGGGAGAGAGAGGGAGCAAAAGATGGATTAAGTGCCCACCATGGGCTTGGGGAAAAAAAACCTTTTGATCTCTCCCCACTGCACAATGCCCTGTTACCTTGTTAGCTTGCATCAGCCAGAGAGAGGATGTTTCTTATTGTGATTGCTGCAAATTGGCACCTGGCTCCCGGAGAACAGCTTTCTCCTGAATTAAGTAGAGTACCCGGCTCCATCCCGGGTGATAAGGACCTCCTATTAGTGGGTAATGTCAGCACAGAGCCGCCGCCATCTGCCTGCCTGCCTTGGGGACCCCTGGCTGGCCGCACCCTCTGAGCTTAGCCTCACAGGCCAGGTCAGATGGGGGCCCCTCTGCAGTGGCTCATCTTGCGCATCCCAGAGATGTGTTCATTGCTCCTGACAGATCTTCCTGATGGCTGCAGGGGGCCCACAGAGCAGCTTGGGACATGTGACGCTGACCTTGGAACTCATTGTCTTTCCCCCCAAACATGAGCTTCCTAGATTCTCCCTTTATTTACTTAATGAATTCTTTCAACAAATATTTACTGAGCACCTGCTATGTTCCAGGCACTCTGATGGGTGCTGGGGACACAGCAGTGAACGAGACAGAATCCTGCTCTCACAAGTTGTGCAGAGTAAAGTGCCACTGTCTCCCGCTGCCCATCTTAAACCCTGAGTCATCTTCAACTTCCTTTCCTTCAGCGTCCACGTCCAGGTGAGCCCCAAGTCTCCCCCCATGAGCCTCTCTCTTTGTAATGCAAGATACCAAAATTGATCTGTCTGCTTGTCTCTCAGCACCCAGGACCAAGCCCCAGCATCTCTCCCTTGAACTCCTGGATTACCCTCCTGTAGTAGTCTCCTATTTACTGCCGTAACAAATGACCAAAAACATGGTGGCTTGAAACAACACAAATTTGTTATCTTACAGCTCTATAGTTCAGAAGTCTGACACAGGTCTCACGGGCTAAATCAAGTTGTCAGCAGTGATGTGTTACTTCCTGGAGGCTCTGGGGTGAATCAGTTTCCTGGCCTTTTCTAGCTACTAGAGGCTGCCTGCATTTCTCAGTCCCGATGGACTGTGGAAGCTACACAGCAGGAGGCTGACTTCCCGTCTAGTCTCTGCTGTGCGCTGCTCAGCCTCCCAGACCGGGGCCTGGAACACAAGTTAGAGTACCGGTGAATATTTATTGAATGGGTGAATAACGATATTCACCATGTATTATTGTGTGAGAAAAAGAGCAAGATGCAGAAGAATATGTGCAGCTCTTAAGAAAAAACTCCTAATCGTGGGCAGAGCCACGTGCATGTTTTTGCAAATAGAGAAGTTTAGGAAATACCACATTTATTTATTAAAATATACTATTTCTGTATGCCAGAATTTTTAAAAATTTATTTATTTTATTTATTTTTGGCTGTGTTGGGAGGAAGGAGCACATTTATTGTAGTGATGACCTCTGGGGAGGGAAGTGGATGAGAACAGAGAGGAGGGTAACTTCTTCATCTTACTTCATACATTTCTGATTGAAAAAACATTTTTTTGTTATAAGCGCGTATAAGAGCTTTTAAAGGGAAAAAAAATAAAACTAAACCAAAGCACTGTCTTCCAATTGAATATGATCAAATGCCATAGAAAGTGAACAATATATTTTATTTATTTATTTATTTAATTTTTAAAATTTTATTTATTTATTTGTTTTGGCTGCATTGGGTCTTTTGTTGCTGTGCACGGGTTTTCCCTAGTTGCCGCGAGCGGGGGCTACTCTTCGCTGCAGTGCCCGGGCCTCTCATTGCGGTGGCTTCTCTTGTTGCGGAGCACGGGCCCTAGGCGTGCAGGCTTCAGTAGTTGTGGCTCGTGGGCTCTAGAGCGCAGGCTCAGTAGTTGTGGCGTGATGGCTTGGTAGTTGTGGCTCACGGGCTCTAGAGTGCAGGCTCTGTAGTTGTGATGCACGGGCCCAGCCGCTCCACAGCGTGTGGGATCTTCCCAGACCAGGGTTCGAACCCGTGTCCCTTACATTGGCAAGCGGACTCCCAACCACTGCGCCACCAGGGAAGCCCTGAACAATATATTTTAAATAAAAGCATGCCTCCTAAAGCCTTCCCAGAGGTGTCCTTTGTGTCCTGTCAGACCCTGAGTGTTGATCATGTGTCTCCGGTGACTAGCTGTGAGTGACCCTGCCGGGGCTGCACGGGGGTCCGTGAGGGATGGGTCTCCAGTCCGATCTGAGTGCTCCACCTCCCTCCTGTATCGCAGCCATGGTGCTTCCTCAGCTGGAGAACGCAGGCCGAGTCCCTGGGCCGGGTCGGTGTGTGTGTGTGTATGTGTGTGTGTGTGTGTGTGTGTGTGTGTGGGTGTGTGTGTGTGTGTGTGTGTCTAGGGGGTGGCGGTCAGTGGAGCTGCTGGAGTCTGGCCTGACTCTCCAGCCTCATCCCTCGGGTCCTTCCCTTACACCGCACGTGCAGGAACCCAGAGCCGTAGCCCTCTGCCATTTCTCCTTTCTAGGCCTTTGTACCTGCCGTGATTTTCACAAGGAAGGCTCTTCCCTGCTGTATTTACCTGGTGAATGTCTATGCACCCTTTAATACCTGGCTCCCCTGTGGAAGTTTCCATCAAGCCATTCCCGACTCTCCCTTCTCCCGCAGCAGAGCTGGCCCCTCCCCTCTCAGGGCACCTGCTGGAGAGGTGGTGTGAAATGGTTTGGGCAGAGCCTCTGGCTCCACACTGCCTGGTTCTAAACTCCAGCTCCAGTACCTACTAGCTGTGACTTTGGGTGAGCGACTTCAGCTCTGAGGCTCTGTGTCCCATCTGTGACATGAGAGATGATACCCACTCGTAAGGCGGTGGTGCCCTTTAAAGGGGGTGACCTATCTGTGGCTCGCAGCTCCAAGCCCGGTACCTGGAGGGGCTCCATAACAGGTACTCCTCAGGTCCCTGTGGCTCAGTCGATACATCAGGGCTCGCTGCCTCGGAGAGCCAGGAGAGCTTCAAGGAGGAAGCATGTCTGAGCTGAGCTCTAAAGGCAGGAAGATGACTCCAGCTGGTGGGTTGTACCAGGAGCTTTAGCTTCAGCCATGCGCCATGGGCCTCCAGAAAAGTGGAGTCATGGAGGAAGGGGCAAGCCCAGTGGCCCAGAAGACCAGAGGCCCGGGAGTCAGGCCAGTTCCCAGCTGGAGGGACGTGAGGACTCGCAGCCTTTGTGCTACTTCAGTCCAAGCTGTTTGGGGTTTGGCGCGAACACACAATAGTGCCTGAAGAGGTGGCTGTGATTTTCCCCTGGAGCTCTCAGATGTCTTGAAATTGGTCTGAATAATTTTTTCCCCTCAAATTGTTCAAAATGTTCTGTTTCTGGCCCGCACGCTCCGGTTTCCCGTTGCTTCATGGAAAGGATCCTGGGGCAGACTTGGAGGTCTTGGGGAGTGCAGTGAGTCAGGGCACCCCCATCCACGCACCCTGCTTCTCTGCCAAGCCCGCACCCTGGGGCCGGCGGGGAGGGTGGCTGGGGGGACACTAATGGGCTGAGCTCTGAGGCCCCCCTGCCCAGGCTGCGCTACAGGCCCAGGGCAGACCAGCAGGGGCTGCTGGGAGTCCAGCCAGCTGAAGCCTGATACCTGGCTCTTGGCTCCATGGGTAGCCGCCCAAGAGGGTGGGAAGGAGACGTGGGCATTCTAGGGTGGCCCGGCTTGGGGGAGGCTCTGTGGCTCTGTTTATGTTGGCTTCGGTGGAGCAAGGGTGAGGAGCTGCTGATAGCATCTCAGGCCCAGGCAGCCTCCAGAGAGATAGGGCTTGTGCTTCTCCAGCATGGGTGGGCTCACACCCACACACACCCACACACCCACACACCATTCGTCCACTAGCCCCCCCGAGACAGACGCTCACATGCGGACATTCCAACTCAGGAGGAGGCATTAAGGGAAGGGGTGTGTGTAGGGAGCAGGGGTCCAGGCCAAGGGAGGCAAGGAGTCTCTCAGAAAGACTGTGACATCTGGGGCGGGACACAGGGATGTGCGTGCTGGAAGGCCAGAATGCTCTGACTATAGAAAAGTCCTTGCATACTCCCTCCCAGATAGCGTATGGTTCCCAGAGCCCTGTGGGTCTTAAATCAGGACTCCCTTCTCTGCTGCCCCATGACAGCCAGGGCCACCGTCTTGCGTTGTACACTGCAGGGACACCATCCACACTGAGTGCTACGGGACTCCCGTCCCTGGAGTTCAGATGCTATTCACAGGGGTGTGCTGTGAAAGTGCCCACCCCACTGGGGGGTATGGGACCAGGCGGCGCTGAGGCCCCTCAGACTGGCGAAAGGCCGCCGTGGGGAAGGGGACGTTAGCTTCCTCTGGGCTTGCAGAACCTGAGGCTTCTGAGTCATCCTGCAGATGCAGCTCAGGAGTTTGTTTTACTGTTTCTTGTGGAGGCGGGAGGGGTGACGTGGGGAGAAAGGTCTTCTCCGTTGATGCTGATAACCAGTGTTACTAGGTCTCCACGAGGTGACATGTCCACGGTGGCTTGGAGCAGTTACTGTCCCTTCATGTCCCTCCTCGGACCAAACACACACAGGCTTCTGATTCAGGCCTGGCTTCCATCTTGCAAACACAGAAACTAGCTCTGGCTTATTTGGGTAAAATGGAGATGTATTAAATGGTGTTGGGAAATTTGCGGAATCTCTAGGCCAGAGCTCCTGGCCTGGAGGTCCCTCAGCCAGGAACAACCCCCCAAATCGCTTCTCAGAACTGACGGGGCTGGGAGAGCCCCGAGGCCGTCACTGCAGGGCGATGACACTGCCGTCAGCACTATGTCACTGCCAGCACCGGTACCGGATGTCCCAGAACCTTAGCCCCAGCTCTTCCGGAAGCTGGGCGCGGCGGCTCCTGCACCCTTGCTGGAAGGGGCTCCAGGCCGTGTTGGCTTTGTTGTGTCATTTCCTTTCAATGCAAAGGTTCAAAGTTTCATGCGGGTGAGTCGGGTCAACAGAATGAGGTCACGGGCTTGAGCTTTGGCAGCAAGGAGGCTGGGAAAGCTTTGGTGGCCAGGGGTGGGGTGTGCTTCTGGCTTCCATACAGAGAGCTGGTCCCCAACCAGGACCCGGAGTGGGGAGTCCCGCAAACACACAGATGTGTGCGAAGGCGACAGACAACCGCTGCAGAGGTGTGCAGAGCCCAGTTCCAAAGAGCAGCGCGGAGGTCTTTTTCTTCCTTGTCTCTTCCTTTATCTCTCCCAAGAGTGGGACAGTCAGCCGGGAGCCACAGATGCCTCAGCTTTTCTTCATTTCCATGCAGCTCCTCTACCAAGACCTGCAGTCAGGCACCTTCTTTACCCTGGAAGCCACTCATCCCAACCCTCCCGACTCTGCTTTTTAATTTTATTTATTTTTTTGAGAACTTGGGCACCTCCCAGCTTTGAGCGGGTGCAAGGACGGCTCATCTCTGATCCCTTCCTGCAGCTCAGAGGCGGCCACGGGGTCTGTCTGAAGTGCCTTCAGAGCTGCTGAGCTGCCGCTGGCTCCCTCCCTGGATGACACCGACAGCACGCACACCTGGCCCAGGTGAACATTCATCTCTCCCGAGGATAACACAGTCTGGTCTTACGTGGAGAGTGGCTATTTGCCCTGTTAGCTTGGCTTTGACCCCTGTGCAGTGCCTTGTGTCCAGGACGGACCCTTCCCTCGCTGGCTCACGTAAGGAGAGTCAGTGCTCTGGCTGGGCATGAGTTGTTCTGTGTCTGGTGGCGTGGCTGGGGCGCATGGGGGGCGTGGCGTGGAATTGAACATCCCCCCTCCTGAAGCCCCCAGTGACATGGTCTTTCCTCTCAGTTATCTCACTGTTCCACCACACAAACTAATGTTGTTTTTTTAAACAACGTATTAATGTATTTTAAATTTCGAATAGAAATGTCCTTGCTGTTTTTTATTGTAAAAGTAATGCATACTTTATAAAAATTCAAGCAATATATAATTCTGTAAGTTAGAAACTGGAGAGTTTTCTTATATGGAACTTAGATAAACATTATTAAAAGGTTTTTTTTTTTAATCTACATATATGTGTACTTATATGTGGAGCTAAGGCTGAAATGAGTGTGTGCATGGAAAGAGATCCCAATACCGTGTTGATTTTAAAAAGTCAGTTGACGGGAGAGTCTGCCTTGCTTCACACCTGAAGCAAGGTGAGCTGGGAAGACTGTCCACTGGATGCCCAGCCTCAGGATGGGCTGTTCCCACCTAGGCTGACTGGTCAGGCACAGAACTGAATGAAGCTGGGCCTGAGCATCAATTGCTCTTTTGGGCACAGTTATTCCTGGGGTCCAGTAGCCAGCAGGGCCGGGGATCGCCACTATGGTCACCCCCTATGGAAGGAGGTGAAGAGGGGAGAGGGCACACTGACTCTGAGGGGTCTGGCCCTGGGTCCCCCCAGCACACCTAGTCCCCTGACCAGATTGCCCGGGGGGAGGAGCTGCTCTTCCCTGGGGATCCAGAGGAGGAAATGGCTGGGCCTGTTGGCCTCCTAGAGCGTATGGTCCGCACAGACATTCACAGCTCCAGAGGCCAACCTGGGATGTTTCACGGGGGCCTGGGGCAGGACGGAAGCAGAAGGGTAGCAACTGCTCGTTGGTTAGTGCCCAGCTGGCCTCTCCCCAGCTTCCCACTCAACAGTCACTGAATGAACCTCTGCAGAATGAATGAATGAATGGAAGGCACACGTCCCCCCGTGGGTATCGTCTTCACTGGCTCTCATTGTATTTCTGAGCCTCCCGGCGTCTCCTCAACCTGTCCCATTTCGGGAAGTAGGCCAGTCCCTAGGAAATCACAGTCCTAGCCTCATGAACCCTGGCCTTCTGAGGAGGCTGGCCCCACTGAGGTCACCTGTCCTGTCCTCTCCTGTGCAGGTCTCTGACCTGTGATTGTAGCTCTGTGAGGAGAGACTTTTCCAGACCCAGCTCCCCACCAGGGACGTGACCACCTGCCCAGCGCAGAGAGGGAGCCTGCTCTCTGTGAAGGTGTGTGAGCAGGCCAGCGACCTCGAGGTGGCAGGGCTACCTCTGCCCTGGTGGGGAACCCCCCCCCCCTTCATGGTCAGGGCTGTGGTGGGCTGGGGAGAAGGACATCTCTCACAGTCTTGGGGTCTCAGGTGGATCCCCAAGGTTTCCCACTTGTTGGGGGAGGGTCTCCAGGTTCCCTGCTCACACCCCTGGTCACCCTTCCCTGGTCTCGCTCAACAAGTCTAGTTGCTCTCCCTCCGCTCCGCCCTTCCCCTCCCTCCCCCCACGCCCGTCCCCATGGCTCCCAGAAGTAGGACCCAGGCCACCAGCTGCAGCCTGTCCAGGTTTCCTATCGGATTATGAAGCTTAACATTTTTGTGAAGGAAGAAGAAAGCCTTCCCTCTGGGAAGCGATAAGAACATTCCATCCTCCTCTGGCTCCAGGGAGCCTGGGAAGCAATCACCAAAGGGAGAGCGAGTCCCCAGGGACAGGCTCCCCGGCAAGGGCAAGGCCACCCTCTGCTGGCTCCCCTTCCCCTCCTCCCTGCATCCTCCCCTCCGCAGGGGCCCTGGTCTTGCCTGTGGTCAGCCAAGGGGACCCTGGGGCAGTGGGCCTGGGGAGGAGGGCAGGCCTGAGGTCCCTGGAACCAGGTCCCCCTAGGTAGTGGGCTTCTTCCCAGCCTGGAGCTGCCCCTGGGAACCTTGGGCACTAGCTCCCTTGAGGGCTAGTTGTACAATCTAGGTGGTAGGGAGTTTCCACCAAGAGGAGCCCCAGAAGAGATGGCCATGGGGGGGGGGTTAGTTATCAGTGGGCAGGTGATAGGTCACCTGGGTCACCTAGGGGATGACCTAGACCCATGAGGTGAGAAGCTGAGCCAGTCACTTAATGCGTTGGGGACCTGCGAAAAGCCCTGTGGTTGGCATGGTGATGAGAACTTTGCCAGTCAATGCTCCCTCCACCCACTATCGCCTCCCTGTGTCCTTCCCTCTCCCTTTCAAGGACAACATTCACTAAAGCCCACTGGGCGCCCCGTGCTGTAAGAAAGAAAAGGCTGGGCTGTACCTCATGCCTTGAACAAGGAGAACACACTGCTGCCTCACAGCCTTTGCGCTTCTCTTCCCTCAGCTTTTCTTCCTTCAGAATCCACGTCCCTTCACTTACACGAGGTCTTTGAACATTACCCTCAGTGAGGCCTCCCTTGCTTCCTTCTCTAAAATGGCAACCCACCGTCGCCCACAAGAATTCCCATCCCCCTTCTCTTAACGTTCACTACTATATAATATATACTTTATTTACTTATTATACTTCTTGTCAGTGTTTTCCCACTAAATTGAAGTTCCAGAAGACAGGAATTATTCCCCCCCTCCACGTTGCTTCAGTGACTGGAAGAAAGTCTGGGACAGAGCAGGCTATATGGCTCGGGAACCTGGCCAGAGGCACGGGGTGCCCTGCGCCAAAGGCAGGGGCCAAAGTGGGGGGTTGGGCTTTGAAGAGAATGTAATGAAGAGACTATTTACAGACCGGGCGCATAGTTAAGGGGAACCAACAAGGTGTGAAGCGCCCCAGGGCTGGTTCCAGCAGGGCCCTTACCAGCCCCACGTGGCAGAGAGCGGCTTCCAGGATGCCGCTGGACAGAGCAGGGCCCCTGCCCAAGTGCCGCCTGGCCGGGCAGGAGTCTCCCTCTGCTCTTGCCATTTGGTCTCCAGAAGACAAGGAACAAGGGCTCCTGGATAATGCAGTCCAGGTCAGGCCGCTGGGAGCAGGGTGGGGTAGCACCTGGATCCGGAGTACCTTGAGAAGACGCACACATGACAAATACGTGTGAAATAAGTGAATGACTGCCCTTAAGAAACCCACGTATCGTGGAGAAGAAACGTTCATTCTTTCACTCATTTCCCTCATTCATGTATTTATTCGTTCGTTCATTTAAGGCAGAGCGAACGAGCCCTGGGTGGGTGTTAGGATCCATCAGAGAGCAGGGCAGAGACAGTCCCAGCTCCCCGCCAAACCCACCCACAGGAGGGCCTTGCTGAAAAGAGGGGCACAGAGGGCAGGTGTCAGGTCTTCACACACCTGCCCTGTTCACAGCTTACAGCGTGTACACCTGGGTGGAGGTGCACTGGGCCCAGTGCAGGAAGGGGCAGGTAAGAAATCCTTGGGTTCCTTGGGGAACCTGTTAAGTCAGGCCCAATCGGGTAGAGGCACTGGGTGGGGGGAGACATCATTTGTCATTTGTTTTTCTAAACCCTGGGGATTTGAAGCTCGGTGAAGAGGAGGTCACCGAGAAGGGCAGCTTGCGGGCCCTTTAATCCTGCTGTCACTCACGCCGGGGAGCACTCCCTGTGCCAGGGCTCCAGCACTTGACCTCCCTTAATCTCTGGGACTGATGGCCCTGGGAAGTTGTATTACTATGCCCATTTGACTGTGGAGGGAACGGAAGCACAGAGAGGTTAAGTAACTTGCCCAAGATCCCACAGCTGTTAAGTGGTAGAGAGGTGATTTGAACCCTGGCAATTGGTGTCTGGAGCCTACACTGCCGTCCTTTATGCAGAGACCTCTGATGGAAGGTCTGTTACGGGGGAGGGTGGCATCACAGATCTAGAGATCTGGGGAGACTGGTGGTGATTCTCCGGCCCATCTGGGGAAGGGACCCTCTGCAGGAGCAGTCCTGGGTGGAGGGGACTTGTCAGAGACCAGGGGGGGCTCCAGGCTGGGTGTTCCTTGTGGCAAGGTGAGGCAGGGCTGACGTGAGTCCCAGGCGCGAGAAGCCAGCCTGCACCTTCGTCCCTGCTGCCACCCTCTCTTTCTCTCATACCTGTCCTGGGGCAGCTCCTCCCGGCCACCCAGCCCGATGACCCACCCTTGCCTGAGTGTTCTCCATGCAGTATGTTTCTGGAACTCAAACATTGTCATGTCACGTCCGCCGCTCCTGACCTTTCAGCAGCTCCTGTTGGTGCCTGGATAAAAATTCCAACCTTCTCCCCTGGGCTGCAAGGCTCTACATGACCTTCCCTGTCCACCCCACCAGCCTTGTTTCTGGCCATTTTCTCCTTGACTTCTCCACTCCAGTCCCCAGGCCTTCTTGCTGGTTCTAGAACACACCATGTCATTCTGGTCTGGGGACCGTTCTACTTACTGTGTCCCGTGCAGGGGATACTGTTCCCCCAGAACCTCAAAAGCCTCATTTCTTCAGGCATTTCAGTTCAAAAGTCATCTCTTGAGGCTTTTCCTGAACACACCAGCTGCATGCATGTCCCTCCCCTCACTCAGCCCCTATTCATCCCTTTATCTGAGGGATTATTTATTTTCTGTCCGGGCTTTATCACGGTCTGAAATTATCTTTTTTATTACATTTATTTCGTGTCTTTCTTCCCCCATTAGAATAAAGGCTCTTGAGAGAAGGAAATTTGTATTTTGATTAATGCCGTATCATCAACGCCTAGAACAGTGTCCGGCATACAGTATATGTTAAATAAATAATTCTTGAATCCGAACTTGCTCTGCTATTTCTCAGCGGGGCCTTCGGACACGCTGATCCTTCCACCATTTTCTTCATGCAGCTTAACTTCAGTGAACTTTGGTTCTGAGCTCAAAGGCCACTTCTTCAGGGAGCCTTCTCTCCCTTGCCACACTGGCCTGTGTCCCCAGACCCTGCACATCAACCCTCTCAGAGCCCTGGACTTCCATTGTTGCATCTCACTCTTGCCCTTACTAGGTCAACGTCTGTCTCTCCACTAGAGAGTAAACTCCATGAGGGCAGGGACTGTGCTGTTTTGTTTACTTCTGTATCTCTTGTGCTTTGCACAGAGCCTGGCACACAATAGCTGCTCCAAGGTTATGTGTTAAATCATTGAAGGGGCAGCTGGGGCCCTCAGGTGGCCATGAGAGTGAGGGCATAGGTCGCTTCCAGCTGCTTCTACCTTGAAAAGTCTAGAAAGCCCCGTCAGGAATTTTCACAATCTTTTCAACCCACCCATAGGTAGGAATTGTGATCTTCCCTTATAGACAGAGACAGGGGCTTGGACAGATTAAGGAAACTCCCCAAAATTACACATTTGAGAGCAGCAGATCTGGGACTCAAACCTAGGCCTCCTGACCTGTGAGCTTTTCCCTGGGGTCCCTTGGAGAGAGTAAGCTGCAGGGTAGATTCCAGGTAAGGTGGCAGGTACCCCCTCCCCCAGGTTCTTCCTCTCCCTTACAAGTCTGTATTCGTTTTCTATTACTGTATAACAAATTACCCCAAAACTGTGCCTGGAAATAACGCTAATTATCTCACTGTTTCCGTAGGTCAGAAATCTGGGTGCCGTTTAAATGGGCCCTCGGCTTCAGGGTCTCTCACAGGCTGCAGTCAAGGTGCTGGCTGGCGCTACGGTCACCTGAAGGCTCACCCAGTGAAAGATCCACTCCGTGCTCACTTGTGTGGCTATTGGCGAGATTCCATCCTTGCTGGCTGTTGGCCAGAGACGGTCGCCAGTTCTTTGCCACAGGGGTCTCTCCAACACGGCAGCTCACTTCATCAAAGCAAGCAAGCTGGGAAGGCAAGAGAGAGCCAGAGGGATGGAAGTCAGTCTTTATAATTTAATCCTGGACACGGCCTCCCAGCACAGTCTGCTGTATTCTGTCACGAGGACAATGTACCTAGGTCCAGCCACACCCAGAGGAGGGGATTACACGAGGGTATGAACACCCGGCGGGGTGGGGGGCGGGGAGAGAGGGTCACTGAGAGCAGCGTCAGAAGCTGCCACCACACAGCCCGTTCTCTTTTGGCTGCTCTCAGATCACAGATTTCTGCAGGGCAGCTGATGTCCCGCCACAAGCACCTGTGAGGGTGCTGCACGCATTCATTCATTTATTGTCTCATTCGTTTGACGTACATTTACTCCCTACCTACTGTGTGCAAAATCTTGATTGCTGGAGTGACAAAACTGAATGAGGCTCATTTCCTGCCTTGAAAGAGACATATTTGTAAAGGAAGAAGTGAGATTTAGCGTCTGCTCATGGAGACTCTGAGAAAGAATGGGGCTAATGCTCATTTAGCACTTACTGTGTGCAGGCATCAGTCTAAATGCTGTATAAGTATTACCTCTTTTAATCCTCACAGCAACCTGTGAGGTGGCTACTATTATCATCACCCCCATTTTATACAAAAAGAAGCTGAGGATTAAAAATGGTGAACTGTTTTAACTACTTGCTCAAGGTTACACAGCTGGCGAGGCAGGGCTGGGGTTCCACCTGGGCAGTCTGGCTCCTGAGTCCACACATTTCGTCCCTGTATCATCTTGTCTCATGCAAGACAGGCTCCGTGGGCTGAGCTTGCAAAGGAATGACAGGTGTCAGGGGCCAACCTTGGGCCCAGTTTTCTGAGAGCAGTATACAGACAGATACTTTTCCACGGGCCTTGGTGAAGCTACCTGCTGGCTTATCTGGGGTGGGAAGAATGGCTGGGAAGCCCAATCGGCAGGCTGGGGACGAGAGTTGTTTTGGTTTAAAAGATTGACATTTTAATAAACTGCTCTTAATTAACAGCACTTTGAAATTCTGAGTGGCGTGCTTTCCATCTTAAAACAGGCAGGCGGGTGGCTTCTTAGAGAACGCGATGCTTGTGGGTGATCTCCCTTTTTGAAACAAACCCAGACCCTCCAGTCACAATTTATTTTTCATTCCAAAAATGATCTTTACTAAAAAATGTTGCTTTGGTTTGAGCGAATTAGAAGTCCTTATTACACAGGCAGGCGCTTCAAACAGTGCCCGGCTCGCCGCGCCGGCTGTGGCATCAAAGACTCGGCTGGAATCTCTGATTACCACCCAGGCTGTGGGCCACTAGGGAGAAGGCGGCATCTGAAGTGGAGCCCTGGCTGCGGGACCAGTGGGCTCAGGGAGTCCAGAAGCCGGGTGGCCTCCATGCCCGGCTCGGCACCTCCTTGATTCAGGGGCTTGGAGGGGGTGCTGTGGGCAGAAGGGATGGAGAACGGCATGGTTGCCCTTGCTGATCACTTACCGATGTCCCAGATGCAAGAACTTTACGTGAATTGTCTTATTTAAAATTTCCAACAGCCGTCTACAATAATTGTTGCAAGGGTTTCAGAGGGCTTCATAAACACGACTGCTCTTTCCCTCACTTGCTCTGAACCAGCTGAGAGATAAGGCAAAAGCGCGGGGCAGGGCTTCCTTGGTGGCGCAGTGGTTGAGAGTCCGCCTGCCGATGCAGGGGACACGGGTTCGTGCCCTGGTCCGGGAAGATCCCACATGCCGCGGGGCGGCTCGGCCCGTGAGCCATGGCCGCTGAGCCTGTGCGTCCGGAGCCTGTGCTCCGCAAGAGGAGAGGCCACAACAGTGAGAGGCCCGCGTAACGCAGGAAAAAAAAAAAAAAGCGCAGGGCAAATAAGAGATCAAATATGGTGCTTACCACTGATACGACGCTTACTACTGACACTAAATATCCTGCTTACCACTGAGAGTAAAGCTGGTATCTGCAGGCAAGTGGCTTTCTGATTCTGAAGCTCACAGTTATTCAGTTCCTTTCCCAGACACAGGCACACGGCGCTGGGACAGGCTGCATGGGGAGGGAGTGGGGCAGAGCCCTGACCTCTAAATTGTTGAGAGATAAAATGCATGTTCTCTGCGGGCAAGCCACCTCCTCAGGTAAAGAGAGATGCTGAGGGAGCTTGGCCACATTAGTCCTACTTTGACCAGTCAGAGAATTCCTTCTCACTTTCTGAGGTCGAGCGATGGCAGAGAGAGGGGTCTGTGGGTCCCTCCATAAGCAAGGAAACATCATACCTCCCCTCCCCCTCTGCCTCCCGGGCCCTTGGTATTATTTTCTTTGTTCTACAGATAGGGAAGGAGCTTCTCGGCTGCCCAGTTGGGAGGAGGTGAAGCTAACATTCATACTGCTCGGTCTGATTCTATCTCCCACTGTAGACTTTGAGCTCCTCAAGTTCAGGGCTGTGTCTCACTCATTTAGTGTCCGTAGGAGTTGGCACAGGGTCCGAGCATCAGGCAATGTCTTTGAAGGGAACAAAACAGATTCACCCTTTCACTCAGCAACATGCATTATCTCTACGTTAGGTGCTGATCTCGCTGTCGGTGGCATTCAGCCGGTGTAGTGGGTGAATTGTGGCCCCCTCCCCAAAAAGATGCGTCCACGTCCTGGTCTCTGGCACCTGTGAATCTGACCTTATTTGGAAGAAGGGTCTTTTCAGATGTCATCAAGAATCTTGAGATGAGATCATCCTGGGTGGGCCCTTTTAAATCCAATGACTACTGTCCTCGTAAGAGACAGAAGAGGAGGCAAGAGAAGAGGAGAAGGCATGTGAGGAAGAGGCAGAGATTGGAGTGATGCGACCGCAAGCTAAGGAACACCGGGAGCCTCCAGAGTCTGGAAGAGGCAAGGAAGGATTTTCTCTTAGAGACTTTGTGGGGAGCACAGCCCAGCTGGTACTTCTGGCCTCCAGAGCCACGAGGGAATAAATTTCTGTTGGTTTAAGCTCTCCAGTCGGTGGTCTCAAAGTACCACCCAGGCAGCCCTAGGAAATGACTGCGCTGGCACTGGAGGACAGAAAGATGGCTTGGCCCTTTCCCCCCGCTCCTGACATGCCTGGGGGATGGCGGCTATCTCATTGGGACCTGGGTCTGAGCCACTTTCCTCTGGAGGTGCTAGCTCCCCCTGGCTCAGGCATGGAGACAGGAAGCCTCTCAGCAACCTGGACATCATTGTGCACAGCATGTTACCGAGTCCAGTAAAAGTAAGTGAAAATGAACAGCCATGCACGCACATGGAGGACCCCTCAAACCAAACCAGGCCATGGAGACACGGCGGCCGGAGTGTCTGGTTAAAGGCTGGTGGGTTTTCCCTGTAGCCCTGGCTGTTGTGATCTATTGGTGTCCAGAAAGGAAGGTCAGAGAATTGCCAACTGTTTTTGAGGGGACTTCAGGAGCCACCAGCTTTGTTCGGTGTCATTCTTACCGAGGAGACATCCAGCTGCCGTCTGGCTGCCTCAGAGTCCAGGCGGCGTTAGCGCCCCCGTCCCCAGCCGCGGTACTGCCGTCAAAAGCGCTTCCCTGCATAGCACCCACATCTGCCTCTCCATGATATCTGCTTTCACAAACGGAGAAATTGAGTCTAGGGTCATGTGTATAGTATGTGCTAAACTGAGTATTCTGAGAGACTAGAGAACCTCAACTACCTGCCCTGGCAGTGAAAGGAATCAAGCAAGGGTGTGTGGTGGTCACCACCGTGCTCGGAAGCCTCATTGTTGATTATTATAACAAGCCTTGTCGTAACTGATCCAGGGCTTAGCTGTGGTCCCTGGAAGACCAGGGAGGTTACCCAAAGTGGTGGCTTTCTCTCTGCACCTCTGTAGATGCATGTATTTGGGGTGGGATTTTGTTCTGAATACTTCCTGAGTTTTGGTCTCCTGGGTCCACCCGCAGCAAGGATTCTGTCTGATGTGGACGATTCATCTAACACCGGTTGGCTCTTTCGTGGTAACCTTGGACATACTACATATCAATACATTTTTCAATACAAATGCAGTTAGGGGGATTGGGAAGATAAGGATTGTATTTAAGCCTGAATTCCAGTAAGCCAGTCTCCCCTCTGTCCAGCTGGGCTGTTGGGTTGGTTACACACAAGGAAAAGGAACAAATACCACTTGATTATGAGCTGGGCCATGCCTGATGCCTCCCCATGAGAGGCCTGCTGAGGCAGGGGTGGAACATTGGCGGGACCTCTTTCCCTCCATCTGAGCTCAGATCTGAACCTCACCACCAGCCAGGCACCCCTTCTGCAGCAGGGGGTGCCCTACAGCAGAGCGTTACCCTTCTGCAATGAGATGAGCATCGTATGGAGAACGTACACCAACACCCCGATTTCTTTATCAAGACGGTCTTGCTGGGGAAAATGTCAGCCGAGCGAAACAGTGTGCTTAGTGACACGGTGCTCTTGCATTCAGGCGCGGCTCCTAATCTCGTTGCAGACCAGTGAAAACCAGTTCACAGACTGACCCTGGTCCATGGACCACATGTTAGCGGCACTCTGTAGCACATGTAAGAAACGCAGAGAAGAGTTGCAGGACCTGCCCTAAAGAGTGGCAGCCATCGGTCCCCTACCAATCCTGCCAAGAAGCCACAGGAAGCAGAGAGAGAGGCCCCGTGGGTGTCAGGTCTCCCCAGGCAGTGACCCTGCTGATCAGGAAACGCAGCCCATCTAGCAGATTAGGAGATGTCCTCTTGGTGACAGGAGTGAGGAAGAGGCTGCTTGGAGGGATGAGGGGAGGGATGAAGGCTTTCCCTTCCCCTACAGAGATTTCTTTCATTTGCACCATAAAGCCTTAGCAACAACAAATGACCTGGCAATCGAACTGCCACACTTAACATCTTCTTACCTTTTACAGCTCTTGATAAATGTAACAGCAGAAGGCCTGTAGGCATCCTCCAGCCTTCCCAGAAAATGTGAAGTTTTGTTTCCAGGGTGCCAGGACACAGGTTTTTGGATTGGCAGGGTCCCGGGGAAGGATGAGATGAGCATATCTAAACCAATTCTTTCGCTCATCAGAATCTTACTATTCATTGACCTGAGGCCAGAGGGACCAAGAGAGAGGAGAGAGGCCTGGGTGGGCTCCCCCTGCCACCGACCAGAGTGGTCAGCCTTTAAGGGGTTGGGATGCTTGGGCTTGTGTCCTGAGAACACACCAGGGACACACTTGGGGTTTGGGGTCCTGTTACAGGACAGACCATGCTGTGAGGAGGCCAAGAGCGAGAAGACAGAGGGGTCCTGGGGTCGCCTTGAGCTCTCACCTGTTTGCACTTGAGCTGATCTTGAAAGGGTCCCAGAGAGGACCCAGGTTGCCAACCTGCTGAGGAATGAGCGTGAGTTCTCAGGGAAGCCTCAGAAGGAAGTGGCCAGGGCAGGGCTCTGCCTGGACAGCGCTTGGCAACCCAAGGAGTGCAATTAAACAGATTCTAATACAACACTTACCTCCCAGGCGCCTCTTTTGTGGTGGGCTCTGCGGGGGAGAGCTGAGTGGAGCACACCCGCCTAAAGCAATACTAATGAGAGCTAATACTAAGCGTTTACTCACGCAGCGCTTCTGCCCCGAGCTGAACGCGCATTATCTAATTTAGTCTCCCGGCACTCCTCAGAGGAGGTGCTGTATTATCTATCCCCTTTGCCAGTTTCAAAAATTGAGACTTGGTGACCTGCCTGAGGTCCCCAGCTGGTGATGGTGGAGCTGGGACTTGACCTCCACAGTCAGGCTCTAGATCAGTGGTTTTGACCTTGGTGGCCCATTTGTATTACCCGGAGAACTTTTAAAACATAACCATTTCTAGATCTTTCCCTAAAGCAATAAAATTAGAATCTCTGAGGGTGAAGCCAGCCATTGAGGTTTAATAACTTCACCCCAAGACTGTGTGTGTTCTGCCGGTACTGGGAACCTTGTTTCCAGAGCCCACGGACTTAACCACTGTGCTGCACTGCACCAGCCCTGCTCATCTCCACCGCAGCCCCTAACACAATGCATCATGAGGACCCCTGAGCTTTTGCTTTTTCCCACTGGACCATGCTGGCCCCAGATGGCAGCTTGCACAGAGGTCTCTGACACAGGGCGGCCCATTACAGTGTCATAAAAGAGGTCCCCTTCCAGCAGGGAAGAATCAAAGACAGCTTCATGCTGAAGGCAGGAGATGTGGGGGAAGAGTTCGAAGTTGGAGAGGCTGCTGGGAACTTAGCAGGTGCCTCAATCTTTGTTCATATGAACTCGATTCCCTAGGTACTGGGGAGCCAAGGAGGGTTTTTGAGCATGGTAGTGACCCCATCAGAAAGCCATCCACTTGCTGAAGCCGCTGCAGTTCCTGCTATACCCTGTCACCCCAGGGGGAGGCTGGGAATTGGAGTTTGCTGAGGAATTCACTGAAAACTTAGAGTGTAAACACATTACCGGGAAAAACCATCTTCTTACTTCTGCCCACCTCCGTGTCCACACTTGCAATGCCAAGGTCCCCCAGGCCACAATCCTCTTGACCTTTGTCCCCACAATTTATTCTGCCTGGAATGCTCTTCTCTCATCATCACCCACATAAATACATTTACATTTATACTTCAAAACCCGCTCCCAGGGGGAAGGGTGAGCTGTGACAGGACGAGAGAGAGGCATGGACATATATACACTAACAAACGTAAGGTAGATAGCTAGTGGGAAGCAGCTGCATAGCACAGGGAGATCAGCTTGGTGCTTTGTGACCGCCTGGAGGGGTGGGATAGGGAGGGTGGGAGGGAGGGAATTGCAAGAGGGAAGAGATATGGGAACATATGTATATGTATAACTGATACACTTTGTTATAAAGCAGAAACTAACACACCACTGTAAAGCAATTATACCCCAATAAAGATGTTAAAAAAAAAAAAAAAAAACCGCTCCCAAAGCTTATGAACCATCCCAAGGTAGACTTAACCCCTTTCCCTCAGCTCTCCTATAGTTCCAGGGCTGTGCAGATCACGCTGCCATGGTAATTGTCTACAATTGCTAGACTTTGAGCTCCTTACGCAGAGTGCCCAGCCCATAATCAGTGCTTAAATCCTTATCAGATTGAATTTCTCTCCAAGGACAGGAGTCTTGGAATAGCAGAATTTTAGGAAACATCCCAAAAGCTCACCTGCAGCCTCCTCCTGAAGCATCCCTTTCCTCACTGTCCGCTGCACTTAGCAACATTCCTTATTATCTTCCCTGCCTTGAACCAAATGATTGTCTCAGAAGGTTTCTTTTGAAAGACAAAAGGATTATCTGTGATTTCGGTATCAGTAGCTTCCTGGCAGCCATACACCACAAAGCCCAGCGCAGCTTGTCAGATCACATTTACCAGATCCTGGTAAAAAAGAGACACAGATCTGGTAAGATTTTTTGTTTGTTTGTTTGTTTTTAATTGAAGTATAGTTGATTTATGATGTTGTGTTAGTTTCTAGTGCACAGCAAAGTGATTCAGATCTGGTAAGTTTTTTGTTTTTTGTTTTTGCGGTACGTGGGCCTCTCACTGTTGTGGCCTCTCCCGTTGCGGAGCACAGGCTCCGGACGTGCAGGCTCAGCGGCCATGGCTCACGGGCCCAGCCGCTCCGCGGCATGTGGGATCTTCCTTGACCGGGGCACGAACACGTGTCCCCTGCATCGGCAGGCGGACTCTCAACCACTGCGCCACCAGGGAAGCCCGATCTGGTAAGTTTTGATGCAGATGAAAGAGCAGGCAGGGGAGAGGGCCAGGCCAGGGTGCAGAAGGATGGAGGCGTGTGAGTGTCACTGCAGCCAGGGGGAGCCCTTCAGGGTGGGCGGGTGGGGGTGGTTAGGGCCTTCCAAGTGGCCTGAGGGAGGCCATCAGCTGTGTGAGTGTAGACGAGAGAGAGGGGCTTTAGGGGGACAAGAGCCCTCTGAGGAGAAGGGAGAGAGGGATCCACCCAGGACTCACAGGGGCTGGCATTGTTCGGACGGGTTGGGTGCAGCGTGGAGTGTGTGAGCATGTGCACGTGTGCAAGTGAGAACGGCCAGTTCTCCGCCATGGACTGTGGGCAGACCCAGGCTCCCAGGGCCAACCAAAGAGGGGATTTCTCTCTGGTTTTAGTAGATTAAATGCTGAGGTTTCTGTGAATTAAACCCCAAAGCAGCTTTGGAATGTTTTCACTATCTCCACTGAGAAAATGAGATCTTTTTCATCTGGTAACACAGGGATAATAATACCCAGATCCCTGGGCTACAGTGAGGATTAAATGAGATCCTGTACGTCAAAGCCCCGGCCTGTGCCTGGGACACAGCGAAGCCCCGATAAATGGTGGTTCTCAAGTGAACCAGGGCTCCGGGGGCTGGCTAGAGGCAGGCCTGAAATGAGAGAGCTGTATTCCTTAAAGACGGCAGCCAGCACCCGCCCTTTTCCGTGGTGTCTTTTGCTCTTTGAGCTTGCAGTCCTGGGGCAGCTCAGGCTCGGGGTCAAATGTGGGTTCTTTCCCAGCCCGTCCGCGTCCTGGTGTAAAACCTGAAGCGAGTTCTGTGATCTCCCGGAGCCTCAGTTGCCTCGTAATAATACGACTTATCTTCTAGGGTTGCCGAAGGATTTGATGATCTCATCTGCCCCTTGCTCAGCTCCCAGCCTCCACCCTTGACCTCCTCCAGACTGTTCTCCAAAGAGGGGCCAGATTAGCCCTTTGAAACTGAAATTGGAACTTGTTTTCTTGAGCACACAACACAGAGAGTTTAGAATAAAATCTGAAGTCCTCCCCGTGGGCTCCAGGCCCTGTGGGATCTGCCCTCGGCCTCTTTTCATCTCCAGTTAGATTCCCCTCCTGCACTCAGCCAGCGGCCTGCTTCCTTGCCATCCCTAAACAGCAGGGTCCTGCCTCAGGGCCTTTGTACTTGCTGTTCCCTCTACCTGAGTGCCTTGCCCCCAGATAATGGCAAAGCTTGTCTCCACCCTTAATTAATCTCTGCTCAAATCTCTACCACCTCCTCCCAAAGATGACTCCTGATTTCCTCTCTGAACAGCACTTTCAGGCTTTCTCAATTCCCTTATCCCCAGCGGCGGACATTGTCACATACATTTGTCTATTGTTGGCTCCCCGGCTAGAAGGTAAGCTTCCGCAGAGCAGGAACTTTGTTTAAATCACTGCTGTAGGTCCAGCAATTGAATAACTCTTTGCTCAATAACTGGTGAAGGAATGAATGAATGAGCTAGTGCCTGCAAAGCATCATTCCTGCCCCGCAGTGATCACTCAGAATTATTAGTGATGGAATGAAATGACCTTGAATGCATAGCCCTAGGACCCAGGTCTTGCCGGCTGTCAACTGACTGTGCAACCTCAAGCAATTAACTTACCTTCTCTGGACCCCTGGGCAAGAGGGGATACCAGTTCCTGCCTTGGCTGACAGAGACCGGGGGTCGTGGTAGGGTCAGGTTGATAAGGAGACAGTCTGCGAAGCAAAAGAAGCCCAGGAATAATAGAGGCCCGTTCTCTAATTTCTCAATATGCTGCCAGCTGGGCTGTGTCAGGTGGTTGTGTGTAAGGGGAAGAAATCCCTTTGACTGAAATGGCGATGTTTTACCGAGGCTACTTGGTTTTGCTTTCAAATAATTTCTTCAGGGCTCCCAAGTGCCTCTTCTTTCTTACTCATTAGCAGTCGACAGAACTTAAAGGGAGACTCTAATTAGGGAGAACTTTCATATCATTTACAAGGGAAAGAATGAGGAGGGGGCTGCCTTATGGCCAGAGAGAACTTTCTGAATCTGCAGGAAGGCCCTTTGGCTCCAGGCCTCTGACTTGAGCTCAGGAGCTAAAACCAAAGCTACGGGTCAGGAGGACAGATCTGCCATTTGGAATAAGCCATCATTATTCTTTTAAAATATAAATTCTGAAAAAGTACACAGGTCTGGGGCATCTGGGGTGCCTGGGGATGGGTCTGACTCTTGCTAGTCGAAGAAGTGCAATTATTGACTCTGCTGTTAATGAGGAATGTGGAGTTTACAGGCTCAGGGCAAAGGAAAAGCAGTGCGGACAGTCTGAACCGGCAGAGAAGATTCCAGGGACTGCTCTGCTGTTTCCTAACTCTGAGACCCCCATCAGGAAGGGGGCAGGTCCACTCCCAGTCCCTCTGGAAATCTGTGAAGGTGAAAAATGTTTAGATTCTCGTGCTGATATCAGTGTGTGTCAGCAGTGGAGGAAGGTTGCCTAGAGAGCTGATGTCTTGGGGTCATATCAGTGTAGGTAGAGTGTGCTGAATGAGGGAGGTGATAATCCTGCCAACCTCCGTATTGATCATCTCCAGTGAAATCGCAGTGTTTGCATGTGGTCCCCAAATTGATCAGGAACATAGACATAATTGGTTAAGCAACAGAACTAAGAAGGTAGAGGAATCTTTCTGACGATGACATCTGTTAGCCAAGTGGCTATGAACATGACCTTGAAATTAAAGGGATCTCAGTGGGAATCCTCCTCTACATTGCTCCTTGTGTGGCCTTGAGCAAATATTTTCCTCTTTGTCTCTGAGCCTCAGCTTCCTCATCTATAAAAGAGGATGCTAGGGCTTCCCTGGTGGCGCAGTGATTGAGAGTCTGCCTACCGATGCAGGGGACACGGGTTCGTGCCCCGGTCCGGGGAGATCCCACATGCCGTGGAGCGGCTGGGCCCGTGAGCCATGGCCGCTGAGCCTGTGCGTCCGTAGCCTGTGCTCCGCAATGGGAGAGGCCACAACAGCGAGAGGCCCGCGTACCGCAAAAAAAAAAAAAAAACAAGAGAATGCTAATGTGTTCTGTCTCCTAGGATTTTTCCGAGGGTCAATTTGGGTAATCGATTACATAAAATATTTAGCACATAGCACGCACACAACAAATAGCAGTGATTATAGGTATAATTACGCTTACTCCGAGAGAGAGGAGGCATCCTTGAAGGTGTTTGAGGAGTAGGTTCTGGAAGGAACTCCTGCCTGGGAAGGCAATGTGCTAGATGACTTCGGAGCTTTGGGCGATGGCACAAGGCGGATCAGGGAAGGGAGACCTGGTCTATGCGGGCAGCAGCGCTCTCAGGCTGCTCTGCTTCCTCTCCCTGCCCTTCTGACTCTGCCAGGATGTGGCTTGTGTGATGCCTGTGTGTGATGTTTGTCCTGTGTGTGGGGAGGCGATGCCTGTTCTTAGGTGTGGTCCCTGAAAGTCTGCCTAGGATCCTTTTCACTGTGTTGGGCCAGGGTGTGGGAAGCAGTGGCTCAGAGGGTGTTTGGGAATAACAGGAATGATGCCAACCCAGAATAAGTCATCACCTGGGGGCTGATGACTTCAATCCCAGAAGCAAAGGATTCTGGGTGTTACTCTTTCCCATGTCTCTTTTGGTTTGATGTGGACCACCAGCCCGACTGGGCAGCTCCACCTGGGGCCACTGGGACCCTAGAAGGGGTGTGCTCCTGGGCCCCACCTGCAGTTGTTGGCATGAGTCTGAGCCCAGAGGGAAACTGGGCTTTGGTTTCAGCTCGTGCAGTGATAGGAATACAATGGGTCAGGTCTTGTGTGCCTGAAGACCCTGAGTGATGATCCTATCCTTGCACTGGCCCCATGGCATTCCCTGTGGGGCTGGAGTCAGCATCCCCCAGGTAATCTTGTCCTGGGTTGGCACCATCCACATCATTCCCAAACACCTGGGTCCCAGGCCTGGTGATCAGTGATGGAAGGTGGTCAGGGAAGGGAACACTGCGTTAGGCATTAGACACGTATTATCTCATCCATTTACGAGATAGCTATTCTCATCTCCATTTGACTGATGAAGAAAATGCAGCTCAGAGAAGTTAAGCAACCTGCCCAAGGTCACACAGGTAGGGAGTAATGAAACTGATTTTTGCACCTGAGTCTTTGTGACTTCAAAGTCTGTGCTCGCTCTACTGAGACTTGTGTGGCTCCTGAAGGAGATGGGTGATGGGGAGAGGGAGAGAAGTCGAACATCTGCCCCAAGGTCGTGGTTTGAGAAGGAGGACAGGAGAGCCCCCTTGAGAATGGGAATTAAGGTTAGTGAGTGATGATGTCTGAGTCTGCCCCTGCCCACCACCTCCCTCAGTAAAGCATGGAGCCTGTGGTCCACAACGGGAGAGGCCACAATAGTGGCCACAACAGTGAGAGGCCCGCGTACCGCAAAAAAAAAAAAAAAAAAAAATCTGACTCGGCCTGTGTGACCTTGGGCAAGTTACTTAACTTCTCTGAGCCTTGGTTTCACTATCTGTAAATTGCAGATGATGGTAATACCAATCTCACAGGGTAGAGGATTAAAGGAGTGATTGTTTGTGAAGTTCTCAAGGTGGCCTTATAAATGTTCTCTCCTCTTCATTATTTTTGCCATCATCATGGTCTCTTTCCTCCCAGCCTCTCTCCAGCCCTAGCTTGTTCCTCTCTGGCCCCAGTGCCCAGCACAGAGAATCGTCTCAGAACTCAAGTGGGGCGCCGTGAGGCCGGGCAGAGCAGGGCTGCTTCTCACAGGATGCAGATTTATTGCCCGGAGGCCAACTTTAGGGCCGACTGAGGGATTCTGCTGGGATTACAGGCTCCTCCCAGCAGAGCCAACTTTTTCTCATCTTATCTGGGAGCTGACAGAAAACAGAGGGTGACCCAGTTCCAGTCTCACCCTGCTCTGGGGGCCACGGCCAAAGCCTGTGTGTTCTGGACCTTCTGCCTGTCTCCTGGGTTTTGCTCTGAGGGCAGCCTTCTCCCATAAACCAAGCAGGGTGAGGCTGGGGGAACCCATGAGCGTGGGCGGGGTAGGCTTCGAAGCTGTCAAGACGTGACATGGGACTAGGTCTGGTTCATCACCGACTCCCCTGTCTTCTTGCCAAATGCTGGTGCTGCCGTGCCCCGCCGGGGGCTGGAGGGGTCCGTGCCACACTCTGACAGAACGCAGTCCTCTCTTCAGATCCCTGGCTAACGAGAAAAACACACGCACACAAAACAAAGGCCCTGCTGCCCAACATAAAATACTGCTTCCTAATCCCAAGTGTGGCCAAGTACGCTGTTAAGATATTTAGAAAGCTCTTGAATTATTTCCACTTGAAAAATGTTTTTATATCTCCCATTCCGTTCACTTGATTGGCTAAGGTGTAATTGCTCTCCTGGCCCAGACTCTGCTTCCTCACCGATGGGGACCCCGGTTTTGCATCTTGATATTAAGAACAGATACTGAGAGCTGAATGGGGCATTGTTTCTCGGCCAGATCAGTAGCTGCTGTCTGCGTTTAGCGAGTGAGCAGTCCAAGCCTGGCAGCCCGACCTAGACCACATTGTGTCTTGCTTTGACTACTTGGTTCCATCCAGCTCCAATCAGGAATGGATCACACACGTCCAGGTTTGCATTTGTGCTTCCTCCCCACCCATTTTGCACAGTTGCAGCGTAAGGGAGTGGGTTAGGGGGCTACCAGCCTGCTTTGCTTTCTGCATGTTCAGGGGGCTGGGCTGGAGGGGTGGGGAAGGTCCCCTGGATGTCCACTCTCCTGCCCTCCTCCCCCCACCGTTGATATGGTCCCTTACTTGTGACCAGTAAAAGTTCTAGAAACTTCTCGCAGACTGTGAACAATGAGGAACACCCATTCTCTCCCCAGAAGGCAGAAATCACTTGAAATTTGGCTCTTTCACGTTTTAACCAGATAGGTCTAAATATAGAACCACAGAACCTCATTTTAAAAGGATTTGAACACGATCTACTGGTTACTTAAAAACTCTGACTGCAAGTCTTTATTATCCCGCCCGTGTCCCCCACCGCCTCCCTCCCTTTGCTCATCATGACATTTGGTCATAAATGCCAGGAACCCAAATAGAAGTCTTTGCGCGGTGCGACCCAGCTAGAGAACAATGGCAGGATGCTGGCTTGCAGAGTGTCAGCATTTGCCAAATAAGTTTATCCTTTATTTATTATTTTCACTGTGGCTTAAAACATGCATCCCTCAAAGCCAAGTCTCTAAACCGAAACGTATGTCAGGCCTGCTTCTGCTCACAACGAACGAGGAGACTTTCCCCTTCACTCCTCACCAGTGATTGGGACCAAAGAGAGTATGTTTTGAATTTACCGAGAGATCTACTGCTTTGGGCTCAGTTTTTGTACTTTTAAAAAGCCATCAATAACGACCAGTTTGTAATAAGAAAAATTTATGAACTGACAGGCAAAATGTAATTACGGAGGGGATTCCTTGCAAGAAAAAAGAGGTGATGTTAACAGACATCCCGACAATCTGTTTGCACTCATTTTCATTCATATAAATGATGAAGTGCTTCTGGGTGGAAGCAGCGTTCTCCAAAGCCTTCCCGGGAGCCTGGAAAAGTTGCGCCCAAGTTTTCGCTAACGAGGGGCAATGAGTCTTTGCATTAACTTCTCCTTGTTATTCACAATGTGGATTTTTCACAGTGTTATTTTTATGACTATTACCCAGTAGCAATTTCTACACCTCGTCTTGTTGGTCCCTGAGGAGACCCAGCATAGTTGGGAGTTTCTGGAAAACCAGGTGATGTTGCAGGCACCTCAGGGGCTGCAGTTCCTTCCACCCCTCACTGTCTCTGGCCACTTTCTTCTTTCTTCATTTCTAGCTACCGAGGAGAGATGTCGAACTTCTTGTCTGTAAAAGGTGCCCTTAAAGAGGGAGAGCAGAGATTACTGGGTAAATAGTAGAAGTTGCCCCCAAATTGCCTGATCCTGATGAGGATGGAGCATAGGACATTTATATATCATAGGTTTTGACAAATGCTTGAAAAATAATAATAATGACACCTGTCACCTACACGTCACTTCCAAATCATAAAGTACTTTTGATACCAACATCTGCTTTGACCTTCACAGCAATCTGAAGGAACATTTACTATTGTACCCATTTTACAGATGAGGAAATTCAGGCTATATGACATTACTTGACTTGCGCACAGTCATGCAGCTTATTAGTACTTGAAGCAGGATTTGGACCCACATTTCTCTGTCTCTTAAGCCTGTGGTCTTTTGAACATGGCAAAAATAGAAAGGCCAGTTCTTTTAGGAAGAACAAGGACCAGAATAGGCATTCTTGTTAAAGAAATACAATTTAGTGACATTTTATTTAAACTTGTTGACTTTTTTTTTTTTTACGGTACGCGGGCCTCTCACTGCTGTGGCCTCTCCCGCTGCGGAGCACAGGCTCCGGACTTACGGGCTCAGCGGTCATGGTTAACGGGCCCAGTTGCTCCGCGGCATGCGGGATCCTCCTGGACCGGGGCACGAACCCGTGTCCCCTGCATCGACAGGCGGACTCCCAACCACTGTGCCACCAGGGAAGTCCAAACTTGTTGACTTTTAAAGTGAGACCAAGGTTGCCAGAGGTGAGAACTGTTTTACTGTTTTGTATCTGCAAGGTGTGATGACTTTCCAGGTGTGTCCACATCTTGCTTTCTGTCATTCACTTTCTGTCACCACAGCTCTGTGGGCGGGCAGGGATCCATCACTATCTCCACATTGTGGAGGAGAGCAAAGCTACCAGGCTGGAAGACCTGCCTGGGTCAGAGAGGGCACCCCTGAGAAACTGGAAGCCCTTGACCACTTCACCACAGCTCACTGACATACAAGAGCGGTCTTTTTCTTGCTTTTACAGGAAACCTCAGTGTGCTTTGCTTTTTTTCCTCCACGCTTACCTCTCCGTTGAAAGCCGACTGATCACAAATCAAGTTGAGATCCGGGAGTCAGTTGAAAGCACGCAGCATCCCCCCAAAGAGCAGTAACTAGAAAGAGGGGCTGGGGCCGGCACACCCCACCACAGCCCGACCCCCATTCTGACATTCACTCCCTCTGCGGCCTGGGCAGCTCTCAGCCGCCTAAGTAGACGGTGACGTTTCATAGAGATTTTCAGTAACAAATGTGGAAACAGGAGGGGTCTTGAGCCTCCACTTACCGAGGATCCAGCTGCACAACATCTCTATTTCTCTGGTCAAGGCTGCCGGATGCAGGTTGGGTGTGTTTGGCTCTGTGCCCCCTCCCTGGGCACAGTCAACGAGTGACGAGGGTGGCTGGAGACTGCTGTGGCCGTGGGGAGGATGGCAGCCTTATCAGTCAGGAATCTGGTTTCTGGATCTCCATCTGGATCTTTTATTTATTTGTCACTATAATAAAGCTAGAAACCCTGTAGCTTAGCGGTTTCAAACCGCACTCCCTTCTTGCTCCTGTGTTTGTGGGACATCTGGGTGTTGGTCAGTAGAGTCGGGGTCAGCCCCAAGGCTGTGGGTTGGGTTCAGGTCTGCTCCCTGTATCTTTCCTTCCTCCAGGGCCAGTGGACCACCTGGGCTAGAGCCACGGTGGTGGCAGATGTGCAAGAGCCCAGCCAAACTGCTCAGCACACAAAGGCCTCTTCTTGTATCACATTTGCAAACATTCCACCCGCCAAAGCCAGTCATTTGGCCAAGCCCAGCCTCAGTGGACCACGGAAATCTGTTCAGGGAACCGGAGGGGAGCGAGAATTTACTGAACTTTCAAACTATCACACCAGCTGCCTGACTCGCATCCTATTTCTTAATTGACTCTAACTCAGAGCGAGAAAAGAGATGTGACTAATTATGATAGAAATTCCCCTGAAACCCTACACTGGACACCCTGAGCCCTGGGAGCTGAGGGCAGAGAGGACTTCGAGAAGGGTGATCAGGCAGGGGCAGCTGCCTCCCCGTGATGGGCTGAGGGCACCAAGCTTGGGACCAGCAGATCCTGGGCAGTGGCTTGAGGAGCGGAAGGACAGGAGGACAGGACAGGGATGGAAAACAGAAGCACCAGAGCCGGGATGAACTGGGTTCAAATCCCAGCTTCTCTACTCACTGAACGTGCAGTTTCCCGCTCTAGGTCTCCGTCTCCTCATATGTAAAATGAGGACAATCCCGTGTACCTCAAGGCAGGTGAGCGTGCAGGGAGAGGAAGAGAGCAAGGATGCTGGGTGCAGGAGGCTGCTCTGAAGGGAAGGAGGGAAATGCAGTAATGTTTGAGGAGGCTGGGTTTCTGGATAGGAAGGGAGCACTAGGGTAAGTTTAGTGAGAGAAGCTGAATGGGGTGGCTTCTATTTCGGCTGGTTAGAATTTCTCCCCAGTCCCTTCATCCCTTTCAGAAATGTTTACTGAGCTACTGCCCTGTGCCAGGCATCAATCTAGGTGCTGGGATTGCAACAGTGAATAAAACAGATGAAACTCTCTGCCCTCATGGGGGGTGGGGCTGAGTTTATTAAGCATGTACTATGTTTCAGACACTGTGCTGGGCTCCACATGCGTCACTGAGAGATGGTTACTGTTACATCTGACTTGAGGTTCAGAAAACTGAGATTCACTGAAGGTAACTAACTTCTCAATGGCCATCTGCAGCCAGTGAGAGGCACAGCGGATGCTGCTTAATCCCTGAGTCCTTCTGCTCTGTCACATCCCCAGGCACCAAGATGGCAATTGGAGAATTAGCCCCGAGACTCTTGGAGGAATGTGGGAGACTAGAAGAGGGGTGATGACGACAGCATGTTAAGGTGATTTTTAAAGACTAGACAGGATGTGCAAGAGGCACTGGGCTGGGGGCTCCAGGTTGGGGGCTGGAGCGTGGGTGAGAGTCGTGGCTGCAGGGCAGTTCCTCTCCCTGCCTGTCCAGAGGGGCAGAGGGGCCCAGGGGCCCTTTGAAGACTGAGGGAGCAGGGATGGCTCCAGGGGGATCCCTTTGAGCTGCTTCACCATTAAGCCCATCCAGCTCCCGTCACTAAAGTCAAATGCGCCAAGATAATGGGACCAAGGCCCGCCTGAAAGCAAAAAAGAAATCTGGAAGAGATGTTAGTAAAACCCCCTCCTTTTTTTTTTTTTTTTTTTACTTCAAATGTGGGATGAGCCCAGCAATTATTGGCAGAACTCTGGCCCATGTCAGAAACAATTAGCTGCCTGGCCTGAGACCAAATGGGTCCCCAGCTTCCTTTTATTTCCTTTCCAGCTCAAGCCAGACATGCCTCTGAGGCCTAGATGTGGCCTTCCCAGTGGGTGCGTGGACCTCAGGCCTCTGATTCAGTCTGGACTTCAAGGCTCTCTGCTCTGCTCCTGCTGACCCACTGTCTTTCTCTCTTCCTGACCTTTTCTTTCTAATCCCCCCACCCCTAACTACTAGTCATGTAAGCTTGGTAGGTGCACATACACACACACACTCACACACACACATACACACACACACTCACACACCAAACACATGCAAATTCCAATCTTGGCAACCGTCTCAGGGTTCATAGTGGGGGTCATTCTTGACCAGACAGGGCCATCCAGAGATTTATAATCCTCCTGTTCACCAAGTAATCTTTCTGTGGAATTTACTCTTAGTCACAGCAACTGAAAGGGCTTTAGTCTGGGGCCCTGCTTTAGAAGTTCCATGAGTGCTGGGTTCAAGAAGATGATTAACTGAGCACCTATTGTGTGCCAGACAAGCATATTCCAACTCTGTTCAAGTTCTCTCCAGCCTGTAAACCTAGATGGGGTTTCTGTGGTGGTCAGACCTCATGTTTCATTGGCTCCTGCCCCATCCTGCAGGACTCCCTGGTCCTGTGTGGAGGTCCTCAGGATGTTTACCAAGCAGCTCCCGAGCCAGCCGTTTGGCTGTGGTGACCACATGCAGCCTGGGGGAGAGTCTTCCTCTCTTGCCCTTCTGCTCACGGCAGACATTGGGGATTTCACATCGGTGAGTAGGGCCAGGTCTGCAAAGCTCCTCCATCGGCCACCCTTCAGAGGCTGAAACATGACTGGGCTCCATGTAGGAGGTCTTCCTTCTGTCCTCTCTCCACCCACATCTGTGTTGCTTGGGTCGCAGACTGTGCTGGTCATGGACTACGTTTCATCAAGTCCCTCTGGAAACCCATTCCTCCCTCTTCTGCTGTAGCTCTTTTCTCCATGGGACTCATACTAAATTTTCTTTGGCTTGATTGGGTGACCAAGATCCCCATCAAGCATTATGTTATCACCCCTTCCATGTTTTTGCCCCTTACTTCCTCCTGCTTACATTCTCTTTGTCTCCAAAGAGAAAGAGGAGCCCGTGTTCCCTGCCCAACGCCTCTGGGCACACCAAGACATGACTGACGTCCCAGTGGTACCCACCACTTCATCTCAGTGTAGGTTATGTGGACTCCCCACAACGATCCTGTGAGGAGGCTGACCAGATATAATTTTATGGTCCAGTTCAGGGGGTGGAGGCTGAAAGTGATGGAAGAAAGATCACTGTGCTCCAAGGGTCCTGGGTTCTAGACCCGGTTTTGCCACTGATCCCAGTGTGGCCTTTGGCAAGTCTGTCCTCCTCTGTGGTTTTCCGAGCTCCTACTCGCGAACTGAAGGCAGCAAGAAGATGGCTCTCCAAATTCTCCTCCCGCTCTAAGAAGAGGGATGCCTCCCTTGCTCAAGAACAGGCTGCATGGATCTTCTTGGTGGTCTCCTTACATACTCGCCACCTGGCCATGCACCCCTTGAACATCCTTAACATGTACATTCAGTGCTTGAAGGACTGAGGTGGCTCGATACCTCTTTCTGTCCCAATAACCAGTCCGAGAGCCTTGTTGCTTCTCTGCATTAAGCTCCACTTTCACTTGGCCTTACATAATGAACATGGTCCCCAGGACCTGCCAGACCTCCTCTCCTACTGCCCTCCCCTCGCTCTCTACTTCAGCCACACTGGCCTCTGTTGATCCTTCACACACTTGACGCGCTCCAGCTGCAGGGCTGTTCCCTCTCCCTGAGCCACTCTTACTCCAGAGACCCACAGAGCCTGATCCTTCATCTTTCAGGTCTTTGCTCAAATGCTACCCTCTCAGCGAAACCTTCTAGGAATATGCTCTTGGAAAGCACCCCCTACACCACCACTCTTATCCCCTTTCCTGGCTTTATTTCCCCCACAGCATTTATTACCATATGACTTACTCTATATTTTCCTTATATTTGTGAACTGGATTGTCTGTCTCTGCACATTGAGTTGTAAGCGCCACAAAAGCAAGGGATTTGGCCATTTCTGTTTAGTTTTGTGCCCCAAGCATCTAGAACCTGGGCGAAGACATTGTACAACTCTAGGGGGCACCCTTTACACAGCATGGAATATAGAATACGATGTAGCGGCTCTACCTGAAACAGTGCCTGGCCCATAGTCGGCACTTAAGGCATTTTTGTAGCATGAATAAGCTGTCTATTCTTGGCACAATTAAATCTCTTAGAAGCAGAATGTATACTTGACTTTCCCATTCAAAGGCAACAGAGGCATTAAGTACGATGGTACAAGAACAAATATCCTTGTGGCCCAAACGGCAGGGCCACAACATCCTGCTTTTGGTACCTGAATATAAGACATGTAGAGGTCTTATATTCATAAGGTGCAGAGAAATAAGGATGGATACAAAAGACGACAGTAAACCACCTGAGCTTAGGGCTACCAGACTCAAACTCAGTTGCTCCAGGGGCAGAGAGGAAGATTCCGCTTCTTGAAGAAATTAAGAAGGGAGCAATGACCACGTTCACTAACCCACCCTGATATGGAAATACATGATTTCTCAAAGTGTTTCAGGAAAAAGCTGAAATATAGATTGGGGGGGAAAAAGCTTTTTTGGTTAACTTTCTGTAAGATAGAACTTTCCAATTACCCCCAGTCTGCCCTCTCTCCCCCCTTGCCCTTTCCCGTACACTCTGGTTAATCAAGGTTGAACCGTACCTCCTAGAGGGTCTAAGAGAAGTGCACTTGAGCCTACTGAACATTCGGCTTCAGGGATGGAAAGACACTTATACGGTGCTGGGTCTCTTAGACATAACGGGCTAAGTCATCTTTCTTTGTCTCGTTTTCTAAGTATCTGAGTATTTCTAAGTATCTCTCGTTTTCTGAGTATCTGTTAATACAAAACCTAGCCTGGTGGTACTGGGACACAGAGGGCTGTGACGAAGAGGCTACACGTGCTGCTGAGAAAGCTTTCGAGGCCATTATCTCCTGGGCCACAGCAGGAGCCAAAGTGGGTGTCATTAGAAGCCTCTAAAGGGCTGGTCTGCATCCCACCAGAGACACAAAAAAGGGTTAATTACAAAGAGGAGCTGCTGAACAAAGGACCAGAGACAAGAAATTGTAAAAGGCAGAAAAACAGAAAAAGCGGGACAAGATAACTTGGGACCAGACGACAGTTTCCTAAACAATAAACACAGTGGGAAGTTTCTGGGCCTCTCTGTAATTGTGGGAGCCAGGAGGGAAAAAGGGGCTTTTAGAATACCATTAAGATAGGAATCTTCAAACCATGGCTGTTCCTAAACCTGGCAGAGCCAGGCATCCAAAGTCCAGTCCTGCCTGGACTTTCAGGCAGCGTTCTTTCTATACACCTCACAGGCTACCTTATCTCTTTAGATATTTTGGGAAAATACTGTAAGTTTCTCTTTGAAATCAGCCAACTCAGTAAAAGTAATAAGACGCATTGCCTCTCCTGGCTTGCTTATAGTGACACTGGTAATAGGAGCCTCTATTAACCACTACTTCATCGATACAATGAGGAAAGACCAACCAGAGAGCACAGTCTGGACCTGCAGAATGAGTTGGATACCAGGCCACAGGCCCAGCTCGAAATCATTACCGGCCCATGTGCTGTAAGCAAATCTAAGACAGAAAGAATATCGAAATAAAAAAAAGACTTGGATTTAAATCTCAGCTTATTAGCTGTGAGTACTTGAGTGGTCACATCACCTCTCAGAGCCTCCATTTTCCTCTCTGTAAAATGGGAACAATATTACCTGCCCCAAAGGGCCAGCAGGATGATACAATGAAATGGTTCCAAGTCTAGGACTCCTTTTGCTGCATCACAACTGTCTTCACCTGCTTTCAGTGGCCCCATCAGACTCATTGTATCAAGGGAGCTCATTAAAAATGGCAATGATGGTGTCCTCAATAGGAATGGTGATGACAAGGATGGAAATACAACCTCAAGGTTAGATTTAGCCCCCGAAGGAGGATAGCGTACAACAGGGAACTCGACAATCAGGGTAGATGGAGACACTCTTCAGACACTGTGGGTTATTACACCAGGAAGTTTTAGAGTGACCTTCACTGTTCACATTCACAGTGATTATTGATTATACAGGTGGGGGCCTCTCCTTGTGCTACTTCTCATGGATTAGTCAGATAATTAATTTCATGGCATATGCCATTTCCCAACACTCTTGGGAAATCTGAAATACAAATAAGCACTTTTACCAGGAGTTATATTAGATTTAATATTCGATTAAGAGATTCATAGATACCTAACATTCCATGGTATTTTATTTCCCTTCCTTAAGGGCATTCAAGCACATAAGACATCTTTACTCTTCCTCCTATCCTGGGCATCCTTTGCAGGCTCTGAGTTTCCAAGGAGGCCAGGGAGCTCGCGTGAGCTCTGCCTGAGGTCAGCTTCTCTCCTCTCAGCCAGCACCTCCCACCATGCCCAGGATGTCCTCTTGTGATGTCCGCAAATCTGGCCAGTTGCCCATTGTACTAGGTAGAACGGTGCTACCCCCACCCCCCCCCCCCCAAAAAAAAAAGATACGCCCACCCAGAACCCATGAATGGGAACTTATTTGGAAAAAGAAACTTGGCAGATGGAATTAGGTTAAAAATCTCGAGATGAGCTCATCCTGGGTTACCTCAGTGGATCCTAAACCCATTACAAGTGTCCTTACAAGAGACAAAAGAG
Organism: Tursiops truncatus; assembly: GCF_011762595.2. NCBI lineage: Eukaryota > Metazoa > Chordata > Mammalia > Artiodactyla > Delphinidae > Tursiops > Tursiops truncatus. Next base: position 68,728,740 of record NC_047041.1, on the reverse strand, counting down.
CAGAAGACACGACCAGAAAAGACAGGAAGGCACATGAAGATGGAGACGAGATGGAGCGATGTAACCACAGGGAACACCAAGGACCACCAGAGCTGGAAGGAGCATGAAAGGGTTCTCTCCTAGAGCCTCCAGAGGAAGCATGGCCCGGCTGACACCTTGATTTTGGACTTCTAGGCTCCAGAACTGTGAGAATAAATTTCTGTTGTTTCAAGATACCCGATTTGTGATAATTGGTTACAAAAGGCAGCCCTGTGAAACTCATACAGCAGTCCAGCCTGTGTTCTGTCAAGCATGGGTCTCTCCCAACCCTCTCTCCAGTATTGCCTGGGGAGGGTAATTTATATGCACACATTCCAGCTTTATTTATTTTACTTTATCATTTAATATTCAGAGGCTTCAGACACATGCATCTCAGCCTCACTTCTTCAACCTGAAGACACCAGGGCTTTGAGGCCGTAGCTAGCAGGCACCACCCCATCCCTGTGCTCATGGGAGATGGTCATCTAGAGCATTCTCTCTCATTCTGATTTCTCCTCTACAGCATCTTGGCAGGGGGGATTTTCTGGCCCCTGTTTGCTTGCTTGCATTTATTCGTAGATGAGGAGCTGCCAGCCCTAGGGCAGCCTGTCTGGTTAGAGTCTGTCTGCCTGTTAAGACCTCAAGGTGCCAGATATTGAGACAAACTTGCTTGTTTACCTGTAACGTCGCCCACGGCTCTTTTCCCCCTTTGGAGTTACACGGGATGCACAGGCTTCTGATATTTGCAGAGAGCCGTCACCATCCCTAGGGTCTCCGGTCTCAAGGTGAGCAGCCCTGCTTCCTCCAGGGAGTCAGTGCCTGGCGGTGCTCTCTGGCCCCTTCCAGATGCAGCGCGCTCTCCTCCGCAGCGCCTTCTTCAGGCACCTCCATGGTGGCCCCCCGAGGATGATAAGCGCTCTCCAGCCCCTTGCACCACAGCCCTGGGGGAAGGGATGAGTCCGCCATTGCTCTCTTGCCTGTTCACCTCCCTTCCTTCAGGAAGAGTCTAAGTCCTTGTGATTTTGATGAGGCTGATCAAGGGTGTCAACATTCTCACCACAGGGAGAGCAGGGACCCCAGGCAGAGCACCTCAGACCCCTGGACATGGTGTGTGGGGCTGGACGGACTCCCGCAGGGACTAACTTGTGATCATGAGCTGTTTTTATCATGTAAGCCTGAGCCCCTCAAGGGCTATCTTCTGATCCCTGGAGAGACCCTAATAGAGAATGCTTCAGGCACAATGGAAAACAATGGAGAAGGAGGGAAAGAGAAAGAGAGAGAGGGAGGGAGAGAGAGAGAGAGAGAGAGAGAGAGAGAGAGAGAGAGAGAGAGAGAGAGAGGTTGGGAGAAACTGAACTCTGGGGGTATTCTTGGAGCACCTGGAGTCAGCTGTGTTTGATGCTATCCCACCCCAGGAGTTTTCATGAGCCTAAAAGTTCCATCTTTGCTTGAGCTTATTTGACTTGGGTTGCTGTTTTGCAAGTAGGAATCTTGACTAAACACATCCAGTCCATCCAGTGCACTTCTATAGGCCATCCTGGAAGCACTAGCTGTGTTTGACTTCGACCGTCACCAAACCTCCTTGCTTCTTTCTGACTCTGCCTTCAGCCAAGGTCATGCAGATTCCTTCCTTTACGACATCCCAACCATTGCTGTCTCTTCATTTCACATTGGTCGTTTGCAACCCAGCCTCCAGTCTGGATGTCCCAGCCTTCCCTGCCCGCTGTGCCCCGTCTCTGAGCTCTGCTCCATTAGATCTCTTGTGCAGAGGGGTGTTCCCATGTCATCTGCAAGGTCCTCCTCAAGCCCAAAGTGAGTTCCTTTGGCCTGGTTGTTGTGTCTGCATGCCTCAAATGGGAGCCACACTGCACGGGCTCCAAGAAGGCTTGTGCATGCGACCTGAGAAGTATCACCTCCATTCAATCCAATTTAACTGTAAGAATGACAGTGCTGAGAAACAACCTTTAGCAATCAATGCTGTGATGAATTACGCAGCAAATCATAAGCATCACCCCCAAATATTATGTCTACAGGAAAGGGCCTTATGCAGCTAATTGTTAACGGGGAAATTCTTTCATTAATTCAAATGGGTCGACATTTTAAATGATACTGTCATATAAACGCGGTATGAGGGTTTACGTGCAGATCACTCTAAGGTATCCTCTTTTTTTTTTTTTTGGTGAAGCTGACTAATGCTGCATTATGTTTTATTGTGCAATAAAATTATGTGCTAAAATTATGCTCATAAATGTACGCAAATGTAAACCAAGCTATTAGTTATGTTTTCACAGATAAAAGTCATTAGCATAGCTATCAAACTCTTCTTCCAATTGAATAACAGAATCATGTCTGGAGTCTCTGGCTGCCTTGCTGGGGCTCAGTCACCGGGGGAACAAGTGTAAATCTTGCTGCCTGTTTGTCATGTGGGAATTAGTATCCCGACCTGACTTCCACCTGCTGAGACTTTGTACGCCCAGACTTTGTAAGGAGCCCACTGGGGTCACCAGCTGAGGAAGGACCCTTTCAGCATCTCTCAGCATCTCACATCCCTGGGAAGTCATTCTTAACACCTCCCCACCTACTTCCTGCTAATTACACTTATTGAAAAACAATTGCAGATCTTTTGAGATTTCAGGAGGCTGACAGCATCTTTTAGCAACAGTCACAAGGAAACAAAGTTTCATGTATAATTCATGAGGTGCGTGGTCATCCTGGTGGGAAATTATCTCCTGACAGACTTGGCGGTGGTGGTGTCCTGTCAGAATGGCCTACAGTGTATAATTAAAACCTGAACAGAACAAATTAATGCTGATTACTTTATAAACAATTTGAAAGCTTGAATTCTGTTCCCTGTCTTGCAGGAAGAAAACAGATATTTCAGAAATGTCTAGATTCCCCCCCCCACCTCCTCTCACTAATAGTTCTGCTAATAAAGGACCCTTGACTAGATATTAAAGTTAATATTCTTTGTCCTCCAATTTGCTTTCATGAAGCTCAACCACATGAAGTCAGAGGCACCCAACCAAAAATCTGGCAGGAGCTAAATTTCCACGCCTGAAGTAACTCCCTGTCTCTTGCAAATGCATGTTTGTCTGTCTGTCCGGGCTGATAAAAGCACTCAGAATGTGAGCACTGTAAGTGCCCTACCAGGTCAGCTAGACATACCCCTTATTTAGGAGAGACAGGGGCACGGAGGCCAGTGAAGGGAAGTGGCCTGAGGTAAGCAGAGCTGAGATGAGAACACTGCTGGCCAGTCCAGAGCTCCTCAAGCCCCCTCCACTTTTGCCTGAATCACTGCACCAGTTTTCTAAACAGTCTGTCCCATTGCCTCCAACTCTGATCTCTTCAAGTGGATTCTCCACACTTCAGCCAGAACTAGCTTTTAGACACAGAAAATGCATCATTTCACCTCAGGCATCAAATAATCAGTTCAACAAATCTCTTTAGCTCCAGCCAGGCACAGTGCTAGGGACAGGGTGTATGTTAGTGACTAAAACAGACCTGGTGATTCCCCTCAGGGAGCTTATATAGTTGGGTGGAGGGGGCAGATGACGGCTCCCTGCTGCACTTGGGTCAAGATCCAAACTCCTGAACGTAGTTGAAAAGGCTCACCAAACCTTGGGCTCTGTCTTTGTCTCTAGCTTCCCCTCCAGCAATCCTTCCTCCATCAGACCAGTTTAGGAAACCAAGAAAATAGGTCTCAGCTGGCTTTCTCCATTGCAAAAACCTGTGGAATTGAACTTCATGCCTTTCTGTCCTGTCTGCCCCACAAGAACCCAGAGTTAGACTTCTCTTTTCATTGATGGAAGTAATATCATGCAGCCTCACATCATATCCCGCCCCCCCAGCTGAGCCGTATTTCCATAGAGGAGGGTGGTGAGACTGGGTCAGAGAAGCACAGGACTGAACCAGATATGGCTTCAAATTCTAGGTCAGCCTTCTTAGTGGTTGCCTGAACTTGGACATGTTACTTTCCCTCTATAAGCCTTAGTTTTTTCATATGTAAAGTGCGGCTAATAGTACCTAGAGCTTATGGCAGCGGTGCTCAAACTTTAGCACGCATGAGAATCATCCTGGCTTATTAAAACACAGATTGCTAGACTCCATCCCCATCTGATATAGTAGGTTTCGTTGGGGTCAAAGACTGCATTTCTAACAAGTTCCCTGGTGCTGCTGCTGTTGCATTAGGAAACCTACTTTGAGACCCAGTCATTGTCATATAGTGTTTGTGAGTTTTCCTTTTTGCTCTCATTCATTGAGGTGTAACAGTGCATATATCTTAAGTGTACAGCTTGATGAATTTTTACACATGTATACACCCTTATAACCGCCACTCATCCCAAATGAGATATAGACAATTTCCAGCACCCCAGAAGGATCCCTTGTGTTCCTTTCAGAGATAACCACTGTTCTGAATTCCATCACCATCTATTAATTTTGCTTGTTCTCAAGTTTCTGTGAATAGAATCATACAGTATGCACCCTTTTGTGTCTGGCTCCTTTTGCTCAATATTATGTCTGTGAGAATCATCCATGTCGTATCTACGAATAGTTTGTCCCTTTTCACTGTTATATAAAAATACCATTATTTCTCTATTCTACTGCTGATGGACATTTGGACTGTTTCCATTTTGGGGCTAACATAAGTAGAGGTACTATGATGATTCTTGTATCTTTCTTTTGGAGGACTGAGAACTCATTTCTATCAAGTGTAAACCCAGGTGTGTAATTGCTAGGTCATAGGGAATGTATTTGATTAGCTTTGGTCAATTCTACCAGTTTTCCAAAGGGGATGTAACAATTTATACTCCCATGAACCATGTATGGGCATTCCAGTTGCTCCTCATCGTTACCAACACCTGGTATTGATAATCTGTTTGATTTTAACTATTTTGGTAGGAGAGTTTGTGAGTTTTTAAGTGTGAACTTTCCTGGCTCATAGCTGGTGACTTAAAATGTTAGTTTCTTTTTCTTTCTCTTTTCTCCCCATAAATGTATGAGAGGGGACTATTTTTAAACCAAAGCCTCAACCACTTCCTTTATGCTTTTGTCTTTTCACTGTGGAAGAGAAGCGACACGTGTAATAGAATTCACCTACTCATTCTGCCACTGGAGGAAGAAAATGGAGCCTATGGGATACGGTCTGTCTTCAGGTCCTGGTAGGGCTGGATGCAAAGTGGTAGCTTCTTGGGCAGTGACTAGCCTCACCCTCCACAACCCACCAAAGCCCTGGCCTCCTCTTCCATTTCCTAGGATGTCCAGCTCCTCTGCTCGTAGGCAAGCCAGGGTGAGTGGAAGAGCCTGTGAGATGCCTGGAAATGGTATGCGAGCCTGTGCTGGCTGAGGGGGCCCTGAAGGACAGGGGCACAGGGAAGCAGTGTGCCAGAGAGAGCACTGGGTGAGGAATCTAGGTTCCAATCCAACCTGGTTACCAGCGCAGGGTGTGATTTTGGCCAAGTCTTTCTGCTTCTATGCCCATTTTCTCATCTATAAAATAAGAATGAATATTCCTGCTTTCTTTCAGGTGATTCTGAAGACCAGATAACATGAAAAATCTTTTCATGGCAGAGCCACACAAGTAAAGACAATTAGCTGTGTTTGGATGAATGCGTGTAGCCTGGGCATCTAATCTAATCTATTTTTCCTCCAGCTTTTTCTGTAAGTCTGTACTAAAAAGCCAGCCAGTGCTTGCATTTCCTCCCCCCCCCCCCCATCCTTTTATGTATTTTGGCTATCAACACCTTATCAGATACATGACTTGCAAATTCTTTCTCCCATTCAGTAGGCTGCCTTTTCATTTTGTTGATGATTTCCTTTGCTGTATAGAAGGTTTTCAGTTTGATGTCCCATTTGTTTAATTTTAATTTTGATGTCCCACTTGTTTATTTTTGATTTTGTTGTCTTTGCTTTTGCTGTCAAAAAAAAAAAATCACTGCCAAGACAGATGTCTAGGAGATTATGTTTCTCCCTATGTTTTCTTCTAGTAGTTTTATGGTTTCAGATCTTATATTCAAGTCTTTCCATTTTGAGTTGATTTTTGTGTATGGTATGAGATAGTGGTCCAGTTCATTCTTTTGCATGTGGTGTCCAATTTTCCTAACACCATTATTGAAGAGACTGTCCTTTCCCCATTGTATATTCTTGGCTCATTTGTTATAAATTAATTGACCATATAGCCAAGGATTTATTTCTGGGCTCTTGATTCTGTTCCATTGATCTATGTGCCTATTTTTATGTCAATACCATACTGTTTTGATTACTATAGCTTTATAGTACAGCTTGAAATCAGGATGTTTCTTTTTGATGTTTTATTCTCTTGACCTGTAGTATGCATACTTCAGTAAGTTCAGGCAATGAACTGGCCCACTTGTAGACAACCACCTCCATTTCTGCAAAGGTCAATGGCAGCACAGACTGGTCTGCCATGGCCAAGGAAGTCCTGGCCTACACCTGGCTCAGGGGGAATTATCCTTTTTGCTCATGCTTTCGCAAGGGGCTGGGGACTGATGAAGCCAAGGCTTTGTTCTTTCAGTGTTTCCTGATTGGGTGATCTCTGAACCTTGTAGAATCTAGGAGGAAAGTCTATTTGCTTCTTAAGATGTAGCACCCATCTAGACATGGAAGAACTTGAAGGCCAGAGGCATCATGAATGCCCATGAATCCTGGGATTAGAATATCCTTGGCTCTACTGGTTCCAAAAACAGCAGCTTTATAACTGGATTGAGAAGAATAAGGGTGGCGGGGCTTCCCTGGTGGTGCAGTGGTTGAGAGTCCGCCTGCCGATGCAGGGGACACGGGTTCGTGCCCCGGTCCGGGAAGATCCCACATGTCGCAGAGCGGCTGGGCCCATGAGACATGGCCGTTGAGCCTGTGTGTCCGGGGCCTGTGCTCCACAACGGGAGAGGCCACAACAGTGAGAGGCCCGTGTACCACAAAAAAAAAAAAGAAGAAGAAGAAGCATTGTGGCTCACAGGCTGACTCACACAATTGTTCTGGATGTGCATTGTGAAGCTCTAATGCGTGTCATCCATTGCAGATTTTTATATTTATTATACTTCTCTGGCAGATGGCAGGTAGTAAAGTACCTCAATGAAGGAGTGTCTTTTATTAACTTGTACAAAGCATCCTAGAGGCTAGGGTGGTGCTGATCAGATGTTGACTCCTTCTTGCATCCCCCAGATCTAGAATCCACTCCCCACCGTCCCTCTAGTCTGCTGTGTGCTTGTTCTTCCTCTTAGGGCAATGCTGACCCTGGTGCACCAGGCCTGGTTGGCTGGGCCCCGATGCTTCTTGGCCAGAGCCAACTTCTGCCTGTGGGGAGAGTGGACCCAGGGTCCAAACAGCCTGAGTGAAGTTCCCAGCTACCAGATTTTCAACAACTGGTTTCTCCCAGGAAGATCTGGGGAGTAAACGCTGGACGCTAGCACTGGCTCACCCCCGCGCCCCACTTCCCAGGAATAGGACTATCTTACTCCGTGTTTTTAGAAATGTGGAGTGAGATATTCATCCCTCTGCTTGGAGCCAGGACTCCTTCCTGGACTTCTTCCCTTCAGCTGTGCAGAAAGAGCCTTGACCAGTGAGCTGAAACCTGGGTTCTAATCCCTCCAGCTCTCAGGCATGGACAATGCAGCTCCCCTCTCTGGGATTCAGCTTTTATATTGATATATATATATATATATATATATATATACATGACGACAGTGTAAAGTGTATAATGTCCAATCACCCCTTTCTATATTCTATTATATTCCAGGGGCCTGGCGCACTTTTTCATCCCTCCAGGTCTCAATTTATTTTCTTGTGCCATGTGTTCAAAATCCACGGCTGGCCTGGCTTCCCACCACCCCTTGGAATTCTCTCTACCCCTGCCATTACTCCTATTAGCCTCTGACCTCATGTTAATGTCTAAGGTGTGGGTAGGGTTTGGAGGTTGTGTTTGCAGCTCAGATAGCCTCTCCTCAGGTTGTGTCTTCTGCAAATTTAATTTGGACTATCCATTTTTACATTTCTTGGCACCGAATTTCTTGGCACCAGCATTTTAAGTGAACTCTTCAGATTATTTTATTCCTTTTAGAATGTGAGATCTTCAGCGCGCCGGCAATGGCAATATTTAAGCGCCAAGACTGTGTAGTTACAAAGCGTGTGCATTAGAGTGCTTGATGGGGGTGATGGGAAAAAGCTACAGAAGGGGCTAGAAGGGTGTCTGTTCTCGGTCTTAGCAAAGAACAAGTGGAGCTATACATACACGCAGCCCAGGAATGGCGATTAGACACCATGGAGACTGTTGAGAGGGAGGAATGCAGACTTGCAAAGTCTTTCTGCAGGAATGCCAGCTCCCTGTGAGGCACTGCATTCAGGCTGTGAATCCAGAGATGGGCAAGACTCAGAGCCACTGCCTTCATGGAATTTAAGTGGAGGTTGGGAGAAAGATAGAAACAAATAATTTTATGTTTACAACTCTGGGGTAGCCAACATCTTTATAAGCAAGAGGCAAAAATTCAAAGCCATAGAAGAAAAGATTGATACACTTGAAGACATCAAAAATGAAAAGTTCTGTGTAATAAAAGACAGAACATAAACAAAGTTAATGATAAGCAAAAGATTGGCAGAAAATATTTGTAACATATATAACATGCAAGAGATCTTCAACTGTGTTGTTTAGAGCGCCTGCAAATCAAAAGAGAGAAAAATGGGCAAAGGGTATGTATTAGTTATCTACTGCTACATAACAAATTGCCTTCATATTTAGTGACTTAAGAAATTTATGATCTCACAGTTTGTGTAGGTCCAGAATCCAGGCATGGCTTAGTTGGGTCTGCCTCCTTGAGGTCTCAAGCAAAACTGCACTCAGGGTGTCTGCTGGGGCTGCATTCAACTCAGGCTCGAGTGGGGAACGACCAGCTTCCAAGCTCACTCACATGACTGTTAACATGATTCTGTTCCTCACAGTTGTTGGATTGAGAGCCTCAGCTATTCTCTGGCTGTTGGCGGGAAGCCACGCTCAGTTCCTTGCCATGTGGGCTTCTCCACAGGACAGCTTGAAATACGGCAGCTTGCTTCATCAGATTGAAGAAAAGCCAGAAAGAGAGAAAGAGTGCTAACAAGATGAAAGTCAAAGTCCTTTGTAACCTAACCTTGGAAGTGACAAACTATCATCTTTGTCCTGTTCTATTCATTAGAAGCAAGCCACTAGGTCCAGCCTATCCTCAAAGGAAGGGGATTACAAGAGCATGAATACCAAGGGGTGAGGGACATTGGGAGCCAGTTAGAGGTCTGACCACCACAGGGTACCAGTGGGCAATCCACAGACAGAGAATGATCTATAAACTTATGAGAAGATGCTCAGCTTCACTAATGATGAGAAAATTGCAAATTAAAATAATAAAGAGAAATCATGTTTTACCCATCATATTGGGGAAAATTAAATACTGATGATATCTACTTTTGGCAAGAGTTTTGGGAAATAAGTATTGTCACACACTACTGATAGAAGAGCAAAGTGACAATGAATGTAAAATTACAGATAACTTTTTACTCAGCAAGGGAACTTCTAAGAATCTACTGCAGAAAAATGCAGGTGCACAAAGATGCATGTTGAATAATGCTCATTGAAAGTGTCTGTGAAAGTGAAAAACTGGAAACCACAGCCATGCCCATTTGTAAGGATGGTTAAGTAAATTACGAGATCTTTAATCTATGGAATTTAAGCCAGAGCTAAAAACAATGAGTTAGATGGAAAGATCTACAAAACATATTTTTAAGTAAAGAAAGCAAACTGTAGAATAATTGATGTAATGACACGTAAAAACAAAACAAAAGCACACAACAAAACAAAACCATTGGGCTTCCCTGGTGGCGCAGTGGTTGGGAGTCTGCCTGCTGTTGCAGGGGACATGGGTTCGTGCCTGGGTCCGGGAGGATTCCACATACCGCGGAGCGGCTGGGCCCGTGAGCCATGGCCGCTGAGCCTGCGCGTCCGGAGCCTGGGCTCCGCAACGGGAGAAGCCACAACAGTGAGAGGCCCCCGTACCGCAAAAAACAAACAAACAAAAAAAAGAAAACCATTATTTTTCTATACACATGGATATGCATGTAGATACATATTGAGAGTATGGAAGGACACAGACCAAAGTAATGACAGTGCTCACCTCTGGGGGAAGTTAGAAGGGAGGAAGTATGGCTAGAGGGGATTTTCCCTTTACCTGTATAGTCTTAACTCTTACAATAAGAATGTGTACATGCATTATTTGTTTAATTTAAAAAAAATGGAAAAGAATGGATTTATTTTTTTTTTTTATTTTTGAGGTATGCAGGCCTCTCACTGTTGTGGCCTCTCCCATTGCAGAGCACAGGCTCCAGATGCGCAGGCTCAGTGGCCGTGGCTCACGGGCCCAGCCGCTCCGCAGCATGTGAGATCTTCCTGGACCGGGGCACGAACGCCCGTCCCCTGCATCGGCAGGCGGACTCTCAACCACTGTGCCACCAGGGAAGCCCCAAGAATGGATATTTTTAAAACATACAGTTACCATTGGTGGAAACTGTGTTGAAAAATCCTTTCTCCTAGGAAAAGAGAGCATGCTGTAGCCACAGTTCTTAGCCTGGACCCTGAACGATTTTGAGGGCTATAAACCAGATTAGGTTACAGAGACCTGAAGCTAGAGCAGCCTCATAGTAAAAAGCAGAAAGTCTAATAGGCAAATAAAAATGGAGGGAACTCTGTGAACTTTTGGAGCTGCTCCCCCAACCTCTCTGACATTATCTCCTCAAGGCAAAATATGAGACAGTTTGGAAATTCCATATATTCTGCAGGTCTATGGGCACCTTAGCTTGGGATTGGTGGGAGCCTCCATGAATAATGGTGAGATCAGATGAGTATCTAGATGTCTTTCTGGTCTATAGTATCTGCAAGGCTATCATTTCTGGTGAACTATAGTTAATATATCTGAGTGTTTCCATACTAGTAATAAACACCTATCCATCCCCCACACCCAACACCTTTGCCTCCTCTTGGACCTGCACCTCCCCATGAGTCAACAGGAAAGTGAGACTGTCTGGCACACCAGGGGCCCCAGGACCTTTCTTGATAGGCTAGCATCAGTTCTGATTGGCTAGTGCCAAGTCACTGCAATTGTTAAATGTATATATGTTTTGGGTAATTCAGACTGTTTGATGCATGGCATGGGGTGATAAGGTTGTAAACCTATGTAGAATACTAAAGGAAGAAACAGGATTAATGGACATCATAACATCTCTTTCTTTTCCCCCTTTAGTGGTAGGTCATTATGGTAATGAGAGAAATAGAATTGGAAGGAGATTGGAGAAGTTACTGCGATATTGGGGCCTATATTTTTAAAAACATCCTCTCTGATTGACTTGGCTTAGACATGTCTGATGAGATTTCATGCTATTAATAATGCATCCTAAGGTTGCATTATCAACAGTATGGAGCAACATAGACAGAAGGACAGTGCAACATAGGCACACATGTGGAAGCATGCATGCTCACAGAATGCTATGGGAACCCAGACAGAGGATGGATCAGGGAAGGCTTCCTGGAGGAGGTGATCCCTAGCCCACCTGCCCTTTGGAAGATAAATAAGAATTAATCAGAAGAAGAGGAGAAGGAAGGGTATTTCAGACAAAGAGAAAAGTGGCCAGAAAAAAGAGTCTTGAAAGGGTGTTTAACATGGTTGGAAAAAGGGTGGGGTGTGGATCATGGGCTGGGAGGAGACTGGGTCCAGAGGCCAGGACAGGGAGGGGTAGGTGGTGGGAGTCCTTGGTGACATAACTATTGTAGGAAGAAATGCACATTGCTGGGCTTAAGTACAAGTGCCATTTCCCCACCTTTCCTACGCTGCCTACAAGCTTTTCTTTAGTCTCGATTCTTCCTCTCAAAAATCCAACTCTGTGCCTTGCCACCTCCTCCCACCCTTCGTCCAGGAAAAAAGATTGAATTTTGAACCAAAGCACTAGCACGACAGAAATCTCAGGCAGCAACTGCATTTGAGGCTTCCCTGGTAAAGATGTAACCCATGGCTTCAAAATGACTGACCTGGGATCGTACAACCTTGGTCCTTGACACCAAGGGGCAGTCAGAGTTCACCTGAGACAGATGACCAATTGTAGACTATAGAATTCTGGGTCTGGAAGGGCTTTTCTCAGGGGAGTGAGGTGGACATTCTGTTGCCATCCCAAAATCAAAATCCCAGAGGCCGCCCCATCAGGCAGCCTGCAGACACCATCTTCACCTCCTCCACCCCTCCCTGTACCGATAAGGAGTCTGGAAAGGATGGAACTCATTCGGCTCTCATGAGGCCTGGGAGTTGTGATTTGTCTTTTCCAAGCAGATTCTGGTGTCGAGAGTTCTGACCGATTTCATGTGTATTCGCTATTTTAACAGTTGCCTGCAAAGATACCATGGATAAGGTGTTTAAATTCTCTGAGCCTCAGATCTCTCAGCTGCAAAATGAGGAAAACAATAACCTCACAGAGCCCCTCTGTAGATACACTGGGACCATGTGTAGTAGTGACAAGCTCCTTTTGTGACATCTACCTGCAATCCTTCCTGCAGCTCCTGGGGAATAGGGTCATTTTTGCAGGAAGCCCATACTTTTGATCTTGGACAAACATTTTGATGGAGTTTTGGATCATGTAAAGGGGACACCCAGCTCCTGTTCCCAAATGGTAAAGTTGAGAAAACGAGAAGAGAAACTGCTTTGTACCGGGAATGCTTCTCAGTGGATAATTTTCTGGATGGTGCCAACATGCGGGCTGCTTGACGTGGGGAAAATGGTTTGTTTTATTTCTTTGTTTCTCCTTCTTACTGGTCCAGGGATAAAGCTGAGGTGCCCAAATGGAGAAGCACTCCAGAAAATGACTTGAATAATGATGGCAAGACTGATGAGGAGACTGGAGGTGGAGAATTTTTCCTCCCCTCTTTATTAGTCTGAAAAGTTTTGAAAGGATAGAAGCACATGGTCAAAGGCACTCCCTGGTAGGGGGATGCCTGCAATATGGTGGCAGGTGGAGAAGGGGCGGTCTAAAGAAGGGAGGTCAGAGAGGTTCCCCATGGAGACACACCTGGTGGTCTTCAGGAGCCGTGATGCCCTGAATTCAGCTGAGGTGTTTTTTTCCTTTTTTCATGTTTTGTCTTCTGATTATTCTCAAATCCTCACCAACATTATGCTAATTGTTCAGTCCTTCCTGGTCTTACCAAGTGCTTGAAAATTACATCAGAGCCAGTGTTTATACTTGGGGCAAAGGGCTGCGGGGAGAGCGCAGCTGTAGCAGTGTGAGGTGGGAGTGGAAGAATGGCTGGGGCGACCCTCACCCGCACAAGTGGCCCTTCAGGAGTACCTCAGCTTGGGAACCTGCTGGAAGGACAGGCTTTCTGGAGTCGCCCAGGAACGGAGCTTGAACTCTGGAGCTGGGAGTTGTTTCTGTTTTGCAGAGCTAATTGGTCACCTCCTCCCCACTCTGGACTCTGAGAAATAGACACAAGGGTCAAGGTGCAGGGTCAGCAGTCCTGCTGACGAGGCAGCTGCCACCGGAATGAGAGTCTCATTCTGCCCTTTAGTCTAGCTGTCAGCTGCCTGAGGGGAGAACTGGGTCTGCAAGTCACCCTGGGCTGCTGGCATGGAGGATCACAGTGCCCTCACCTGACAACAGGAGGGATCAACAGCCCTAACTAGTGAAGCCACCCATCACCTCCTCCTATTACAAAGGGACGGACCAAGGGAAGACACATTCCTGCCCGTCTGCCCATCAGACAAACCAGCCAGCCTAAGAGGGAGCCTAGGAGAGGGTGAAGCAAAGGGCAAGAGATTTCTTCCTAACACTTTGGAGGAGAGAGAGAATGGTTTCCCCGTGTGTATTAAGATTAAAATGATCCTTGAAGGAAGGAGAACCTGGAGACCTATACTTACAATGGTAAGTTATGAGAGGCAGCTAAGGGACGGGTTAAAAGCACACACACAGGAGTCATCCTGGCTCTGCTACTTGCTAGCTGTGTGGCCTTGGGCATGTTACTTCACGTCTCTGGAACTAATGTTCTCATCTATAAAATGGGGTTTGATAATAACGTCAACTTCATTTTTCGTTGGATCGAATCTGCGTTGTTATAAGGATTAACTAAGGTAATATGTGTAAAGCTACCAGTTCAGCGTTAATTTATTGCTTTTATTCTTACGAATGCCTATGTGCTCAACCCAGTCCCTGGCACACAGCTGGCAGCGGTAAATGGTGGTTGAATCCACTATTTTATCTTTGAGGTGAAAATCATCACTAGATATCCTAACAGTGAGAGGGAGTGGTCAGTGGGAAGAGCCATGGTTCTGGGCATGGTCTACTTTTCAGAGAAAATATAATATTGTTCCAATAATAGCATTTGGAGAGAAATTCCTTTCCCAAGTGGGGCCAGTGATTTACTCTCCAACTGTGAGTATAGATCGTTGCTAATGCAGTGTATGTGACCCTAGCTCTTCTAAACTTTTAGTGTCTCCGGGTTTTAGCAATCCCTGGCCTCTCCTAAAATTCTGGAAAGTGGGCCTGTCTCTCCTGCCCCCGCTTCCAGCTCCTCCCTGCAGCCCTCTAAGGAAATGGCAGCCCCTGGGTAGAAACTGTGAGCTCTCAGAGCCCTAGCCAACGAGTGGCTGGACTCAGCTTGCCTGCTTCCTTACGGAGCGCAGGACGAGGCAAGAGGCCAAGGCGATTTCCTCTCTTTTACTGCATCGTAAAAAAGCATCTCATTCTGCACGTGACACCTCTTGGGCGCTCATGCCCAGGCCGTGATTAGCAGATACTCATAAAGGCCTGTGGTCCAGCTGCCAAGACCCACCTGTCGGAGAAAGTGAGGCCTGCGACAGAGACCCCTTCCCACAGCCTCGAAGGCTTGTTCTGTTGAAGTCACCCCTTTTCCATCTGGGGAGAATCCAGGCCCCCCTGCTCCCTGCTGGCTTGGCTTCCTAGCCGCCTTTTCACCTTCTCAAAGGTGCCCCCCAACCCCACAGACTCTGCCCCCCAACCCCACAGACTCTACCAAAAAAAGACATCTCATTCTCTGACTGAATCACAGAAGTATTGAGCTGGGAACTTCGGAAATTGTCCAGTAGTAAAAACTTTTCATGTTATTTATGGGGAAAATGAGGCTCAGAGACATCAAGCGACTTCCCCAGGGTCACACCAGAGAGGAATGGTAGAGGAGGAACTAGAATCCAGATCTCCTGACCCTCAGCTGAGGGATCCGTTGTCTGCACTCCCACCAACCATCACTCAGACCTCCTTCTTGACTGAGCGTTTCTTGTGTCAGAGGAGCCAAGAAATACCTGCCGAGAGGGGCCATGAGTTCCCAGACTGGCCCTGGAGCATCTCAGGTAATCACCGGAGCTGTCGTTTGCCTGTTCAGTTCTGCAGGGGCACCCAGGAGGGGACGAGGGGATGCATTACTGTGGTCATCAGCAGAGCCCCCCCGTGTGCTCTTGACAAGCAGCCGACTTGTGATCACAGGGGCCGCCGGACACGGCCTCTGTGGGTGACCAGCACAGGCCACTCCTCTTCCAGCCTAGAGAGAGCACAGGGTAAAGGGAATGGCATGACGTGGGTTCGGGCGTGGGACAGGCCACTTTCTAGCTGCGTGACATTTGGCTGTACAATTCTCTCTGAGACACATTTTAAAAATAAGAGTAAAAATTGCTGGTATCATAGGCTGTCGTGAGGATTAAAAAGGGGATTCTTCATAGATATGCCTAGCATGGGGCCTGACCCATGGTAAGTACTCAGTACGCAGTTATTACCATTATTATTATCCCTCCTACTTGCACAAAATCAGACAAATCACAGCCTATCTGACCCTCAAATTTTTCATCTAAGTGAGATTATTCCTCCCCCAAAAGTTGGTGGAGAAGCACTCAGTGGGTTCTCCAGTCGGCACTGGTTTCCTTCCTTCCATGTAGCAAGTGTCTTGTAGACAGAAGGAAGTGCAAGTCAGCTGAAAGTTGAAGCTCAAGCTCTGTTATTCCCACCATGGGTGCTAAATATCTGTATCTACATCTATATCTATATCCGTATCTATGTCTCTGTCTCTATAGCTATTTCTAGATGACATATATGCCGCCAGTCTCTCCCTTTTTAAAACAAAACGAACCATTCAATTGTATTTGAAAAAAGATACAAGCTTTTTATAAACCTCATAATAGAGTTTAAAGGTAAAAGTAGTAAAATAACTCCACAAACTACTGCTCAGAAATAACCCTTGTTGAGAATGAACGTCATCTGTTATCTTTGTATTTGTGTACGTAGACAGAGAAACAGATATCTAAAAACACTTTAATAAAAATGGGATAATTCTAAATATTGTTTTAAAATCTGAAGTACTACCTTTAACTTACCTGGAATTAACAGAAGAAAATATGCCAGGGTCAAACTACAGATTATTGAATACATGCTTCTCCACTGTAGGATAGTATTTCATGAAAAATCCTTTTAAGGTTGATCAAAGTGATTACGAATACATCAAGAGGGTGCAGCCATTGTTTCTTTTTAAACTACATGTTTTAATTTTAAGTATCAATTGTGTTTGGGCTATGAAAGGTTAGGACATTAGTACTCTCACATCTCTTCCAGAGCCCCTCCCCACACAATTTGAATTTTGTTAGCGACATAATTTGTTTTACATTTTTCAGATGTACAGCTCTGACTATCAGCTCTGCTAACTAGAACGGTTCCCACATTTCATGCAGCTATTCAATCCCAGCTCTCCTGACTGACTTACCTTCTATGGGGTGGGGACAGATAATAAAGAACAAAAGAGTAAAACATATGGTATATTAAAAAGTGATGTGTGCTATAGAATAAAAGCAACAAGTAAAGCGGAGGAAAGGAGATGCAGCATGCTGGGGTGCGGTGGAGCACATCCCGCCAGAGTCAATAAGGCAGTCTGGGCAGGCTTCATTGAGAGGCAGTACTTAATATTAGTATACATATTAAATAGATTTATTGCCTACCACTAGTGCCCCCTCAGGGTGTTTCAGTCCCTAAGCTCCTTTTTCCCCCTTCTTTGTTTCTTAATTGGCAGAATGTCACTGTCACACAGTTTTGTTCAAGAAGGGCTCGTGGGTGCTGTATCCCTGGGTTTTTCAGGTTTGAGAAAGTCTGTTTCTTTTATATTTAACAACGTTCTTGTGTGGCTACAACATCCTGGGGTGCACCTTCTTTCTCTTAGATCATCGTGAACACTGTATTTTGGCATTAAATGTTGCTGTGGAGAAGGCTGAGGCGAGCTTGATTTTAACCCCTTGTAATGATTTGCTTGTCCTGACTGAATGAAGTGTCCTTATCTAACTAGTATAGCTCTATCTTGAGCTGTCAGTATTAAATTTTCCAAGAACATGGTATGTCTTTCAATTTGCATATTCAATTCTTTCCTTTATTTAGATAACTTTAAAAAGTGTTACCTTTGGGTTGGATATTTCTTATTTTTTATTTATTAGACTTTAAAAAAATCTATTAGCTTCTCTGTACTTGTTTCAAATATCTTTGTTTTAATCTTCATTTGCCGTGATTATCTCAAGGTCTCCTCCATATAAATAATTTATTTTCAGTGGAATATACCTGTTCCTCGCTCTAATTTTTGTATTAGCTCTAGAATGATGTGGTTTGTGTCCTCAATTTGTTTCCTTAGATCCTCAATCTCCCATTTTGTTTTTAATCTCATTATCTTGTCTTTCAGCCCGACTGGCTCCTGAATTTATATTCTTATTAAGATGTCCTGTAGCAGGAAAGCACTGTGAAGAATTTTCTTTTGTTTCTTTACTATTTTTTTCTCCTAGGTTGGTTCTTTGCATCTCTCTCTCTCCCTTCTTTCCTTTTCCTTCCTTTCTTCCTTCCTCTTTCCCTCCCTCCTTCCTTCCCTCTCCTGCGTCACTTTCTTTCTTCTTTCAATAACATGTCTGCATAGTTCTTTCATAAATAAGAGAGAATTTTTATGATGCTGTTTCAACTCCCCAACATCACATTTGTAGAAGCTCATTATAAAGTGTCTGATTCCGTTTCTCTGCCTTAGAAAGTACCATCTAGGGAATACATTTGAATTTATCTCTCTGAAAGAGGCTGTTTCCCTGTCCAGTATAGTGAACTGAGACTTAGATCGGGAACTCCATGGGGCATCCTGACTGGCTGGAAGGCTTGGACATAGACAGTGGGGGAAATGCTAGGGCTACACTACAGGAGCGCAAAGAAACTGACCTGAGGGAACCAGGAATCCAATTTGTAGTATCCAAACTGAAAACTTAGGATCAGTATCTACAGAGGCTGAGAGATACAAACTGGTGTTTCGTCCAGGCTCTGCAACTTACTGGTTTTATAATGTTTTTTTTTTTTTTAAGAAGATGTTGGGGGTAGGAGTTTATTAATTAATTTATTTTATTTTTGCTGTGTTGGGTCTTCGTTTCTGTGCGAGGGCTTTCTCTAGTTGTGGCAAGCGGGGGCCACTCTTCACCGCGGTGTGCGGGCCTCTCACTGTCGCGGCCTCTCTTGTTGTGGAGCACAGGCTCCAGACGTGCAGGCTCAGTAGTGGCTAACGGGCCTAGTTGCTCCGCGGCATGTGGGATCCTCCCAGACCAGGGCTCGAACCCCTGTCCCCTGCATTGGCAGGCAGATTCTCAACCACTGTGCCACCAGGGAAGTTTTATAATCTTGATCCTCTATTTTTTCATCTGTACAAGGGGGTTGACAATGGTAGCTCGCTCGTAGAATTGTTGTGAGGATCAGATGAGGCAATGAAAGCAATAATGACCTCAGTGCTGACAGCTTTAATAAATGCTAGTATTTTCTATCATTATAATTAATGGTACACAGAGCTCTAACAGGCATTGATATCAGAGAATGTCTAATCAGAAGGTAGCGCTGAGCAGCAGAAATATATGTTAAAAGTGACACAAAGTTAGTTTGGTGCCAGCCACAGTATTTAAGGCTGTTGGTTAATCATTCACCATAGGACCCCATACTGTGCCTGGGAGACCAGGGAGCTCAAACTCCTACCTCCATGGTGCTGGTGAGAGGTCAGAGAAAAGGAGGCACCTATGAGAGCTAGATAGAGTGACTTGCCGTGGTGTAGTGGTTTTCAAAATGTGGTCCCCAGACCAGTGGCATCATCACCTAGGAATCTGTTAGAAATACAGATTCTCAGGCCCCATTCCACACCTACTGAATCAGAAACTCAGGAATTGAGATCAGGACATTTATGCTTTAATAAGCCCCCCAAGTGATTCTGACATCGTTTTAAGTTTGAGAAGCATTCTGCCTTCTCTTATTGGGCTGCTGTTTGGGGAATTGAGTGGCCAGGATGGGAAGGCAGTAACCCTGGAGTACCTTGGCCAACATCTTGGAAACTTGAAGTAGGCTGTGACATTGTAGGCAGAATTAGACTGAGTTGTGCTTGTTACTAGTAAAAAAAGTTTTAATAGGCGTACAGTCAACCTGTATATTTATTCTTCTAAATATACGTCTTATCTGTATCATCTGCATAGATGAGGATACTACTCTGCTTACCTAATTTTTTAGTGAACTATAACTTTGATTATAGAATGCTAAAATATAGAAAAACACTTGACTCCCATAGTTAAGGTAAAAATCTGGAGCTTAACCTGAAACCAGAGTACCATTTGCCACCTGGTGGCAGTCTACCCTACTGACAGGTTTCCACAGCAATAACTACAGAGATCTCAGAGACATAGGAATTGGGGGGGCATCTTGGGTCTGAAGAAATTAGAGGAAGGTTTCCCCTCCTGTCAGATCACTGTGGTTCCCTCTCAGAGAAGTGGGTTGGGGTGGGGGTGGGGAGATGTTAGATTCAAACAGAACTGGGTTAGAACAACCTTTGGAAAGGCACTGAACGTCTCTGAGCCTCAGTCTCCTCATTTTGAAATGCAGATGATAGTATAATAATGCTTCCAACTCCAGATTATTGTGGGGGTCAAATGAGGGAATTGGTTGGAAACAGCTGGACGTGTTTGGAAAACTGTTAAGAGCTGCCCAGATGTGAGTTGTTTATTATTTAGGTTTGAAACTTGGTCTTTGATTGTGGAATGTAATGTACTCTGTTGGAAGAATTCTAGATATTAGCAAGCAGGTGGAGAAGGTATTTGGTGTTTGGGTTTGTCTTGAAAATTTTTTTTTAAAAAAAGGACCTGGGGGAGGGATAGTCTGCCCTGCGATTACCCCAACTCTAATTTAGGAAGGAAAGAGGCATGACCAACTCTATGCCCTGCTGAGAGTGATGGGCAAGAAGACCAAGAATCTTGGCTGTGAGCCATTCTACTGCTTCTTGTCCCTGTGCTGTCTCAACTCGGGGGAAAGAAGGATGGGGAGAAGGGGAGGAGACTAGATGGGAGTTTAAAGAGACAAAGGTGGGAATGAGAAAAAGCAGGCGGGCAGGGGGTGGTGGGAAGAGAGAGAGAGAGAGGAGGGCAAGATAGAGGGCAGGAAGGGAGTTAGTAGCAGAGAGGATCAGAGAGAAGAAAGAGAACTTGGAGGAAAGCAGGTTAAAAGAAGGTTCAGATAGAGGGAAGAGGGAAGAGCATGTGCCTGGTGATGTGACCTTAGTTGGTTCTAGGCCTTTCCAACTGGCAGCACTTTCTGTGAGTCTGCTTTTGCAACTGAAACTCTTCTTTCTTCAGGGACCCTGTGCTTTTGTACCCGCGAAGTGGCTGGATTCAATGTGCTCAGTGAAAGAGAAGAGTCATACATCGCTGGAAAAAGAGACCAGATGTCTTTGAAATCATCTAAATTGTCTCTATTTTTAAAAAAATTTACTCTTTCCATTGCTGCCAGATCTGAAAGTCCAATTTGCCAGGATAATATATCCGGTGTGGATAAATATTTCCAAACTTGAAGCATTTGTCACTTAGCAACCCGGAGGTGTGAAGGGCTCACTTGGGCTCAGCCATTGAACCTCTCGGGGGATGAAGCTGCCCCCAACTGTGGGGGACAGGCTGGCAAGGAAGGCGGCCTCCCTCAGGCCCTGGGCCCACTGACCCTCCCCTTCCAGATTTCTTCCCAGGTACATGAGGCTAATAAAACATAAACAGAGGAAGAAAGGAAAGCAGGAGAGAAGTAGAGAGAAAGGCAGCCACCTAAAGACCTAAGTCCCAGGGATGGAAGGAGTTGAAAAGAAAAACACCAGCTGTGCCTATGACCTGATCCTTGGTCTACAGCACACATCCAGATAACTACTTCTCAAGTGGTGTGGAACAAGAAGAGTTTTGTTCTTTCACAAAGGCTTTTTTAATATTAACTTTTTAAAAACCATGCACAGTATCATTATTGCTATTTTCCCTGCTGTTTAGGAAGAATGCTTTCAGTCCCTGCGTGGTGGGTTGAGCACTTCTCTCCTCACAGACCCAGGACTCAATCAAAAGTTTGAGGTCTCAAGTTCCAGTGGAGACTTGGCTCTCCACTCAATTAGGTCCTGCCGGGGACTGCGAAAAGGAGAGGTGGACATTATAGATGTTCCCTCATTCCCACTCCTTCTCTTGGGAAGTACTCTGACTGTGGGTCGTTTCCACCTTCCTGCCTCTACACAGTTCCTGCACTGGCACCAAAGGTGACTCTACACCTAGGGCTGTGGTCCAGACCTAAGCTAGCATGTACAGTCCCACCTCTGGCCATAGTTATTGGTTCGGGGACAGGCCCATAAGCTCCTGCTGGCTATTGAGCTACAAGAGGAGGAATTTGCTAAGGATTCCTAGGAGCGCTCTTCCTCACACATCTGGGAGAAATTTCTGGGTGTGGTCCTTTTTTGTTCTCTCTGGATGCTTACACCCATTCTGGGGACCATGAGAGGGAGACAGCCTTAGGGTAAAGCTGAATCTATGATGGGCAGGGTGAAGAGAGAGGAAACAAATGAACAAATTCTTGGTTAGGCCACTGAATCAAACTGCTCCTAAAGCCCAGATTTTTCTTGAATCTCCAGTTATATAAACCAATAATTTTCCTTTATTGTATAAGCCAGTTTGAATTGGGTTTTCTGTTACTTAGAAGCAAACATTCCCTATTGATACAGTAACATTTATTGAGCACCTACTTTATGCCTGACACTCCATGAAATGCTTTTATGTGTATGAGTCTCACCTAATCCCCACGGTAACCTGGCAGAGAAGGCATAACGTCTCCATTTTTCAGTTGAGGAGAACTCCAGTTTTAATACTGAAGTGGTTTGTGGCAGGGCTGGAGTTTTAACCAGCAGTCTGACTGCGGAGCTCAGGCCCGCCCCCAGGCTCAGATTCTCAGCTGGCAGCAGAGGACATCTGCTCTGAGCAGAGGTGGCAGGGAAAGCTGAGGGTGAGGGCAAGTCTGAGCTGTCAGGATTGACAAAGGCCACGACGAGGGCCTTAAGTAGAATCTGCAGTGGGTTCAGATGAGCTGGATTGTTCCGGGTCCTCACGTGGCACACCATCTTCAGACACCACATGCCCCCCCTCTATGTGCAGGCCACAGCTTGCTTTAAATGTCAGCTTTCTGGACACCATGAGGAATAACAACTTAATGACAACTACTCATCCCTATAAACATATGAAAAGGCTTGTGAAATTTTATTTTACTTAACTCATGTTTCCTAAATTAATGTCTTCCTTTCAATCTCCCTTTTCCAAGTCAAGACAAATTAGCAAAACCCTGGAATGACAAGACCATTGGGACATGACAATGCTCGTTAACCTTCACAAACTATTTTCTCTGTGACAGGCACTCTTCCAAGTGCTTTCCATATGTTTCGTGTATGTTACGAGGCAGTGTGTTGTCCACCCCCCTTCATCGCAAATGTGGACATGGAGGCTCAGAGAGGTTAAATAGCTTGGCCAAGGTCACACAGCTAGATCCTGTGCTCTCAACCCCTATGTTATATTGCCTTTTCATATGGACAGAATGAACAAAACCTCCTGCCAAGGTTCTTGGCAAACAGGACATAAGAGATCTAGTGATAGATTGGGCATGCCTGACTCTAAGTACCAGAATAACACTATTCAGTATGGAAATGAACTGGGTGTGGCTTTGAAGTTGTGAGACTGATTTTTTAAAAACACAATACATCTTATAATTCATATTACTGCCATACTATTAAAAGTTATCCTCCCTCCCCATACCCTCACTTTTGAAAGAAAGAAAACCAGAAAAAGACTATATAAAAATCTTGAAAAAGAAAATGATGAGAAGAGACTAGCACTGCCAGACATTAAATATACTACAGAGCAGTAATAATTAAAGCCGTGTGGCCTGTGAATGAAAATAAGCAAGTAGATCAGTGCAGAATAACAGAAAGCTCCTCAATCCTATTATTTGGTGTATAATAGAAGTAGTATTTCATGTGTGAAGGCTGGGCAAAATGTGGTACCTAGAAACATATTAATTTGGACTCTCTCCTCTTAACATATACCACATTAAATTCTAGAGAAGTTAAAAATAAAATATAGGGCTTCCCTGGTGGCGCAGTGGTTGAGAGTCCGCCTGCCGATGCAGGGGACATGGGTTCGTGCCCCGGTCCGGGAGGATCCCACATGCCGCGGAGCAGCTGGGCCCGTGAGCCATGGCCGCTGAGCCTGCGCGTCCGGAGTCTGTGCTCCGCAACGGGAGAGGCCACAACAGTGAGAGCCCCGCGTACCGCAAAAAAAAAAAAAAAAAAAAAAAAAAAAAAAAAAAATATATATATATATATATATATATATATATATATAAACTAAGGCCACAAAATATGGGAAAATTTAGGATATGGTTAGGGAAGTCTTTCCTAAATATTGCATCAACAGCAGAAACTATTAGCAAGTTTATAGATTTCACAATATGAAACAAATATTTCTCTATAGCAAATATACCATAGAATATATGAAAGACAAAAGGTTCATAGCCTTAGTATATAAAAAGCTCATAAAATCAGTAAGATAAAATGGTGAACATAGCAATATAAAAAAATGTCAGGCCATTTTCATCAGTTGTTAATGGAAGTATGCTAGCTTTGAAATTAAGCTAGCTTTCTGAAGAGAGAATAGGTTAAATAAATGACATCTCTCCGTTCAAAGAACATTTAACAGTGATTAATAAGGATGGTATAGATGTATATTGCTGGCATCAAAACGTGTTCTTGATCTGTTGTTAAGTGGAAAAAGGAAGTTACAAGTATGTATCAAAATATGATCATATTTGTGTATAGATGTAACCTTCCTCCTCTAAGTATAAAAATGCTTGGCAAGGAATTTACCTAAAAATAAATATATTTGGTGTGTGTGTGTGTGTGTGTGTGTGTGTGTGTGTGTGTGTGTGTGTGTAATTCTATGTTTTCCAATATTTTCTAAAATAAATATGCATTTCTATGTAATAAATTTAAATACATTACAAATCATTTTGTATGTATCAAATATTACATGATAAAAAACAAAAACTGAAGATGTGCCTATAAACAAGAAGACCATTTTTCCCTTTTTCTGGCCTGAGTGACTTTGGAATTGGCCCATTAGGTTGCAAGGAAGAGCATGAGCTTGGAAAGCCCACTGACCTGGGTTAAAATCTCAGTTATTACATACCAGGTATAAGATTATAGGCACACTGCTTAACCTCCCTGAGACTCAGTGTTCTCACCCACAAAATGACAGTAATATTTACCTTACATGATTATTATGTGGAATACATTAAAATGATAAAACTTCTAGCTCAATGACTGGCACATAGATGAGTCTTAATAGATTGCAACAAATATTATCATCCTTTGATACTCAGCTCCAATGCCTCTCTGGATGTCTTCACCAGCTACCCCAGACAGTTCATTCTTTACTGAGTGTTTTCTTATAGCTCTTTATGGACACCTGCTATTGCTCATTCTGCTTTGACCCATTAGATGTGAGCTCCTGGAAGTCAGGGATCAAGTGAGCTTACCTCTGGGTCCTAAGTACCTAGGTCAGTGCTTGGAACATAGTGGGGCCACATGAAATAATTGTTGAATGAATAATAGAATAAATGAATAACAATTATGATCAAGGGCAGCAAAGTTATAAGTAACCATTTCCCTAAGGGAGTAACTTTGGAGACTTACACTTACTGGTATGCATAAAAAACTACATGAATATTATTTTGGAATCCATTTCATAAAGTAATTTGATTATAAGATTTCATAAGGAAATGGGATTATGTAATAGATATGATATAATATATAACAATAGTGACTGCAAATATTTAACACTTAACTGTGTACCTGGCAATATGCTAGGCACTATATATATAATATTTAAATAATGTATACTACTTATATAGTATATGTAATATTTATATAATATGTACTACTTATATAGTATATGTAATATTTAAATAATGTATACTACTTATATAGTATATGTAATATTTATAAAATGTATACTAATATAGTATATGTAATATTTATATAATATATACTACTTATATAGTATATGTAATATTTATATAATATATACTACTTGTATATGTAATATTTATTTAATATATACTACTTATATAGTATATGTAATATTTGTATAATATATACTACTTGTATATGTAATATTTATATAATATACTACTTGTATGTGTAATATTTATATAATATATACTACTTGTATATGTAATATTTATATACTATATACTACTTATATAGTATATGTAATATTTATATAATATATACTACTTATATAGTATATATTATATATAGGTATAAAATTTCATTTATTACTTTCAAAAGATACACAGTGAAGGAAACTGATGACTAGAGAGTATAAGTCACTTGCCTCCAGTATCTAGAAGTGGCAGAACCAGGATTTGAACCCGAGTCTTTCTGGCTGATTCAGGATCCTATGCTCTTAACCATGACCCTCTCCAGATGACATTTTAATGGCTTCACTGAGAAGAATGATGAAGGTTCTGTAGCAGCTGGCCCAATGGGCCTCAACAGCACTCTGGAGAAGCCTACAGTGGTGGAAAATGAGGAAGAGGAAATGGGTTATGCTAAGAAGAGATAGGAGGCAAGAATGATGGCAGGGAGGAGGCGGGAAATGATGGGGAGAAACAAGACAGGATGCTAGATTGAGTGGAAAAAGTCTCCACTGACTGCTGTGGCCTGCCATGTTGGGAGGCAGCATTTTTATTATTTGGGCAAAATTGAGAAGCAGGTGATACTTACTGCATAATCAAAGCAGAGATGAAAGGTATGTAAATGGATTTTGTTTCGTTTTACAGTTTAAAAAAATCAACCTTCATTGAAATAAATATATTGATTTGTTTTTTTAAATTTTTTATTTTTAACATCTTTATTGGAGTGTAATTGCTTTACAATGGTGTGTTAGTTTCTGCTGTATAACAAAGTGAATCAGCTATATGTATACATATATCCCCATATCCCCTCCCTCTTGATTTGTTGTGTTGAATTAAAGCAAATTGATTGCCCAGGAAAATCTTGGCAGGAGGAAGAGGTCTTTTACCTCCTGCCCCCACCAGCCCTAACCTTCCTCCCACCCCATCAGCCTTTTCGGTGTTCTATTTCTGCTAATCCTTGCTAAGAAGTAACTGGTGAGCAAGAGGTTAGCTGAAGGGGTCTCAAGGTGTGACCTTTCCCAGGGGCATTTGCATGTTAATAGAGGATACTGGGAACCCAGGAATAGCTTCCAGGTCTCAAATGAAATAAGTCCTGAAGGTGGAGGAGAGGGGTGGCTCGGACCCCCAGGGGCCCTGCTGTGTAGGCCACGTCGATTTGGCCTGAGTGGATGGCCGCTGGTCTGGGCTTCCCTCCAGCTGCTTTTACAAGGAAATGGTTTGGAGAAGAACAAAGCCATTGTGTTTATTCTCCCGCGAGTTCTCCACTGCCAGGGCTGTGTGCTTGGTGCCCAGCTCCGAGAATCTGGACCCAGGAGGCTTTGCTTAATGGTAATTCACTGAATGACTGAAGAACCACTTCCCCACTCCCCACACCACACACACACACCTTGAGCCCTGTCGCGCATGAGCCCCTTAGGCCCGAAAGCCAAGACCCAAGACCCAAGTCCCGGGCAACTTCTTTCTAGCGATAAGAACATTGCCAACAAGAAATTTCTACCATTTGCATTTTATTATTTTCCTGCCTTATAACTAGAAAACCTCAAAACTTGTGCTGAATTGCATGACCTCACTGACCATGTTTCATGTTCGTCGTTGAACTGTGGTTAAAGCAATCTCCTTCTTAAGTACGGCCCAACTGCAGAAAAGGAAATTCCTACATGGACACGATCTCATGCACACGCAGACTTCAGGGTCCTGGGGCGGGGAAGGGGGCGGGGGACGGATGGGGAGAGAGCAGTGAGGACAAGACTACTCTTCTGTTTGGCTGAATTCATCAAAAATCTCCAAACCCCATACCGAACATTCATCACTAATTAAATCCTAGCACCATAATTCAGAGAAAACAATTACAGCATTTAGAATTTTTAAAGGAACTATTATTGCTGCCTCGGCCCTTTTAAAAATTATGCTCCCCAAAGGACAAAATGTGATCCATTAATATGTATGTATTATTACTTTTTTTGTAAGGGGAAGATTGCTGATGCCTGTGAATATGGAAGCATTTATCGGTGCCGACAGCCGCTTTGTTGACTTGCAGTTTTAAGTGCAGTATTTTCTAGAATCTAAAAGGCTATAACATTAATTACCTTTTTGCTTTTAGCTGGTGGCCTGCTAGTTTCTGTCCCATCTTCTCTTCTCTTACCCTGCCCCACGGGTAACTAGCTATCCAGGGTTGGGGTCGCTCAGAGCCAGGAGGAGTCAAAACCATTACTGGGAAAGATGATGCAATATTTCCTTCAATGGAGGGCACTTGCCTTGGTGCCCAGAATGAGTGAGTCCTTGTTTCTCATTTTTCAGTTGAAGCCCCTTATGCTAGTCCCTGAGCAAAAGGCATTATGAATTCCTAGGTCAAATCTGAGATTCTTCCCTGTCAAGTATCCCCAGCTAAACGGGGGACCCCAGCTCTACTTTTTTCTCTTTCATTTTATTCTTCTTTGCCTTGATAATCTAACGAAGTTATTCAAAGGTGAGTTAACTGAGTCTGGCACCAAGGAGCACTGTTAGGATGTCCTGTGTGTGTGGTGTGCGTGTGTGGGGCATACACAGAGGTGCATGCGTGTATGTACGTGTGCATGTATACATATATAAAAGCACGACTCAGACATTTTCATTCAGCTCCCTGATCAGTCTATTGTCACATGCATTTGGCATTCATTATCCATGAGCCTCCGGCGCCTCTGGTCCTGTGCCCTGGCTAACAGTGATTTGGTTTATAGAGATCATATGGCAGGGAAACAGACCTTGAAAGACAGAGCTCTGAGAAGCACATTTGATGAATTTCCTATGATTTGAGTCTGGGTTTATTCTTCCCTGTGGCGGGGCAGACACCCCAGAGCACACACAGACGGCCTGGGAGCCCAGGGAGGAGTGGAGGCTATGACAATAAGCGCAGTGTTTTTTTCTTCACACGTCTCGGGTTGCATTTCCTATCTGGGAAAAAAGAAAAGGGAGCCTTGTAAAAGATCCAGAATCTGGGCAGGAAACCACACAGAGTGAAGGTTGCCATTGTCATTAGCAATTAATGTAACCATCAGGGCTGGAAGGAGAGAGCCCTGCCAAGGCGGTGGGCGTAGGGAGGGGGTAGGGGCTGCCGGGGGGAAGGGGCTACTCACCCCCATTCACCAGCCGGTGCTTGGTTGGAGGACTGAGCAGGACATCTCGCCAGATACTCCCGAGAGACTCCATGGTGCTAAATGTGCTTTATTTTAAAATAAGGTGCCCAGGACTCGAGAAGTTTTAAAATGTCTCTGTCACCCATTTTCACTTTCTGTGGCTCCATGACCAATTCCTTAGTCCCCTTGATAAGTGAATTTTTTCTGCCTCAGTCTGTTGAGACTCATTTCTTCAACAATATTTACTGAGCGCCTTCTATGTGCCAAGCACTTGGGGTGCTGGTGTTAATCTATAGCATGTGTTGAGTGTATGAATACCAGGCCTAGTGCTATGTAGTTTCCACTTATTACCTCATTTAGGAATCACTACAACTCTATGAGCTAGGTTTCTTCTTACCCCATTTTACAGAAGACATAGCTGAGGCTCAGGGAGGTTAATTAACTTGCTCCAGGTCATAAAGCCAATACATGAGCCAAGCTGGGATTTGAGCCCTGGCAAATTTATTTCTTCAGACCTATGCATCCACTCCTTATTTTATGCCTTCAAGGAGCCCATAGTCTAGGCGGGGTTCCAGCAAGTCAATCAGTGATGAAATGACAAGTTGATATGGGCTACGATTAGGGTAAGCTTAGGGTCTCTGGGAGTCCAGAGGAGAGACACCTAATCTAGCCGGGGGGGGGGGGGCAGTCAGGGAAGGCTGCCTGGAGGAGGTAAGTTTGACATTCTTCCTGTCCTCTCTTGTTTCCCAGTGGTGCCTTGGCCACACTAGTCAGTCTGGAAGGAAACGTTAATGTATTAGTATGTCTGCACCGCTTACTCTATAGGTGTTGGGATATTCGGCTGATCTGTCCAGTCGCTGAAAATGTCTGCTTCTTAGGTCCTACTCAGTGAAGTCCCAACTTGGCTGATAAGAGCTGGGACTTCCACATTTCTTCTACACTTTAGATGGATTCAATCTCTCTCCTATTCCTCCTTCCCCCTCCCTACTTCGTCTCTCTTCCTCTTCATCCCTCCCCTCTCTGACCCCACCCTCTTTCTCTTTCTTTCTGGTAGTTTAAAAAATGCCACTTTTCATTAATGTGACCAAAATGTCATCAAGTAGTTTAATGCTCTTTAATGTCCTTGTATCGTTTACATTTTGCGAACAGTGTGGAAATGAATCCCATCTGTGGGTTCAAGAACATCAAAAAAGTTGGACAGGCTATTTAGACGTGCTCCTTCACATTGCATTAGCGTGTACAATGTCAGGGGGCTGAGCCAAGCACGGCCTGTCCGGGCCTCAGCCCGCCCCTTCCCCAGTCTGCGAGGGACAGATCATTTACTGCGGGAACTCAGAGTCAATCCTGGAGATGGGGTCTGGAAGGCTGCCCAGAGGCCCCAGGAAAAGTGTGAAGGCTAAATAAAAAATGAGAAATGATTTAGGAAAATCTCTCCCTTCCTTTCTGGTGCCAAGATGCCCCAACAATAGCTTTTTCATCACTTGGGTAAGAGACTGGTTATAATGCTGTCTGACTTCTTCAAAAGTAATTAACTAGTCTCTCTCTGTCTTTCTCTTTCTCTCTCCTTCCCCCACCCTACCCCCGTTTGCCAGGGAAGGAAGTTCTGGGGCCAAAATTAAGCTGACAGTTTGTACAGAGATGTCTATAAACAAGAAATGACTGCAGAGCATCAAGTTCAGGGCCAGCAGAACTCGTAACAGAGGTGCTCTCTGGAGGACCCTGAGAGGGTCTCAAAAGCTACATCAGCAGGGTGATGATTTCGGGCTGACCGGTTTGCGGCAGCAGCCCGGTGGAGGGTGCTGACGCTAGAGTCACCATGCTGGAATTCTGGCTCCTCTACCTTCTAGGAATATGGTCTTGAGCAGGTGAAGCACTGTGTCTCAGCTTCCTTACCTGCAAAATGTGGGTACTAATTATACCAACCTAATTAAATGAGCTAATGGATGTGAAGCACACAGATCAGTGTCTGGCCACAGTGAGTCCTCGATAAAGGTTAAGGATCAGCTGTTATTAGTTCTGCTTTGTGGCCCTGCTCTTGCCACCTCCCTCCCTCCCCCCACCCTGCCACCTACACTGGGCCCCTTCAGCGGTACTTCCGGGTGGAGTCAGCCCCCCTTCCCTCCCAGCTGAGCTCTCAGCCTGCAAGGGTAGTGGCGAGGGGGAGGGGCAGGGGACCTTGACTCCAAAATATCCTGGCTTATTTCCAGCTCCGAGGAAACCCCTCATTCTAATGCATTCCCTGGAAAGAAAGATGTAGCTTTTCATTTCAGAAAAAAAAAAAAAACACACCCCAAAAACAAAAGCTTCTATTCTTCCCCCAGACAGAGAGAACAGCAAGAGTGGATTTTTAACTGTTAATCATTACAGCTGAATGAATAATAATCCACCTCTCTGAAGGCTCTTCATCAGTAACCAGTATTGTAACCCCCTCCCTTATTTTGCATTTGCTCATATGAATACCTAATTCTAAATATAAACATAAGCAAATAACTTCTGATTGTTATTTCACAATTTTCAAGACAAGGTCATTCTAACTTCTAAGGTGAACAAACGTGTTCCCTTAGTGCTATCACCAGAAGGGCAACTTGCTTCTAAGTTCTTTATAGGATGTGGTTTAGAAGATGTGCGTCAGTCAACCTGTTGGTTATTTATGCTGAGGCCACTGGGAGAAGGCCAGGGCGTGTTATATCTGGAGTTCCCTGGAGACTCGTGAGCTCAGCTTAGAGAAGCCACCACTCCAGTCTTTGTGCTCAGCCTGGTGGGAAAGACACTGGATTCTAGATACCACCAGGCCTGACTCTAAGACCCGAATCAACCCTTACTTGCTGTGTGATCTTGGAAAAGTCCTGCAGTATCGTCCAGCCTGATTTTTTCCAACAGTATAAGACGGGGCCGGTCGGTGTGTGCCCTGTGGAGCTCTCGGTGTCCTGTCTTTGCGACATTAACATGTGCTCATCCTGCAGGCTTCAGTTAAGAAGGTTTTCCTGACCTCCTGACTGGGTTAAATGCCAGAGCCTTCTTGATCCATCCACTTTCCATTTTAACTCTCATAACACTGCCATTGACCGGCGGTGTCAGCGCTATGGCTAAGAGCATGGACTCGGGAGCCAAGCTACATGGGTTTGATTTCTGGCTTTGTTACCTGCTGGCTGGTGACCCTGGATGAGTTACCCAACTTCCAAGGCTAATAATAGTATTCTCAAAGGACTATTGTAAGGATTAATTGAGTTAATATGTGTGGTCACTTAGCCTAGTGCCTGACACACAGTGAAGGCTAGGTATTAGAACATCAGCTATTATTTTCTCTTCAATCATTTAATCTTTCTTTAGAACTACACTGAGAGTTCTCTGAGGACAAGGACCATGTCTGCTTCTACTGCCATAGGCCACCATTGAGCACAGTGCCTGGCACTTGGAAGACTCTCATTATTATTTGCTGAATCGTATCGAAGTGAAATACACGACGTAAAAATGCTTTGTAAACCACCATGCAAGAAATTTTTCATTATCAGCTCTGGGAAGAGTTTATTAGACGAAACATCTCCAGGGCACTCTCAGAATTGCTGCTGCTGTTGAATGTAACACAATTTTGACCAGTTGGCTAGTCAGTTTATGAATCGCCTCTGTTATCAGTCTTTCTACGTTTAGTTGTTTCTTCCTGGTTTGTGCTGAGTGGGTCTGCCAGAGAAAACCTTCAGGTTTGCTAATATATTCGACTCAACTGAGGCTGACTGACTGTGCCTTACAGGGCGGGAAAGGCTGCAGACAGGAAGCAGAGTGAGACCCTGTTCCAATCTCATAGTCTAGTAGGGGAGGAAGATGTATGAACCCTGGCCTGGCCATGCATAGTATCTTTTTTTTTTTTTAAAGTAGATATTCTTTTATCTTGTCAGGTTACAATTTTCTGTGACTTTCTACATTCACAGAGCAGGCTAACACACAGATTAAATTAATTCTGTTTTATTAAAATCTGCACTAGGGGACAAACTGGAATTTATGCAACAATGCCCTGATTGTTTCAGATGTTTTATTTTTAATTTTCATGCATAGTATCTTATGCCCCTGGCCACGATGATAAAACAATGCCTGATCCAACCTGGGCCAAAGTCCTTCCTCAGGATTTTGCATATGGTGACTGAGAGGTGCTAGCTCTCTCTTTTCTTTGGGGTCGAAGCCTGGTTAAATGCAAGCCAGGACATGTCTGGAGGCCATACTTACTATTTCCATGTTGCCTGGAGGGAGCCCATCTGATGTAGCCAAGGATGAAGACAACTCATGAAGTAAAATGGGGTGGGGAGTGAGGGAGGGCTTTGGGTGTTCTTTGTTATTGCAGCAAAGCCAGCCTACTTAGCTAGTACAAGCTCCCTCTTCTCTAAAGCTCTGTATGAGGCCACATACCATGGCCTGAAATTCCTACCTTTTAGAAAGCTTGGGAAATGAGTTAAGGGATTCCAAAGCCATGGAATGTGCAGGAATCTTAAGCAGGGCTCTGTTTGTATCTGTCTTGTTGTTGACACCCAGGTCCCTAATGAGGTCATTTGAACATCTGTAGTATATCTGCCAGGAGCCAGTTAACTGGAAGTGACATCAGTCACTGTTAGCACAGTGTCTCTTCCCCTTTCTCCCTTGGCTCTGTGCCTTGGGGACACTCCGGCACAGCTCAGAGGTTCTCAGAGCCCAGACATCAAAGGGAGGGATATAGTCATCAGCAGCCCCCTGTGAAAACATTCAACATTTTACTTGCTGCCTCCCAGCCTTTCTGATACTGAAGACCTCTTTTAGTAATCCCTCCTTCTGAGTTTTGAAAGATCAAGTCTTCAAACATAAAGCACTGATTAAGTCATAATATACTTATTTGCCCATTCCCTATTAATCCACCTTCATATATAGTACTGATCAGATGACACTAACAACACGGAACCGATATATTGATAATTTCAGACCAAAGATATTTTAGTTTGGCTAGGTGGGCTTAACGATAGGAAGAGGAGGGTTCCCAGTAGGTTTTTTTATTTTATTTTTAATTTACTTTCAAAGCTGAGAAATTACTGTTAGACCTTTTAAATGAATTAAATAGCCCAGAAATCACTACCTTTGAGCACCTGAAAAATGTGAGACCTAAAACGGCCTTATACTCTGCCATTAATGCCTCTGGGGCCTGGGGGCCAATGTACAAAGCAGTCTGCATGCTCACTGTGGGCCTAGGCCAGGGGCTTTAGAGTCTTAATTCCTTTCACTCATCCCCAAGCCCTGTGGTAGAACCACAGGCGTGTCCCAGCAGGGCTAAGCTTTGGTATTCTTCGTGTAGCTCTTAGCTCCTGGGGATGAGGGGCAAGGGAAGCCAAGAGCCCCCCTCAAGAAGAACCTAGTGCCCACCCTGAGCAGAGGAAGTATGCATAAGGAACCAGGGTGCAGCTGGTCTGAAAGGAAAGGTTTGGTGTCCCCTCCCAGGTTGTGTGTATGTGTGTTTTTGCATGGAGGAGTTGGATTCCTTATAAATACTTCTCGCCTCGAGGTTTTCACTATTTCTATCAACACAAGTCACCAGGCAAATATGCCATGACTTAATGGAAATTCGTGTTGGACAGGACCAGAAATCTTTATTCCAGAGATGAGGAAATGGTGACAGGGAAGAGCCCTGAGGTGCCAGAGGTCACACACCAAGCAGGGAAAAGTTATTTCTCCCAGAGCTTTTGGCTCCAAAGTCCATGTTCTTACAACTGGGTAGAGTGGCAGGGCCAGGCGAGCCCACAGAGACTATCTGGCCCAACTTCCTCATTGTGCAGATAGAGAAACTGAGGCTCAGAGAGGGTATACCCACGACCAGGGTTCCAGTTAGTTCATAAAAGAGCCAGGGATAGAACCCAGGTCTCCTAACTCCAATTCCAGTGCATCTAAAATTTTTGAATGACCATCAGAGATGAATGGAAACTTAGAGATTCATTCATTCGTTCATCCAACCAACCAAGCTTCATTCCTCATTAGAAATGAGGAAGCCTCGCCCAGAGGCCTCCTTCAGCCATGTCTCATTGTCTAGAATTGCATCTCATGCTGAAGTCTAACCAATGCACTGGTCAGGGAACTAGGACCAACCATTCTCCTGATCGCCATGCTCCTATATCCACCTGCTGCTACTTAAAAATCTGCACCTTGGTCTCTAGTAGGCACCCCAAACCCAGCACGTATCAACCCAAGCTCTGGATCTCTTCCCACTCAGAAATGCTCCTCCTCTGGTGTTCTTTTTTTTTAATTTTAAATTTATGTATTTTTGGCTGCATTGGGTCTTTGTTGCTGAGCGTGGGCTTTCTCTAGGTGCAGCGAGCGGGAGCTACTCTTTGTTGTGGTGCGCAGGCTTCTCATTGTGGTGGCTTCTCTTGTTGCGGAGCACGGGCTCTAGGCGCGCGGGCTTCACTAGTTGTAGCACACGGGCTTCAGTAGTTGTGGCTCGCGGGCTCTAGAGCGCAGGCTCAGTAGCTGTGGCGCATGGGCTTAGTTGCTCCACAGCATGTGGGATCTTCCCGGAACAGGGCTGGAACCCATGTCCCCTGCATTGGCAGGCGGATTCTCAACCACTGTGCCACCAGGGAAGCCCTCCTCTGGTGTTCTTTGTCTCAGTTAATGGCACTCTTATTTACTCAGTTGTGTGGGCCCCAAACTTTCATTCTTTTCACCAAATTCATCAGCAAATTCTTTTGCCTCTGCCTTCAAAATAGTTCCCAAATTCAACCAGTTATCACCCCCTCCCTGGCTACCACGCTGGTTCATCATGCTCACTGGTCTCCTGCTCCCCCTCTTGTCCTACCTGAGTCGGCTTTCCACATGGCAGCCATGGTAATCCTGTGAAAATGTAAATCAGATCAATTCTCTCTCTTAGCGAAGAGCCCCCCATAATTCATTATCACATTTAGAAAAAAATCCGAAGTCCTTTCCATGACTCAGTCCCTGCTCACAATACTGCAGCTGCACTGACCTTCTAGCTGGTCTCAAGATGTAGGTTCATCCCTGCCCTGGGACTTTTTGCACCTGCTCTTCCTCTGACTGGAATGTTTCCCACCTCACCCCCCAACCCCCGAGATTCACATGGCTGGTGCCCTCCCTTCATTCATATCTCTGCTGAAATAATCACCTCCCTCTGCCCCCTTATCTGAAACAGGGAGCCTGTTTCTCTCTATCCCTTTATCTGGATTTATTTTCTTCATAAAACCCATCATTGCTTGGCTTGACATTGTATATTTATTATATAATATATATTTGTGTGTTTATTTCCTATCACCCCAACTAGAATTGAGGTCTCATGAAGGCAAAGACTGTGTCTGATATTTTCATGACCTTACCCTCAGTGTCTAGAACAATGCCAAACACAAAATTGGTGCTACATAATGTTTGTTGAATGAATGAATGAACAATGAATGAATGAATGATTGGCTTAGACCCATGAGGATCCACCCCTCGAAGGTGGGGATAGGCCACTCTTTCCTAGAGGAGGGTGCGGATGTGAGCAAAATTGGGTTCTACCAGCTCAGGAGAAAGGGTAAATGGCTGCTGGGCAGATGACCAGTAAACTCTGCTATATCACATTTTCCCAGTTTCTATTGTTATGGAGTTGCTGAGCACTTTTGGGTGAACTCAGCATGTCCCATTCTGTTTTGCTTAAACAAAGCAGCCAGCAGGAGGGTGTGAACTGGCTGTCTGGGGCTTGGCCAGGGTGGGAGCACAGGGTGTCTACTCTCTAGAACCACAGCAAAGCCACGAAATGAATTGTTACTTCCTGGGGTAGTGGGGACTCAGGGTTGGGCTCCATTTATTATCTCCCTTGGTGACAGGCTGGTCCCCAGTGATGTCATCTGAGCATCTGCAGGCACCTCTGCCAGCAGCCCACTAACTGGAAATGACATCAGCTACCAGCAAAGTGACTTGGGCGCCCGGCAGACACGTCCTGCTGATCCCCTGTCTGGAGCTCATCTCCTGCCTACCTGGAAGTCTTCTGGCTGGCACTTTGGCAAACAAAGAGGCATTTGAAAGGGAATTAAGTTGACTTTAAAAGATAGCCTCAAAGTGTTTCCCAACACGTTGATGCTTACATTGAATTATAGGCGCTAATAAAGCTGTCAGAGCCTTGGCGCAAGGACCGAACTCAAGCTAACGGATCCCTGAGAAATGATGAGAATTCCTCTGGGCCTGGAAAATCAGTCCCTGGCCCAGCTGGAGGCTCACACACACACTAGAAAGGTGAGGAAGGGCTGGAATTACCCATTCTGGCTACCATGCTGATTGGCCCAAAGGGCTTGCTGTAGTCTTAAAGCAGAAGGTAGCTTTGCTGCAGTCCTCCATGTTTCATTGTATTCTGGGATGCCCTGATCCTTTCCCTTCTAAAATACTCAGTGTAGTCGTCAAGCCTGGGTGACTACCAGAATTTGCAGTAAAGAGTAGTGCTTAGAGTGTTAGGAAAAAGGAGATACAACAACAGAGCACTCCTCCTGGGACTTTTCTAAGATCAGGTCTGTGATTTTGTTCAAAAGACACACAGATAAGTCCCAGATCTCACATAGGTCTCTACTTCTCAGGAACTTATTAAATGTCAGGCCCTGTACCAAGTTCTACACATTCATAATCTTTAGAAAGCATCCAATAGTCCTATGAACAACTATGTATGTATATATATATGTATGTATTCATTTCACCAAATATTTATTGAGAACCTATAACATGCTAGGCCTTGAGCTAGACTCTTGGGATACAATGAGGAATAAGGCAGACACACACTGTACTCTGTCCCTTGGATTTACTCACATGAGCGACAATCGCAAATGCAGTGAGTATTAAGGAGAAGTCTGGGGTGTTGTGTGAGGATATAATGGGCAAATATAAGGTTAAGGTGTCAAGGAAGGATGCCTTGAGAAGGTGAAATTGAAGGTATGAGCTGAAGAATAAGTGGGAGTTAAGAAAGGCAATGGATGCGCCAGAAAAAACAAGTTGTGTTGGTGCCACTCTATTAGTTTCCTATCGCTGCTGTAACAAATTACTACAAACTTGATGGCTTAAAATAAAACAAATTTATTCTTTTACAAATTCTGGAGGTCAGAAGTCCAAAATCAGTTTTACTGAGGGAGAATCAAGCTGTTGGCAGGACTGGTTCTTTCTGGAGACTGGAAGAGTTTGTTCCTTGCTTCTTTTAGTTTCTGGTGGCTGCCAGCACTCCTTGGCTTCTGGCTGCATTACTCCAGTCTCTGCCTCCATCCTCACATTGCCTTCTCCTCTCTGTAGTCAAATCTCCCTGGCTTCCCTCTTATAAAGACACTTGTGATAACATTAGGGTCAACCCAGGTAATCTAGGATAAATCTCATTTAAAGTAAAGATCCTTAATCACTTCTGCAAAGTCCCTTTTACCATATAAGGTAGCGTTCACAGAGTCTGGAGATTATGACGTGAATATAGCTGGGGACCATTATTCAGTCTACCACAGCTACAAAATGGGGAAAAGCCTGTGGAATGCATTTAGAGAGGTAGCATAATGTAGTAATTAACCTATGGGCTCTGGATACTGACGTCTAGGTTTGCAACCTGACTATAATGATTCTTTACTGGATGACATTGGACACCTTATTTAACCTCTCTGTGTTTCAGTTTTCCCATCTATAAAGTGGGGGTAATAACAGTACCTACTTCATGGGTTTGTCATAAGGATTAGATGAGTTGTTTCAAGTAAAGCATTTAGAGCAGTGCCTGGCATCTTGTATGTGCTCAATAAATGTTAGTTTTTATTATTAACTATTATTATTTATTATTAACTATTTGTTGCAGTTTTATTGAGATATAATTGATAGATAGCATTGTGTAATTTAAGGTATACAACATGTTGATTTGATACACTTATATATTGCAAATAATTACCATCATAGGTTAGCTAACACATCTATCATGTCACATAATTACCATTTCTTTTTTGTGGTGAGAACATTTAAGATCTACTATCTTAGTAACTTTCAAGTACATAATAGAGTATTACTAAATATAATCAACATGCTGTACATTAGATCCCCCAAACTTACTCATCTTATAACTGAAAGTTTGTACTCTTTGTCCAACAGCTTCCCATTTCTCCCACCCCCTGCCCCTGGTAATAACCACCTTTCTAGTCTCTATTTCTATGAGTTTGGCTTTTTTAGATTTCATGTCAAAGTGATATTACACACTATTTGTCTTTCTCTGTCTGACTTATTTCACTTAGTATAATGCCCTCAATTTCTATCCATGTTATCGTAAATTGATTGACCATATATGTATGGGTTTATTTTTTGAACTTTATTCTATTCCATTGACGTGTCTGTTTTTGTGCCCAAACCATGCTGTTTTGATTACTATAACTTTGTAGTATAGTTTTAAATCAGAAGTGTGCTGGCTCCAGCTCTGTCCTTCTTTTTAAGATTGTTTTGGCTGTTTGGGGTCTTTTGTGGTTCCTTTTAAATTTTGGGATTATCTTCTCTATTTCTATGAAAAATGCCATTGGAATTTTGATAGAGAGAGCATTGAATCTGTAGATTACTTTGGGTAGTATGGACATTTTAATAATATTCATTCTGTCAATCCATAAGCATGGAATATCATTCCATTTATTTGTGTCTTCTTCAACTTCTTTCATCAATGTCTTCTATTTTTCAATGTGCAGATCTTTCACCTCCTTGGTTAAATTTATTCCTAAGTGTTTTATTCTTTTTGATGTTAATGTAAATAAGATTATTTTCTTAATTTCTCTTTTTGATAGTTTGTCTTCAGTGTATATAAATGCAACTGATTTTTGTACAGTGATTTTATATCCTGCAACTTTACTGAATTCCTTTATTATTTCTGGTGGAGTCTTTAGGGTTTTCTATATATAATATCATGCCTTTTTCAAATAGACACAATTTTACTTTTTCCTTCCTGATTTGAATTGTTTTCTTTCTTTTTCTTGCCTAATTGCTCTGACTAGGATTTCCAGTACTATATTGAATAAAAGTAGCAGAAGTGAGCATCCTTGTCTTGTTCCTGATCTTAGAGGAAAAGATTTTAGCTTTTCACCCTTGAATATGATGTTAGCTGTGGACTCACCATAAATGGCCTTTATTATTTTGGGGTAGGTTCCCTTTATACCTACTCTGTTGAGCGTTTTTCGTGAAAGGATGTTGAGTTTTGCCAAGTGCTTTTTTTCTGCATCTACTGAGATGATCATATGATTTTTATCCTTCACTTTGTTAATGTGCTGTATCACACTTATTATTAATTATTATAGTTTTACCATTAACAGTTTTTCAAGGAACTGAGTGAAACAAGGAGGAAAGTATCTAGGTGACTCAAATGATAAGCAGGATTTGATTTTAGACAATGCAGAGACTTGAGGGCCATTTCATGAATTTGGATCACCACCCTAATGATGACAGGAAACATGAAAATGTTTTAATGGGAGTGACGTAGCTGACTTGTCTTTAAAAAGTTTGTTTTGGCTGCATGGTTGAAAATAAGTTAAGACCAATTAGGTATCTCCAGGGAGAGATGATGGTGGGTATCACCATTCACATTTACTGAGGAGGAATCTGAGGCTTAGAAGGATAAAGCTACTCATTTAAGTGGCCTTAAACTACTTTGAGCCTTCACTTGCTAAGGACACTGAATTAACAGAAAGTGAGAGTTTATAACCAGTGAGATCTGAAATCAAGTGAGTTTGATTTCAAAGTCTGTGCTCTTTACTGAATGACATGGCTGCCATAGCCACGGTAACATGAATGAAAGACTTGCTGCTTCCTGGATACGCCAGAAGTAGCTGCTTAAGGACCTGATGGGAGACCTGTATATGAGAGAAGCCTTTACTTTCCTTGTCTTTGCTCCATCTCAATTTCTCTCACGTTGACAGAGAAGTGTTTCTCCAACAATGGTAAAACAGCATTTTCATCTAATGAATCTTCCACTCTACTCCCAGATTCACATGCACTTAGTCCCTTTAGGTTAGGTTCTCTTGGTCCTTGACAGCTTGGTCTTTTTCCTGAAAATCTACTCCCTCAATGGTTACAGTGGCAGTCCTGTCAACCATGGCTAATATCCTTAGCCCCTCTGGACCAGGGTCCTTATATTACACTAGATCCTTTCAGATGTTAATGATAAAAATTTAAATCAAACTGGCTTAAGAATAAAAGGGAAATTTTAAACTCATAAAACTAAACAAGCCAGGAGGCGTAGTCTCCAGGTATGGCTGGATTTAGGTATTCAAATGACGCTGAGAAATCGCCATGCTTTATTTCTTAGCACTACTTTTATTTGTACTGACTTCCTTCTCAGGGTGATTCATTTCATGACAAGACATCCACTAACTCTTAACAGCTTCTGAATAGCATTCCGTCGAAGTCCAGTGGGAAGATGGAATCCAGCAAAAGGTTCAGTGTGAGTCTCAATGGTTCTACTCGAGTCACATGCCCATCCTTAAACCAATCATTGTGGCAAGGGGAATGAAATACCCTAATTTGCTGGGTCAGGACCATATATTTCCCCTGGAGCTAGGTGGGGTGGGATCAGTCTTATCCAAACCAGGTGGACTGACAGTAGAGGACTGGGTACTCCTGAAAGGTGAATTTAGATGCTGTTAGCCAAAGAAAGGAAATTGATGATGAGCTTATGAAAACCCAGTAAATGTCGACTCTTTTCACAAATCCCATGTGTTTTTCAGTCTTTCCACTTTGACCCACCTAATCTCTTCCACTCGAAACATCCTACCTGGACACTTTACCTGTTGGGGTCAAACTCAATTTCTTCTTCCCAGGAAACTTTCCTTTATCTAAAGGACAGGCTCCCTCTCTTACTCTGCCCTGTACTCCTCTATCTACATATTTCTTCAGCTCAAGAAGCTTTGCATTGCAGTTTTCTGGGTCGGTCCTTCCTACCTCTTGGCGTGAGAAGGCACTAGAACACCCACATGGAAGTTTGTCCCTCTAGACCAGGTACAGACGAGATAGTCACATGATATCTGCTACATTAATGATTGTCCCTGATGTAGTCATGAGAAAAAATATTCCAAAGATACAATTAATAATGATACTTTAGATACTTCACTACTCCTCAGCCCTCCCTGCTGCCTTTCCTGCTCCTCTATGCCCTCTCAGGCATCCCTACCTCATGGAATGAGAGACTCTTCAAGCCGGGAGAAGCTCCAGGGAGCAGCTGATTCACATGCAGTGCTGGACTAGACCTGGGTCTCCTGACAACCTGTTCAGTAATCTTCCCATTCTGACCCATTTTCCTTTTTTTTTTTGGAATAATTGTTTGTCGTCATGACAATCTTATAAATAAGGTATTATTCTTCTATTTTATGTTGTAGAAACTGAGGCTCAGAAAGATGACATGGCCTGCCTTAATTCAGGTTTCATTTTTATAATCCTGCGCCTTACATACCCCTAATCTTGTCTTCTTAATAGGTGTGCATCTTTTATTTTTATTTATTTATTTTTTGCATCTTTTATTTTAATTTTATTTCCTTATATTATGTTAAGTGTTTAAGTGACGCACCTGGAAACTGTTTCGTAAGGAGGTAGGGTATGAACAAATGCTGATATGAAGAGAAACCCACTTAAAAACACAGGGCCTGGAGCTGAGGTCTTGGCCACTCCATGGCTGGGTTCCCTTGACTCCCTGCTGCCAGAATGTCCCCACATACTGAGGCTGACAGTGGAGGTTCCCTGGAGGAGGGCAGGAGGATAGGATTACGCTTGGAGCCGAGAAACAATATGATTCACTTCCCATCACCCTCAGATGCCTTTTTCTTTCCCCACCAGACATGAGCTCATGGAATTCTGTTTCACGTTCCTTTCGATAGATTTTCCTTTTCCTGGAGAAAGTTAAATGGAACCATCACAGGGACACATTCATCCAGGGCAGCCATTGGATGGTAACAGGATAATTGTGCCGGCCCTGGTACCACAGAGATGATCACTAGCGTCGCTTTAAGAATGTGCAGAGGCCACATTTACGTTTTAGGGCAGCCCCTTTGACAACTTTGGCAAAGGTCTCCAGCGC
Source organism: Tursiops truncatus (assembly GCF_011762595.2). NCBI lineage: Eukaryota > Metazoa > Chordata > Mammalia > Artiodactyla > Delphinidae > Tursiops > Tursiops truncatus. Next base: position 68,685,993 of record NC_047041.1, on the reverse strand, counting down.
TGCTTTCCTTTCCGCAGTGTGATGTGAGAACACTGCTACAGTACAATCCTTGTTTAAGCACAAGCCAGGCACTGTGCCGCCTGGGCGGTGGATTACGTCCCAGATGATGGCGGAAAGCCTCGGCGGGGAGGGATTCGTTTCCTCCAGGCTCAGTGTATATATTTTACAATAATGTGTGTTGCCCACAGACTACGTGGTTATCATACCAATGTAAGGAGCAGCTGAATCCACATTCAGCAGAATGTTTTCATTATTCGTATTCTTGATTTTGACGTTCAAGGCCCTCTGCACTTTGGTCTAGTCTTCTTTTCCACTACTGGCTTATATATACCTTAAATCGAGATAGTAAAGAGGTCTCATTCTGTGTATCCACTGTGATCACTTGGGAGTGGCTGCCTGGAACACCGTGTTGAGAAAGATTCTGAGGCTACATCCTGACTCAGCAGGATGAAGCTCTGTGATTGATTGGTGAGGTCTGCCATAGGTGAGGGTGGGGAGTTAGCAGCACACACATCTGCCCTTCCACATCTCTGCCCAGTACATTACATTCACTTTATTAGCTAAGCTGCAATTTTATACCTATTTACTTTTTCCCATCTTCTCACTTGTTAGGAATTCTTTTCTTGTGAATATCTGTTAATATTCTTCATGGTTCATCACAATCTGTAGCTTTTTTCTAAAGCTATTATCAAGTCCTCCTAAGCAGGCATACTTATCTTTCTTCATCATTCCTTTAGCGTTTGGTAACATTCTTAAAGTACCATTTTCCAGCTTGAATTAGAGAGTTATGTATGTATGAACCTTATTTCTCCTGCAGGTTCATAAACTCTTTGATGATAGAAATCAAATCTCTTTTATTTTTATCTCCCTATGGCCAAATGCGAAAAGAAAAGCTAAAATCCAATAAAGAATCTTAGCTCCTTTGGTTGAGTTCTCACATTTTACAGATGGAAAAACTGAGACTTAGGAGAGGGTGAGAGAGTTGCCAAAGGTCACATGAAAGTCAGAACTATTGGCTCTGACTCTAAAAGTCAGATTCCTGGAATGTTAGATTTGGAAGGAGTCTCTTAGGCTGCTTGGTTTACCTTTGGTGGCCAGGAAGCTCTAAGTGAAAGGACATCACACTTTTGATTGTTCTTCCTTATCCTGGTCTTTGATGTTCTGGTTTCATTATGACTGCCCTGTAGTAAACATGAATCATAACAAATCATTTCTGGACATAACCTGAGAGTGAATAGTGAACAAATAAAAATAAATTCTATACATTCATTCATCCATGGAAAATTATTGACACTATTCTATGTCCTAGGGATACAATAGCATACAAACTAGACAAAAAACATGCCCTTATGGCATTTAAGTTCTAGGAGTGTGTTTGTGTTTGATTTTAATTGTATTAATTCATTAAATTCTCGCAAACTATATGTGATAGTTAATATTATCATCATCCCCATTCTGCCAATGAGAAAATTAAGGCTCAGAGAGATGAAGTAATTAGCCCAATGTTGCACAACTAGAATGTGATGGAGACAGGATTTGAACTCAAGTAGTCTGGCTACCTACCGACAGAAAACTAAGACTCAGAGAGGGTAGGCCATTAAGCCAAGGTCACACAGCTGGCTTAAGGGTAGGGTTGGGCTATCGGACTCTTAGATCAGGTTCTTTCCAGCCCACCAAGTCGTGCCATTCTTTCTCAAGCTGTGGGGAGGAATGGGATAGGCAGAATCCATGGGTGCGATGGCCGGGTAAGATCTGAGAACACACGATTTCTCTTGCAGGATAGACACGGGCTGTTTGTTTCTCACCCGGGTGAGATGGTGGGAGGGTGGGGAGCAGACTTCCAACACACCAAATATTGCCCTAATTGGCTCAAAGGCCATGATTGTATCAAGTTCCAGAAATTATGAGTGAACCAGACAGTTAGGGCACCACAGCTGGTCGGCAAATTCTTGGCTCAAGTGCTGTAATTATTAAATGTAGCAGAGAGAGAGAGCAAGAAACTCAGACACTTAGTCCAGGATAATTGATCCAAAAATTATGGGTTCCAAGAAGGCCAACACTTGCTTAAATTTAGATTTGGACTCGACTCCTGTCACACGCACACAAATGACTACTGTTTCCTGGACACCCACTCAGCGCACACAATCGGCCCCTCAGCTCTGCCAGCCTGCAGGAACAAAAGGGATTTTGATTCTGATTATTTTTAAACTTTAATGACAAATCCTTTCCTTCTCCACATTAAAAAATAAAGGCTGTGCATAGCACCGTTAAGGGACTGCTCGCTGCTGCTCGATTCTCGGAGGCACTTACGTTGTTTAAATTTTAATTTCCGGGTTGAAATTTTTATTGAAAACATCACTGTCTTTTTAAACAACAACAAAAAGTTTCTTCTCTTGTCACCGTACTGGTTTGTTCTTTTACCTGCGCTCACTTCTCCTCCACAGGAGGTTTTCCTACCTCTCCGTGGCTCTGTGGCTCCTGGCAGGCTCCCTCCAGCCCTGTGATCTAAATTTGCCATTCCTGCCCCAAACAAAAGGTTTTTAGTAGTTTGTTTATTTATTTATTTTTTGTAAATTAGTTTGTCTTCGGGGCAGGCTGAGGACTTAAGCCTGTAGATCCTTGACCATTCAGGGGCAGTGTCCCTCTAGTGATAACGATGGTGATGAAGGTGATGATGATGATATAATGATGAGACCTTGCTAACTGAGCCCTTCTCATGCACCCGGCCCAGTTTGAGGTACTCTTCGTGCATCACCTTCTGTATCCTTCAACAATACTACAGAGAAGCGGTTTTTACTCCCTCTTACAGAAAAGGAGACAGAGTCTGAGAAATCATTGCATCAGGGAAGGCGAGATGTCATCTCTATCATTCTAGAATAATGCTGGCCATGACAAATGCCACTAGAAAGGCAGACGTGAAGGACTGAGCGAGATCTGAAGAGAGATGTGTTTTAGTAAGTGCCGGGGTAAACCAGGAATTCTTCATGGCAAAGAGGGCATTGGAGCTAAACGAGCAGGATTTTGACATGCAGAGAAAAGGCCAGTGAACGCCCTTAGTAAAGACAAGAAAACTGGCGGTGTGTTTGGGAATAGCTGGCTTGGCCAATGTGGGAAGATGAGTGGAGTTAAGGGCAAGATATAGGGATGTGATGGTCTGTTTTTGGAGGGCCTTGAATAGCAGCCTAACGGCATTGGTCATTCCCCATGGGCAGAAGAATCATACAATGGTTTTAATCAAGGGAGTGACTACATTGGAATTGCAATTTTGAAAGACCACTGTAGCAAAGGGTGAAAGGGAAATTGGCGGCAGTAAGACAGGAGGCCGGGAGGCCAGAAGGATGGCTGTTGGAATAGACTCCACCCAGCTCCATGTCTTATCTTGCTATGCTCTTCCCAGTGACTGGCCTTGGACGCCAACCCTCCACCGGGGACTCCCAGGTGGCCCACTGGTCCCAGCTTGTCCTCATATAGCTCTCTGCTGCCCCCACCTGGCCCAGAGCCCCTACACAGTTCACGTGCAGGGCCTGGCCCAGGGGATCTAACACAGGTTAATATCACTATGAATAATGTAACTACTACTATTACTAGGCAAGATTCAGAGCACCTACTCTGTGCCAGGCACTGTTCATGTCTATTACATTACTAAATGCTCACCTCCCATAGGAATGCTAGGAAGTGGCTACTGTTATTACTTTCATTTCATAAGTAAGGAGACTGAGGCTTGGATCTGTTCTACCCCCAGGATGGTAAGACATGAGAGTTTTGCCAGCAGCCTACCTGACAGTCTGGGGTTCCTGTGTTAGAGTCACTTCTGTCCAGATCCCGCAGGGGGACCTGGTCAGAACCCCAGTGCAGAGCCCTGCCCATGGGGTGAGATGAGGGTGTGGCTATTTTAGAGAGGTGACCAGGCTGGGGAGGGCATGAGGAATGAGGGGAGGGGAGGAAGTGGTCCTGTCCAGGATCATAGCCCTGAGAACTGGGGTGACAGGGAGGGCAGACCTCTGCATGAGAAATGGAGGCATCACACCATGGAGACAAACAGAAAAAGCCAGAAAGGAGCACGGTGAGCACCAGGGCAAGGCGTCAGGCTCCTAGCTGCGACTGGCATGAGGGTTTGGGCTGGCTCTGTGTGTTTGCTGGTTCCTTTAAACAGACAAGTTTCTTACTATTCAAAGTCATCTTTCAGACTTGAAAATATTTGGGGTTAAGGCACTGACTCTTAGGAGATTTCTGTTAAGGAAAACCCTCTGGTATATTTCAAGCTGAGAGCAGGGCTCTGAAGAAGCCGGAGACAGTCAGGGCAGTTTTTAATGGCAAGATGCAGGGCACGGGCACAGCTGGCAGTCAGCAGGAGGGAGCGGGCCCAGAGAGGTGTGTGGAGAGCCAAATGCTAACTTCTCCCACTTCCCAGTCTTGCCTGGGGCCAGCCCTGGGCACAATGATAACACTTCTATAAAACAATTCTCAGGAAGGCTGGCATAAGAAGGCAATGAGTACCTTTCCACAGTTAAGTACATCCTGCCAAGTTAAAGAGCTCTCTGGGACAAGCTGAGGTTGGGAGGATGTTCCGAGTATACATGAAGCATCAGACCATTAGTGGGAGTGAAAGCTGGGAGTATGTGTCTGTGTGCACATTCTCAGTGTCACGTCTTCCCTGTGTCCAATTGGTCACCTCAATTCCCCAAACGCTCAAAGTCTCCTGGCTGATGGTGTAATGCAGAAGCAGCAGAGCCCCGCCCCAGACAGAGTAATGAAAGGATGTGAATAAGAGTGGGAAGGAAACCATCTGGGGAATGTTACTCAGATTATTGTTGTCAAAAAACAAAAACCATCTTAAGACAAGAGAGGTTTATTGTTAGGATGAGTGTAGACCAGAATTGAACTTGCATAAGCTTCAAACCAAGACAGCCTACGGACCCACTTCTCTCCCCGTCTCTCTCTCATGAGCTGCGAGAAGTCATGTGTTCATGGCATCTCTACTTCCACCTGCTCCAATCAGATCCCAAGATCAGTGGACAGTCATGTCTGTACGCTGCAGCCCAAGTTGTGGAGGGTGTCTGTGTGACTGGCTTAGCTAATTACTGTTGGTCCCACTGGAGAATGTCCTTCATGACACCCTCATGGGGGTAGAGTCTGGCCAATGGGCAAACCCCCTTGGATAGGAGGTCCACCGTTCAGCTAGTTGCTGGTCACCTGGTACTAAGAACAATGTATGGCTACTTCCCTCAGTAGATGGGTTGGATTTGGATAGCAGAGCCCGTGGAAACTGGGGGTCAAGCACCATAAAATACACATTGTAAACAGAGGTGCATCTGATTTTGATCTCATGCAAGTCATCCTAGGAGTAGGAGAAGGAATTAGGGAAGGAAGAAACCATAAGGACATACATAGAAACAAAAAAGTATTTTCTGGAAACACAAAAGTCAGACCTGAGACATACCTTAAAGAAAACCTGGTCATATGGGACCTAAATGGGGAGGAAATCCAAAAAACAGTGGATATATGTATACGTGCAGCTGATTTGCTTTGCTGTACAGTAGAAAAATAACACAATACTGTAAAGCAACTATACTCCAATAAAAACTAAAAAAAAAAAAAAAAAAAAAAAAAAAACCTGGTCAAACGCTCCTATGTTACAAATGGGGAAACTGAGCATCAGAGATGGAAACAAGTATCAGGACCCTACATCGATCTTCTTTCATTGCTGGCTGCCTTGTCTCCTTCAAGCCACCTACACAGGAGAAGAGATTTCTCAGAGCAGATGATTTCATGGGTCAGCCAACCTCTTTATATATAGAGGACAGATCTGTCCTGTATTAAACTGGCATTCACTGAGACATGCTTAAGTAAAGACCTTGTCCAGGAAGGACACTTGAAGTACCTAGGATTAGCAGTTAAGATCAAACCACAGAAATGAAAGAAAAATTTAAATTAAAATTTGATTAAATATCTGAATTAGGAATGGCTTTATAATCTTAAAACCAACACAAATACCAAAAGGAAAGATTGATATATTTGACTACATAAAAATATAACACTTCTGTATGTGAAAATTAACATAAACAAATTAAAGTGGAAAATGGAAAATTGGCACAAATGTCAAAGGATTAATATCTTTGCTGGAGTATGGAAATTTTATGAGAATTGATAAGTAAAACACTAAGGTCTCAATGGAAAATGGGGAAAGTATATGAACATGCATAAAGAGAGGAAATATATGATTAATTAACATTCAAAAAAAGTATCTGTGATACTATTCAGAGCAATGAAAATGAAAACAGCAACAGGATGCTCCTCTCCCCCTTTTTCCACCCAAATTAGTAAAAATTACAAACAATCCCTGGTGCAGGTGGAAAGACAGTGAAACAGCCACCTTCTTATACTGTGGAGAGATGTTTACTATGAGGCACTCATTTTGGAAAATAATTTGGGAATACGTATCTGGGAATTTGTCGTAAGGACATAATCTGGAATCTAAAGATATTTGTTAAAGTACTATTTCTCATAATGAATATTTAGAAAAACCCGTTGTACCACCATAGAGGAACGTTAAAGTAAATTGTTCCTCTATATGTGAGAATATGTAGCCCTTAGAATATTTCCAACAACCTATGGAGATGCTAGCATCACAGTGTTCAATCAAACCTGTATGCACGTAGAGTGAATATGACCATGTATCAAAAACTCACAGCAGAAAAGCACACCTGCCAAAATGTTTGTGTTTCCTCTGCTTAGTGGACATTTTTGATCATTCTATTTTTATTTTATTTTTTAAATTTTCTCTTCAGTTAAAATAAGCATGTATTATTTTTATAAACAAAATAAATCAGAAAAAAATGAGTGTGGGAATTCATTTGAAGTTGAGCACAGCAAATAAAAGCGACTGAGAGTGAGGGAAGAAATGTGCAGGGCAGTGTGCTGCGTCCCCCATCCGGTGTCAGCCTTGCAGTTTGGGAGGGACTGATCCAGTGCCCATCTCTGTGGATGGGCCCTCCTTCCCACCCAGGCTCAAGCCAAGGAGATTTCGGTGTTTATACTGGGGTCCCAGTGGAGTGAAGTGAAGCTATTTGCGTTGATGTGTGTGGGACTTTCCTCTCTCTAGGAAGCATGTGGCCCCAGCTGCTGCTGGTGGTCATCCCACAAACTTGAGGGAAGCCATCGTACAGGCAAAACCAAGACCAAGAGGAGAGCAGGACCTGGAGGACGGCAGAAGAGCAGCGTTGCCGCTCCCCGACCTCAAAGCTTTTCTATTAAGTGAACTTATAATGCAGGAAGTTGGTTTGAGATTTCTGGGTTTTTTTTTTTTTTTTTAAATGATGTTACTTACAACTGTAAGGATTCCTGATACAGAGAGATATCACTAATTGCTTTCCACTGACAGATTGTACCGGAAATAGAAAGGAGTGTAAGAGAAGGTGAGGGTATGTGCCTGACTTCACTATTGAGAGACAAGAACCTGAGAAAGAGGTCTAGAAAGCAGGATGGGTCTTGGAAACAAGCAGTGTAAGAAAGAGATAGAAATGCCCGGAAGGGAAAGCCCTTTATGAATGACGCTTGGCACCATCAGCCTTATCGCATCTCATCTTATCTCATCTGACCACTTGATGGTCCTGCTAAATCACACAGACTGGAGAAAGAAAGAATGACATCTCCCGAGAGAGATGTTTTTGTTCCCTCTTGACTGGCTAGCCAGACTCTAGACGGTCTCTGGGAATTGGGATGTGCTCAGCTGGTCATCTGGATGAATCCTGATGCCACCAAATACACAGCACCTTACGACAGGTGTTAGAGTCCATGCTCTACGGATGACTGACTCCACCAAAGAGAGACTGATTAGGGATGAACGCAAGGGATGTTTTGCAAGATCTATGCAGTCCTGATTTTGGATTTGGAACAGAAAATCCTCAGCTCTGGATTTCAGGAAGAAAATCCTCAGCTCATCTAAGCAATTCTCACTTTGAAATTAAATACAAATTGCTGCCTAAGTTTTGCTGAAGAGTTGAAAGCGCGCGCGTGCGCACACACACACACACACCCCCCACACACACACAACTGAAAGAGTGATCTTCCTATTTGAGACTAAGATTTCCAGGAGATCTCTGTGTACTTAGTAAGTCTTCTCACTCTGCTCATTCATCAGAATGAACTGAATTATTCATTTGATCTTTTATTCACTTAACAAATATTTCCTTGGGGACCTACCTATCTAAGGCTGAGGGATAAAAGAATAAATAAAATAGTAAATAAAATATATTTATTTAACCCTTACTATATGCGAGCACCAAAGTAAGCACTTGCATTGTATTATTTATTGCATTTCATCCACTGAAACAGACCTATAGCTCAGCATTATTGTTTATTCCAATTTTACAGATGAGGAAATTAAAAATTTGATAGGTCATTTTCCCAAGGTCATACAGCCTCCAAGAGATGGAAGCAGCAATCAATCCAAGAGTTACACACATTTAATTAACCCTTATGCCAAGGAGAAGACAGAAGCCCCCCAAATGAGGCTAAATTCCCATGGGATCCTATCTATCTATCTATCTATCTATCTATATATATATTTGGTGCAGGGGAAGCTATGAAGGTGGCTACTAATCCTGTTAGGGAAGGTTTGAAAGACAAATCATCACTTGATCTGGATCTTGAAAAACATGGAGAAAAACAGTAGGTACTGGGGAGGACGTGTATTCCTAGTAGAGTGCAGAGCTGAGCAAACGTGTGGAGGTGAAAGAGCACGGAGGCCCTGTGCCTGGGGAGCACCTCAGGTTCAGTGGGGCAGTAGCAGAAAAAAGGATGACAAGAAAGGCTTTATCTGCCAAGCCAAGGAGTTTGAACTTGAACAAGAGGAGCCAAAGAGGTTTTCCAGCCTGGAGGCAGCAGGCTTTGTGTTTTAGAATGATCTTGTAGCTGGTGTGCCAGGGGGAATTTTTAAAGAGGGAGAGATCAGATGTACAGAAGCTTGTTGGGGAGGCCTTTGTAAACTCCAGGCAGCAAGATGAAGAGGACTTGAGCCATCCCAGCCCCCACCTCAAAATCATTAGAAGTTAGTGCCAGTTTGGAGTTCTGTTTTTCTAGAGTTAGGGAGTCACAATGTAATATAATAAAGAGAGCACTGATGTCAGGCCCTCCTGCCTTCAAATCCTGGCTATACCTCTTACCTATGAATGTATGACCATCAAACCTCTTTTCTCTTGTATAAATTGGTCATAAGACCTAACTCATAGGATATCGGGAGGATTAAGTGCAGTAATTTATACAAAGTCCCTAGCATAAAGAAATTCCACAAATGGTAGTTCCATTCCCTACCCCTTCGTACTAAGATATGACAGATTGGGCACACAGATTAGTTAGAAGACCTGCCACATGCTGACACTTCCCAAGACTGACTAAAACATTTAGCCTACTAATCCAATTTTTCTGCAGCATTGATTTACTAAATTGATTAGTTTTTAGTAATTTTTTCTACCACTCTAGCTATATTAGTCAGGATAGACTAGGATATGCTACAGTAACACTTTAACTCTGGCGTCTCAGTGGCTTCATAATATAAAAGTTTACTTTTTCACTCATTTGATATGATCAACAGCAGTAATCAAGGGACTCTGCTCCACATAGGCACTCAGGGACCTAAGCTGACAAAGGCTCCACAGACTTGTAACCTCACAGTCCGGAATGCAAGGTCTCCAAGGGTCCTGCGGCAATGGAAGAGAGACATGGAGGAGGTACACAGGCTTAAAACTGCCTTGACTCAGAAATGACACATGTCACTTCTACTCACGGTCCCCTGTTTTGAACTAGCTACATGCCTAAGCCTAACTGCCAGAGAAGCTAAGTAATGAAAGCAAGGACATGCATATTTGGTGGGTACTATTTGATCTGCCACAATAGTGATAGCTATATAAAAATTGTAAAAAAAAAACAAGTATATGTTCTTCTGGTTAAAGTCTCAAGTTATCCTTGACAAATAGAGTCATTCTTCCTTGTGTTAGTTCTCACCACAGTCCTTTGCTTCAGAGTAACTTGCTGCGAAAATATCTCCCATTCTTTCCCCTGTATGACTTCAAATAACAGAGCTGGAGGAATCTCAGAGGGAACTTCCAGGCCGACTTTTGCATGGAAATCAGGTATCCTGAAATGGTAAATGACCCACTAAGGCATCAATTGCTGTTTTGGCTCTTGTTGCTTTAACAGGAGAGTGACCAGAAAGCTTCTATCAGTGCTCAGCACGGGGTGGGCTAGAACCTAGATGGTCGGCTCATGCAAGATACTCCCCCTCACCTCACATAAACTCAGTAAGTAGATAGAACAATTTGTGTTTCTAAATCACTTTTTCTCTAATTTGGGAACTCAGGACACACTGTACGAGAATCATCTCTGGTGTCTTAAGTTCTATCCTAGATGTACTAAATCTACGAAAAAGGGCTCAGAAATCTTTACAAGTGTTTAGCCTTGCTTTGAGTTTAAGCCCAGGAAAACTTCATCCGTTTGTGTATAATGGTTCGTCGTGGGCACAGCGTCTCTGAGGCTGGGCAGGATGAAGATGGAATGGCTGGGTGTTATTGCAAAGACTGGGCTCGAAGAGATACCACCTACAGGATTCAGTGGGGAGCAGCCCCTGGGTAAGTGAGGCCCTATGGGCGTGGAGTCACCCAGTGTCCACCCTTCCTTGGAGGATTATATTGGCCCGTGCCAGAGCTGAGACAAGCCAGACATTGTTCTGCATGTACCAGCAATGCCAGCGGCAGAGGAGTGGGCCAGTGCTCTACAGTGGCATTGTGTGGCAGGGAGAAGCTTTGCCGGCTAGGATGGCAGCTAAAGCAGGCAGAGAGGCCTTGCTCAGAAGTGGATGCGCTGTAGAACCCTTTTAGAATATGCAAGCCCTCAAGGTCCTTGGACAATTGGAGGGTAAAGTGCTCAAGAGTGTGACACCGAATGTATCATCTATCTGGTGGCTAGAAGCTCTAGTACTTGAAACTGAGTTTGGAGGTCTGGCTCCGAGAGTTGTAGAGAAATTCATACTGATTATACCAGATGGGAAAACTGAGGCCCAGACAGAAGGCTGACCTGAGCTAAAATAGTGACGCGTGGCAGAGCTCGCTTCATCCCCAAATCTCCTTACCCCCAGCTCAGTGCTTTAGCTATAGAACATGCTGTTCACAGTAAGATCTTAAAAGTCTAGGAAGTCTCAAGGTTCAGGTCCTTTTTCTTCTCTTCTTCTCTAGCATACCTTTCTTCTTGTTTCTTTACCTACTTTTCTCGTATTTCTTTTCAACTGATCTTTTCTGTTGCATCTGATTCAAACCGGTGAGCACAGACATGGGCAGCACAAAAGTAAAGAACTTATCATGGGGACTTAGGAACGTCTGTAGGGCAAAACTGGAGTAATGACATCAGAGATACCAAATTAATACAGATGAACTCATTTGGTGTATGTGATGCCATCTCTCATATCTGGTCCCATCAGCTTCCCTAAATCATCAGGGTCAAGTCTTAGTTCAACAGCAACTTCATTTACACAGTTCATACTCTTCCTTATCAGACATGGAAAACGATGTACGTGGAATAGATATAGAGAATGGTGTGTGAAAATTATTTAACCTCTCTGAGCCTAAATCCATTATCTGTAAAGTGGGCATACTCACAACTGTCGCACAGGATTAAGCAAAACAATGTAACACTGTGCCTCTTATAGGGCCTGACATATAGAAGATAACTTAAACAACACATTGCCTCCTTTTCTTTTTTCAGGCTCACTCTTATTGATGAGGAATGCTGAAATGGGAAGAATCTAGGAAACAGAAGCCCCAGGACTCTTGTTGCACCCTTGCCAGCCCACCTGGGTGCTTGGCAAATGTCTCAAGATTTGACATAGCTAAATCTGAAAGTCAGATATCATGATAAAGAAATGTGGGAGGAAAAACTATTGACCTATTTCCTGGAGAAAGAAAAAAATTCTGCCAAAACAAAGATGTTTTCAGAGAGTGGGTTGGTTTTGATAAATAATTAACTTGGGTTGGTTTCATTGTGTCTGGAGGAGTAATTACAACAGCATGTTCACGCCCCTGGAGTTCTGTTGTCACATTTTCCATGATAAAAATCTCCTTTGAAAAAAAAAAGAGTTCAGAAACTTGGCTATAAAACAGTGCTCTGGTCTGAAGAACGCGGTGAAAACTTTCACAGTTTGTGGGCAATATTTTTAATTGGATCAAAAGATGCTCTATCATTTCCAACTGGCCTCAGTTAAACCCAGGTATATGAAATTGTATTGCCTTGGGAGGCATTTCATGGCCACCAACTTAGAACACCCCTCTGTTGTCCTATTGAGAATGTTGCTCCTTTCAACAGTTACTAAGTATACTGTCACCCTGACATATTTTTCGCCGTGCTAGGTGCTGGGCTGGTTGGAGGTGGATATAGACAGAGCTTTCATCTGATGTTGAGCTCACAATCTCACTGAAGAGATGACAGTTTACAGTGTAGTGGAAAGACTGCTGAGCTCAAGATGTTGATTCAGATTTAAGCTCCTCTGCTTACAAAACCTAAGGGTCTCAAGTCCCTTTTCTGTGAAATGAGGTAATTGGATTATATAGCAAATGATTCTGAATTCTTAGCCCAACTCTGGTGGTAGCGTCTGCTGTATGGAGTAGATTTCTGAGGTCATGACCATGTTTGGTGGGAAAGAACACTGCAAAAGAACAAAAGAATGCCTAAACTATTCTGTATGAAATAATGAGAGATAGATAGGGAAGGAGGAGGGAAAAGGAGAAGTATGACGGAGGAACCAAAAAGATGGTATGGTAGGAAAATTGCTGTATTTTCACCAACTTTTCATTTTCCCTCGGGGACCACTTATTACTCTATTTCCCAGCTTCCTCTACAGTTGCATGGGCCAGGTGACTAAGTTCTGCCCCATGGAATGTTGGCAGAAATAGTGTGTGCCATTTTCTGGCTTGGCCCCTGAGACATTCTGTGAGGTTCTCTATATTCAGTTTTTCATACTCACTTCCTTGTCTCCCAGTTGAATGCAGAAGATCCAGAGGAAAACTCTGAGATGGAACCACTAGAGAAAAAGAGAGTCAGTTCTTGGGTCACTGCATACAACCTCCCTCTGAATATCCATCTGGACTGTGATGTGGGTAAGAAACACATTTTTTTTTTTTAAACTACTGAGATATTGGGGTTGCTTGTTACAGCATCTAGTCTACCCTGACTAATACAGATTGCGGGAAGCAGGAAACCAAGTGGGGAGTGACCAGGGAATACTCCTAAAGGCAGAGTGGTAAGGGTGATTTTTGGTAAAGAAATGCCCAATATCTAATTTGAAGTCATTAATTTAGCCATGATGGAAACCCTTATTCATCTCAGCCCCACCCCTAAATCACAAGTGTTTTGTGAGAATCAGTTTTCAGCGAAATTTCATAAAAAGGATGAATGTCATACCTGAGTTGCTACAAAAGAGACCACACCCACAAAAGCAGGAAGCTCAAGGCAAATATGACCAAAGCACGTAAGTCCCCTGGGAATTTGCAGTAGCCTCACACAAGACATGAAATGAGATTTTGACTCATTTTCGTCTAGACTGTAACGGTGCAGGGAGACTCCTGCTGACCTCAGGGTTACCAGGCATTAGAGCTCAAAACAAACCAACAATCTAGCCAGCCCTGAAGCACAGGTCTCCCTCCAGGTCCTGCTGGACTCCCAACCTGGCTCTTGCTTTGCCACCTCCCTCTCTGCTTTTTCATGTCCACTCAGACCACAGGAATGCCAAGCTCTGGAGAATCTTGTCTGTCAAGAAATCCAAAGGCCTGACATCGTTTAGTGACAGGGTTACTGTCTGGCTCCACGCTTCGGAAAAGTGAAATAAGATGAGAACTTTGTGGAGCAGGGCAGCCTACTCCCCACCCTTGGAGGTGGAGCTGCTTCCAAAACAGGATTGGGTTCTATGAAATTTTGGGGGGATTGACATTTGTCTATTTTCTTAAACTATATTTAGATAAGGTTGGATTGGCCATGATTTGCTCACCATGAACCAGTGCCAATGGACAGCAGAATGATTTTCGTTGGATCAAGTTTCTCCACAACTCTCAAATAATACATATTTTTAGATGTGAATTTCAGATTCAGAGTCTTCTCCTTTTGCTATGATTTTGGAAGTCTTGCCAAGTGGATGTGTTAACTTTCTAGGCCAATGGCTGAAATCAGAACCATTGTTTCCCTTTGGGATTGTCTGTCAGACTCCTGCAGTCTCATGGCTGGGGATTCAAGATGTATCCCCTTTACTGTTCGCAGTTTGTGTGCTCTCAGATCCAAGATGATTTAGTTACACGTAAGAACCCAACAACTTTCTGCCCTTCCAGCGCCCCCCCGGGCAGCCTAGAAACCAAGGACGATGGCAATTCTCAGAAATCCAGGTTTAGTATTTACCATTTCATGGACTTCTAGTACTGCCAGCATGCTGAGAGACCACCTAATGCCAAAGGGTTACTTAGTACCTGAGCAAAATAATGCCCAGAGGGGTGAAGTGTATAAAGAAGATTATACAGTGAGTCTGAGTCATAAGCAGAAAGCAAAAAATGATAGTATGTTTTTGAGTATGCTGTAATTTTATTAAAGTACACTGTAAAACAGTACAGGTTGAACCGAAGAATAAAAAAGAAGAAAAAGGTTTTGGAATTAGAGTATGAAAAAGAAATCAATGATAGACATTCCAAAAAGAAGATTTATAAAACTTTCTTCTTCCCAAAATAACAAGAGTGAAAAAAATTGAAGCAAAGCTAAACCATTAACGCAAAACTAGTGAAGTATCCCAATCTCATACTCTGAGTGTTGTGAAAGGGTTTTCAGATTTAGAACAATTTGGACAGAATTGAAAGAAGATGCTGGCTGCACAGATGCATGACTCCCCTTAGAAACAAAATTGCAACAGAACAGGAAGTAAGGGGAGGTAAAGCTGAATGTTGTTGATTTTCAGAGTTGGAGAGATTAGGACTAAGGTTCAGGTTGTTCCACTGGGAAAATGGGGACTATCTTCTGTTGAAGAAGCTTTTTCTCACTGTTGATTTTCAAAAGCCCTATAGGCCTGGGCTTGGATTGCTGCCAGCTTTTCCTCTGGCCTTTGGCAGGGCAGATGGTATGAGAGAAATGGAGGAATCATTTCTTAAGATTCCCTGTTTGTGCTGATCCAACAGCAGCAAACAGAGGCTCGGTAGGGTGTGGCAATCAATGCATGTCAAACTCAAATCAAAATCATGTGAGAGGGCTTCCCTGGTGGCGCAGTGGTTGAGAGTCTGCCTGCCAATGCAGGGGACACGGGTTCAAACCCTGGTCTGGGAAGATTCCACATGCCACAGAGCAACTGGGTCCGTGAGCCACAAGTACTGAGCCTGCGCGTCTGGAGCCTGTGCTCCGCAACAAGAGAGGCCGCAACAGTGAGAGGCCCGCACACCGCGATAAAGAGTGGCCCCCGCTTGCCCCAACTAGAGAAAGCCCACGCACAGAAACGAAGACTCAACACAGCCAAAAATAAGTAAATAAATAAATAAATTTTTAAAAAATCACGTGAGAAACAAGGACAGAAATAAGGACAGCACCTTCTTATAGCCAGTCACCCAGAGAAGGGTACAAACCCAAGTCCAAAGCTCACCACCCATTCCTCCTTGAGACGGGGGAATTGAGTCATCGATATGGTGGTGTGATTCTCAGTTACTTCCAGAAAGTAGAGAGAAAAAGAACAAAGACAAAATTCTTTAATTCTGGTTACACAAAGCCCAAGCTCCTTGTCCACACCCTTTGGACATTTATGTGACTGGAGAAAAAAAACCCAAAATATCCAGTGCTTCAGCTCATATTCCAAGGAAAAGATTTACACAGTGCTCACGGCAACAGTAAATCCACAACAACTTGGAAAAAGAGCAGCTTGAGATACAATGGCTCTGTTCAAAGATGAGGAAAAAGAAATCCCTGCAATAGGAAACCACAATAAGAATTAGCAAAAATAAACAAATACATGAATAAATGGAAAATAACATGAAAAATACAAATAAATTTCAAAAAAATGTATTCAAGAAAATAGAAGAACATTTTAGTTGTAACTACTTTACACTCTCAAGGCAAACATAGACTTTATGGAATGAGAGATATATTGATATTTATGCAACTGATTAAAATAGAAAGGAAGCTGGTAAAAGTAAGGAAATGAATTAAAGTGAAAAATAATATACTGGAAACTTTAAAATACACTTTCAAAGACCAAAATTAATATCTGAAAATATTAAGTCAATGGTGTGTGGACACAGCACTGGGGGAAAATAAAAACAGGATGCAGAGCAAATAGGAAAAGATGAAAGTATTCACCAATATAATAACATGACAGGGAGAACTGACACTGGAGAGCAACGCATGACATTTGAGGAAAGGAAGCACTGTAAACAGAATAGAAATGCGTTCTAAGACCTAAGAGAAGAAAACCTTTCAGATTTGAAGGAATGACTGATTTTCTAATTTGAAGCGTTCACCCTATTCCAGGAAACTTAGCAGATAGAAAAAATCCCTCAAATATAGTCTAGTGAAGCGACTAGATTTCAAAGAAAATGAAAAAAAAAAAAAGCTATTAAACTCAGGACAGGTTACCTAAAAGGGCAAATAAATTAGGTTGAGTTCAAGATGCTAGAAAGCAATTGTGCAAGAAATAGGAATTCTAGTGTGTTAGTCAAAAATTGCCTTCGGTTTTTAAGAAAAATAAAAGACATATTTTTCATTTTCACCAAGAACTTTATTAAACAATGTATTCACCCTTTTGTTCCACTACCGCCTGCCATTTTTCAGGCAACTTCATGATTCCATATTCCCAAAGCTTATCTTTTTGAGCAAAGAACTGTTCCAAGTGCCTTTTTTTTTTTTTTAAATTATCTTTGGCTGCTTTGGGTCTTCGTTGCTGCGCGTGGGCTTTCTTTAGTTGTGGCGAGTGGGAGCTACTCTTCCTTGAGGTGCACGGGCTTCTCATTGCAGCAGGTTCTCTTGTTGCAGAGCACAGGCTCTAGGGCGTGTGGGCTTCAGTAGTTGTGACAAATGGGCTCAGTAGTTGTGGCTCGCAGGCTCTAGAGCACAGGCTCAGTAGTTGCGGTGCATGGGCTTAGTTGCTCTGTGGCATGTGGGATCTTCCCGGACCAGGGCTCGAACCTGTGTCTCCTGCATTGGCAGGTGGATTTTTAACCACTGCGCCACCAGGGAAGCCCTCAGGTGCCTTTTACAGTCTTCCAGGGAATTGAAATTTTTTCCATTAAGAGAATTTTGTAAATACTGAAATAAATGGAAATCTGAAGGTGCAATGTCTGGTGAATATGGCAGATGAATCAGAACTTCCCAGCCAAGCTGTAACAGTTTTTGCCTGGACATCAAAGGAGCACGCGGTCTTGCGTTAACCTGATGGAAGATTATGCATTTTCTGTTGACTAATTCCGGACACTTTTCGTTGAGTGCTGCTTTCAGTTGGTCAAATTGGGAGCAGTACTTTTTGGAATTAATTGTTTGGTTTTCTGGAAGAAGCTCATAATAGAGGACTCCCTTCCAATTCCACCATATATACAGCATCACCTTCTTTGGATGAAGACTGGCCTTTGGTGTGGTTGGTGGTGGTTCATTTTGCTTGCCCCACAATCTCTTCTGTTCCACATTGTTGTACAGTATCCACTTTTCATCTCCCGTCACAATTTGTTTTAAAAACAGAACATTTTTGTTATATTTAAGTAGAGAACTGCATGCGGAAATACGGTCAAGAAGGTTTTTTTCACTTAACTTATGTGGAACCCAAACATCAAAGCGATGAACATAACCAAGCTGGTGCAAATGATTTTCAACGATTGATTTGGATATTTTGAATATGTCGGCTATCTCCCACGTGGTACAACATTGATTGTTCTCAATTAATGTCTCAATTTGATCGCTGTCAACTTCAACTCGTCTACCCAACCGTGGAGCATTGTCCAGCGAGTAATCTCCAGCACGAAACTTCCAAACCACTTTAGACACGTTCGATCAGTCGACAGAACTTTCTCCATACACTGCACAAATCCTTTTTGTGTGTTTTGGTAGCGTTTTTTACCTTTCTTGAAATAATAAAGCTGAAAATGTTGCTTTTTTTCTTCCATCTTCAATACTCAAATGGCTACACAAAAATTCACCAATTTTGATGTCTTTTTTTAAATGCACACTGATATGACAGCTGTCACATACAATCTAACAAAATTGTTTCGAATGAAGTGAAAGATGACTAAGTGCTACTAGAACCATCTTATGGAAAAAAACCGAATGAACGTTTTGGCCAATGCAGATAACTAGTTAAATGTGTAAGTAAAACCAACAGAAAGTTATTCTCAAATATAAAACGTCTTGGGGAATATTTTATCCATGTACTCCTCCTGAGAAATGTACCGAAAAATACAACTTAGACAGCCAGGAACTTTTTAAGAGTAGTAAAAAAGCTGAAGAATGGGAAAATCTGAGTATGAAAGGGAATTGAAAATTAAGTATGATAAATGTATAATTATACCTAAAGGTATTGTAGTTAGAAATGGTTTTAAATGTTATAATTAAAAAAAATAATGTTAAATTAAAAACAAAATGATAATAACAAGATCCTGAAAATAACATTATAATAGATTGGGGAGGGGGAATCCCAGAGTATCCCAGAGTCATTATATTTCATATCTTATTTTACCATGAGGGTAAGGGTAGGATTGATGACTGTCAATAGATGTGGTTTTGAAGGATGTAGTTTGATCTCATTTATAAATATTGATATAAAAATCCAAAACAAATTGAATATTAACAACTCAGATCGATTTACCAAATCTTTATTGAGCTTCTATTATGTTCTTGTTTTAGAGATATAACAATGACTATAACATAAAATTCCTGTCTCTCCTGGAGGTTATGCTCTACGCCATGATCAAGAATGATTTATGCCAGGAAAGCAAATATGAGTTAGCACTATGGCAGCTATGAATATAATTCAGAATCTTGGAAAGGTTTCCAGTTCTACATGCAAGGATCTTGGAAATCACCACTCTGCCCTAAAAATAAGGAAAAAGCTGAACAGACCGAAAAACCCAAAATATCTCCTAGATTTTAAGAGAGATGAGAACATAGGGCAAACCCCTGCCCCCAAGATTGGAGAGACAGACAGGCAAATACAAGGAGTAATGGCTTACTGGAGCAGAGACTCACAAGGGGAAACCTCAGTGGGAACCAGGGCCGGGAACGAGTGCCAAGGAGGAAAACTTGAATTGTAATTGATGAATTGCTGGAGGGTCAGTGTGGATGACTCTAAGAGTTAAAAACTCCAGGGGAATCAATCACAGGGCGGCCCCACAATTTTATGTTTTACCTCTAGGAGTTCAACCAGGTTCCCACAGTAAATATCAGAGAAAAATCCCCTCGTGCTTCTGGCAGGGGGATGGGAAAAGGAGCCAGAGCACTCTGTTGTTCTGAACGAGGCCTGTCCTCAGAAGAAACCAGTTAATTAGAGCCTAATCTGCTGAGGTATTATCAGAGCCTGATGAGGGAGAAGGAAAATATCCAACTCCACGACACTAGCAATTATCTCTCACCTCAGGGAGGGGGAAAAAAAAAATAGAAACACTTGTGAAATCCACAGTTTAGAGGCTCACTAAAAAACTAGCCAAAATCATAGGACTATAGAACATTTCCCCTCTCACCACACCTCACCGCCACATTACTAAAGGCCTACATATAGCAGGTCTTTTTATCTAGTACATCAAGCCCACCTATCAAGAAAAACTTACAAGGCCTACTAAAAGGCAAAAAACACAATGTGAATATACAGAGCAAGCATCAGAAGCATACATGACAGGGATGTTGGAGTTATCAGACTGGGAATTGAAAACAACTGTGGAAAATATGTTACGGGATCTAATGGATAAAGTAGACAGCATGCAAGAACAGATGGGCAATGTAAGCAGAGAGACAGAAATCCTAAGAAAGAACCAAGAAGAAATGCCAGAGATCAAAAACACTGTAACAAAGGTGAGGAATGCCTTTGTTGGGCCAATACCTTGATTTTTTTCCCAGTGATACCTGGGAAAAACGTTTTGGACTTCTTACCTACAGAAGTTTTGGACTTCTTACCTACAGATCTGTAAGACAGTAAATGTGTATAGTTTAAGTCACTAAGTTTGTGGCAGATGGTTATGGCAGCCATAAAAAACTAACACACCTACCATCTCCACAAGGAGTATGAGATACTGTAAAGATGAAAGGAAACAGCCATCACTGCTTGCAGATCATATGGTTGGATAGCTGGAAAACTTGAAATAATCAACAATCTGTTAGAAAATATCAAGTCTTCAGCCAAGAAGATAATTTAAAGATTAATGTAAAAAAGACATTACTTTTCTTTTTTTTTTTTTTTTTGCGGTACGCGGGCCTCTCACTGCTGTGGCCTCTCCCGCTGCGGAGCACAGGCTCCGGACGCGCAGGCTCAGCGGCCATGGCTCACGGGCCTAGCAGCTCTGCAGCATGTGGGATCTTCCCAGACCAGGGCACGAACCCGTGTCCCCTGCATTGGCAGGCGGACTCTCAACCACTGTGCCACCAGGGAAGCCCAACAATACCTATCTTATATATCAACAATAAACAGCACATATAATCTAATAAAGATTCCATTCATTGTAGCAAAAGGCCATGAAATACATAATAAATTCATCAAGAAGTGTGCAAAGTGTGTTTGAAGAAAACTGATACACAATACTGAAAAATATCAAAAAAAAAGAAAAAAATGAAGTTACTTCCTTGTTCTGATATTAACAGTCTTAATATTGTAGTCTGTTAAATTTAACAAAATCCAAAACAATTTATACACTGTCTTGGTAATGGAAATTTGTTAAAATTACTCTAAAATTCATCTTTGAAATCAAATATGCAAGATTAGGAAGAACAATACCACACAAAATATTTTTTTAAAAAAACTATAAGCTCTATTAATAAAACAATGTGATATTACTTTAGGCTAGAAAGATAACTGATTAGTTAATAAGTAGATTTACATAAATATGGGACTGTATTATATGACAAAATGGTATTTCAGATTGATGATAGGAAATATAGACTGTTTAATAAATAGTGTTAACAGTGGAAATAATAAACAGTGAAAATGATGAAGATGATTAATATTGTTTTATTAATTAGAAATTAATTTCAGATAGCTATTACATAAATGTAAATATTAAAGTCATGTTATTAAAAATGGTGATGAATATTTTTTATTTTCTTAGGGATATGGAGGCCATAACTCATAAACCATAAAGGAAGAGACTGATTGTGTTAAACATTTCTATATAGAGAAAAATATAGAAAGTCAAAGTTCTAAAATCAAACTGTGAAACATTCTCAAGTAAGAAAAATACCATACGATTCAATGGCAAATTGGATAAAAATTACAGGCAGCCATTGAGGAAATAATGAATATGAATAGCCCATAAACATCAGAAGAGATATTCAACTTAGCCTCCAATAAAATAAATGCATGTAGAACCTATGACTTGTTTTTGCTGTACCGTATCAGATCAGTAAAGAGGGAAAATAGAGATAATATCCAGGGTTGAAAAGGATATAGGGAAACAGGAACATTAAGTACAAGTTGATAGATATAAAAGCTAGTACAGTCTTCCTGGATGATAGGGTGCATAAAGATTTAAAATGTACATGTCCTGAGATCCTTCTAATATGACTTCATTCTATGGAGATAATTGAAAATGAATGTAATCACACAGGCATGTTCATTAAAGAGTTGTGTATAATAGTGAAACAGTAGAAATAGTCACAGAAAGTGGAGTATATAAGTAAAATTTGGTACATCTGTCCTATGGAGTGTAGATGAAAGTTACTTATATAGATTTGTATCTTTTTAGTGGCTTCTCAAATTCCATTAAAATCTATCTTACCCTTAAAACATGTAAATTTCTATATATTACTGTTGAGTGAAAAAATAAGGATTAGATGTTGAGGGGTCTAGTAAAATAGTTATCAAAAGCTTGATGCTGGTTTCTCTGGATGGTGATGGTTTTTGTTGCTTTGTTTGTTTGTTTGTCAGATTTTTGTTGTCTTTTGTATACCTTTATGTAATATTGGATTTTCTACAATGAAGGTACACTTACCTGTGTAGACAAAACAAAAAACAAAACAAAACATAAAACAAAAATACCACACCAAGTTTTTTATTTAAAAATAAAATCTTCAGAGGCCTCATTGCAAAGCAATGGCTCTGTTAAAATTATTTTGTGAACAAAACATTTCATTTACTTGGAATTATCTTAACTGGAAAAATGCTTAATTTTCTCCTACCAGATTTCCTGTTACGCAAAGATTTTAAAGTAGAAACAATTGCTTCAAGTTGAGTTGTATAAAGAATTGTGCTTTGGGCCGGTAAGACTGTTGTATAATTTAGAATCATTTTTTTTTCTTCCCAAATATTCCCATTGTTATTATGGTGGAGGGGTCACTCTCTCGTGGCCCAAATGTAATCACAAGATGGTTTAGTAGATGTAATGATATAATATAAGGAGCCATAGTATTACTGAGATAAAACAAAACTTCACCTTATAGTTCAGGAAAATCATGCTCAGAAGTATACAGATAGCTCATGCAGCTCAATATAATAAAGCAAACAAAAAACCCAATCACAAAATGGGCAGAAGATCTAAACAGACATTTCTCCAAAGAAGACCTACAGATGGCCAAAAAGCACATGAAAAGATGTTCAACACTGCTAATCATTAGAGAAATACAAATCAAAAATACAATGAAGTATCACCTCACACCAGTCAGAATGGTCATCATCAGAAAGTCTACAAACAATAAATGCTGGAGAGGGTGTGGAGAAAAGGGAACCCTCCTACACTATTGGTGGGAATATAAATTGGTACAGACACTATGGAGAACAGTATGGAATTTCCTTAAAAAACTAAAAATAGAGCAATCCAGCAATCCCACTCCTGGGCATATATCTCGGGAAAACCATACTTCAAAAAGATACATGGGGGCTTCCCTGGTGCAACAGTGGTTAAGAATCCGCCTGCCAATGCAGGGGACATGGGTTCGAGCCCTGGTCCGGGAAAATCCCACATGCTGCGAAGGAACTAAGCCCATGCGTCACAACTACTGAGCCTGCACTCTAGAGCCTGCGTGCCATAACTACTGAGCCCATGTGCCACAACTACTGAAGCCCACATGCCTAGAGCCCATGCTCCGCAACAAGAGAAGCCACGCACCACAACAAAGAGTAGCTCCCACTCGCTACAACTAGAGAAAGCCCTTGCACAGCAACGAAGACCCAACACAGCCAAAATAAATTAAAAAAAAAAAAGATACATGCACCCCAATGTTCATTGCAGCGCTATTTATAATAGCCAAGACATGGAAGCAACCTAAATGTGCATTGACAGATGAATGGATAAAGAAGATCTGGTACATATACACAATGAAATACTACTCAGCCATAAAAAATAATGAAATAATGCCATTTGCAGCTACATGGATGGACCTAGACATTATCATACTAAGTGAAGTAAGTCAGACAGAGAAAGGCAAATATCATGTGATACCACCTACAGGTGGAATCTAAAAAGATAATACAAATGAACTTATGAACAAAACAGAAACAGACTCACAGACTTAGAAAACAAACTAATGGTTACCAGAGGAAAAGGTGGGGGTGGGGGAGGAATAAGTTAGGAGTTTGGGATTAACATATACACACTACTATATATAAAATAGATAATCAACAAGGACTTACTGTATAGTACAGGGAATGCCACTCAAAATTCTGTAATAATCTAAATGGGAAAAGAATCTGAAAAAGAATAGGTATATGTATACCTGAATCACTTTTCTGTACACCTGAAACTAACACACATTGCAAATTAACTATAATATAAAATAAAAATTAAAAAACAAAAAGGAAAGTGATGTGAGCAGAGGCAGACAGTGAGTCAATGGCAGCCCTGAGACTGGTCTGGCAACCATCATTCGCAAGTTGCTCTCTGATGTGTTTCTCCTACAGTGTCTCTGATTTGCTTGAGGGGCCTTCATGGGTAGCGAGGGGTCCATGCAGATGGAATTCAAACAGAGCAAATCTGCTTTAGTCTATTTTATATATCAGGCTTCCAGCCAAGTTTGAAGATCAATCTACTAGGTCACACTATTCTTCCACGGCAATTTGCACTATGAATATAAACCAACCCCACCAATGATCCAGCCCAGAGTAGCTTCAGACTGAGACTTATTGCTATCTTTTGTCCATAGCCTGATTTCCCTGGAATCCAGCCTAAGGTCTTAGGCTGGTTGGTCAGGGCCAACTGATTAAATCTCCTTTTGTTCTTAGTCTTTTTGAGTTATTCGGGGAGATTCTGCCTCTGAATATGGTATAGTTCACAGATCTTTAGGAAGCATGCCCTGTGGGTGTACGTGAGTCTCATACCCGGCTGAATGATTCTACCCAAAGTGGCGGGAGGAGAATGAGGGCAGGCAACAGACCCTGTCCATGGTTACTGTTCAGGCCCACATTTTTGCTGAGGTCATAGATAAAGTCACAGATGTCATGGTACTCAATTTGTGGACAGTTAGAGCTGGAAGTAATAGTAAATATCTTGGTTTAACAAGAATCAGGAACTTAAAGGACTTAAACAGCATGGGCAATGGAAATGAACTATATAATTCTCAGTATTGTTCCAAACTGCTGCTTTTTAAGGTAGTAAAGTCCCCACTGCTGGAAATGTTAAATCAGTGACTATTTGTCATTTGTGAGGGATGCAGAGGAATTCTCGGACCTCTACCTCTAGTATTCTCCCCAACTATTGTATTCCAGTCCAGTATGCACAGTGAATTCTTCCTCAATACAAGACAGATGCTCTTCCATGTTGTTCCTAACAAAGAACCAATAGGAAAATTGTTTGTAAGTTACTGTATCCAAGGGCACTGGATTGATCCAAAGGAGAATTTCAAGGACTCTACAAGTTATTGCTTGTTGGGTAGACTCATAGCCAAGCCCCTGGTTTGATAATAAGTCCCCAGGCTTGTAGTGCAGATATGGAGAAAGATATGGAGAGAAGGAAGACAGATCTTCTAAGAAACCAGGGGGAGAGTTGGAGAGAGGTGACAGGGCCGTGGCAGTCAGGGTGGCTGCAGGCCAGCTTCTCATCTCCCCACTACTTACAAAAGGCATCTTCAGGCTTCTTGAAAATGGCCCATAAGAAAAGCAGCCACTGGGGCTTCCCTGGTGGTGCAGTGGTTGGGAGTCCGCCTGCCGATGCAGGGGACACGGGTTCGTGCCCCGGTCCGGGAAGATCCCACATACCGCGGAGCGGCTGGGCCCGTAAGCCATGGCCGCTGAGCCTGCGCGTCCGCAGCCTGAAAAAAAAAGAAAAGCAGCCACCACTTCCAGTTCACAGATCAGTGAAGATAGAGATGCGGGTGGCAGAATTTACACTTTTTGAACTTTGATTATATGCCGGGCACTATGCTAGATGTGTTATTTCATTTAACTTCTTATATTTTTATCCTCATTTGACACAAAAAGAAACTGAGACTCGGCAAAATGAAGTGGAATTCCCCAGGACCCACTATCAGTTAAATGTTAGAGCATGAACCCTGGTTTGTTTGATTTTTTATCTGGAATCAAAGGCTATCAAGGGAGCACCGAAATATATAAAGTAAATACTAACAGACCTGAAGTGTGAAACAGACAACAATACAATAATATTAGGGGACTTCAATACCACTCTTTCAACAATGGATAGTTCATCCAGACAGAAAATCAATAAGGAAATATTAAACTACGTTAGACCAGATGAACTTAACTGACACTGACAGAACAAGTTTCTCCAACAGCAGCAGAATATCTATTTTTTTCTCAAGCACACATGGAGCATTCTCCAAAATAGATTGTATGTTAGGCCACAAAATAAGTGCTTAATAAATTTAAGAAGACTAAAATCATATCATATTTTTGACTACCATGGTATGAAACTAGAAATCAACTACAAGAAGAAAACTGGAAAACTCACAAATATGTGGAGATTAAACAACATGCTACTGAACAACCAGTGGGTCAAAGAAGAAATAAAACAATATTTTGAGGCTGTGAAAATGGAAATACTACATACCAAAACTTACGGGATGCAGCAAAAGCAGTTCTAAAAGGGAAGTTCATAGTGATAAATGCCTATATTAAGAAAAAAGAAAGAGCACAAATAAACAACCTAAATTTACACCTCAAGGAACTAGAAAAAAGAACAACCTAAAGCCAAAATTAGTAGAAGGAAGGAAATGACAGAGATCAGAATGGAAATAAATGAAATAGAGACCAGAAAAACAATAGGAAGAAAACTCTACAAAAGTAAAAGCTGTTTTTTTAAAAAAGATTAAAAAAAAACCTTTAGCTAGACTTACCAAGAAAAGAGAGGATTCAAATAAATAAAGTGAGAAATGAAAGAGGAGACATTACAACTGATAGCACACTAATACAAATGATGATTAAGAGACTATATGAAGAATTATACACCAAAATTTGGACAACCTAGAAGAAACGGATAAATTTCGAGAAACATACAACCTACCAAGACTAAGTAACGAAGAAATAGAAAATCTGAACAGATCAATACTAGTAAGGATATTGAATCAAAAACCTCCCAACAAAGAAAAGCCCAGGACCGATGGCATCACTGGTGAATTCTACCAAACATTTAAAGAAGAATTAATAAAGGTCCTTCTCAAAATCTTCCAAAAAATAGAAGTGGAGAGGACACTTACAAACTCATTTTATGAGGCCAGCATTATTCTGACATCTAGACCAGACAAAGATACAAAAAGAAAAGAAACTTAGATGCCAATATCCCTGATGATTATAGATGCAAACATCAACAACATACTAGCAAACCAAGTTCAACAATACATTAAAAGGATCATGCATCATGATCAAGTGAGATTTATTCCAGGGATTCCCTATCAAAATACCAATAACATTTTTCACAGAAATAGAAAAACAACCCTAAAATTTGTATGGAACCACAAAAGACCTTAAACAGCCAAAACAATCTTGAGAAAGAAAGACAAAGCTGGAGACATCACACTTCCTGATTTTGAACTATATTACAAAGAAAGCTTCAGTGATCAAAACAGTACAGTATTGGCATAAAAATAGACACATAGATCAATGGAACAGAATAGAGAGCCCAGAAATAAATCCATACATATATGCTTAATTAATTCATTAATTCATGACAAAGGAATCAAGAATATACAATGGGAAGAGGATAGCCTCTTCAATAAAATTGCTGGGAAAACTAGACAGACAGCCACATGCAAAATAATAAAACTGGACTCCTATATTATACTGTACACAAAACCAACTCAAAAAAGATTAAAGATGTGAATATAAGGCATGAAAGTATAAAACTCCTAGAATAAAATGGGGTAAGTCCTTGACACTGGTATTGGCAAAGATTTTTTGGATTTGACTCAAAAGCACAGACAGCAAAAGTAAAAATAAACAAACGACATCAACCAAACCAAAAGTCTTCTGCACAGCAAAGGAAACCATCAATGAAATGAAAATGCAATCTACAGAATGGGAGAAAATATTTACAAATTATATATTAATAAGGGGTTAATATCCAAATATATATAGAACTCATACAACTCAATATAAAAATAAAAACCCAAACAATCAGATTAAAAATGGGCAGAGGGGGCTTCCCTGGTGGCGCAGTGGTTGAGAGTCTGCCTGCCGATGCAGGGGACACGGGTTCGTGCCCCAGTCTGGGAAGATCCCACATGCCGCGGAGCGGCTGGGCCCGTGAACCATGGCCGCTGGGCCTGCGCGTCCGGAGCCTGTGCTCCACAACGGGAGAGGCCACAACAGTGAGAGGCCCGCGTACCGCAAAAAAAAAAAAAAAAAAAAATGTGCAGAGGAACTGAATACACATTTTTCCAAAGAAGATGTACTGATGGCCAACATGCACTTGAAAAGGTACTCAGTGTCATGATCATCAGGGAAATGCAAATCAAAACCCCAGTGAGATATCATCTCATACCTGTTAGAATGGCTATCATTAAAGGATGAGATAACAAGTGTTGGAGAGGATGTGGAGAAAAAGGAACTCTTGTGCACTGTTGGTGGGAATGTAAATTTGTGCAGCCACCATGGACAACAATATGGAGGTTACCCCCGCAAATTAAAAATAGATCTACCATGTGATCCAGCAATTCCACTTTGGAGTATATATCCAAAGGAAGTAAGAACAGGACCTTGAAGAAATATCTGCACTCCCAGGTTTGTTGCAGCATTATTCACAATAGCCAAGATATGGAAACAACCTAAGTGCCTGTCAACAGATGAATGGATAAAGAAGATGTGGTACATATATACGATAGGATACTATTCAGTTATGAGAAAGAAGGAAATCCTGCCATTTGTGACAACATGGATGAACCTTGGGGGCATTATGCTTAGTGAAATAAGCAGACAGTGAAAGACAAATACTGCACGGTAACGCTTATATGTGAAATCTAAAAACAAAAACAAAACGAAAACGTCAAAATCATAGAAACAGAGAGTAGAAAAGTGGTTGCCAGGGGCTGCGGGCTGAGGTGGGGGAAATAGGGAGAGTTTGGTAAGAGGGTACAAACTTTCAGTTAGAAGGTGCATAAGTTTTGAGGATTTAATATAAAACATGGTGACTATAGTTGGTAACACTGTATTGTATAATAGAATGTTTTTAATTAAAAAAAATATGGGTCTGGGGCTTCCCTGGTGGCGCAGTGGTTGAGAATCTGCCTGCCAATGCAGGGGACACGGGTTCGAGCCCTGGTCTGGGAAGATCCCACATGCCACGGAGTAACTGGGCCCGTGAGCCACAACTACTGAGCCTGCGCTCCGCAACAAGAGAGGCCGCGACAGTGAGAGGCCTGCGCACCGCGATGAAGAGTGGCCCCCGCTCGCCGCAACTAGAGAAAGCCCTCGCATAGAAACGAAGACCCAACACAGCCAAGGGTAAATAAATAAATTAATTAATTAAAAAAAAATATGGGTCTGGGGCAGATCAAGTGACTTACCCAAGATCTCATGCTGGGCTGATAACCTGATGAAGATAATCATATTCTCCCTCCCCCAAATGCAGTCAGCATTTTTGAAAAGGACTGTGAGAAGTCAATAGATAAAATACCTAGTGTGTGTCAGGCAGTGTGTCATCAGTGTGTTCACTGGAATGCATGTTTCATAATTCTCCATTCTTGTGCAAGAAAACTAGTATCAGACCCAGCACCTTTGGAAGAAGCTTGAAAAGAAGTGAAAGTAGAGATGCCAGAAACTCCAAG
Source organism: Tursiops truncatus (assembly GCF_011762595.2). Classification (NCBI taxonomy): domain Eukaryota; kingdom Metazoa; phylum Chordata; class Mammalia; order Artiodactyla; family Delphinidae; genus Tursiops; species Tursiops truncatus. The sequence continues at coordinate 68,656,599 of NC_047041.1, read as the reverse complement.
AGTTTTAGAAACAGACAATGGAGTCTTTAATGCATGGCAACTCGTAAAGTTGTTTGTTTAGGGTCATTGTTCAGAGGCATAGCATGTTATTTCTGTTTCCATTTATAGCAGGGGTCCCCAAACCATGGCCTGTGGGCCAAATACAGCCCTTGGCCTGCTTTTGTAAATAAAAATTTTTTTGGAATGTAGCCACATCTGTTCATTTGCATATTGTCTATGTCTGCTTTTGCACCACAATGATAGAGTTTAATATTTGTGATGGAAATGTATGGTTTGCAAAATCTAAAATATTTACCATCTATAATATTTGCTATCTATAAGACTTTATAGAAAATGTTTGCTGACCCTGGTTTATTGTATTTTTCAGCTCACTTCAGCACTTTTTATTGAAATTTCTTACTTTCCCAAAGCCCAGGAATGAATATTAATTCTATCGCTGTTTTTCTAAACTTTTCGCAAGTTGCTTACTTGTAGATGTAAATATCCTGGCAGAGTTTCTAGCATGTGTGAGCCCCTAGGTATATACACAACAGTAATGGAATGATTTCTTGGGTTTCACATCCTTTTTATAAAGTTTGCCTGTGGCTGTGGGGAGGGGTGGTATCCTGCTCTCTCCCTACAAATTCTAATTTAGGGGAGAAAACAGGAGAGCTGTGTGGTCCAGGGGTCTGTTTCCTTTGCTGTTACTACTGGTGGACTCATTAAAGACTTGTTAGGTTGGGGAGCAGGTGCTCAGACAAGAATGAATCTTTGGCTTTATTGTATAGAAGCCCTGAGGTCTGAAAATATTAGGTTAAAGCAGAAGTTTCAGGCCTACATCCAATGCTGCAGAAAGTCCCACACGAGACTCCCTTTTGAATAGCGAAAACCAAAGAACTGGTTTTGTTTCCCATTTTTGCCCTGGGTTACAGGACAGTCTTAATGAAATAAGATGCCCTTTCACAGCACTCACGTTGATCCTAATGGTTGCATATTTCCAGCCTTCTTTTTCTTGGTCTTGATTTTCCATGTATACTTGCATTTCCCAACTTTTTCATTTCATTTTGTTTTTATTTCAATGTTTGTATTTTTGCTATACGGTCACTTCAAACTCTTAGTGGGAAGAAATGGGGCATGAATACATACAAATAAATATTCAGATAAATAAATAAGGCTAATGGAAAATGTACACTTGCCCCAAATAAAGTCAAACAGCCTACAAATACGTCAAATTTCTGTGCTTTGGAATGGAATTTCTTTGAGTGTGTCTGGTAACCCTGGATATCTCATGTGGATCAGAAGTTCTGATTGTCTGCTGCTGCCATTGTAGGACTTTCTGAGGTGCCTGGGGGAATACATGAAAAGTGGTCCTTGGCAATGAAAAGCTTGAGAACCATGGTGTTAAAACATGTCTTCCAGACCCTGACCACGGCCACATCGTGGATGTATTTTCCTTGGCACTGTCCATGAGCAAGACTTTGCAAATGCATGCATGTGAGTGATACAGTTCCTTGGAGGAGTGAGCGAAGGCTTATGGAGAATATTGGAGAGCTGAAAGGTGCTATTTAGGATTTGGGGCAGAAGAATATAGATCTAAAAATGACACGTAGTAGTGGCTTTGGGAAACAGGCGTGATGTTAACAAAGATTGTCCTCAGTGCTCCTTTGCTCTTCACTAGCACTTTGCCTCACTTCATTTTCTGGGTTTTTTGCTGTCATATCTCAGTCTAAATTGACTCCTTGTACCTTTGACTTGTCCCTCTTTCTGCTCCCCTAATGAAAAGTTATCAGTCCTTAGAATTTTGTTCTTTGCTTAGGCTAATTGGATAAATGAATTTGTGTAAGTCAGAAAGAAATGGGTCCCATTTTATTAAACCAAGCCCTCTTATAGGGATCTACTCAGAGGTAACCCTTGGGACGTTTGGTCATTCTGAGAACCAAAATAAACTTGGGTGGAATGAAAGTAAGAGGACAAAACCAATCATCACAAGACCTGGGTTTTGTACCAGCTCAGTCATTGATTACACGGCTTTGAGCGAGTCATTGGAACTCTTCAGATATCCGGTTGCTAATCTGTAATGTGGGGGGTTAGGGATCCTAACGAACCGAATTGCTGTAACAGATGATCATGCACACAAAAGTATCTTAGAAACCCCCCAAATCTGCATAAATATAAGATGCCATTATTATTACATTTTAAACTTCATACCATTGTGACAATTGATACAAGGCCATTGTGAAAAAGTGAAAGTTCAAAGTGATGTTTCAAGTGCATCTCTGAAGGCTGTCCTGTTATTCTGTATTTTGGGAGACTCTGAGAAGGGTTACCATAGGCAGGGCAGAGACGGTTTCTTGCAAGACTTTTAGCCAAGTGTGGGCTAGATTATTACATGGTTACATTGGTTCCCAACTACTTGAACAAATTTACCAACATGGGAAGTGAAGCTAGTAGTAAAGAGCACCCTCTGTGTGACAGACATCTTTCAAGGCATTATCTTAAAATTATTTAATCCTCACAAAAATCTTGAAAAGAAGAAATTAAAAATCACAAAATGAGGAAACGGAGACTTGGTTATGCTAATTAGCATCTTCTAGCCAGTGTTTTTTCCAGTATGTTCAGAATCACCTGTTGGCTCAAAGGGCAGTCCCTCCAAGTGGTGAGTCTCCCAGCCCATCTTAGGCTTGTCAGTTCATGAGCAGCACATTCACAGGTGACACAAAGCTCAGAGTGATCACTGAGGCTTAGGTGGTAGGACCAGGAATCAGAATAACATTAAAGGGCTAAAATAAAGAGCCCAAAGTACAAGAGGTAATGTTACAAGACGGACGCAGTGTCTTTTATTTAGCTTTGAAACATCAATCTTTCAATTTAAGCCGGAAAAAATCTTGTTTACATATGTGTTGCGGGGTGTCCTAAGCATTTTAGATGAATTAAACAGTCAATAGAAACCAAAGTGTGTTGTGATAGCTAAAGGCTATATTTATAGTAGTAGATTGCTCAGATTAAAGGAGGTGATATTGCGCTGTTATCTGCACTGAGCAAATGCACACTAGCTGTACTGTATTCAGATCTAAACCACTATCAAATACTGCAGGTAGGCTAGAGATCATTTAGTGTTTGGCCAGGCTGGAGAAGGCACCAGAAACTATATGAAAATAGGGGCAGACATTTAGAAAGAGCAGAATCAAGAATGTACTTGATACTTTAAGGTATATGAATGGTTGTCAAGGGAAGAGGAATTAGGCTCACTGATCAGATGTCAGAACAAAACCTATGAGGGAAAATGTCAGGGATGCAGAATTTGGCTCATATAGGAAAGAACTTTCTTTTTCCTGGTTTTAAAACAATGAAGCTTACTTTTTTACAGAAATTAAATAATATTTGCTCATTACAGAATTTTATAACATACAAAAACAAAAGTATAAAGAGAATTTAAAAATCAGCCATGACCCTATAGCATCTAGAGACGATCACTGTTAACACCAGGATTGAGTTTGTAAGAAGCAGAACTGTGCAAAGCAGAGTGAGATTTCCGTGGGGTTTATGGTAGTTTGAGTAGATAGAGCAAGAAACTCTGAGGGCCTGATCTAAATGCTGAGATTCTATTCTCTGCAATTCTATATAAAACAAATTCAGGCTAATGCACACTTCCCAGAAAGCTTACCTGCATCATTTCCATGAGGACCTTCCACAGGGTGACCCAGGGTCAGAACAAGTGTCGAGGGTTCCCGACCCTAGGACATGATCAGTATTGGGGGGAAGAGGGAAGAGAGGGTTATTTTGTGTCTTTCAAACCACACATTGCTGCCATCTGTCAACCTGATTATAATATATAACACCCAAGTTTAGAATCCTATAGCAATTTGGCTAAAGCAAAAATTGTTCCTTTCTCTCTTAGCGCCAAAAGACTGAGAACTCTATGGTTTCCCACCCAGACTAGAGTATGGCTTAACAGGGCAAGTGGATTCTGAAGTTACAGAAGACAAATATCATGGTTATTCAGGAAGGGCTGGGGAGGCATCAGGAGAAGCTACATCTGATGGACAACTTAAGGGCCTGCCTGCACAGTGCATACCAGAGCTAGCATTTGAGTGATAGCCAAGGTCAAAAACTAGCAGGAGCTAAAGCAGTAGCAGAAGACAGGGACTGGAGGAGGATAGCAGGGCAGACCAGTTAGATTCCTGCAGAATACGTTTTACTAACATGAGGCTTGTTTTCCCTCCCCTCTCTCCCAATAGTAGGACTTTCAATCAGGATCCCAAATTCTAGTACTAATCTGTAAATAGTAGATATGAAATGGGGAAATGTGGCTTAGAGCAAAGATGGAAGAAAGGAGTCTTTGTAAGTGGAACTGGTTTCACGCGATGTTCTAACGACACAGGAAAGTATGTGCTTGTCTCTTCGGCTCTGGTGCCAAGCAAGAGTCTGGCCTTTTATTAACTGAAGCTAATCCGAGTGCTGGGAGGTGGCGGGCACTGTACACCCCTTCCCTCTTCCAAGACATACCATCATCAACATCCAAACAGCAACACAATCATGCTCGTCCCAATTCACAGTTTTCCAGCAGTAGCGAAGCTGACTAATTCAAACTCTAAACGAAAAACAAAAGGAAAGACATTGGAAGAAGGGAAAGATTGCCAAGGTTCTTTCAAGTCTACATTTGAAACTTAAGAGTTTAAACCTTGACATGGCTTTGTTCTCACTGTTGTTTACTTATAAGCAACTTAGGGTCAAAGGTTCTAATAAGTTCTTCTCATTTTACCTTTGACTTCCCCAGGAGTTGGCAGGATCAGGATCAATAATTCGATGCCTGCTTAGAAGGCGAGGTGGCATTTACCCGGGTTCTCTGCTTCCTCATGACCCGTAGCTCCTTTTGAAGGCTAGGAGTTCACCCCAGTGACCTGCCATGATGTCTGAGAGTCAGGTAGGCAGAGAATCAGAGAAGCTTAGACTTACTGATTCAGAGTAGCTTGCAGTTTCAGAATTATAAAGTCCCTGAAATCTCAGATCAGGAGGGGCACTGAAGGCCATGCAGTGTCCACCCCTAGCCCCTTGCCTGAAAGGATTACAGCAGAAAAGAGAGGGACGGGGAGTCTAGCCAAACTGCAGTAGCTCTACCAAGAGCGATTTAATCCATTTCACTTAAATTTAATTTACGACTGCTTTGGATTTGTAACATTGTTGGTAACAAAAGCCTAAAATATGACTTAGTCTTTGATTCCAAATAATATCAGATTTCTTTATCCCGCAGAGTGGTGGGTTTGTCTTTGTTGTTGAGCTTTGTTTTAATGGCTAAATCAAAACATAGCCAATGTTTTTTTTTAACATCAGCTGAAGGTTCAAAACACTTTACGATAGATTTTAATAATGAAGAGAAACATTCAGTAAGGTAGACTACTTAGCAACGCACTGGAAGCCACATGCCATTATAAAGAAGCACGTCTGGTTTGGCTGAAATCCTGCCTTTGTCTCCAGAGCTATTTTGCTGTAAATTTAGAACAGAAATACCCTTTCTGGAATAAAAATGTAGCTTTGTTGGCTACAAGTGCATGTTTGCTGCCTCACAATTTTAGAATTAGACGATGGACTTATTTAGTAGACATCGGAGGGTAAAAAGCAAAAGCCCATAATTTAAAACATTCCACTCCACCACAGTCCAAGAAAAACATGGACCGGTGAACAAAACCAGCAGTATTGTAATAAGAAAACAACTAGGTGCATTTTTTCCAAAACCTAAAAACCAGGAATCTAAATGTATGAGTTACTGGCTAAAAATTCCATTTTCATGTCTCAGTTTTGAGCTAGAAAAACAACGTAGACCCGATAAACATCGTTTTAAAAAATGCACAAGTTCTCCTGCAGCCCGAGGTGTGGCCAGTAGCCTCAGATCCATCTTTATGTACTCAAGGGCAGTTTCTGTGGCCCGGAGGGATCCTGGGCTAAAAGGATTTTACTTTGCAAAGATTCATAGGCTTCCAGTCAGGCCCGTGGTGACTTCTGAGGCTCCCTCCCCACAGTTATTTGGCAATGCCGTTAATGTATTTTATTTTCCCCCTAAACACTTTGAATATCTGTTCGAGGTCCATGGAGTTTTCCAGGGCAAATGATGTGGTAACTTTTAGTAATGCAGGTGGGCTTACCCAGGCTGAAAGGCAGGAGGGATTGGCATTTTTTCAAAAAGGGAGCTGAGGCTGACTTACAGGCATCTGTTCTAAGACAATTATAAGATGGGAGTCAACCAACCAGTGGCATGAATGGTGTTTGTATTTCAGTGCGTGTGTCTGTGTGTGTGTGTGTGTGTGTGTGTGTGTGAGAGAGAGAGAGAGAGAGAGAGAGAGAGAGAGAGAGAGAAGGAGAGAGAGTAGACACAATTCCTGAAGATGGCTGAAAGTTACTTGGAAACGACCAATGACAAATACAAAAGTCTACTGGTAAAAAGCAATCTACCTGAGAGTTAAAACTTTAACTACATGGCTGGTCCTTAGATTTTTAGATGAGGCTGCAGTCAATGAAGACAGAGGAGGTCTGGTCCTATTATAACATGGGACATGGTAACATAAAATGATGAGGACAATAAAACTTTTGTGAGGAAGGAGGAGGAAGAAAAGAGTTTTCTGAGAAGAGGAACTTCCAAGAAAGAGCAGAACTTTCCCTCATCAGCAGCTGGTCACCCATCTGTGGGTACCTCAGTTCTCATCATGCAGGTAATAGGTGTGACACTTGAGTGGGCACGTCTGTCATTTGAGCATATGTGATGTCAGAATAAATGTACATGGTCCCTGAAGGAGTACGCATAGGGAGTTCGAGTCTATAAATTTAAAAAGCAGGATAGCTTAGCAATCATAATTTTTATCATGTTTCCCCAAAGAAAATCTCCTGCTTAAGAGTTTTGACAGAAGAAATGTGTGGGGACAATGAAAGCAAGGAGACCCGTTTGGGGACCTATCGATGGGCTCTATGTAAACATAGGCTGTCTCTTCTAATTCTTGCCTCACTGCTCAGGGAATGAGTCAGGGTTATTTTTCTTCCCTTTGAATCCTTTTCTTTTACACTTCTGTTGAAAGCAAAAACGAACAGTCCTAGTCACTTGCCATTTAAATAAGAGGGGGTTTATTACCTTTAACCAGTTGTTATGGCAAGAATGCTGTACATGTCAATGGTGGCTAAGATCCCAGGTGCCCGGTTGGCTTTTCTGGCCTCCAGAGAATTACTTTTCTGTCTGCGCTGCCTACATGTCTGGAGTCTGGCCCTCTGGAGTGCGGCCAGCTGAGAACCACAGGCTGACGCGCTGCTGCCGAGATGCTGGCCGAGTCACGTGCTTCCTGCCTCTGGTGACCCCTACCGTTTTCTTCATCACTCAGTTACGACTTCTTCAGGACTTTGTGTTGCATGCAGAATAACTCCCGTTCCTCTGCAACCACGGGCTGGTTCAGGTGGGGCTACACGCACTCCTTTGACTACTGGCATGCAGGAAAAGGGGAGGAAGACCACAACGGGCTGAATTTAGGCAACTGGTACAGTCTTGGGCTACCTGATGATGTCATAAGCATGAGGGAGATGCAGGGGTGTTGATGTATCATCTTGTTCCATCAAGACCTCCCCCATATCTCTTTTGTCTGAAGACCAACCACAGCCATTTCTCTGGTTAAGGACTAACCTACCAGGACATAATATAAGGGATGTGCTATCCCGGGCATTCAGAAAGATGTATAGAAAACATTTTAGAGTGTGTTTGCGGTGTGGTAAGGGCCGAAAGTGTCCTGCTAGATGTTGTCTTAATACTCTTCTGCAAAGCTATAAAAAAGGCTTGGCTGCTTTCATAATTTTATTAAAGCTGGGGATGAGAAAAGGGAAATGCATCCAGAGAATAAGTTGGAAAACTATCATATCTGGCTGGCAAGATTTTACTCAGAGACCTACACCATCCTACCTCCAGACCTGCCTCCTTCTGACAAAAGCCATTTCACCATCTAACTCCTAGGGTGAGACAACTATCAATCATTCTTCAAATCTAGATCCCCTAAAGAAAGTGGGGAGCCCTCTCCCACCTGCAAAAAGGTTCCTGTTTACTGCATGGGGACCTAGCTCTTTGCAGGAACGCTGATGACTGCTAGGCCATACCCACTGCTTGGTGTTTCAAGCTTCAGTGGGATACCTTTGAGCACATTTATACTAGAGATGTATACAAACAGTAGTGAAGACAGGCGAGTTCTTTACTTGAAGCAAGTTACTTCTTTCTGAATCTGAGTGAATTGGACTAAGAGCTGTGTAAGCGCATGTATACGAGGGCTGTGTACTCTAGGGAGCTCATAATGTATTCTGCAAAGTTTGTTTATCTGGACGCCTTAATAAACCGAGATTATTTTTGCATTTTATTTGTTTACCTTTATTGTAAAGAATAAAACTGCAGACTGTCTCAGTAAAAGCATTTTATACGCACATCCCATTCTCTTTTATCCTATGAAGAGAAGCTATTAATTATCCCCACGTAGATTAGGGGACTGAGGCGCAAAGCAATGAAGTGACTCGTTCCAACTTACACAGCTAGTACGTATATAAATTTAGGTCTGATAATATAGGCATGCACGATCTGCTACATCACACAAAATTGGTTGAAAGGATGGCAAGTGGACTATTTACTATGACTATGACTAGTAAGCCATGATTATTCTTATGATAGTGTACTGTCTTTTAGACTGTAAGCTCCACGAGGGAAAGGATCAGGGTTGATTCATCACTGTAACCTCAGTGCCCAGAACAGTACCTAATACAAAATGAGCAGATAAACTATGTATTGAATGGATAAGTAAACAAATATTTGGCCCAGTATATCAATACATAAATTATATATTTTATAGTGTTGTTAATAATTATGGACTTTCATGTTTCTATAGAACTTTAACTTTTTAAAGACTTTTCTTTTTCTTAATAAAGTTTGCCTGAGGAGGACAAAGTGAAAGTTAAGAACACAGACACTGGGAATACACATTGGTTTCTCAACCCATGAATAAGACGATTAATTGTGAAGGAGACAAGCCTCACAAAATTGCTTCTGCAGCCTGGACCATATGTTCCAGGTTCTCTGGAACAGACCAGGTTCTCTGGAACAGACCATTGTCCCCATAAGGGTATTCTTACTTGTCAACCATGTGTCCTGATTTTTTGTTTAGAAAATATGGTCACCATATGCATGTTATAAAACTTGAGTCCCTAGACTAATTTAACCCTTCTGTGCAGCTATTACTAAATCTCATATTCTGCTAAATTTTCTACATGTGCTTCGAACAAGTGCCGATTCCAGCTCTTTAAATTGATCACGAACAGATACATTAAGTCTATTTAAATTAATAACTTAGTTTTCCATAGAAAGATGATTTCAATGACTTATTAGAAAAATGCATTTTCAGACTTCCCACGTAGCACAGTGGTTAAGAATCTGCCTGCCAACGCAGAGGGGCATGGGTTTGATCCCTGGTCCGCAAAGATGCCACACGCTGCGGAGCAACTAAGCTGGTGCGCCACAACTACCGAGCCTGCACTCCAGAGCCCGTGCTCTGCAATAGGAGAAGCCACCACAATGAGAAGTCTGTCACCGCAACAAAGAGTACTTCCCACTCACTGCAACTAGAGAAAGCCTTCGTGAAGCAACAGAAACCCAATGTAGCCAATAATAAATAAATGAATAAACAAGCAAAATGCATTTTCAAAGCACATTTGAATTATTTCTCTAATGTAATCAACTTATTCTTTTTATTCAATTTGAGCATTTTCTGATTTTCCTAAAATATTTATGATGACCCTAACAGGGATCCAATGAAAGTTTTTTTTAACTTTTTATTTTATATTGGAGTATAGCCGATTAACAATCTTGTGATAGTTTCAGGTGCACAGCAAAGGGACCCAGCCATACCTATACATGTATCCATTCTCCCCCCCGGACTCTCCTCCCATCCAGGCTGCCACATAACATTGAGCAGAGTTCCCTGTGCTATGCAGTAGGTCCTTGTTGGTTATCCTTTTTAAACATAGCAGTGTGTACATGCCAATCCCAAACTCCCTAACTATCCCTTCCCTCCACCCTTCCACCCCAGTAACCATATGTTCATTCTCTAAGTCTGTGAGTCTGTTTCTGTTTTGTAAATATGTTCATTTGTATCATTTCTTTTTAGATTCTGCATACAAGCAATATCATATGATATTTCTCTTTCTCTGTCTGATTTACTTCACTCAGTATGACAATCTCTAGGTCCACCCATGTTGCTGCAAATGGTATTATTTCATTCTTTTTCATGGCTGAGTAGTATTCCATTGTATCTATGTACCACATCTTCTTTATCAATTCCTCTGTCAACGGACATTTAGGTTGCTTCCATGTCTCGGCTATTGTAAACAGTGCTGCAATGAATATTGGGATGCATGTATCCTTTCGGACCATGTTCTTCTCCAGATATATGCCCAGGAGTGGGATAGCAGGGCCATATGGTAGCTCTATTTTTAGTTTTTTAAGGAACCTCCATACCATTCTCCATAGTGGCTGTACCACTTTATATTCCCACCAACAGCGTAGGAGGGTTTCCTTTTCTCTGATGTAATCAACTTATACTTTTTATTCAATTGGAGCATTTTCTGATTTTCCTAAAATAAAAGATTTACGATGATCCTACTAGGGATCCAATGAAATTTAATAAAATACGGTTTGACATTATGTGGGATTTGTTATTTCACACATTTCCCAAATAAGATGGATCAAGTCAAATGGATATATTTGAACAACTTGATTATCTGATTCCATGGATGTCCTGGATAAATTTTAGAGAGAGAGAGAGCATAGAGATCTCCATGTATAAAGTCAGAGCAGACAGTGTTTCTAGTTTAGGCTCTAGCACCGATTTATTCTGTGACTCCGGGCAAACTCCTTCCGTTCTCAGGGCTCAGTGCTCTCCTTTGTAAATTAAGCGACACAGTCTAGGTCGGTGGCTCTCCTCCTTTGCTCTGATAGCCCCTGAGTCCCTTGGAGGCCTAAGGATCTCCTTCCCCTGCCCCTTGTTCATCTGGAGCAGCTCGGCACATATCTGTTATATATACATGCCAGTCCACTGTGGAAAATATGGTTTGGAAAAAAAAAGTTTGACAACTAAAATAATTTTATGGTCCTTTGGTGTCTGTTTGAGCTGTACTTCCACCTCACTTTTGAACTATCCCTGTGAGGGATATGGGGTTTACCTGGGTGGAAAAGAGGCCTAGGCATGTATGAAAGGGGTAAATAGGATAAGAAATCTTCTCGTGTAACTTGCTGGGGTAGAGTAATGAGGGAATCTTTGACTGACTTATAGACCTTCAAGGGGCGGATCAACATGGTCAAGGTAAAGTTTCCATCTGAGACGGGGTCTTTGGTTCTAAGCATTGGCAGGAGAGAGATGTTGAGTCATTAGTCAGAGCACTGAAGTGGAATTTAAAGTGCATTAAATACAGAGATGTATACGTATAGAGAGCTGGTCCTCCAGGGTATGAGCCAAGCTTTGATATGGTTATGTGTACGCAGGGATTGAATGGGTCTAATATGGAAATTTCCAGAAAACGGGAGGCAAATGCGAGCACTCCATCACTGAGATGATCAGTCCCTGACTTCCCAAGTTGTAGGCACTGGTGTCTTCCATCAGTCCTATGCCCTGAGGAAATTCTGATCCAGACTTGGCAGGACATTTGTAGGATCATCTCCTCTATTGAGTGGAGCCTAGAATTGGCCTTCTTGCTTTCAGCCCATTAGTCAGTGGGCCTAGTCGTCATTCACAGCCCCATGCGCCCTCTGCATTGATGATGTACCATTATTCCTGATACATGGATCCATTCCAAGCGGGTTTCTTGTTGTTACACTGACCCACTCAGTAGATTTTCTTTGACAGAAATTGCAGCCTAATTCAAGTTTGGGCTCACCACACTCACTTGGGCATCTCTGAAGGTCCTTTGGCGTTCCTCTTGGCGCAGTCAGGGCTCTTCTTTCCTAGGCCATCAGTCTGTACTGCTGAGGTCCCAGCATGTCTTGAGATAAGTCTGTCCAACTTATACCCATGAACCATGCTGAGATGCTCAGAAAGCAGCAAGGTTTTGGCTGGAACGTTGAAGCTCTGCTTATTCTAGAATTCTGTACGTCTAGCCTCTTTCACGGGGCAGGATCAGCCATGTGGAGGGGTTACCGAGAACGCAGGACAGGGTTAGCCCTGGCAGGTTGTCCAGGACCCAGTTTAGTGGTTCCGGCAGCCTGTGGAGCCGCCTTGACCCCTGAGGGCTGCTGTGGCCACTGTAGCTGGGAGTGAATTTAACTTTCCCTTATTTATTTCCTTTTTAGTTCTTGACCGCACACATTGTAAAGCCATGCGGCCCTCTTCCTGTTAGTGTGTCCCTCATCTTGCCCCTGTCGTGGCTCTTTTCCAGGAACTCTTGATCTCTCTCTGAAGACTAGAAGGCATTTCCAGGAGCTGCAAGTTAATTTAGAGTATAATTGGCTTCAAAAATTCCCTGTGTCCCCTGGAGAAGGGTCTACCAGAATTCTAGCACCTTGGGGATACTGTCACGTCACCTTGCTTTCTCTCCTCTAAGGTCCTATGTCTGAAATCAAGTTTCACCAGAAAAGCCCATGACAAGTTAGTTGATTTCCCCAGAATGTGCCATAACGAATCTGTCTCCCTTAGGAGAGGTGGTGTGACTGCTTCATTATGTGTTCTGACCTTCAGAGGCACAGACCCCTCCGCCCTGTCACCCACCCCTGATCGTCCTTGCTTCCCTTCCATCCCTGTGGTTCTGCCAAGAGCTGAGAGGGAGAATATCTGAGCACACAGTGTCATCTCTGTGCATGAGTTTGTTTTGTTCTCCAGTGGAAGGTCCTCCAGGATAGACTTGACATCCCCTTTCCTATTCCATCTACTACTGTCTGGCTGAACTCAATGCTCAACACACACTTATGGTTGATTGAATGTGTGATAACACAAACCTGTGTGCTCGGGCAGAGATCAGACAGCACCCTTCCAACCATTACTTCATCTGACTTTTCACAATGGCCGTGGAAATGAGGAAAGGTTGACTAGAAGGCCGAACTCAGCTGGGATGATGAGATAGCCGGGTCTTTCTTTCTGTCTTCATGTAATCTGGGACCTCTTCCTCTCTGAGTGGCCTCTCCACTTGGTTTCTGCAAGTGTGCCTTCCAGCAGGTAACAAGATTTCTTACATAGCAGCTCAGGGCTCCTAAAAGTACAAAAGTGGTTGTGAGGCATTCTGAAAGCTTAAGTTCAGAATTGGCACAGCATAATACCACATTCTATCCATTAAAGCAAGCCACAGACAAGCCAGATTCAGTGCTGGGGGAGACTATATCAGGGCATGAATGCTGGGGGTCTTCTTATCCTTGACGACTAGCTACTATGATCTGTAAACACTGTCTTAGATACAGTGCTCTCAGTGCTGTGTTTCTCTCATAATTTCCTAGTTAGTGAGAAGAATGGCCAGGTAATTAAAGCAGCAACATAAGGCTCTCCCTCCTGGGTAATCCTAGAGTTTGGAGGGAGGTACTAATACTTGGCAAGAAGATTCCCTTAAATCAAAGAGACGCTCTGAAGTCCTTCAGATGAAGATAAAGATGACCCTGGACGTGTGTTCCCTGTTAGCCTTAATGAATAAGTAGGCCATGTTGCCCCTTGTAGACATTATGTTTGAATGCACGGAGATGGGATAATGGCAAACGAGGATCTGCCTATGCCTGTTTTTATGGACCTCCCGTTAGTCCCAAAGCAATGACAGAGGTATAAAGTATATTGTAAGAACAGGGGCATTTCAGTGAGAAAGACCTGGGTTTGGTTCCTTGTACTATCACTTAACAGCTATGGGATGCTAGTCCCTGCTACAGAATAGGGATTTAATAAGCATTAGATTTTCTTTTAATCAGATAATTTTGTACATTAACTTAAACAACAACTATTGAGAGACTACACAATAAGTCAGGTAATGTTCTAGTTGCCAAGAATATTTTAATTTGAAGCCTGGAGGATGCAGGGGATGAAGGAGAGGGAGAAGTAGAGGATTACTCATCTATGTATTTGTAGCTTCAGGAAGCCCGATAGATGGTGAAGTCATTCACTGTATTAGGGAATGCAGCAGGAGGAGGCAGTTTTTCCCCTCTTGTAGAACTTCTTCTTGTTACTACACCAGCTCTGAAGCTTTGGAGCTTTTCCTTTGAGCTCACACTTCTAGTATAGAAGTGTATAAGTCAGTCTTCACTGGGTGTAAGGCTCACATTACACATGAACAAAAATAAACCACTGTTTTTGGAAGTCACTGAGATTTGGGGCTGTTACCATGGTCATACCCAGTGAAAGCTGACTAATACAGAAATTGGTACCAGAGTGGGGTGTTACCATAACAAAACAAAATGAAACAAAAACAACCAAATTATGTGGCACTGGCTCACAGTCAAGCAGTGGGCAGGGAGGAAATTATTATTGAAGTTGACAACAAAGTGACTCATGTCAGGCAGTGGCTAAACATTTGGTAAAACTATTTCCTGAGATAACTTGGAGGATAATAATTTACCTAATGAAGGTGTGGCTTTAGGTGAAGAGTTTGGCAAACAGAATGAGACCTGTGTACTTTTTGGTTCTTGGCGGCATGTGACAAGGTACTATAAGAAAGAGATGAGCTCAGAAGTAATTGTCCAGTTTTCAAGCAGGAATAAAAGGGAAAAGAGAGAATCCAGAACTTTCAGGACTTGTAGGATATAAGTGATTCTCATATGCAACCTGTAAAAGTTAAACTGAAAAATGTGTTGAGCAACAAAAGATAATTTTATGAAGGCCCCAAGCAAAGTCCAAATTAAGGGTGTAACCTCCATATCCTCTGTTAAAACGTTTAAATGAATTAAGGTGATTCTGAATAAATTATTTACATTGGTTCAGGGAAAGGAAACGAAGGGTTTGCTCTCTCATGGAAGCATGATAAGTTTGAAGCACCTCTAATTAATTCTAGAAAGAGAGGCATGTCTTCAAAAGAATTCTGGGTGTAGTTGTTGGCACATAATGTTGGTTGGTGAATAGCCAATGATGGTTTTGAGAGATTTTTATTTCCAAAAGAGCCACCAGCATGAATTAAGAGACTGTAACTGTTAAAGACATAAACTAACTTTAAGGCCCCCAAATTTCTGCCACTCAGCTCCCAAGGACAGAAGGTTCCTTAATGGTCTCTACAGATGTATCAAGAAGATAATGGAAAAGGAAGAAATTATCAAAGTATGAAGCCAAGAGCCATGGAGAGCAATGACTGCACCCAGGGAGAAGAAGACCTGGTATTTAATCAAAGAATATTCCTTACTTCAGCATATGGGTTTAACTGTATTTGCCCAGACATATTTCAGAATTGCTGTGGACAAGTGATCGCTTGATGCTTCTACGTTATTATTCTCCTTTACAAATGGGAGAATTCATTGCAGTTATCCTGCTTCTGTTCCACCAATGCATGTTGAATTGGGGGGAAGAAAAGTTAACTGTCTTCTGTTTTGTTTTGGTTCATGGGTCTCTCGATCAAGAGGAGCCACATTTGACCACCTTTAACGTAGAGACTATTATAAGAACCTGGGCTTTCCACTTACTGTCATATCCCATTAGACTTTTGGGGCTTTTCCTTTGAGGAGTGGTATATTTTGTGTGCAGAAGGGAGGGAAGCAAATATTTATGATCAAGATACTCATTGTGGAATACTGTATCTCTGTTCCCAACTTTTGATTCCTCCTTTCCAAGAAGATTATATATCCCTGCCTCTTGTCATGTGATTTGGAGAGCTTCTCTATGGGATAAATATAGTTCTTTGCCCCATTTTCCACTTGGTCATGTAATTTCGCTGCTTAATGAAATGTGAGAAAAATTGTCATGCACCATGTGTAAATAGAAGTTTTAAGAACCATTGCATTTTTCTTTTCTTTTCTTTGCATTTTTCTACTAGCTCTCTTGATCTTTTGTCTTTGCCATGACACCAATATAGAGAATGCTTACTTCCAGGATACGAAAGCCATATGCAGCTGAGCCCCAGAATGCAGCCAACTAACAGTCCACAGGTAACGTGAGTTGAGAAGTAAGGCTCTGTTGTAAGAAGTCTCTGAACTTCTGGGAGTTTTGTTTTTCTAGGCTTGCTGAAGTCCCATAGCTGACTGATGATGCTATTTTTCTGAAGGAAACTGTCATAACTTGTATTACATTGGATATGTATTGTATTGCAGTACAATGTATTAATGTACAATACAGTAATGTACTACAGTACAAGAGTGTATGAAGTACAATGAGAGTAGTGTTAATGGAATGATATAAAAACCTTATTTCACATACGTGTGTGTATGTACGTATGCTTCTATCCATCTCACACATTAACTACAGAATATATGAGAACTACAGGAAAGTATAAAGAAGAAAAAATGACCCCATTGTCCAATATTACTATATTTTCAACATTTTACTTTCAATAATTTAAATTTACAGAGAAATTGTAACAATAGTGTAAATAATTCTACATTACCTCGCAGATTCCCTAAATGTTTACATTTTATCACATACGTATCATCATTCTTGCCATATGTATATATCTACACACACGTGTGTGTGTGTGCCAATCTTTACTCTTTCTGAACCAATTTAGAATGAATTGGAGACATGATGGCTTTTATTCATAAATACTTAAGGATGTATTTATTTCCTTTAAAAAAACATAATGTCTTATATAACAAATGTTCCTTTAGCCAAATTAGGAAATTAATGCTGATGCAATGCTACTGTCTAATATATAACCTTAGTCAAATATCTCTAATTGTCTCAATAATGTCTTTTATGGCAAAAGAAAAAAATCCACTCCAAGATCTAATCTATGATCATGCATTGTACTTAGGTTTTTTGTTTGTTTGTTTGTTTGTCTGTTTTTGCGTTATGCGGGCCTCTCACTGTTGTGGCCTCTCCCATTGCGGAGCACAGGCTCCGGACACGCAGGCTCAGCGGCCATGGCTCACGGGCCTAGCCACTCCGAGGCATGTGGGACCTTCCCAGACCAGGGCACGAACCCGTGTCCCCTGCATCGGCAGGCGGACTCTCAACCACTGCGCCACCAGGGAAGCCGTATACTTAGTTTTCATGTCTCTTTAGTCTCTCAAACTGGAACAGTTTCCTCAGTTTTTAAATTTTCTTCCTTTCATGATCTGACATTCTTGGACAATACAGGTCAGTTTTGTACACCATCCCTCAATTTGATGTGACTTTTTAAATAACGGATTCAAATTATGCATTTTTGTCATGAACATCAGAGAAATAAAATATAGTGTTCTTATCATTACATTACATCAGCCACAGGATGTAGATATGTCCCATTACTATGGATGTTAACTTAGATCACTTGGTTAAGGTGGTATCTACAGGCTGTTTCATATAAAGTTACTCTTTTTCCCTTTGAAATTAGGGAGCATTTTGTGAGAAGATGCTTTGAGACAAAGTAGATATCATGTTTCTCATTGAAGTTTTCATATATTAGTTTTAGCATATATTGATAATTCTTTCTTGAATAACTTATTACTATGGTTGTCAAATAGTGATTTCTAATATTATGATTTTTTATTTATTGATTAGTTGAAATTCTACTGTAAGGAAGAACTTTCCATTCTTTTCAATTTCTGTATTTAATTAAATTCATTAATTAACACATTTTCCCCTATACAGTATTTTTACAAACTTGAAATTGTACCATGCTGAGATTATTTAATTAATTTCAGTATGAGTTCATGGATTCTTATTTTATTCCATGGGTAACAATCCATTACCGTCATTTATTCAGATTCTCCATCGCCATCATTTATCCTAGATTTGGCCAGTGGGAGTTGCTTCAAAATGAGCTCTCTGTCCTTTTGAAACCTCCCTATCATTTTTTGAGCACTTCCATATTGTTTGAGATAAGACAATATCCCAAGCACATCTTATGCTTTCTCAGTTTCAGCTCTGGAGCCAGACATTTTTCTAAGGATTCCTGGTCCCTGCTAGTGGGGAATGGTATTTAGAAACCAAGATCTGGGTGCTAGGTGATCTTATTGCTACCAAGGAAGATGTCATTTTAACATTTAATATTTAACGTTTTGGTGTTTCTCTTTGCATTTTTTCCTATAAATTGTTTTTACAAACTTGAAATTGAACCACGCTGAAGTTTTTATTCCTGATTTTTCTTAAGAGTATAACAGGAGTATTTTCTGGTTATTCCAAGCAGCTTTGTAGATGATTAGATAGTTTCTATGAATGGTTAATGCCAAAAATTACTTTTGCACTTGGCGTCATTGGAAAATTAAGTTATTTCCGATTTACTTTTGTAAATCACAGTAAGTAATAGTAATAATGAATACATATGTTTTTTTTTTTCGGTATGCGGGCCTCTCACTGTTGTGGCCTCTCCCGTTGTGGAGCACAGGCTCCGGACGCGCAGGCTCAGCAGCCATGGCTCACGGGCCCAGCTGCTCTGCGGCATGTGGGATCTTCCCGTACCGGGGCACAAACCCGTGTCCCCTGCATCGGCAGGCAGACTCTCAACCACTGCCCCACCAGGGAAGCCCTACATTTGTTTTAAAGACGCTTTCACAAGCAATCTCTATTTTAATTCTCACAATAGTCCTAGGATGCCCTTTTACAGGGGATGATAGTGGCTCAGAGGTATTCCATGATCCTAAGCTCAGTGGAGCTCGGATGAAGCCTAGATCCTCTGGTTGGCTTACATTGTTCGTCACCTGCTTATGTGTATGCATTTGCTTCCTAACTTAAATCTAACCTATTTGATGGCAGAGGCTGTGTTTTAATGTGTATTGTGTCCCCACAATTCCAGCACACCGCAGGGGCTCAAGAGAAGTTTATTGCTTGCTTCGGGAGAGTCTGAAAAGTCTTTGACCCAAGCAAATTCTTGGGAAGTTTTTCCACTGGGAGTTAGCTATTAAAGCACAGCTCCCTCCTTTTTGGACACTGGTGACCAGACGTCTTAATTATTGCAGTTCTTTGCACGGGATGCCATCAGTGAGGGAGGAAGAGAAGAGCAATCTGTTTGGATAGGGAGGGGTAAACCCAGTAAATTTGCCAGCTGCATTTGCTATCCTAGCAGTGAAACATGCCATCCCACACTGCCTTCAACTACAACACGAGACACAGGACACGGTGATAAACTGCCCTATGGTAGGGATCCTTATCTGCAGCAGATTAAGGGGCCCGGAGACCACATGGGGACAAACGTGCAATTAATGATATTGTTCCAATTAGGGACTGGTTCAGCTGAAAACTAAAAGCACAAAATCAAAATCCCTCCATCCTTAGTCACTTCCTTGCAGACTGCTGGACCAAGAGGCTTTTTGATGTTGATTGTCTCCTTTTAGCTTTCAGTTGAGGATGAGCCAAATTGCATCACTTGTGCTAATTATCCCTCTCCTGAGACTGCAAATTCCTAGTTAATAGGGGAATCAGTCCAAACTACGTACTGAGTTTCCAAGGTGGCAGCTGTGTCCTGGCGACCTGGGTCAGTACAGACCTCAGCTGCCACGAGGCCACCGGCATGAATATTTCCCCCTGAGTCCATTTAACCAGGAAAGTGAAGGACTTTCGGGCTTTGAAGAAAGAGTGGGAATAATATAGGTGCTCCTGCAAGGAACGAAAAACCATCTTCTCCCCTGGATCCCCTAACTCGGTCCATGGCTTCGCCATCTTCCTGGCTTCTTCCACCTTACCCTTCAGTACATACCCCCAACATGTAGGCATTCATCAAGACCTGTTGCTTACGCTGTTTCTCATATCTTACTTCACCTGTTCTCACTGCATTTAGTTCATTCAGTCCCCAGGGTCATTCCGGTGACATGGAGTAGAGCTGATATTTAAACTCAGAATTTAGGTGCCAAGTCTCTTATCTTTTGCAGTCTGGTGTGTGTTTCATTTAGTTCACTAGTCTAATTGCAACAAAACTCTAGTAGGATTTAATATTGTATGGAAAATACTGAGCCAAAAAGTTTTTCAAAAGTCACGTTCCAGTTGGGAAGGCTTAAGGAACAACTCCTATCCCCCTAATTATGGTTAGGTTTGTATTGCTATCATTGGTACATTTTCTATAGGACATCATAGCAAAGTGAGAAAGGATCTTGTGCTGGATATTCTCCATGGGCCCCTCCAGCCCTTCCACCAGTCTCTGTCCAGCTCCGTGCCCCAGGAGGCTAACTCTCTTGACTGCTTTACAGACTCTCTTGCCCTCTGGCTGTGGTTGGTCAACGGAAGCACCAGCGGGAGGATGGAACACGGGGCCTGGCTCTGCCTCTGCCAGGGTACCGTGGGCGGTTACACCCCTTTCTGAAGGCTGCAGCTCCTATCAGGTGACCCTTTGACAGTTCTAGCTCCCTCTTTTGGCTCCCCCGACCACACCCCTATCCACTTGGCCTTTCAGACCTTCCCACACCTCTATAAATAGTTCCTCCATTACCTGGTTGAGTATGTCACCTCTTTCTGTGCCTGGACCCTAATTGATTTAGGGTTTTGAGTCACCCAGCTCTAGTCACAAGGAGTAGAGATGCACGGACAAGGATCGTTTGTGGCATGTGTGATTCTGATCAGTTCTGAGCCATTAATATAGGGGTTGAGAGCTTCCGCCATGTAAAATAACAAAATTACTGATGATGATAATAGTAGCAAGCTTTTATTATACTCTTAGCACATGCCAGGCACTGTTCTAACTATTAATATGTACTAACTCTTTTTATTCTCACGACAATCTTATAAGCTAGGTACTGTTTTTATCACTATTTTCTAGATGAGAAAACTGAGATACAGAAAGGTTAAGAATCCTGCTTAAGGCCCTTTACCTTAGTGTGTCGATCAAAACCAGGATATTAAGTTCCAGAGTCCTCAACTGCTACACTAGACGTCTCCAAACGGACAGGAAGTCAGTGTCAAGGGACACATAATGAGAGTGCATTAATTGCCCAAATTACAGAATCATCTGAACACAACTTTTGAAGGAAAAATCCAGCATGTTTGAAAACTGTTTTTAACTTTGGGATTTCTAACATCAGTGCTAACACCCAGTAGTGCCATTTTTAGAAAATTGTCATTTATTTAGGCAGATGGAAATGGATATCGTTCTTAGGTTTGAATGTTCAACACTATTTAGGCAGCACGGGCTGCGAAAACGACTCAGAAGATGTGGGTCCCACCATTCATTAGCTGGATGACCTTGAGCCAGTCACTTATTCTCTTGGAAACCAGCTTCCTTTTCTCAGGTTGATGAGTCTCTAGTCCACCCCCTCCTGTGATGAACACATTCCCTATGTCGTCATCCATTATGTGACTGCTACCACCCTAACATCAACAACTAATATTTGCTCCCTGTTTTGGTTTATAATGCCCAGAAATGTGTTATTTATAATATTGCAGACAAGGAGATGTTCTCCCTTGGCTTAAATATTTATGGGGATTAGGGTCTTGTTACCTCCTCAGGTAGCCGGTCCTGAAGCCTGGCCTGACCACTTGCAGGGCAGTCAAAGCTCCTGTAGGAGTCCAGGTGGAGATGCTGTTATAGTCATTACAGCTGAGAAGGAGAATGAAGAATGTTTAAGAAGTGGAAGTGACGGGTTGAAGGATGCAAAGGGTGCTTTAGGATGAAGTCTCCAGGAGATGCCCCTGAAATGAGCACCTGTTACCTGCGACAGGTTTCATGACGGCTTGTCTCACCGTTCTCTGACCTTTCTCCTCCCTTACCCCTCCACACCTTTGTCCATGCCATGCAGTCTGCTTAAAAGGACCTCACCTGTACAGTGAAACCCTCAAAGACAGATGAAACCTCTGAGGCCCCATGAATTCAACCAGAGGTAATGTTTTCCCCTCCCTCCAGAATCCTGTGTTGTTCTGGTTGGACCTCATTCACGACACTCCTGTGATGCTGTGTGCCATCGTTATTTGTGCACCTACTGAGTCTCCCTGACTAGGTGTGAATTCTTTGTGTCTTATTTACGTCTGTATGTCCGAGTGCATGGACCTGGACCTTCTAATCTTTGTCAGGTAGATGGGAGGCAGTCTACAAAGCCCATTTCTAATGCTTATTATGTATACTGCATACATGTAACACACACACACACTCGTACATACCGTTCGCACATTCATACACACAAGTCTGGCACTTGAAATACCTGAGATGGCGTGCCCATCGGTGGACCTTTGTAATCCAGAACTTAATCTTAGTTCTCAGCCCTAAGAGATACTGGGAGATGTCTTGGCAAACAATAGAGAATAAGGTACACTTTTACTCATAACCCTGCATGTGATACTTTAATCTTAGAACCATATTAGCTTTCAGGCCTGCTGGTAATGCCACCCATTGTCAAAGGCAGCAGCCAATCCCAAATGATCCTGTTACCTCAAATCATGATAATTACCGGATTTGCATAACCACCCTTGTTTGCCAGCCACCGTTAAGGGTGCCTGCCTCCATGGTGGGACTGACCAGTGTATAAACAGTCAGACACTTTTTAAAATGGCAACTCTTCCTACTCTGTAGAAATAGTAAAATTAACATAAGCA
The DNA here is from genome assembly GCF_011762595.2 of Tursiops truncatus. Taxonomy (NCBI): domain Eukaryota; kingdom Metazoa; phylum Chordata; class Mammalia; order Artiodactyla; family Delphinidae; genus Tursiops; species Tursiops truncatus. The sequence goes on along the minus strand of NC_047041.1, from coordinate 68,634,025 downwards.
AAGGAACCTTTGGAATTGTTGGCAGTCTAGAACTGGGGAGTGTTTTTTTTTCACCTCATCAGCAGAAATGAGCCTCTGAGTTATCGTTTTTGGCTGCACTCTGGGGAACAGAAGCCAGCACCTGACAACCTTATAACTATGAGAGAAAAAAAGGGTGGAATGTTTGTGTGAATCTTGGTGGTACACTCACTCAGCCCACACCTGGAAACTTATCTGTGCTTGATAAGTACAGAATTTTCGGTTTAAAAGTGATCAGTCTCCTCTTGTTTAAGTAATTGTTACCTTTTCTCTTTTGGAAAACCCATAAAGAGGAAAACAATTTGCACATCTTGGAGGGAAAGACTAATTCAGAGACTAAGGCCAGAGAGAGTTACAAGGGGAGACCCCTCTCTGGGCCCAGGACAGAAACACAGCGGAAAGAGTCACGTGTCTGGCTGGTGGAGATCAGGGCTGGACTTTGAGGGCTAACTGCAGAGTCTAGGGGGGTCTGGAGCATGCCAAGAAGCCCCAGGGGGAGCACTGGGGAAACTGGAGTGGCCTGAGCAAGCTGATCTGACTTGCAATTGTGCCATTATTAGGTTAGACTCAGATTTGCACTGGAGCATCAGCTCCAGGAGGGTGGGAGGGTGGGACTGTCTAATTCAGCTTATATTTCTATCCCAGAACCTAGCACAGATCTGGAATGTAGCCAGTCCACCATGACTACTCGTGTGCTAAATGAATCTGCCTCCTAATCAAGTCCTTACCTCAACCTTTTTTTTTTTTTTTTTTTGCGGTATGCGGGCCTCTCGCTGCTGTGGCCTCTCCTGTTGCGGAGCACAGGCTCCAGACGCGCAGGCTCAGCGGCCATGGCTCACGGGCCCAGCCGCTCTGCGACATGTGAGATCTTCCTGGACCGGGGCACGAACCCGTGTCCCCTGCATCGGCAGGCGGACTCTCAACCACTGCGCCAACAGGGAAGCCCTCACCTCAACCTTTGTTCAGCCCTCAACATGTCCCAGTGGCCTCCCCTCCTCAGCCTGAGCCTGGCATCTTCTCTCAGCTGATCCCACGGGGACCCAACGTGACCTTGTCCAGCCTTGTGTTGGAGGGGGGAGGGGCACAGTGCATGGACTTGCCGATTGCAGGCTGGGAATCAGTGTGGCGCCTCTCTGAGAGTGACTTGCAGAGGACAGCAGCCCCTCCTCTTGAAGTCTCTTCTTCTGCACCAGGAGACACTTCTTGGAGCCCTCAAATGCTTGAAGAGGGGAGGGTGTGGTGCAGGACTGCGCGTGCCAAGCCAGCTCCTCGGCTCCTGTAAAGGGAGCCACAGTGGGCCTCTCCCTTCCCTCTGGCCCTCAGGTGCAAGATCAGAGATCTGTCAGTTATCTGTTTATCAGGCAGCTTTATGCCTTTAAAGGGGGAGCTGGGTGGCACGTATGCAGATCTCAGAAAGGCAGGAATCTGCAAGCCGTGTGCACCTCCAACCGAGCTGTCATCCTCTGGCCCTGTCCTCCCAGGAGCTGTGAGCTGGTGGCCACCTTCTCGCCCCCATCAAGACTGCGGACTTGAAATGGGAAGGCTCCATCCTGAAGACTCAGCTGGCCAAAGGTGGTTCTTCCATAGTTTTACAAACAGCTTCCGCCTTCCCACTTAAGTCTTTGTGATCAAGAAAGAGAATTATGGCCATTTGTGACTTCAAATTGAAATAATAACACTAATAATAGTGATTATGCTAACATTTATTGAGAGCTTACGCTCTGTGCCAAGCATGGAGTTAAGGATTGTTAACCCATTCCTTTCAACTCAGGAGGAGCACACTATTAAGCTTGTTTCCAGATGAGGAAAAGAGGCTCAGATCACAACTTGCCCACAGTCACCCAGCTACTCATCAGTCAAGCCAGGATTGAAACCCCAGGAATCAGGTCTGGGCCCATACAGTTAAGATACTCTATTCTGCCCCTTGCATGGACCTTTTTGACCTGGGGACATTGTTTCTCCTCATTTCTAGAGACATAAGTTTGTGGAGTGTGTTGGTGTCTCTCTGTGTGGCTGGTCCCTCCTAGCAGTCAGGTCTCAGCATAACTGTGACCTCCTTAGATTCATTGGCTCTTATAGTTCCGGAGGCCCCACTCTCTGCAGAGGCTCTGGGGAGGGACCTGTTCCACGTCTCTCCTCACTTCTGATGGCTGGGGCCATCTTGGCTTGTAGACACACCACTCCAATCTCTGCCATCATCTTCACATGACTGTCACCTCTGTGTGTCTGTGTCTCCTCTGCTGTCTGACTCAAATATCCTTCTGCAATTATCTTATAAAGACACATGTCATTGGATTTAAGGCCCACCTGGTTCATGCAGGGTGATGTTTTCATGTCAAGATCCTTAACTCAGCACATCGGCAAAGCCCCTTTTTCCAAATAAGGTTCACATTCACAGGTTCTGGACATTAGGACAGGGACATCTTATTCAACCTACTACATCATCCAATGCAGAATAGATCCCATTAGCCCCTCTATCTCATTACCCTGTTTCTTTCCTGTATAGCATTTTTCACTGTCTAGAGTCCTCTTTTTCTTTATGTGTTTCCAACTACAGTGTCCCCAACCAGGGTGCTTCTGGCATTTGGAGCAGGGCAAATCTTCACCATGCAGAAACAAGTCTTTCATTGCAGCACGCTCGGCATTTCCCATTCCCAGCCTGAATGCCAGAGTGAGGATGAGGTGGGGAGGGAGAGTCTTTATGACAACCAACCCTCCCCCCACCGCCCTGCCCCATATCTCCCACGAACATGAGACGTCCCACCTGGCAGGCAATACCAGCCCAAGGTCAGAACCACCAATCCATGTGTTTATCATCTGTCTGGTTTCACAGGAACGAGAGCCCCTGTGGCAGGGACCTTTTCTGTCTTGCTCACTGTTGTATCCCCTGAGTCAAACAATTGCCTGGCCAGAGCACACACCCGATACATATTCTCTGAATGCACATGGAAGATGGGGCTCTTTCTGGTGCTTCAAGGAAGCCAGGCGATAGGTCTCAATCGCAATGAAAACTAATGGGGGAAGTCCCCAGCCTCATTCCAGCCTTCCTCACTCCCCAGTCGCCTGTCCCATCCCTCCCCTCCTTGGCAGGGCGATGTGGGGACACAGAGCCTTTCCTTCCCACTTGTTCTGGTTTCTGCCATGTAGTTCCTTCCAGGTCCAACTGAAGTCCTGCTCCTGCGGTCACCTTGGGTCTGTGGTCACCCTCACAGGCCTCCTCCCAGGTCACTGCCACAGAATTAGGGGGTGAGCTTCAGGCCAGTGTTTCGCAATGTTGCCATCTGTCTGAGATGCTGCTTCTCTACCCTGGCTGGCCACCGAAGCAGGTAAGTCATTCTACCTCTGTGATCCTCAGAAACCTCATCTATAAATCAGGAATGACGCTTGGTGGATGTCTCAGCAACTAGGGCCCTTGGCAGGTAGTAATTATACCATCAAAGCTTATTTGCTTTCCCTTGCCTTTTATAAGGAAAAGACAGACTGGCTTCCGTCTCTATCTGGACCACAAAGACATCCCCGGTTTGTTTTGGAGGGAGTGCTAGCGGGGTGGGATGGAGGGATGTAGGCGAGGCCTGTAGGTGCAGATACCTGTATGGGATGAGGTTAGATTGGTGCAGAAGGGTGAAAGGCACTATCACCCAGGGGCTGGACTGAAGGGCTTTAGAATCAGGAATCCCAAATGTGACCTTGGGAAAGGATTCTGTAAGACAGAGAAAATAAATAACTTGCCCAAGGTCGTAGAGCTGGACATGACAGAGCTGGGAATTGGACTTGGCCATAGCGGAAGTTTATGCTTTTCCTATCGCGCCATTCTTCCCCCCTACCCCCCACCCCCGACAGAGTCTCAGGAACAATCGCTGGTACAGGCCCCAGGGCTGAAAAGTAACCAAGAATGGTTTTGCTCTGCCCAGTGTATGACTATTTGGAGGAATGCTCTGGGTTTCTTGATAAGGAAGCAGAGGCACAGATGATAAAAATCAATATGCACTCCCCAGGCTGCATATGAATTTGACTATGATAGTCAGCTCTGTACACACACACACACACACACACACACACACACACACACACAGCCCACCATGACCAGCACCATACAGACACCAGACCAGCTTGGGAAGTCAGCACGGGCCTGGGCAACCACAGAAGAATCAGCACGGCTGAGGCAGAAGTTCTGTGCAGGTAATCGAGAGGTGATTGTGCAGGGATCACCGCCTCCATTTAGGTGTCAATTGTGTAATTTCCAGCTGTTCCTCAGCTCAACAGCTGGAGTTCAGTATGCTCAGGGCTTATCTGGAGGCCCCCAGCCAGGGAACTCAATATTAAGCTGGCTTCCAGGATCTAGGAAAAGTAGCTACTGTTGCAGCAAACCACAGAGGAGAGACCCCTTTTTTCCATCCACTTAAGCAATGGTGGCTCTTTGGGAGCAATATTGGTGCTGCTTATAAATGGCTGGCCTAAAGCAGAAGAGAGTTATGGAGACGACGATATCCTGACCCAAAGGTACAAAGCACGCTAATCCCTTTAAAGGGATTGTTTCATTTTGTCCACTCCTAAGGTGTGGTAGCATTGTAAGTTTTTCCATTTTGCACAAAGAAGATATGCAGCTTGTAACTGTGTCCAGCAAGGCATCATTTGCAGAGCTGGTTGCTGAAGCCAGATCTGTTTGACTCCAGAGCCTGAGCTAGGTATCTCCTTGTAACCAGAACCAGTCTCCAGGCAGGGCTCCACTCTTGTTTGGAAATGTTGCTGCCAGTGTGATCAGATTCCGCCACTTAGACATCAGAGATACCGGGGGCTCATGGGAGCACTTAGCTAGGCCTCGAGTGAAAGCCAAATGTGGGCAGAAGGGAAACGCCACTTAGAACGCCAAGGATGCCGATGACTCGGCGTCGTCAGCAGAGTCATTTGGAGGTGGAAGACAGTGGCTTTTATTTTTCATCTCACATTTGGTTCTTATTTTCACTCTTTGTGTCCTTCTGTAAAACCACAATGCACCCTCTCCTTACTCTCTTCTTCGCACCACCTAATTATGTTGTCTGGCGACAGTGAATACCCGAGCCATACCATGTGTCCCTGAGCCCAGGCCAGGTCTTACTAATTAATTACAACCTTCTTTCCCAGAAAGCCCAGGAACTGCCCTAGATATCTTCTTAAACAGAACTCTAGGAATTTGTTTCTAATAGTTGTTGGCCCACGAGCTGAAACCTCCTTGAATGCCTGGTTTATTCATTCACTTGTTCATTTATATTTATATATATTTGTGAAGAACCTACTATGTGATGGGTACTGGGGACTCAGAAGTGAACAGAAATGTATAGTCTTGGAACATATATTCAAGTGATGTAGACCAATCCCCTCAAGCTACAGATGGTGAAAAACACACCTAGAGAGCAAAGGGACTGGACCTTGGATTCCTGATGAGGTACATGTGGCAGGGCTTGGAATGATGAGCAATATTGTGAGTGATGGAAGAGATAAGACTGGCCCTCCAGCATGTCATTCCTGACCACAAGGCGTTCTGGGTTCATGGCTCTGGGAAGGTGAATCTGTCTGGTGACCAGAACCAGGAATAAGGGCATCTGGGCTGGGGAATCTGGGTTCCATTGAGGACTCTGTCACTATGTGGTAAGCCCTTGGAGCTCTCTGGGCCTTGCCTCACTTTAGCTCATTGAACTGTCACTGAGCTTCTGCCACGGGCCTACCACTGGGCTAGGCATTTGGGACACAAAGACAAAAGGATGCGTACAGGGAGAAGAGGTGTTAGATTAGGAAACAGATACTTTTCAGTCTCATGTTTCTCTTCTGTAAAAGAGGATTGGACTAGCTATCCCTAAGGCCACTTTCATCTCTGATATTCTATACCATGTAGGGCAGCCATCGCAGGAACAGGACTCCTGACTCTGGCCAGGGAACCAGGTCATTCTGTATCTTGGCTTTTCATTGATTCTGCTGGCTGGGAAGGCCTGGTGGTCAGGATTGCTTGCCTGAGGGTGAATTCCATTCCCACGCCCCACCTCCCATAACATTGTCCAGCATCTCAAACACTGAGACACTTAATCCATTTTGGCTCAGTGTTTGAATCATTATCTCCTACTGGCCCACCCCGTGCCACATGCCTTCTGACTTCTTATTAAATGAGAGAAAACAGAGACAGTGTATGTACCTTCCTTGTCCCTTCCCTGACTACAGGTCCTCTGTAGGTTAGCTGTTGAGTGTACCATTCCTCTCAAGGTCACTGAAGAGCACCTCAAGAAGGAGTAAATTTCAGTGGTGGAATTGGGTGGCAGATAGAGCCAGACTTGAAGCACTCCTTCAGTGAAACAAACAAAAAGCTACTCCCTGTGCCTATGACCAAGTTAGAAGGAAGAAAATTAAGGAAAACACTGTATACATGTATGTATTTAGAAGGTCTGTTTAAAGTACAATGAAGAAGATAAGAGCCATAAATGCATGAGTATATAAATAAGGGAGTTCAGAGCAGAACAGAAAAGAAGTAAGAACAGAGAATGGAAAGCCTATATTGAACGATATTTCGCCAGATGGTGGAAAAAGGAGGTCGAAAGTTTTCTGCTGACAAAGTTCAACAGGTTGGATTTGCAAGGTTCTCTTGCAAAGCTACATTATACCTCCTAAGCGTCATGTCTGCAACTTGCCTGCTAAGGTAGTAGGGGATCTCAAAATATGAAGAGGCCCGTCTAGACCCATGAGCTAGTCCCTGATTTTGTTCTAAAATATATCCCTATACTAAAATGATAGCACATATAAAAATATGTATATGTGTATATATATATAATGTACATATACAATATAAGTATCATCATGATCATATTAATACAGAATCTGTATCTTTATCAGTCCTGTCTCACGAAATAGCCCAGCACAGTTTCTGGCATTTAGCTGGGGCTCACTACTCACTGAATGTTTCTTAAATAAATGGAGTTGGAAACAATGTTTCTTTTTCTATAGTGCAATGATTCCTTCGGTCCTCAGGGGACAGCCTACTTGAAGGCTGTACAAATGATGCATTTATGCCCTTCTGTCCCTGCTCCAGATGATGTTTTTATTTCACTCTGACTCCCTTACCTAAAGCTGCTTTAATGCACACAGAATTCCAGGGTCCACGGCAATATTTTTGTGATCTAATAAGGACAGTACTTGACCATCACAAAAAATCAAAAATGATTTTAACTTGGGGCTTCTGGGGAGTAAAAATTATTTTCCGTATAACAGGATTTATTGTGGAATAATGTCTGTAACATCCTTGAAGGCTACCCACCATGTAGGAACTATGCGAGACATTTTTCCTATATGAAAAGTGCTACTTTTATTGTTAAAAGTATTATTGATATTATTGAGCTAAGCCCTGTGCTCAATACTTTACAGGTATTATCTCACTTAATCGTCACATCACTATGAAATAATTGTCATTATTTACCTTATGCAAATATTGAATTCGAGGCTCCGAGGGGGTTGAGTAACTCACCCTAAGTTACCCAGACAGTGAGTGGAAGAGCCATAATTCACACCCACAGAGAGCGGTCTCCAAGGCCCGTGCACTTGCTCGTATGGGGCACTTGATCAGGGAAGTAGTGGAAGTCATGGAGGGATACAAGTCACAGACTCTGGTGGGGAAGTCACATAGTGGTCACCTCCCAGGATGGCAATGCAGAGTGGAGGAGATCATGTGAGCCAGGCGTCCAGACTGATGCTGGCCAACGGTTAAAAACTCAAGCAGCAATGGCCTCCTTCCCTCTCCCCGTGAACAGCAAATGTGACTAATATAACGTGTGAAATGTCTAGATTTTCTTTCTACTTGAGTGACATGCAGATATTCTTAAACCAGTTTTGATGGGGATTCATCTTCAGTGGCTATAGAAATACTTGTAGAAATACTCCCATTAGACTTATGCCTCTGTTAATCTCACATGTTGATCCTCACGGCAGAGGTTACTGCGATAGACCAACGATAATAAAGTTGATAATAGTCAAGTGGCAAAACCCCCAAACTTCGTAATACTGTAAGCTTTGTGTCTGAAAGATGTCATTTCTTTCAACGGCTTCAAGTTTCTTCAAGGCAGAAAACCACTGAAGCTGCAGTGTAGCTGAACATCTGTCTTATCATGTGGGCAGATATTGGGATTAAATTAACTAGAAATGAATAGAATGATGTATGACAGGGTGCAGATGTCCCAGGCACAGTGTGATAATTTCATTGCAAAACTATGTAATGAATTCCATACATTATGGAAGTACAAATGTACCACTTTAGGTAATTGTGATGAAAAGGTATAATGTACGGTGCATAAACAGAGTGTGAGCCCAGGGGCATTTCTCCTCTGCTATTTCTCTTAGGTCATTTCAGAATGACTGTATTTGGTTTAATGTAAGCCTATTATTATTATTAGAGCCTTAGTTTTTTGGTCGGCCTCTTCAGCATTTCTTGCCTGGTTGGTATAAGAAACATTTGGAATAGAGGAATAGAATGTGGGCAGGTCAGAGCTTTGGCCTCTTGGAGAGTGATGGCTGGAGACAGCATTTAAAGAAATATTTTGCTGTGAGAATTTCAAAGCAGAAGCTGACTCTCTTCTCTCCCCTCCCTCCCACTCTCTCTCCCTCTCTCTTCCCTCTGTCTCTCCTTTCTTCCTGATGGCTGGTGAGATTGTTTCAGCATCTCCTGCTACTCTGTGCATGGGAATTCAGGATGGCATAATGGGAAAAGATGTGAGTTCAAAGCCAGAAGACCGATTTTCCTCTCCTGACTCTGCTCTTGAGTGCTCTGTGACCTTGGGCAAGTCACTCTACCTCTCTGAGCTGCTATCATCTCATTTGTAAAATGCAGCTAATATACTATATCATGGTATTGCCAGGTGTGAATGGGGGAGTTTGAACATAAGCTCTGAGAGGTAAGAGAGGCATCTGTCTTGCTTATTGCTTTATCCACCCTCACCCCCCACCCCTAGCTTAGCAAAGTGATCACACAACACAGGCCACTCATAATTTTTTAAAAATAAATACGTCGGTGATTAATGTGAAGGTATCTAGCACAATGCCTGGCACATAGGAGACATTTAATTAATATTTCTTGAATTTCAGCTGGTTTGAAGAAGTTCACTGAACAGCTGATTACCCAATCAAAGTTGAAGGCCAAGCACACTCATTGCAGCAGAGGCCAGAGAGGGCCCAGGATCTCCCAGCGTCGCACAGGGCAGTAGAGGCAGGGCCAGAACCCCCTTTCCGATCAGCAGCCTTGTGTGTGCTGGCTGCACCAGTGGGAGCATGGTCTGGGACAGTGGGAGCCATGGCCAGGGCTGGCGAGAAGCAGTCTCTCCACTCCTGAGAGAAGCAAACTTCTCTAGCATGTTTTTGATCAAGGAACAAGAGAAAGGTTTCATTTTGCAGCAAATGGCTGGCCCGCATGCCTGTTTCCCAAGTGAGGGTGAGATCCCCACGGTCACAGCTGGGGCCAGTCCCAGCCCTGTTTTTCTCTCCATCCTGCTGCTCTGTTCACACAGCCCCTCTCTTCCCCTTTAAGTCTCCTCTCCACCAATTATTTGCCTGGGGTGACATCAGTGGAAAATGTGAGGAGATGGCAGCAGAGCCGAAATCCTAGCCTTCCCTGGGAGCCCAGAAAAGCCTGTTTTTAATGCTCTGATTGGTCCCTGATTTCCGCAGCTCGTTTGTGCCATGTAATGCTTTCGGCACAGTGAAGCAGGATGCCCGGGGTGACTCGAGGCCACCAGGGGCCTGGGTCTGCCTGCCCACTGGACAGATGCTTTGCTGTCTGGCCTCCTTTCTTAGCTGGGAACACCCTGAAACCAGCCCAAGGAGGGCTCCCACGGTGGAAAATCCACGTGGTAGAGCTTCCTTCATCCCCCAAGTGAACGTTGCTGCATTAAAAGCTGTGGGTTTGGGGTTTGTCACCATATATCTTCCCTCCCATGCTAGATTCCTCCCACCCTTCTCCTCTCCCCACAAGCTTCAGGGCTGTCTGTAGGGTCTGGATTTTCTGCCAGATTTGGATGCCTTGAAAGGAACATTGTTGGAAACAGAGACTTGAGGAAGGTGCTAATCTTCCGCTGCTTATCAAATTTGAGCAAAAAATGTTGACATCCCACTTTCCCATGTGCTAGCTCAGCTCTTTTGTGTTCAGTGGCGAGAGGGACCAGCTGTGTATCTAGTTGCGGATAAAAACCCTACTCTGACTCCCACCCCTTCTCACCTGATCCTGCCAGACCCAGAGGCAAGCGGAGGTGGTGGGTGGCTTGGAGGTCTCTTCAGCCCCAGGAGCACAGCCCCATCACACTCCAGGAGAGGAAGCCCACTGATCACTTCAGCCACTGCTACTGCTTCAACTCTCAAGGAAAAAGAAAATGCTGCTGAGAAGTTACTGCTCTAAACGTGGAGAGAGCTCTTCATTTTCTTACTCTGAAAGACATATTTGGGATCATCTGGTTTTCCAAGCAGATGCCCAGTTTATCTCACTTTAAATCAACTCTTTCTGACTGGACCCTTTCCTGGATGAATTAATTGAGCGTGGCTAAAACCAAAATGCTCTGGCGATTAAGGAGCTAGGCAAAGGGGCGCCGTGTCAAGGATGTCAGCTTGCGAGGAGGGTGGCGAGTTGTTTACTTCTATTCTCATAACAGAAGGAACAGGCAGGCTCAGCCCACTGGAAATAATTTTGAATAATCTCACTCTATTACTCGAAGCGAAATTGAGTCTGCTCAAGCTACCCCAGTGATCCGACATTTCAGCGAAACGGGGAAACTAATATCCAATTCATGCAGCATAAAATAAGTGACATAAGGAAAAGCAGGATGAAATCTGGAAGTTTTTAGTTTTCAATTTGTACGGCTTGTCTTCTATTACTGGATCAACTCGCTAATGCTCACACAGAGGAGGGGGTTTCATTAAGCTGCTGGTCATTAATTGTGGTGGGCGTGCGTGCGTGCGTGCGTGCGTGCGTGTGTGTGTGTGTGTGTGTGTGTGTCGGGCAGCTATTGATGCCTGACATGAATATCGGATATACACTGCCCCGCATAAATCAAATCTAGAAGGAGAATTTGCTTAAGCAGTGGAAGTGGAGCCCTGACTAACCAATTGGAGCTCTCCTGGCTGAGGGGGCAGATGGCCTGGAATTTAGATTTGACCCTTTAGGAGATGCTCTCAGTGTGAGGGGTTCGCCTCATTAGCCTCACTCACCCACCAGCCCTGACAAGGTCTGCGTTCCCATGTACACGTCTTCTGCTAAGAGAACTGTCATTCTCTGAGTCCCGAGGAAAATCTTAACATCTCTCTTAACTCCTTCCTCCATCACAGCTCTCACACCTTACCCAGAGCTAAGTAATGGGTTCTGGCTTCAGATTATCTATTACTTCCATTCTCTCCTCTCCCTGCCTGGTTAAGACCCTGGGCTTATTTTTCTAGGAGTCCTAATTGCTCTTTATCCTGCCCCTGTCTCCCTGCCTTCAACTACCCTCCTTCTGATTGCTAAGTCATCCCAAGCACAGCTCTAATATATCACTCCTTCCTCAAAAGCATTCAATGGCTCCCTATTGCCTAGTAACTCCATCAGGCTTATCATTCAAACTCTCCTCAGTTTGGCTCCCATCTTCCTTCCTGACTGAACCTCAGTCATTCCTCTTCACTCATCCTGCAGCCAAGTGAAGAGAATTCTGATTTTCTTGCACATGCTGCATTTTTCTGCCTGTGTGTTTGCTCGCACAATTTCCTCTGCATGCAATGCCCACCCTGCCATCTCTGCATGTCCAGATCCTACCCATCCTTCAAGATCTAGGCCACATGCCGCTTCCTCCAAAATGACTTCCTTGATCCTCTGGCTGGAAAGCATCTCCTCCTCCTTAGACTGTTCGTTGTCCTGCCTCATTCCTGTAGCCCATTGTAGCCCAGAGCAATACCTCGGGTCATAATTAAGTGCATGGGCAACGTCAAATGTCTAGATGAGAATCCTAGCTGTGGGGGCTTGTCCACGCCACTTAAATTTTCTGTGCCTCAGTTTCTCTTCTGCAAAACTGGGCTAATAAGGGTATTTACCTCTCAGAGAATTCTAAGGAATTAAGGGGGGAAATAAATGCAATATTCTTGGCATGGTGCTGTTTACATGGCAAGAGTTCAACAAATATTCTTTTTCCTAGTCACCTTTCTCCTCTGCAATAGTGCAAGCCTTATAAGGATTGCTTAAACGCATCGGTCCAACTCAGCATTTACTGAACGCCTACTAGAGTCGTATTTTTTAAGATGTGGTGTCTGCCTTCAAGGAGCTCATGACCAAGGGCAGAACAGAAAAGGGCAACACACTGGCTTGAGGGCTCTGATAGAATTAAGCACAGGTGAGGCAGTGTGGTGAGGTAGCCAAGCTCTCAGTGCTAGAGCCAAGCTTGCTGGGCTCGAATCCCAGCTTGGTCACTTCCTAGCTGTGTGACCTCAAGCTCTGTAATCTGTGTTAACCTCTCTGTGCTTTGGTTTCCTTAACTGTAAAATGGGGATAATAAATGGTACCTACCTCAGAGAGTAGTTGTATGGATTCCATGGCGTAAGGACCGAATCATACCTGGAATGGGGCCTGGCACGTGGTAAGAGCTCAGTAAAGCCCAGTTATTATCTTGGAGCTCTTTGAGAGCTAACTGATGCTTTGGCTCTGGGCAATTTCTTTCTCTGTCAGAGTGGTGAGCTTTTATGAGAATGAAGACATCATGGTTCAGAGAAGCCACTATTGGTGGGGTGGGCGGTGGCACAAGGTTTTTGGTGGTGTACTTTGAAGCAGGTTTGGCCACCACCTCCCTACACACGCCCCCTCCCCCTTTTAGAGCACACACACACTCCAGCCTGTGTCTTGGACATAGAGACCCCTTTCTTTTGCTGATTGGGGTTAGCACATGTCACTGGCCAGTCTTTCACTTCATCTCTTGAAGTATCGTAGTGCCAAGGAGTCTGTTTCTGCCCTCCTGTGCTTCTGTCTAGAAAGTTTCCATTCAAAGAATCCTAACCCCACCCTCCATTATGTATGGACATTGAGATCTTATAAGACAGGGAAGGGGTGGAACTTTATCAGGCAGTTTTAGCTGGCCTTAACTCTGGTACCCGCTTTTGTGGCTTTGGTACTTGGTCCTTGTGAAAAACAGAAACTCCTCCACAGTCTACAGCTTCACTGTCCCAAATCCTCATCTCCTCATGCCCAAGGAGCTGTCACCTGACTTCCCCAGCCGGTTCCCTCATAGCTCCAGCACAGACCCACGTGACTCGCTGGCGCTCCTTCGTGGGCATTTGGGTTCTGTAGCTCCTGCCCTGGATGCTGAGTCCCTGTTTTGGCCTCTCTTGCTCTCATGAAGTGGGGCCAACCCATCATTGCCACTGCAGTTAGATTGTGCTGCCCAGATACTTCCCCAGCTGACATGGAAAGGACTTCCACCCACTGGCGTCCCTATTCATTTTTTAGGCTTCCGAGCAGAGGACTTTGCCCTTCTCATCCATACTTTTTTGTCTCAAGGATCTTGGGCCTGAGTGATTGATTAGAAGACCCTTGAAGGATGCTATTCAAAGCAATCTACAGATTTAATGCAATCCCTATCAAATTACCCATGACATTTTTCACAGAACTAGAACAAATAATCCTAAAATTTATATGGAACCATAAAAGACCCAGAATTGCCAAAGCAATCCTGAGGAAAAAGAACAAAGCAGGAGGCATGACCCTCCCAGACTTTGGACAATACAACAAAGCTACAGTAATCAAAACAGCCTGGTATTGGGACTTCCCTGGTGGTCCAGTGGTGAAGACTCTGCCTTCCAATGTAGGGGGTGTGGGTTCTATCCCTGGTCAGAGAGCTGAGATTCCACATGCCTTGCAGCCAAAAAACCAAAACATAAAACAGAAGCAATATTGTAACAAATTCAATAAAGGCTTTAAAAATGGTCCACAACAAAAAAAGTCTTAAAAATAAACAACAGCCTGGTATTGGCACAAAAATAGACATATGAATCAATAGAACAGAATAGACAGTCCAGAAATAAACCCACCTACCTATGGTCAATTAATCTTTGACAAAGATGGCAAGAATATACAATGGGAAAAAGACAGTCTCTTCAGCAAGTGGTGTTGGGAAAGTTGGACAGCTGCATGTAAATCAATGAAGTTAAAACACACCCTCACACCATATACAAAAATGAACTCAAAATGTCTTAAAGACTTAAATATAAGACATGACACCATAAAACTCCAAGAAGAGAAGATAGGCAAAACATTCTCTTACATAAATCGTACCAGTGTTTTCTTAGGTCAGTCTACCAAAGCGATAGAAATAAAAGCAAAAATAAACAAATGGGACCTAATCAAATTTATAAGCTTTTGTGCTGCAAAGGAAACCTTAAGCAAAATGAAAAGTCAACCTATGGACTGGGAGGAAATGTTTGCAGATGAGGCGACCAACAAGGGCTTAACTTCTAAAATATACAAACAGCTCATACAACTCAGTAACAAAAAACCAAACAACCCAATCAAAAAAAATGGGTTGAAGACCTAAATAGACATTTCTCCAAAGAATACATACAGATGGCCAATAGACACATGAAAAGATGCTCACCATTACTAATTATTAGAGAAATGCGCATTAAAACTACAATGAGATACCACCTCAAACTGGTCAGAATGGCCATCATTAAAAAGTCTACAAATAACAAATGCTGGAGAGGGTGTGGAGAAAAGGGAACCTTCCTACACTGCTGGTGGGACTGTAAATTGGTGCAGCCACTACGGGGAACAATACGGAGGTTCCTCATAAAACTAAAAATAGAGTTGCCATATGATCCAGCAACCCCACTACTGGGCATCTATCTGGACAAAACTATAATTCGAAAAGATACATGCACCTTTATGTTCACAGCAGCACTAGTTACAATAGGCAAGATATGGAAACGATCTAAATGTCCATTGATAGATGAAGGGATAAAGAAGATATATATATATAATGGAACAGTACTCAGCCACAAAAAATAATGAAATAATGCCATTTGCAGTGACATGGATGGACCTAGAGATTATCATACAAAGCGAAGTCAGGAAGAGAAAGACAAATACCATATGATATCACTTACATTTGGAATCTAAAATATGATATGAATGAATTCATCTATAAAACAGAAACAGACTCACAGACATAGAGAACAGACTTGTGGTAGCCAGGGGGTGGGGGAAGGGAGGGATGGATTGGGAGTTTGGCACTAGCAGATGCAAACTATTATATATAGAATGGATAAACAACAAGGTCCTATTGTATAGCACAGGGAACTCTATTCAATATCCTGTAATAAACCATAATGGAAAAGGAAAAAAAGCTCATTTGTTAATGCTGTGAAAGAATTAGATCATCAGAGCTTATTCCTAAATTTTTGGATCAAAGCTGAATATTAATAAGTAAATAGACAATTCAAAACAAAAACAACAAAAAAGAAGACCCTTGAGGGAATACCCACCAGTGTTCCAGTTCAAAGTCCACAGGCCCCTGGATTCTCTCTACATCATGAAGCAATGCCTGTCTACCTGGGTAGCCCTGGAAAGGCCAGGTGGATTTGAACTTCCTCTCACTGCCTAGGACCCCTGCCTTAACTGTTAGAAGCCCCCCAGTTCAGGGCAGCCCCATCTAGCCTGTCAACAGAGCAAACACCTATCTAACTGAGCAGGACTGCCCTCCCCTATGATTCAGTGTGTTGTCTGAGCACCTAGGAGAGAAACAGGCAACCCAGGTTCAAACCCCACCTCTGACCTCTCCCAAGCATGGGATTTTGGCCAAATCACTGAATCTTTCCAAGTCCCATTTTTACTAAATACAAAATAGAAATAATAATGTCTTATAAGAATTATAAATAATAATTCCCTGTCTTGTAAGATTCCTTGCAGGATTGCTGGGGGAGTTAGAGATGATGCGTGTCAAATGAGTGGCCTGGTATCTAGCTGGTGGTGTCAGTGCTAACAGCATCTGCCGTTTACTTTGTTGCTTACTGAGCACCAGACACTGTGAAACGTCTTTCACATGTTTGAGTAGGGGTGGTTTTCATAGGCCACACATTCTGCAAGTCAAATAAATATAACTCTCTGTGTATTTTTCTATAATCTTCATTTTTATTATTTTTATTTATTAATTACTTGTTTATAAAACTTTATTTCAAGCTCCCATTGTGTGTGATGGCAGACACCCAATTCTAGTCCTGGCAGGGGAATCAGTCACTTCAGTGTTTTCTAAGTTGCATTGGGCTTAAGCTCAGTAAATTCAGAATGTTTCCCTTTCTCTCCTTCCCCTTGGTGTGGTGTTTGCCTTCTGGTTCTGAGTAGTATCCTGGCATGAGTGTGGGTGGGGGAAAGGCTGAGGCTTCTGGCTGCAGGTCATTCTTTTGCCAATGATGGCATCTGCCAAGATGTATCTCCTAGTTCTTTGGTCACTGGCATCCTTGCCCCAGGCATGCAGGCACTGCTGTGTCCCACCTTGTCCCTGGCTGCATGGTCTCTGTTGTTTTCTGCTGTGGCTTCTTTCTCTCCTAACACAATGCTATGGGGTACAGGAAATGCTGGCTGCTTTCCAGTGACATGCTGGGGCCACTGGAGACTCTTGAGTGCCCACAGCTTCTGCCTGAGTATCCTGACCACTCTTCCCCTTTTGCAACAGACACTCGGGGGCAGGGAGGATGGTGCAGCATGGAAGAGCCACTTATGAGAGTCCTATTGCTTCCTCTCACATGCTCTCCACTTCCTCCACACCTTGGAAGATTTTATGGGGATGGGTGGTAAGGCAGGAAAAATTGGTTCCAGTGGATCACAGATTTTCCTGAATATTTTCTGTCTTACTCCCGGACTGAGAGTTTTGAACCTAAAACCCCAGAATGTGATACCTGTTCTCTGGCTCTACCAAGACAGTTTTCCTAAAGTGGTAGGTGTTTCCGTCTGACTCAGTCTGGGGTGGGGTTTGAGATGGAAGCAAGGAATGCAAGGTGGCTGAGTTAGGGGACACTCACTCTCCTACACACAAAAAGTCTTATTTAATTTTTCGCACAATCCTCTCCTCTAGCTAATATTATTAACCCCGTTTTATAGTTGATGAGGGAAGGTTCAAAGCCAATTCATTCAGCCACCAGATACTTACAGAATGTCCACTAGGTTCCAGGTACTCTTCTGGCTTTTGGGGAATACAGCAATAAACTCTACAGACAAAATCCCTGCTCTCATGGGGCTTACCTCCAAGCGGGGTGGGGGAGGAGGGAAGAAAGAAGAAGGGAAAAGATCAACAAGTCAACCATACAGGTTATCCCATGATGATGAGTTCTAGGAAGAAACATAAATCCTGGAAGGGGGCTTGGGAATGTCAGGGAGGATGTGGCTTTGAACAGCATGCCTTACTGAGATAATAAGGCAGGTGAAGAACCCCATATTGGAGAGAAGTGAATCCCAGAGAAAGGGAACGGCGGGAAACAAAGGCCTTGAGGAAGGAATCTGCTTGCCTGAATAGCTAAGGAAAGGAAGGGCTAGGGTTTAAACCCAGTTAGTCTGACCACAGAGTCTATATGCCTCACTACCATCTAATGGGGCTCAAAGTATGATAGTCATTATTGCTCTTATATCATTGCATATATATTGTATGTCACTGCTGTTCATATCAAGCCCCTCTTCCACTTAGGAGTCTTAGTGGGTAGTTGAAAATGCCAGATACTCTTTCTCCTAGCTTTCTCTGTAACTCTGGAATTGTTATGTGCCCCGGGTGTAGAAGTACTACCTGGCCTTCAAATCATTTCTAGTGATGCAAGAGGCAGGGACCAGGAGGAAGTGTTTCTTGTAGCCTGGTGGTGGAAGAGTGCAGCATCACTCGTGGCTGTGTGGGAGTGGTGGTGGACATTGGACAGGGCTGGCTGTGTCACTGGTGTAAGCTGAAAGGTCAGGGCAAGGTGAGGCAGGACTTGTGTCTGTGCTGTGACCTTGGGTGTTGTTCCTGGCTGTGTAGCCCTGAGCCAGGTTCCTGAGACTTTACGGCCATTCGCTGAATTAGCTATTATCCATCTGTTTTCTCCTTCAAAATAACGTAGGTTTTATTTTTAGTTTAATAATAAAAAAAAAGACTAGATGACAGAAACATTTTCTTTTTCATCTTGCAGACTATCCCCCCAAATTTGGAGTTTGCAATTTTTATAAGGTTTGTATGATGATAAATAAGAAAGAGATGTTATTAAAATTGAAGTGAATTTCCTTTTGGGACATGGAAAATAATGAAAAAGCTATTTCATCTGTTTTCTTTCCTACTTCAGAATATAAAGTGGAAGATGAGGCCTCTTGCTGGTTTGACATCATCAGGCATGTCTCAAATGGTGTTCTCACATTACTCCAGAAAGGTCTCCCAGCAACCGAAAGAAAGGGTTCCTGTCCTTCTCCCCTACTTTGTCTTCCCAGAGCAGTCAAAAGACCAACTTGTCCTTGGAACATTTCACTTCATCTGCAAAATAACCTTTTTCTCCCCACTAAAAATATAGTTACGAAAATGAACTGATTTAAGTAAGCAGAATATTAACACATCTTCCTGGAATACATTGTCCCCACAAGATTATAATACTTTAGGTAAAGTCCTAACCCAAATCACAGGCCTTTATCTGAGCTGTATTTCCCCTTTAAATTTTTCTTTTGTTTTATATTTTTAAGTTAATTATGGACAAAATTTGGAGAACTCAACAACTTTATAAAGTCAGCTACATCAAAGAGAAGCATCCTGTCCCCATGTGGTCACCCCCACCTTCCCAGAGGCAAGCACCGTACCCTAAAATCTGACAGTTTTGTTATTTACCCCACACCTCTCAGCAACATGCTCATATCGCTACTTTTTGAGTGTTCAGCTTAAGCATTATCTGAGGACTTCCCACAACGGAAAAGGAGAAGTTAACAATCTTTGCTCCCCCTAACCCACCTCACACTCTTCCCATACGGCACATCCTTCTAATTACAATACAGTAATATTAAAATTTTGAGAGATAAATATTCAGTGCTTATATTCTTATCTCCATGTAATGATCTTTACAGGTGATTCATTTAGCAAACTGATTATTTTTCCTTCCCTCAGGTTTGGTTTTTCCTAGAGTTAATATTTGTCATATTTTTCATTTGCTCAGGATTGCATGTACAAATCAGTAATGAAATTCCAAACTCTTTGCCAAATGTCTAATTCTCCCCTCAAGATTTCCATTTACATCAAGTTTTCCAGCATTTTTTCTCCATGAACCTCCTGACACTTCAATCACCTTTGCTTCGTGCATAACGATTTTTCTGGGACTTGCCTTTGCATCATCTTAGGGGCTGCCTTCACCTCCGTCCTAGGCTGCTCCTCCCCTTTACTGTACCCCATGATATCCTCTTATTCCCTCATTTTATTGGAGTGCATCCTCTAGTGGCTTCCTGAGAAAGTTGAATGGAAGGTAATTTTTTTGTGACTGTGCTGTTCTAAAAATGTTTTATTTTACCCTTGTACTTTTTATTTATCTATTTATAGTTTGTCTGGGAATAGAATTTGAGGTTGGAAATTATTTCCCCTTGGAATTTTGAAGGCATTGCATCATTGTCTTCCAACTTCCAGTTTGATATGGGCCTGTAGCCATTCTAATTCCCAAGCCTGGGTGACCTTTTTTATTCCCTCTGGAAACTTAGGGAATTCTTTTAATGGTCCCTATTATTTGGAAATTTCACAATAATATGCCTTGTTGTAAGTCTGTTTTAAAAAATTCCATTGTTCTGGTGCACCTTTTAATCAAGAAACTCATGTTCTCTAGTACTGGGAAAGTTTTTTGAATTACATTTTTGTGGGCTGCATTCATCTTATTTCCTCAAATTTCCTAGAAATTCTATTTGGTTATTAGATCTCTTAGATTTATGCTTTAATTTACTTTATATTTTACTTTCTAATTTTTCCTCTCTTCATCTTTGTCTGCTTTCTTGGAGAGGTTACATTTAAAATTTTCTGTTGTGTTTTTCATTTCTTTTATCCTATTTTTAATTTCCAAGATCTCCCTTTTGTTCCTTGAATCTTCTCAATTTCCATTTTTCTCTGCATGGTCGCAATATTAATTTTCAAAAGCTATGAATGATCGGTATTTTTCAAAGTTTGCTTCTCCCCAGTCTCTGTGTCCTGTATGTTCACCATATTTTCCTTTTAATATCTATGATGTCAGAAGCTTTCACCAGTTGTCTGGATGGATTTCTGACGGCCCTCAGTGGTCTGATCATATTGCAGAATGGGGGACGTCAAAGCTGAATAGAGGAGGTAAGCACATATGAGACTTGTCAACTGTGAGTTTTAAAGTAGGGTGATCTGGGTGGGCTTTAACTTGTAGAACCCTCCATGTCAGCATCTTAAGATATCTCCCTTTGTGTTTGTCAGATTTCCCAGAGAAGATCGGTCTCTTTCCTGGGATTGTATACATTCTACCTGCTAGTATTCTGGAGTCAAGGAGGACATAATTCTCAGGCTCAACATTTTGTAATAAACTTTTCCTAAATCTCCCTATTTTTAGTATGTGCATCTATCTCAATTGTGTTTAATGCCCTGCAGTTCAAAAGCCCTTTGTTTTAGAACAGTGGTTCTCAGACTTCACCTGGAGGGCCCGTTAAGTCACAGATTTGAAGTTTCTGCTTCAGGAAGTCAGAGGTGGGGCCCAATAATTTGCATGTGTGATAAATTCTTAGGTGATGCCAAAGCTGCTGGTCCTGAGACTATACTGTGAGGACTACTGTTTCAGAGAACGACAGTCCAATCTTCCGCTGGGTGAGCAGCAGCGTTTGCCTGGCTGTGAAGAGTAGTATGGGGTCTAACTGATCTTTAAACAGACTTTCAACCAATTCACCTATTTTTAACCCCATCTTCACTGAGGTTTTCAGAAGTTCTTAGCTGCTGTGAATTCCTGAGCCTTTGGATAGCTCCGTGATATTAACTGAGTCTTGACTCTTCCCACTACTGGTTTAAGATTCAGCTTTTTCAAGTTTACAAAGTCAGATTTTTCTTCTTTGATTTCTAGCTTCCAAAATTTTGTTGCTATTTCCTTCCCTCCTTTTCTTTTTTTTTCCTTTGCTAACATATGGCTTCTAAAATCACTCTACTATCATTTTAGTGAGATTTAGGGAATGATGAAAGTTTAATGAGTGCATCCAGTCCTCTGTCCTTAACCAAAAGTCGGCACATCTTTCTTCAGTCCTGGACACATTTGTTCTATCAAATGTTTCTTCACTTTCATTTCCTTTATTCTTTTATCAGAACCTCCAATTAGATGTATGTTGAAGCTTCTCTGTGTCTCTTAACAGTTCTTTCCACCAATTAAAAAAAAAACAATTTTTTTTTCTCTTTTTTGCTGAGGTCTGGGTGAATTCCTTGTGGTTATCTTGTAGTTTGTTAATTCTCATTTCAACTGTGTCTGACTCAGAATTTATTTACTTAGTATTTTATTTTAATGACTATTTACTTCTAAGAATGTGAGTTGGTTCCCTTTCACATATGTGTTTCATTCATTTCCTGATTTTTTTGGTTTCTTCATTTCTTGCTCTTTATTTAATGGAATGTATTTCTTAGTTGCTTTCTTTGAGAATTTTAAATACTCATGCTTTAATATCTTTGGCAGACCAATTTAATAAAATCAATTTTACATGGGGAGAATACACGTACTAACTTTTAATTTTGTTCTCTGTCTTTTTTAGGTTTGGATTCTTAAAGTATATTTTATACTTTTGGTTAATATGATCATTTTAAGTTGGAGGTTTTATTTTAGGCTAATTTTCCTTCTCCTTCTGGATGCTTCCCTTTCCCTACATGGAGGCTCTCCTGGTCACTTTTACTGGGCCTCACATCCCCAGTCAAGAATCAGGTCTCCTGTCACATGGCAATACTTCAGGGCTTCCAGCACATGGGAATATTGGGTTTATTGATGAGCAAGCCACTGAGCCAGCACTTTCCTCATTAAGAGGCTATACATGTGTCTACTAACCTCCCCAGCTTCAGTCGATGGTTGGAAACATTTTCAGTTTTCTTTTCCAAGTTGAGCAGCACACCACAGCACACTTCTTCATCTTGTACTGAGCACTTTAAGTCCCCTTTGCCCTGCTGGAACTAAACTGAACATCATGGCTTGTTTTCTGACCTGAAGCACCACAGGCCCATGTGACCTACCCACTAGGGGTTTACCTTTCTGCTCTGTTTCTGGTACACAGCTATGTTTGTTTCTTAGCCTGGCTATGCTGCTTTTGCTTCTCGGTTTTTATTTTTTGCCTATGAAGGCTGTTGGATAGGAATCTACTCTCTCCAGACTTCATGGTGCCCTGTGGCTGGTGCCCCACTGCAGGAGCATGCCTGCTCTCTCGCCCCACCCTTCATTCCAAAGGCCAGAGACTTTGGGTGCTGAAGCTGAGCATGGTCAGCTCAGACCCTTCCTCCCTCTCTCTCTTTTGTTTATTTATCTCTTGCAGAAAACATGGATTCTTCTCTCCTTCCCAATGTCATAACTTTTAACACGGCAGACTCGGTCCCTTAGGGGAAGGCTTAAGGCAGCCTAGCACTCTGTCACTGCGTGGGCAAGTCAGTCTAAGTTCGGGGGTTCAGAATAAGGAAGCCTATGTTGTCACACACCTGAGAACACAACAGAGCTATTATCAGTAATAAAAGTGATGCTTTGATCTCCACATGTCTGACTGTTATGTCTGTTTCTCAGTTTGTACTGAACTTGGATGGGGGCAGGGATTATGCATTTGCCCCCAAAAGGCCTAATATTACCAATGTGTTTAGAGGAGAAGGGTCTCATCAAAGCCTGAATTTACAAATCTGACTTTATTGGAGGTAGTTTAATTTCCCAATAAGCTTCTATCTTAAATCTAACCTGATACTCTCTTTTAGGTTATGGATTTATTATGTTTTATGTTTATATTTTTGAGAATGTTTATATTTTTAGTATGTTTCTATTTGGGGATATATATATATATTCAGCAATCCCCCATATATATATAATTTTATATATGTATATAAATCTATATATAATCTATATTAAATATATATAAATTCTATTTCTATTTTCTCACTTTTTCTATTTCCTCTTATTTTTCTATGCTGTTTCTTGTTTTCTCAATCCCTGTCTTCTAATAAATTGACAATGTTTATTTTTTTAATCCTCCTACCCCCAGTACTTGTTTGGAAACTTTTTATACTATATTTATTCTTTTAATTATTACCCTTAATTTTTAACATGCTTGCCTGATGTCACCAGGGTGTAAACATAACAGCAAAAAAGGGGATCTTAGACTGCTTTAGTGCCAATCACACTTCTCCCAATTCACATGTCATTCTTGTCCTGTAGTTTAGTTTGACCTTGTTTTTATACCTCCTAATTAATATTATCTATTTAAAAAGTTAATAATTTAATGTTTATTTAGATTTACTCACATGTTTTCCGAATGCATTGCTCACCATTCATTTTTGCAACTTGGTCATCATTCACTCTTTAAATGTTCTCAAATATAATGTTTAGTAACTTTTCTAATGAAAATCTATTAGTGGTAATTCTCTTAGTTTTAGTATGTCCAGAAATGTCTTTGTCCTCAATCTTGTGATTGAAAAATGATATTTAGCTGGACATAGAAATTTAGGTTGACAATTATTGTCACTCAGCACTTTGAAGATATTATTCTACTGTATTCTGTTTTTTCTTGTTTCTATTGAGAAATCTTCTGTCAGTTAATCTATTCCTTCTCTCGCTGCTTTTGAGATTTCTTTGGGGAGTTCCACAGTTTCATTATAGTGTTATCTCTGTGGATATCTAGTTATACTATCTGTCTATCTGATCTCTTTCTTATGGCTTTTGTTAATAATAGAATATTCTCAGCCACTAGCTATTCAGATATTGTCTCTCCCCCAGTCTCTATACTGTCTTGGAACTCCTAATAGATGTGTGTTGGACAGTTTCATTCTGATCTTTACATCTTTCAACTTTCCTTTATATTTTTTCCATTTCTTTTTCTTTTTGTGTTGCATTCTATATAATTTTCTCAGCTATACCTTCAAGTTCACCAACTCTTTCTTCCTTTCTGCATAATGGGTTATTTAATTCATCCATTGGGGGTTTTTGTTTGCTTCAATGACTTCATTTTTAATTTCTATTACAATTACTGGTTCTTTAAAAATCTGCCTGTTTTCCTTAATGTCTTACTTTTTTTAAAAAAATATAGTCCATTTCTTCTTTTACGCCTCTAACTACATAGACAATTATTTTGTAATCACTTTCCAATATTTATATAATCTAATTTTTTTGAGAACAGCCTTGTTGTTTATTTTACCTGCTGACTTGACTTGTGGTAGATTTTCTCCCTCATTGCGTAAGTTAGGATGTGGTTTTACTGTGAATTACAAAAATAAGGAAAATAATGACTCATACAATAGAAGTCTATTTCTCTCTCATATAAAAGTCCTGGTGTGATATACGTTGATATGGTGCCACTCCACAGTAGTCCTCGTGGTCCAAGATGGAACAATAGCCATCACATCCATGCTCCAAAGAGCAGAATGGGCAAGAAGAAGGAGCAAAAGGCACATGGCAGCTGTCTTCTGAGGAAATTTCCTGGAAGCTCTCCTATAATACTTCTGCTTATAACCTATTGGTCAGAACTTAGGCATATGGCTACCCGCAGTTGCCAGGGACCTAAGCAAGGGAGGATGGAAATCCTTGGGATAAGCAACAGAGAGTCTCCCCTATACTCAAATATTTCATAATATTGAATTATGTGCCCACACGTAGTGGGGTTTTATTTGTATAAATTCCATACTACCTGGATTGAAGGGCCATCCTTTAAAAGAGTTTTTGAGTCTTGCTTCTACTAGGTGCCCCAAAGTATCCCTTTTTTGGGATCTAATTTTTTTGTTAGTTTCTTGAGTTGGGAGGGCAGGGTCACCAAGCAACATGGATAGTTTAAATTTAAACTCCAAACTTGTGTGAGTTATACCCTTATGGTTACATAGTCTTAGAGAAGATCATATTTTCTCTCCTAGAACTCAATCAAGATAAGCTACCTTGTACACAGAATGAATTGAGTAGATTTTTAAGTCACTTCTTTTATTCATAGTGTAACACCTTGAGGGTCCTGGCTTTTTTTCGGGACTTTTTTCAAGAGTCAGATTGTGCAGGCCCAGGGCTTGGTCTTTTGTTCCAATGTAGGCAGTAAATCCAAACCTTTAGGTCAATGAGACTGACCCTGCCTCAGGCCCCTTCCCACCTCCCCACCCCCACCTATTTACCAAGGCAGTTATAGGGGTATAGTTTCTTCTTCATTTTAATCCACTTTGGGATTTCTTTCACTTTCTCACAAACTCTTACAAGCTCACATATACTGTGTTTATCATTTCTTTCCAGCATCTCTAGATATGTTGTAGCAGGAGGATTTCAGATTACCAGTCTACACTTTCACACTTTTAATTTGAGTATAAAAGCTAGAATTTTATATCTGTTGCTTGCCTCCAAGACTACTGGCAGATACGATCTGTGTTTCAGAATCTGCCCCCACTGGGCCTGAGCTTGATTCTTGTTGAGTCCTGAGGTTTAACATCTTGCTGGAGAGCTCTAGCTAGAGGATGACAGATGGGTACTTCCAGGCTCCTGATATGATTCTCCTACTAGAGTAACTCATAAAGGGCAACATATTCCAAGCCGACTCAGGCAGTTACCCCATGAGATCACTATTCCCATATGCCAGCGTTGTGGAACTCTGGCTCTAGCACTCACCTTGTCTGAAACTAGCAGCTTGGGAATTCAGGAAATCATACCAAGAAGCATACTTGTTACTTAGGAGGGACTGAAATTCAACCCATTGTTGCCAATTGCACTGAATAATCAGAATTTGGCAGCAAGGCTTTGGAGCACAGGGATGAAGATATATTCATTCCGTCAGGGTGGGGAAGACCCCTAAATGCCTACATCTGGGACCAGGTGCTTCCCTAGCAGACCCTGAGCAGCTATGGGGCAGCTAGAAGGTACTGAAGTGGGAGGAGGGCCCAGGATGCCTTGGCAGGAGAGTTAGGCTCATCTGCCCTTTGGTCCTAGGTCTGCCACTCATCTGACAAGTCACTTTGGGCTCACTCTGCCCCCTCTAAGATAGCATCAGTTTCTTTACTAAGGAAATGGAGATAAAGTTGCTGACCATTCCTACCCTGTAGTGTTGCCAGGACCAGATACCTCGCAGATGTTATGTACGTGAGGGAGAGAGGTAATGTTACCATCCTATCTTTACAAATGAAGAAACTGAGGCTCCGAGAGAGGAAATGAGTTCTTTGAGGTCACACAGCCAGTGAGCGGCAGAGCTGGGGTTCAGACCTGAAGCTTCTAACCCCAGAGCTCATCCCCTTCCACAATGCCACCACTGTATGAATGTAAGATAAAAGCAGGAAGAAGGGGATTCACAGCTCGTGGGTGCCTCCTCTCTGCCAGCTGCTTTAGGCAAGCATGTCATTTACTGTCCACACAACAGTCTAAGGTTAGAGGTTAATTTTCTTACATCTGTTTTACAGTTGAGAAAACTGGGTATCCAAGACTTCCCATGATCTATGCAAGGCAACAAAGTCATTTCAAGAATTAGGTTTTGAACCTGGCATCGTCTGATCACAAAGCCTGTGCTCATTCTCTCTCTCGGTTCCTTTTTTCAATACTCTCCAGATATTGGCATGCTCTCCTAAAATCCATATGCATTTAGACAAGGTTCAAATCAATTAGTTCACACTTTGCGGCTGAGGCTCCTTTGTGCCCAAGGTGATCAAGGTGCTTCCAGTTTTATGCGTTCAAACCCAATGAGGCCTCTTTCCCGACTTCTTGCATGACAGCTCAGAATTAAGAACCACGATGCATATGGTGTTTGCAAAATGCTAGTTGTGTATGGGTGTTTAAACTTTAGTTTTGCAGCTTTTAATTTATTTATGCAAGCAAGCCTCCTTTCATGAATTTTAATCTGTGCTGCCTTAAAGAAGTGCTTTCCAAATGGGACAGCATTTGTGATCACCACTAAGCCATTCTAACTGCTTGCAGGCCTGGGGAGAGAGGCAGAGGAGAATGTTAGCGAGCTCTGAGAAGTCCCTGTGTCATCCCGGGCATTGTGGCGTAAAATGTGCTTCGTGTCTAGGAAAAAAAAAAACCTGTGACTTGAGTCTTTGGTTATTTTTAATGCTGAGCGGCAGAACCACAGGGAATATTATGAGTTCCAAGATTTCTGACAGAAGGGACTTGCAGCCGAAGTGCTTTCTTCAGGAGAGAGAGAGAGACACTGCTACAAGTCTTTATTCATTTATTTATCATGCTTCAGTTCCCTAAAAAAGAAAACACTTCTCCTGTGCAGGGGAAACTGCTTCAATGGATAGATTGCATTTAAATAATTTAAGTATAAAATTACTCAAACAGGCCGAGTGATATTTCGAAAACGAAACAGTCACAATCACTTAAGAGCGCGGGCAGAGTTCGTGATTTGGTGTGTAGATGAAGTACGAGGAGAGGCTTCTGTCTGCCTTGGGGAGGGGGTCCCCATCCTGCCTACTGGCTGCCCTGTAGGTAAAGGTCACTTCTGGTCAGGTTCTGCAGGAGAGAGTGGGTCTTGCAGATACCAGACCTTTGAAAGAGAGGTAACTGCTCCCAAATTTGACCCAACCTTTTGGGTTTTACTTTTTATCTGAGTAGCTAGGAGAAGTAGAGAAGGCTGGATTGGTATCCAGAAGACTTTTATATTGTCTGCTTAAGCCCACTGCCCAGCCTCCTTGAATTTCTCTTCTGTGCAATAGGAAGATAATGCCAATCTCACAGGGCTGTCAGGGGCTAAATTAGCTGCCTGAGAGGACCCAGCATGATGCCTGCAAGTAACTGTCCATTGGGTCCTGTCTACAGCACATTCTTCCATGTATCTGGGAGACTGTTCCTACAGAGATGCCATCTGGGCCTAAAGAGGGTCTTTCCATTCTCAAAAAGACTTCATCCGTGCCAACGGTAGGCTCCCGGTGGTCTGCCCATACACGCCCATGCAAAGCACTGTTAGACCATGGACGTTCTCCCCTTGCCTATGCAGACGGCATTTCTTCAGTTGGTTTTATGTCCACTAGGACCCTGAAGAGCCTGGCAAAGAAATGTCTCTGTAGTCAAATGCATTCGCAAAATGCTACACGTGGCATGGCCCTTTTAGAGATTCACCATGCACCTAGGCATGCCAAAGGCTCTGAAAAGTCCTGCAGACGAGAAATCCTTTTACTTTAAATTCAGCTTAACTCTGCATTTATTAATCTTATTTGGCAATGAGGGCCTCCCCACCCCACCCCACCCCAAATGCCTTATTAATATCCTTTAGAGTAGGACTTACTGAAACATACTTTGGGAAGCTCTCCTTCTATCCAGCTCTATTGCCTTCTGTCTCATTTCCCTCTGGACACTAAAAGGACCAGCTTCAGGGGGTTTCACGGTCTTCTTCTGTTTACTATTAACTAATTAATTAAACAAAGGAACTAAGTGCTGGGCTTAAGATCAATAAAGCATCAGCCATATCACGCCTCGTCAAGACAGGAAGTAGACACATCATAAGGAAGGGTTAATCCCTGTTGCCTGCTGTTACTAGGGTGTGTGAAGCAAGTGCTGGTTTGGGGGGATGGAGATGGGGATGAAGAGCGACACCTCATGACTGGCCTGGGAGTGACAGGTGAGGTCACCTGGAGAAGTCCACCTCCTCTTGTGTGTTGCCATCAGTGATGTGGGGGGATTCTGCCTTGGAGGCGTTCAGAATTCTAAGGAAGCAGCATGTATGGGCGTGGGTGGCAGCTTCTCAGCAGCACCAATGTTTACTTTGAAGAGAAAATGTCTGCTTTGTAGGCAAATGTTTTCAGCATGGAAATGATCATTGCAATTGCTGTGGTTGTCACAAATGTTTCATCAGAGCCGATAAAGCAGCTGAGTGTTGGCAAAATCGATGAAAACATCTTGAGGAGTGTTCGCTGCCTACTTAGCCGTCTGTGGCTCATCTGGTGTGAGGGAGGAGGGGAAGGAGGCGGTGAGCTGAGGCCACACAGGAGACTTTGAGAGGCAGCGTGGTGTGGTCTATGGGCACGCAGGCTTTGCAGTCAGATTGCCTTGTTTGCTCTTCTAAGCTCTGTGACTTTGGAAAGATTGCCTGACTTCTCTGTGTCTCCATTTCCTCATTTGGAAACTGGATAATAATAGTACTGACTTCATGGTGTTGCTATAAGTATTTAAATGAATCAAGAGATAGCACTTAATATATATTAGTTAATATAATTAGTTAATATAATAATTGAAGGTTCAAAATCCTATACCCACTTGTCTCACCTGATAAAGACCACCATTTATTTGATAAGTATTAATTCAGCACCTTCAATGTGCCAGACCCTGTCCTAGGGGCTAGGGACCCAGTGGTGACTGACAGGCCAGGCTACTGTTTTTTCTAAGTTCTCTTTCTGCTAGGTAGACAGCCTAATCAGACAAATAAATAAGATGCCTTTAGAGAATAAAAGATGTTATAAAGAACACGCGTTAGAGTAATGGAATGGAGAATGCAGTGGAGTCACAAATTGCCCACTATACTCAGATGCGCAGAGAGCAATGTCTTTTATCTAAAACTTCTTTGCCATTCTTCTTGTGTTTCCTGATGGTTAGCACGCAAAATAATTAACTTTCTTAGTCCAATCTGTAATTTTGATCTGATGCAAAAATCTAAAAAGTCTGTAGGATTTTGCTGCCCTACCTTTGACTGCAAATCAAGGCAAAAACTTAGAGGAGTGTGTCTTATCTGGGACCCTGTGCTATTCTAGAAGAAGGGGTCTTTAGATCCTTGAGGCATTCTTGTACTGTCCTCCAGCTTCTCTGGTCTTTGAAGCAATGTCTTCTTCTCTCGGATGACATTCATCCCATTTGTGCCTGAGTGTTTTCTTGGCTTTGCTTCTCTCTCAGCTTAATCTGGACTTGCCAGCCCTCTCTGGCTAACTGGTCTTCATCTCAGCACTCCTTGGCACTGCATATGCATTTGAGGCTCTGCCTCTGCCGAGATACCACCAGCCATGGCCTCCACTTGTGTCCTCTGCTGGGAGTCACTGCTACCACTGTTATGGCAGACTCCATGGCAGGTCTACTGGCTTGCAAATCAACTGCCTTTTGAGTCACTGTTCAGGAACTGCTGAGTTTTTTACATACCCCACGGAAACCAAGAGAAGCCTAGCAGAGCTGTAAGCTGGCACCTCCTTCTACTAACTCTTTTGCACTGTCAGAGAGGCAGGGGAGGGGACAGCTGCCAGGAGGTGCTCCTTCCCCAGAGTCCTATGAGGGAAGCAGGGCAGAAAACCCCCTGTCCATGCTCTCTTCACCCCAATCGGTTTCTAAGCCTCTCTCTTTAAAGTTCAGCCTTCAGATGAGGAGGGGGACAAATGAAAACCCTGACATCAGACCTTCTGTTTCTCTCCCTCTGTCTCTATTTTTTCTCTCAAAATCCCTCAGGTAGAAGAGAATAGAATTCTCCTTCTTCTACATCATAACCTCCTTCTACTCTAAGGTTAAAAGCCTCATGACTGTAAAGAGCTTACAAGTCATCACTTCCATTCTTACAACTAGAAAAGCTGAGAAAACCAATAATCAATGACTTTTCTTAGACCCATCAGAGACCTGTAGTAACAGGGTAAACCAACACCCCAAGATGTGGAGAGACGGGTGAATCCAGAGAGATACAGGTGAGATCTACTTACCTAGAGCCAGAGCTGCTGGAGCCATAAACTTGTAGGGACACTAAAATGGTAATGTTGATGATTTGTTTGAGGCTGACTGTGAGCTAGCAAGAGGGTGGAAAACTCCTGGGGGCTGCAGTCTTAGGGGAGACACACTCTCATGGTTTTTCCTTCTAGGAACCCCTCTAGGTTCTCATGGTGAAGATCCAGGAATTCCCTGGTGGCTCTGGCAGGGAAAGGGGAAGAGTAATCATTGTGAAACATATACAGAGCGTTCCTCATAACAAAGGCCAATTCTCCAGGAGGGATCCAGAATTTTATCCCACCTAGGAGAAAGGCAAGCAGCCAGCTCCAGCCCTCTCTAGTTTTCCTGTCCCACCTAACAGGGCAAAAAGCCATACCAATACATAAACACTGTAAACGTCACAGCCCAGAGACACAGGCCTGTTAAAAGACCAAAATTTAATCATAAAATTATACCATGCTTCCCCTCCTACCTACTTGGACACCACACCCACAGGGCTCCAGCATAATAATGGTGGATATTATTTGGAAGAACTGTAAGATTCTCCCTGAGGAAAAGTACTTAGGGAAGCCCAAAAACAACAAGGGAGACAAAACCAAAGACATGGGGGAAATTTAAAATCTCTAGCACCTACAGCTAACATTAAACATAGCCAAATCCTAGCCAACTTAACATAAATTCTCACCTAAAGGCCTATTTACTTCAGTTCCTACTACTCAATACAACATGTCTGGCTTTCAACAACAAAAAAATTACAAGGCATACTAAAAGTCAAGTAAAACCCTGGTCCAAAGAGGCAAAGTGAGCGCGAGAACCAGATTCAGATATGACACAGATGTTGGAGTTATCAGGCAGGGCATTTAAAATAACTATGATTAATATGTTAAAGGCCTAATGGCAAAAGCACACAACATGAAAGATAGGATGGGTAATATAATATACATAGGGATCTGGAAATTCTAAGATAGAATCAAAAGGAAATGCTAGAAATTCAATAGACTGTAACAGAAATGAAGAACGACCTGATGAGCTTATCAGCAGACTGGACACAGCCAAAGAAATTATCAGTGAGCTTGCAAACAGGTCAACAGAAACTTCTGAAAGTGAAATGCAAAGAGAAAAATGAATGTAAAAAAGAAAAAGGAAAAGAGCAACAGAATAACCAAGAACTGTTGGGAAATTTCAAAAGTATACCTCATGTGTATTGGAATACCAGAAGGAAAAGAAAGAGAGGATGGAGCAGAAGAAATATTTGAAGTAACAATGGCTGGGAATTTTCCAAAATTAATGACAAACTCCAACTCACAGATCCAGGAAGCTCAGAGAACATCAATAAATACCCAAAATCTACACCTAGGCATATCATATTCAAGCTACCAAAAAAAAAAAAAAAAAAAAAAAAAAAAAAAAAAAAAAAAAAAGGACAAAGAGAAAATAAAGAAACCAGGGCAGGATGGTGATGGGAAGAATCTTACCTATTAGGGAACAAGATAAGAATTGTAGCAGATTTCAGAAACCATGCAAGTAAGAAGAGAATGGAGTGAACTATTTAAATCTTTAAGAAAAAATACCAAACTAGAATACTATATCCAGTAAAACTATCCCTCAAAAGTGAAAGAGAAATAAGAATATTTTCTGATAGACAAAAACTGAGTGAATTCATTACCAACAAATCTTCATCACAAGAAATGTTAAAAGAAGTTTTTCAGGTAGAGGGAGAATTTTATAAGTAAGAATTTGGACTTACATAGAAGAATAAATGAAGGTAAGTGAAAAATTTTTAATTTCTCTTACTTTTGATTGATAGCTGTTTAATGTAATAATAGTAACAATGTATTGGGTGTATAGCAATGTATAACATACAGGTAAGTGAGATGAATGATGACAATGCATAAGGGAAGGGAGGGAGGAATTGGGAATACTCTTTGTCTTTCTATATATACATGAAGCAGTATAGTGTTATTTGAAGGTGCAATTAGACTAGGTAAAAATGTATACTGGAAGATCCAGGGAAACTACTAAAATTATTTTTTAAAGAAGTATAATTGATATGCTCAGAGAGGAGACAAATGGAACCACATAAAGTTCTATTCCAATTATGAGATGTTCTGGAAAAGGCAAAACTATTGTACAAAGACAGTAAAAAGATCAGTGGTCAAGAGAGGTTTGGGGGGAGAGAGGAAGGGTTGAATAGATGATATCCAAGGGATTTTTTTTTTTTGTCTGTGTCAGGTCTTAGTTGTGGCATGTGGGCTCTTTGTTGTGATATGTAGGCTTCTGTCTAGTTGTGGCTCACAGTCTCAGTAGTTGTGGCGCACAGGCTTAGTTGCCCCACGGCATGTGGGATCTTAGTTCCCCAACCAGGGATCGAACTGGCATGCCCTGCATTGCAAGATGGATTCTTAACCACTGGACCACCAGGGAAGTCCCTATCCAAGGGATTTTTGTAGAGTAGTGAATCTATTCTGTGTGATGCTGTAATGGTGAGTACATTTACACTATGCGTTTGTAAAGACCCTTTATAAAGGTTTTATAGCAAAAGAATAATCCTTGATTATGCAAATTAAAAATCATTTAGGAGGTCAGGGACCCCAAGATGGAATGTAGAATGTGACAGAACAACATGACTGTTTTACAAATGTATGAAACAACTTCATTGAAAGGGTTGGGGTAAAAAGGTGCTGACAGAAGTAACTTCGGAAATAAGAGGATTCTGGAAGAGTAAAGTCCAATGAACTGTACATAAGCACTGTATTCTAGTTGATGAAATTGTTCCCCATGCTAGTATGTGTTAACAATTCGGATACCACTATACATGTATCTAGAATTGAATGAATAAATGGATGGTGGATGGTGGGAGCCAGATTCACTGTTGGAGTAGGAGGTTAGAGATAAGCAAAGGAAAGAGACTAGAATGACCCATGTGGTAATTGATTAGTGTTGGAGACATCAGTATGAATTCATGTTTAGCTTCATATAGATATAGATGGTTACATAAAGAAGTATTTATAGATAAGTGTATAAATGTAGGTTAGTATACACATATATAATTCCTTGCTCTGTCAGCTGAGAAGGCCTAGAAGCAATGACACTCCAGTAGCAATAAGCACCCCTAGTACCTAGGTCTTCTTAGTTTCTAATACCATTTTCCAATAAAAGGAGAAATGGTTGGTTCTAGAAGCGGGGCAGCAAATATATAAGATGGGCCTGAAATATCTCGTAGTGAGAGAAATTAAGGAATTGCTAAAAAATTTCAAACCACACAAACACACACACACAAAATGATAGAGGTTATGTTAAAGGGACACAGGAGCCAACTGAAAGATTGCCCCCCAGTGGTCAAAGCTGGAGCAATTTGAGCAAGAAGTAAATAAAATAGTATTGGATTATAACCCCAAATAAAAAATATTCATGATTCCATACGGATATAAATAAATAATTGAATAAACAATAAATGGAGAAGTGAGACAAATCTCCTTGCAGAATAATTTTAGATTATTTATGTAAATACTCTGCTTTCAAGGAGGTAGAGCATAAACCCCTGCTCCTTAAGTATGGGTTACACATAGTAACTTCCTTCCAAAGAGCACAGCATGGAAAGGGAGAAAGAAGAGGAACCTGACGGTGAGGAAACCTGACAATTATCTACCTCAAGCAAGTGATCATGGTTCATAGCAACAATGATAAGTCATGTTAATGGCAGGTATTCTTGATATTCCTGTGATGAAAATGGCACTTTACCTTTGTGGCTTTTCTCTGCAAAAACACATAACCTAGATTACTAATGAGTAAAGCATCTGACAAATCCCAATCAAGGTACATTCTACAAAATACCTAGCCAGTACTCCTCAAAACTATCTGGGTCAACAAAAACAAGGAAAGTCTGAGAAACTGTCATAGTCAAGAGGAGCCTAAGAAGACAGGATGACTACATGTAATGTACTATCCTGTATGAGATCCTGGAACAGAAAAAGAATAGTAGGCAAAAATGAAGGAAATCTGAATAAAGTATGAACTTTAGTTAATAATCTATCACTGTTGACTAATTGTGTCAAATGTACCATACAAATGTAAGATGTCAATAATAGGGGCAACTTCATGTAGGGCATATGAGAACTCTCTGTACTGTCTTCACAATTTTTCTACAAATGTAAAATTTCTAAAATAAAAATTTTGTTTAAAAAATTGTCATCAATAACAAAAATAAGGACAAAAGCTCTAAGGAAACAATCAGAAATTTTCTACTCCTAGAGAACCATTGTGGACATTTGCCATGATCTTTTTATTTTTTATAATTATGAAATGAATTTATGCTAATTATAGAAACTTGGAATAACATAGAAATAAAAACTTCGTTGTGTTCAAAAAAAAAAAACAGGAAAAGTGCTCATGGCTTAAACATGAGGGGGGCTGTGGGGACTACGATCTAGTCTAGCACACTTGGCACTTGACATGCTAAACAGGAGGGATTTAGAAATCTCTCTTTCTCTACAATCTTGAAAAGTCTGACTTGCAAGCCCTGACTTTTTGAAAAATTCAAAATAGTAAAGATAACAAATCAACTCACTTCCTTCCTTCCTTTTTTCTTTCCCTTCTGCAACATTCTTAATTCTCCTCGCAATTCACCCCCCTCCCATCCCACCTCCACATGTTCGGAAGATGACAAATGAAGGAGAAGGTCATGGACAGAAAATCAAAAAAGGGAACTACATCACTATTTTTCAAAATATTTTCCCACTTTAAGAACACGTGAGTGAAAAACATTATTTAAAGTGGTTGGAGAAGGCTTGCCTGAGAAAGTGACATTTGAGCTGAATCCTTTATGAGGAGGAGGAGGCATCACAGTGGATCTGCTTGGAGCAGTGTGAAACAGGGGGAGACAAGTGTGAAATGGGGAGAGGTCAGATACTTGAATATATTATTACGGTATGTTCTCAGAGGATAGGCAGCCAAACCTTTAGAAGGGTGAGAACAGAAAGAGGTATAAGTGGTTCCTCAGAAAGAGGAAGCATCATGAGAAAAAGTATAAGAAAACATGGTGTATTTGGGGGCATTTGTTAGAGTTTGATTGGAGGAGAGTAAAAAGGAGGGAGGAAGGAAGTAAAGCTATATGGGCAGGAGCTGGCCATGAATGCTATTTTAAGAAGACTGAATCTTAATCCTCTCTGATAAAAATGCTTTGAAAGTTTTAGGGCAGGGAAATCACATAGTTGGATTTCTTCTTTTCAATCATCACGTTGAGGTGCTGAGGAATAGACAATGGAGGACAAGGCTGTTGTGTCAAAGGAACCACCTTTCAGGACCCACATATAAAGCCTGCCTGGCCTAGGTTTTCTTTTTTGTTTGTTTCTTTCCTGTTCTGATACTTACTACCTGGCTGGAATTCCTGGCTTTGTGGAATTCTGGGAAAGTCACCTTGCCTGAGGACAATTTACCCCTGATACCTGAGATGGCTTTTGTTTTGCTTTATTTTCTGTGTCAAAATGTATAAAACTTAGAGATTCATATTAATTAAGAAGCAATCATAGGAAGATCTAACAAATCATTCAAAATAAGGTTAAAAAATTTAATCAGATTGTTGCCCTAACAGCAAGCCAAGATTAATCCTTCAACTTGGATGGAAGAGGGGAAGGGGGCTTTTATTATGAGAAGGGAAAATAAAGGAAAAAGAGGTAACTTTTAAGAATGAGGAATGAATGGCAAAATACTAAACTGCTTCCTGGAAGTTTTCTCATCTGAGGAAGTCCCCCCATCTAAAAATAGTAATACCGAATTCCTGAGGTTTTTTTGAGGATTAAATGAGATAATCAATATATTAAAGAGCCTTTCTACTACCACCACCACCACTACTACTACTACTACTACTACTACTACTACTACTACTACTACTGTGTGTTTCTGTGTAGTTTAACGCTAGCTTCCTACTATAATTATATCTCTATTTTCCTTCTATTTGATATCCTTGTATCATTTTATTATATTGTAGTATTTCTAAAATCTGTTTAAAATAATAATTGGAACAATGTCCTTTATAAGTAAATAATATATAATATGTAAATATAACAAGAACACTGGGACTTCCCTGGAGGTCCAGTTGTTAAGACTCTGCGCTTCCAAAGCAGGGGACGTGGGTTCAATCCCTGGTAGGGGACTAAGATCCCACATGCCACGGTGTGACCAAAACAAACAAACAAACAAAAGAGAATACTATTTGCCACCCCCATGCTAAATCCCACTGTGGAATCCTGGACCAGATAAAGCTTAGACACAGGTACCATCTGGCTGAAGGGGTAAGTGAATGGAAAAGGTGTTTGTGTTGAATGTGATAGGAGAGACTCTTCTCCCACACTTTGCTGTGGCTGATCCTACATCCAGAACTCAGCTCAGGCCTGGGAACAGGAACAGGGTCATGCAGTACCAAGCCCCTGCCAGATGCCTGCATTCAGGGAGAAAGCAAAAGGGCATCCAGCCACGGACCCTGCTTTCAAGCAGTCGTAGGCCAATGGCCGCTGTTGGAGAGGATTTTGGAAAGAATGAGGAGAAAAGAAAAGTTAAATTGAAAGTATGGAGTGTGGAAAATCGTCATAACAACAATAGCCATAGAAAGTGAATGTCATACTTCATAACTCCCTTTTGTAGGCAAGACACTTAGCTCTTTGTGCTCTGGTGTCCTCACCTGTGAAATGGTGATGAGGGTGAGAAGACCTGAATCACACTTTGCAGGGCTGCTTAATCTATTTTTGACACTTTTGGCAGTCTGTTGACCTACCTGTTGGCCCTATCTTTGTCTGGACTCTTCCAGAAGCAGATCCTGAATGCAAGTAATTTATTTGGGAGATATAGGAAATAACCACAGAGAAGTGGGAAGGGAAAGGCCGCCAAAAAGATGGACAACTGGAGCTTAATCCTGCGGGCTATTTTGGGACAAGGAGGGCAAAACCACTTCTCAGCATTTTCACCCCTGAAGGGGAATGGAGCTGGGGTAATGACATACCTGCTCCTGGGCATTACCTCCCTGGCACGTCCAGCCTGTACACCACGTGGGCACCAAGCAATGCTGCTTTGCATAGTTGGTGGGGTAGAGAGTTCTCAGCCCCAGAGATGCAGAGACTGGCAGTTAGAAGCCAGCTGGAGCATCCAGAAAGGTCTGGGGATATGCAGAGGGGCGCTTCCAACATCTGCTACAGCCCCCTTCTCAGAATAATGTTTTGAAATGCATAAAATAAAATTCATAGGATTACAATGAAAACCAATTACATTGAAATTCAGTTCTATCCACAGGCCCCTTGGGGGACCCCAGATTAAGAAGCCCTGCTAAGGTTTCTTTTCAACGTGAAATTATATGGTTTGATGACCTAAGAGCATGGATTGTGTTACTCTGCCAGGAGGTAGTTAAGTTCTGCACAGCCTCTGCAGAAACTATTTCAGAGGAAAAACGCGTTCGCCCAAACTGGCAATCCCCCGCAGCTCAGGGACTGTGAATGAGGCTGCTGGCCTTTCTCACTCTCTTTTTATTTCTTCCAGTGTTTATTTTGCCTTGTTTATGTTTCTGCGTTCTTAATGTGTCCTTTGTTAGCCCGGAAAGCACCGCGGGGCAGCAATTTGCCGGCATCGCTCTAGCGGCCTCTCTGCCTTCCTCAGCTGTCCCTGGGGAGCTCCATCTTTAAAGTCATGCATCTTAAGTACAAGGGCCCCAGCCCCTGCCACTCAGCCAAGGCGGACCAGGGTCCATCCTGTGGCATCGTGGTGCCAACAGGTGTCTGCGTGTGGGGTGCCTGAGCAGGCGCCCCCCAGGAGCTGTACACCCCGGAGACACCACCCACCTCCTAATGTGCCTCCATGGCTCTGTTACTCACAGCTAAATTACAGTATTATGACTTCATTGTTGAGTCCCAATTCTCCTAATTATAGCCTAGAGATCTATTATTTGATTTGGTAACACCAAGTGCTTCTTTTCTAAATCATGTAATCTCTTGTAGCTTATTAATGTCAGGTTTGCGCACACGCAGGGACTTGGTTGTTTGCCAGACAGAATCAAATTTTCAAATTTTCGCTGTGTTATGTTACAGGGCTTTTGCTTGTTACAATCTAATTATATTGGCACTGAAATACCGAAAACCAATTTATATTAGAAAGCACTTTAACTCTTTCTTTGGAGTGAATTTACATGCAGAAGTGTCTGCCACACCATTGGTCTTTTTGTTTTTACATGGGGAAATGCCTTCTGGGAAAGAGGTAAAACTAACAACAGTTCCTTTCAGTTAAAAGAGTCTGCACTTCATGGACCAGAACTCTGAATGTGGCCATTCTCTTGTTGGAAGCATGGGGAAGGAAGGAAGCACACCTCTCCCATCTCTCTCTGTGCTCCTCCAGGCCGCCCTGCTGGGAGTGTCACTTGCCCCAGGCAGCCGGAAACCCCTCTCCTGATGTCACCTGCTGGAAGCCCCATCCCCAGTCTTGGACCATTTCACCTCCTCCCTGCCCGCTTCTTCCCTTCAGATGTATTTTCCAAAGCTCTGTTTTTCACTAGGGGTCCATGGATCCTTTACCCTGAAGGCACTGTCCTCTGAAGACCAGAGGGCACTTGTTGCCTGTAAATCCACCGGTGGGGCTGCGCTCCTCATCCTGCTTTGCCTTTTCAGGAGAATCCTGTGGCTATTGCCCCTGACAGTCAGAATATTTGTCTAGCCACTCTGTCAGTCTCCCTGGTGATGACTGTGGCTTTCTGACCCCTGGAATGCTGTTCCTTGTCAGATTGTTTTCACCAGGGAATACAGCTTGTATCTAAGTCATCCAGTATTCTACCTTCAAAAAAGAGTCCCAACTTCCTCCTAGCATTTTTTTTAAACTTTATATTTTTTTAGAGCGGTTTTAGGTGCACTGCAAAATCAGGAGGAAGGTATAGAGATATAGGAATATACCTCCTGCCTTCACACCTGCATAGCCACCCCCATTTTCAACACCCCCTGAGAGTGGAGGTGCATTTGTGACCTGCCTCCAGCTGTACTTCATTCAGCCCACACTCTCGCTCACGCCTTAACTCCAGCCACACAGTTTTGTTTTGTTTTGTGTTTTTCTCCCAATTTCTCTTTCCCACTGTAGGGTATTAGTGCACATTCTCTCTGCAATGCTGTTGATGTTTCTGACTCATCTCAGGTAAAATGTCACTTCCTTAGAGAAAATTTCCTTTCCCTTTATTTAACCAGGTACCCCCCACCCCATTTTATTTATTCTACCTTGTATTTATTTGTTTTCTTCCTTATCTCTGCTCCGCCCCGACCTGAGACTGTAAGATCTACAAGGACAGAGCTTTTGTCTTGGTCACCATTGAACATCCAGTGCCTGGCACACAGATGAAGTTCAGTCACTAGCTGTTGAGTAAAGGAGTAAATGCATCCCAGGAAATGTGTATCCTTTGCCTTATGGTGGAGAAGAAGACATGTGCTGCAGCTCCTTGGACTTGTCTGGCTCTCCCTCTTCCTTCCTTGCTCCAACCACGTGGACTGGCTTCACTCTCCCCGTGGCTATAGGGCATGGCGAGTCTGCCGCCCCTGAGCAGGAAGCCAAAGCCATGGCAGTTTGGCACAGATGTGGCTCAATATCTCCATCCCGACTTCTCTGCTCCAGCCTGAGTGGCTGACTCAGATCCTGTCTGAACCACATGCCTCGTCCTCCATGGCACCTTCTCTGGCCCTTCCCTGGATGTGGTTCTCCAGGGAACCATGTGGTGCCCGCCAGTGGTTTAGTGACAGCAGAGGGCCCATCGGTGGCCATGTCAAGGATCCCTCCTGCTTATCTAAGTGAAGGATGAAGTGGTGGGAGGTTAGGAAACCCCCCTTTCATGGCAGACACTGAGTCACAGAAGGGGACGGATGGATAGGAAATAAACAAGACCTCCCCTGAAGCAGGGAGGCTAGCCAGGCACACACTGCTTCACAGAAATAACCCAGCAGAAACAATGACACAGAGAAATTGCACTTACCACAGTTCTGAAGAAGACAATTGCAGAGCTGATCCGCGGAATAACATGGCTACTGAATCTCAATTCTAACAAATCATTGATCAAATGTATGGAATTAGCTGACCCCTTTTCGTTCCTTTCTCTAGAATTTTCTCCATAACAGTGATGACGTGAAGGGCTCCTGAGCCACAGGTACGTACAAGAGAAGCCCTCCCAGGAAACAGAAAGCTGAGGGCCTCTCTCTCCTGATCTGTGGGTCTCCTAGAATATCCAAGACGCATTAAGGATTAGAGAGGTGCCCTCTATTCAGAAACCATAGCCAAAGACCACAGAGCAAGACAGACCCCTATGCCCACTTCCCTGGAATAAAAGGCCTTGAAACACATCTCACAAGCCCCTCCTGGAATGTCTCGTTCTGAGAACCTGGCCTGTTTCCTTCTCACTGCTACCTCTTCACCCAAAATGCTTTCTCTACCTG
The DNA here is from genome assembly GCF_011762595.2 of Tursiops truncatus. Taxonomy (NCBI): domain Eukaryota; kingdom Metazoa; phylum Chordata; class Mammalia; order Artiodactyla; family Delphinidae; genus Tursiops; species Tursiops truncatus. The sequence continues at coordinate 68,592,791 of NC_047041.1, read as the reverse complement.
GAAGAATGCTCTCCTGCCCCACCCCATATTTGCTTGTAGAAATTTAACCCATTCTTCACAGCCTGATTGAGAAATCATCTGCTCAAAGGAGTATTATCAGATCCACCTGGTCAGAATTACACTGTGTCTCCACTGGTCCCATAGTAAGTGGCTCGTGCTGTTTCTAGCTTGGATGACCATGCATCTCAGTTTGCTTGGGACAGTTCCAGTTTATTCCTGTTCTTCCAGCATTTATTAAGAGCATCTTTTTTGCTCTCCAAATTGTCCCAGTTGAACAATAGATTGTGTGGTGTGACAGACACATCCTGCCGTGACCCCTATTGAGTCGCGTCCTTCTCTAATCCTCTCCCCTTGCATGAAGGCATGCATGGTGACTTGCTTCTGGCCAACAGGATATGGCAAAGGTGACAGGATAGTCACTCCCTTGATTATGTTACCTTATCTAAGACTCTGTCTTAGTGACTAAAGAGAGAGATTCTCCTATGGGCCTTGAAGAAGTGAGCAGCCTATGGAAAGAGCCACAGGAACTGCAGCCAGGAAAGCTGGGCAGCCTCTAGGAGCTGAAGGCCTCTGTCTTGCAGATGCAAGGAACTGAATTCTGTCTGCAGTCATGTGGGCCGGAGGAGGACCCTGAGCTCCAGAAAGGAAAACCGCTGACTTCTTGAGTGCAGCCTTTGAGACCCTGAGCAGAGGCCCCAACTGAGCTGTGCCTACACTCCTGACCCATGGACACTGTGAGTTAACAAACGGGTGTTGGTTTAAGCCACTGAGTTTGTGGTCATTTGTTTGCAGCAATCAAAACTGATGCATGCGGTTGCCCCAGTTATAACGCTAACCAAGGGCTCAAATGGTTTTGACAGACTGGTCAAGACAAATCTCCCTGACAGACTGGTATTTTCTTAAAGTTGGGGTGCATATCTTATTCATCTCTCTAGTTTCCCTACATTCACAGAGCATGAACTAACCCCTTTCTAGGTACTGCACCAGGTAGCACAGCATAGTATTCTTCAACAGAGAAAGGTCTCTGGCATCACAGTGCCCATGTTTGAATCTCAGGTCCATCACTTACTAGCTATGTGACTTTAAACAAATTACTTAATCTTTCAGGGCCTCAGTTTTCTCAGCTGTGGAATGGGATTACAAAAGAGTACTTTCCTCAGATAAGATTGTTAGGAGGATAAACTGAGTTAACATAAAGTGCTCACAACACTTGGCACATAGTGCTTTGTAAATTTGGTATGCCTTGCATTCTTTCTTTCACTTAATCCTTATGTTAAATCTTCTGTGATTATCTCCACTTATAGATGAAGAAACTGATGCTCAGAGACATTAACGTCCTCCAAATTACAGAGCAAGTAAACCAAGAGACTCAAACCAAATCCATGGGTGCTTTTCCCCATACTGTCCACTTGTATCTTTCTCGTGGATGTACATTTTGAAAAAAACAAAAAAAAAAACAAAAAAAAACAGGGAACTTTTCCCTGAATTCCATAATGGATTCCCTAAGAACTGGGGCCCACACAGATGTCAAGTTCAGATAAGGCTCATGTTCCGGCTCCGCCCCTGCAAGCATTTCTGGAAACTCAGGCAGACAATTTAGACAGTTTAGTGGGAGATGGTGACCCATAAATGAGCTCCGGGGCCCATTAAGCTGACACATCACCTGACAAATGGCAGACTTTCAGCCAATTCCAGTCTGGCTAGAACTGGATGTGTATGTAAGTGCAGATTATTGAGATCCATAGATAATTTGCTACCTGCTCATTTTTAATGTGTTTGTGAACATGCGTGAGAAGCTCATTAATTGTAAATGTCTGTAAGCTTATTGTGTTGTAAACCAAGACTGACAACACAATAGGCACCGATAAAAGGAAGTGTCTCCTTCACCAGCCAGTGTTAACGCTGAGAAGGAGCAGGCGTGCAAATCAGCCCAGGGATAACTGACAGGATTGCTGAGATGCACACGAGCCCCTTATCTGAGGAGTTTTACATCCCTGTCCTTAGGTAACCGCAGAGATACAAGCCGCTCTGCTAAGAGTGATGTTAACTGCATTTACCACGGTAAGGCGACAGGGTCAGACACCTAGGCCCAGTAATCAGGGAAATCCGTGAAGGCCATGGCCTGACAAGGCTGAAATCCATTTGATATTCTCTGTCTGGAATGCCCTTGCTCCTTCTCTAGACTGGTGGGTTCCGACTCATCTCTCAAGATGACTCAGTTCCTCCTTGAAGATTTCTCTGACTTTGCCAGGGAAAACGTTTCCTCTCCTGCACTCTGAGAGCCCTTTGTGCATTTTTCTGGAAGAGCTCTAAGTGGGTATTTGAAATGCCTGCCCCTTTCTCCATATCCAAGTGAATGCAGAACTCCAAACTTCTTTATGGATGCCCTCTAGAAATAAACATTTTTAGGGATGTACTACTCAAGCAAAAGCATCCATGAGCAACGCAAATTTGGTGAATAATATGGGGTCCAAGGGGGAAAAATAACACTATTTGGTACCTTGGCTTCCGCAATTTAGTTTGCTTCTTTCCCCTTCTGGACCCTCTTCTTGCCTGACAGGAAGGGGCTGTAGAGTCCAAAGCCTCAGGAGGCCACCTCTGCTCCTACCAGGCTTTTCAAATACTCATTCATTTATTTATTTTAACAAAATCGAGTTTCTAGGGGAAATTATCTTATTAAAGACTAAAGTCTTTATACACAATATATATATATATAACACAATATACTTCTATTGGTCTTATTGTATGTATTCATATGTATATTATAGTAGATATGGGACTCCAGAGGGGGAAAATATCCATGCACTTAATAGATACACAATTGTACCCCTTAGTGCAGGCTAAACTGCTGCAACACACAAACAACGTATGACGGCTTAAACACAATGTGATCTTATTTCACACTCACGTGGTAATCCCAAGTAGGTGTCCAGGGTGTGTGGTTGACAGCTCTCTTCCGCTCAGCAATTCAGGGATCCATCCCTCTTCCTTATGGAGTCTCCGTTGTCTTGTAGGGTGTGGCCATCGTCTGCAACAAAATGGCAGAAACAGAAAGAGCATGGAGTGGGCCATGTGGGAGGTTTTGTTGTTCAGGCCTGAAAATGGCAAACATATGACTTCCATTCATATCCCACTGGCTAGAACTTAGTTACATCGTCATGCCCAACTGCAAGGGCCACTGGGAAGTGCATTTGCTGTGTGCCCAGGAAGAAGAAGGAATGGGTTTTGGTGGAGAACAAGCAGTTTGTGCCACATCAATCTGAAGTTAGTTCCCTCCCCTGTTTCCCCTCCTCACGCTCTACAGAGAACATTGATCACAACTGTGCTGGGGTGCACACAGCCCCTCTCATAGGTATCCCTCATATTTGAGGCATTCATCAAGAGTTTCATGTTTCCAGGTATTTTTTATATTTAACCATGTATTTCCCCCTTACTTCCATAATGATTTTGGAGATATGTTACCAAACACAGAATACAGGTCCCACTTATGAATACTTACATTTACACCAACTAGTACCCCAACTTTTTTTTTGTACCCCAACTTTGACAATAGAATTTGATTCCTCCCACTCAAACCCTGCTATATGGTGACCAAATATACAATTGGTTTCTATGACCTCACACATCGATTTCAATAAATTAACAGCATAGGGTAAACAGACATTTCCCTACTTCATGGGGCTTGACTTACCCATCTGCCACAGCTGCTTGGTCTTTCTGCTAGCAGCTAGCAAGAATCCCTAATTGCAAGAGCCTCTTGAAGATACTATTTCAGATGCTTCCAGGCAATGCCTTTGACAGGTTATAAGCTTACTCTCTCGTTAAAGTTTCTGGGTAATGGGCCATTTGGTGGTACAGTAAGTCCCCTACATACGAATGAGTTCCATTCTGAGAGTGCGTTTGTAAGTCCAATTTGTTTAAAAGTCCAACAAAGTTAGCCTAGGTACTCGACTAACACAATCGGCTGTATAGTACTGTACTGTAATAGGTTTATAATACTCTTCACACAAATAATACATAAAAAACAAACAAACACACAGAAAACATTTTTAATCTTACAGTACAGTACCTTGAAAAGTACAGTAGTACAGTACAACAGGTGGCATACAGAGGCACATTTGCATCTTTGAAAGTTCTCAACTTGAAAGTTCGTAAGTGGGACTTACTGTATGTCTATCTGACAAAACATTTGCCAAAATCAGTGAGCAGGGCTTCTGCAACTGCTGCAGAAAATGACCGCCATGATCTACTCAAACTTGGGGTTCCTGTAACATGGCTGGTATTTCCTCTCAGTGATTATGTACAATGTAAGACTAACCCATTTTATTAATTTATTTATTTTTGGCTGTGTTGGGTCTTCGTTTCTGTGCGAGGGCTTTCTCTAGTTGTGGCAAGCGGGGGCCACTCTTCATTGCGGCGTGCGGGCCTCTCACTATCGCGGCCTCTCTTGTTGCGGAGCACAGGCTCCAGACGCACAGGCTCAGTAGTTGTAGCTCACGGGCCTAGCTATTCCACAGCATGTGGGATCTTCCCAGACCAGGGCTCGAACCCGTGTCCCCTGCATTAGCAGGCAGATTCTCAACCACTGCACCACCAGGGAAGCCCCAAGACTAACCCATTTTAAAGCCCTTTCAGCTATTGTCAAACCAGCCAGAGAAAGCCAGTAAACAATAGAGATAAGCTAAAGGGAAATATTAGCTCTTTGTTTTATAATTAATTAAGAATGCTTACAGCTGAATATTGTAGAATGACTATCTAAGAATGGCTTAAAGATATTCATTCAGCTCACATAACAAGAAGGTGGGACACAAAGCTTTGGGTCAGCTTCTCTGCAATTCCTTGGCTTTCTCCTCATGGTGACAAAGTGGCTGCTGCAGTACCATGCATCACATCCTCACACACCATCTAAAACAGAAAGTGAGAAATTGGCCTTTCCCTTGAAGTTTTCTCTCTCTTTTTATCAAGATGGTTCTCTGCACACTCACTCCAGCACGCTGCTCCTTAAGACTAATTATTTGTTTCTAGATCAATCACTGTATTATGGGAATGGAATTAGCATGATTGGTTTTGAACTGGAATGATTCATGTTGTACGGGTGAATATATTGCCCTAAATTGTGTCTGTTACCTGAACAAAATTTAGATTCTTCTAGAAGTAGAAGCAGGGATCATTAGTGGGTAAGCAATCAATGGTATCTTCTACATTCCTCAAAGAGTAGCTAAATTTTTCACTGTGCTAAGCCAGATTGAAAGAAAACATTTTTCTGAAGATTATCACATGTCCACTCACATATAAAATCTTTTATAAAACCATGCTCTAATTTTATAATCTCACCTTCCGCTGAAGCATTTCTTTTCATTGCTTAAATAGCAACTATAATTATTGAGTGCTTACTATGTGCTCAGCACTATATTAAGTGATTTAAGTGTATTATCTGATTAAAGTCACCAAATAAACAACATGAAGGTGGCCCTGTGAGATCTTCATTTTGCAGATGAGGAACCTGAATAGTTAAAAGACTTTGCGTAAGCACCCACACATGGTAAGTGGTGGAAGCTAAATTTGAACCCAAGACCTCCAGCTCCTGAGTCTGAGTTCTTAACCATTATATGCTATTAACGTTGTTTCCTACATTTCTAAGTGCCCTTTAAAAAATATACCCCTCTGACACATTCAAAGATTTCAAGACTTGAAAAATGTGTCCCTACTAGGCCTTCTACAAGAAGATTAAAGCAATATACCTAATATGATTTTTGGTTTTTAGGAAGCTCAGAGGCATTTTTGCATTCATTTGCATAATTTTCTTCAGTCAGAGATTCTTTATAAACTTTACCTCTTCCCCTATCTTGCCTTTATTTAATTTTTTTTTTTTTGCGGTACGCAGGCCTCTCACTGTTGTGGCCTCTCTCGTTGCGGAGCACAGGCTCCAGACACGCAGGCTCAGCGGCCATGGCTCACGGGCCTAGCCGCTCCGCAGCATGTGAGATCTTCCCAGACCGGGGCACGAACCCGTGTCCCCTGCATCGGCAGGCGGACTCTCAAGCACTGCGCCACCAGGGAAGCCCTCTTGCCTTTATTTTTTATGCTTAACTTGCCTTTTGCAAATCTGTTAGTTCTAGTATATCTATGCTTTCAGAAGCCATTTTGGAGGAAAAGAGTGATGTAAACCAATCTAATGGTCATATGATATGTATGCTGAAGGTTAAGGAGTGAAAAGCACTGATGTCCAGAACTTATTTTGAAATGCATTAAACGTAAGTTAAATTTATGCATGGATGGAGGGATGGATGAATGGATAAATATGTGATAAATATTGTAGAATGTTAATTGTAGAATCCAAGTTGCAGGTATATGGGTTTCACTGTACAATTCTTTCAACTTTTCTGTGTTTGAAAATGTTCATCATAAAATGTCTGGAAATATGTCGATAAGGATCTAGATTCACTTTTATAAAATAATCCTACAAAAGGATAATTCTTCCTAAGTAACAAGAGGTATGCAGAGACCAAATAATGCCTAATCTTGTATACCAGGCTAAGAAATTGGGACTTAATTCCAGGTAATTGAGAGATCTTGGAGATTTTTAGTAGAGGACTAAAATATAAGGTAGGCCTGGTGACATGGAGGAAGAATGGGTGGGACCAAAGGGGAGGCAGAGAGACAAATTAGGGGATGCTGTAATTGTCCAGATGAGAGTGATATGATAGTGTCTGAGTAAAGATGGTCACAAGGAGAGAGGTGAATTTAGGGAAAAAACCAAGAGAGAAATAAGGAAGACTTGACACTTGAAGACATGTGGGGACATGGGGATATCTAGTAGGACTCAGGCTTCTAACTTGGGGCAGTGGGAATGGTGAGGCCATTCTCCTGCATGGGGTCCCAGGTGGAGCCTTGCTGCTGAGTGGGCAGTACAGGGAAGTACCCATCCCCTGTCACAGATCCGTTTTCCTCTCTGGATCCCCACCATGGCCCGAGATCTGCTGAAGTGCTAGATTTCTCCTGCATGGGGTATTCTTTTTCCTGCTTCCAAGTGATGTGAATCCATGCTCTGCCCTCCTATACGGTCAGAGCCTGCTGAGGAAGAACACTGCAAATGGTTTCTGCAATGCTTTCCAAACCATCTGGAGCACAGGCTGAGGGGAAGCCCCCCAGCATGGGCCCAGCTCTGACTCCTGGGTTCCTGGATTCATACCCCTCGTCTGCTGTCTCTGGGAAGCAAACCCTGGGCTGCCTCACTTTATTATGAAATTAAAATCGTTTCCAAGGACCTCAAAGGGGAAAATGAAATTGTTTTCAGCTTTGATTGTGGTCATAATAAAATAGCTATTTAGGGGGGATTGTGTTATTCTTGGATAAACAAGGAGCAAAAATACTTTTTTACAGTTTGCCATAAAGACAGCAATAGGACTTTTCACAAGACAAATACAATCAATGATTCAGGGAAGATGAGGGCATCTATATTTGTTCTTCCTTGGACATCACGCACAGTGGGATATTTGGTCTCTACAAGCCGAGGAAGTGGCAAGACAGCTTCTGGTATGCTTTCCCAGTTCTACCAGATATGTCCAGATGTCAGAGCCCTGGCAGCTGGCCTCTGAGGGCCCTGCAGGATGGACAATGGGTCCTCCTCTCACTTACTATGCCCTGTGCCTCTTCTGTGTAACTTCTTCCCAGCTTCTTTGTTGAAATTAGTTTCTGGAGACAGAATCAGATTCCGCTTACTTACATGGAACATTGACCATATACACTAAGCACGCACAGACTGTTCTTACATGTTACCCCATTTGATCATCACAGCAACTCTGTCAAGTAAGGAAGGACATTCTTATTATCTAAATTGGAAACCTGAGACTGAGAGAGGGAAAATGACTTGCCCAGACCTCACACCTGGTGAGTACAGATTCCACTAAAGTTCTTTCCTCTACTCCAAGCTGCCTCTTCTCCCCTTGAGATCCAGGCCTTTGGAGGACACCGCTGACTGACACTGTCTAGTGGAAATCATGCAGGATTTAGTGACCAAGCCCTGGGACCTTGGGAAAATCACTCTGAGACTTTTTGTATCTTGGTGCTCTCATTGGGGAGAAGTCAGTTCGACCTTACAGGACTGGACTTTGTAAGAAGTAATTGTTAGAACATATATAAAATGTCTCAAAATAAATGGCTCGAAAGAAATGAATACCTTAATAAGACATATGTTAGCTTGTTCCAGGATGATGGGTCAGTCTACCCTCTCTCACTATTCTGGGCTTCAGCTTGTGCCCAAAGGCAGGAAAGAGCAGAGGCACTTCTTTCTTCCATCCTGAAAACAAAAGGACAGCTTAGTCTGTTTCAAAGTGCATTATGTACTATTAGATCACTTCTAAACATCAGTCTTTAAATCAGAGTAGTATTCAACTTCCAAATGATCCAAGTGAGTAGGCGTTTTTGCTACTGACCATTGGTTTTAAAGAAAGGCTGGATTTTCAATCCCCTGAGTTTGCAAGATATCATTTGTGACTATGACTCTCCAGTCTGCTCCCTTCTAAGTGCTTGAATGAAGACCCATGCCAGCCTTCTAACCCCATTTCTAGGAGGAGGGAAGGCAACAGGAACTACGGCAGTGTGCACTGAGCTCATTGCTTTTTTCTGTCCCACTTACCTCTACTCACCTTTGGTGCCTCAGCTTTGAACCAAGCTGGGGATCCTAGGAAACACGCTGCCTCCTATCGCCCAGCCCTGGCTTTCCCAGGCCTGGTTTTGAGCCCTTAGGCTTGAGCTGATGCCAAATTCTACACCTCCCCCTTGAGCTCTCTTTTAGGTCTACACATTTTAAGGCCTGGCTTGGAGACTTCATTGGGCCTAAAGTATATGGGATCTTTGATTTTCCAATAATAAATAAATCAGAGATTAGAGTAAGAGCTGCTGAAATCTCAGAAATCTGCCCTCAGTTTATTGCAAATCTCTTTATATGTTCAGATGCTTTGGATATACATTAAAGTCTTTGGCCCATATTTATGGTTTTGAACATTGCCTTAGCTTTTTACTAATGCATCACTAATTGGCATGGGAATGAGAACGGACCGACTTTAGCTGATGCCCCAACTACTGACCTCTCTTGGCAATAACTCCTGATGCTTAAGAGGAATCAAAAGCATTGTAGAAAAACCCACAGATTCTTCTCATGTGTTCGAGGAACTCAGAAGCCCTTGGAGAAGTAAAATTATCCTTAACATCATCATCAGAAGGCAAGGGAGGTGATACGGGCCCTCCCCTATTAAGAAGGGTGGGGACGGTTGGTGCTATGGGGACACAGGGGGAAGTTGCTCATGGGGACATCGGGAGGCCCACCTTCCTCTCACTATCTTCTCTTGCAACTGAACCAAATTCAACAATATGGCCTTCCTTATGCTGGGCCATCAGTGAGTAGGTATGTCAGGGGCACATGAAGGCACAAAGAGTTTGGGATTGTGGTGGGAGAAGAAAAGATGGAGAGATGCGAGAGACAAACTTTACCACCCTCATAGCTGATCTGTTGATTAGAATTATGACACTGTACCAGGACCATTAGTAAAGCAGGATACATGCAGATCAGGGAGACCAGGATACAGGGGGGATGACAAACCATGTCACGAGAAAAAGCTGAAAAGCCCAGAGCTGTTTAATGTGGAAGAAAATATGGCATGAGGGCAATGAGAGCTGTTTGTCAATATCTGAAGTGTGAATATGAGGAAGACTTGCTCTTCAGTCAGAGAACCTAGAAATAGAAAGATGCAAATGAAAATGTTCCCACAACATTTTAAGGGTTCCAACAATGAAGGGAGGGGAAATGGAATACTCCTGTTTATTGAGCGCCTTCTATGAGCCAGGGTCTGTATGAGGCATTTTGTGTGCTTTTGATCATGAAGTCTTCACCTTGTTTCTGAAAGTTTATATGATGAGAGAACTGAAACTCAGAGAAGTTATGGAGCTTATCTGAGATGCCAGAGCTAGTGAAGAGCTAGTGAAGAGCTTGGATTTGAACTTCCATCACTTCACACAGACCCTATTATGGTAGATGATCAAGCAGAGTCTGTGTGACCTCACGTTGGAGGAACTGAAGAGGGATTCCTATGTGAACCAAGGCTAACACTCACTGCTCTCTGAGGTCCCTTCCAGTTCTGAAACTCTGTGCACAGTCCTGGTGGCTCAAGGAAGCATGGCTGGAGTGCCGAGAGCTGGGAGGAGGAAGGCAAGAGGAATGCTTTGTGGGTAAGTCATCTGTTCAGCAGAATGATGTGAATGACAAATGGGCCTCCCCCCAGGACTGATTCCCTCCAACTGTACCCAACAATAAAATGCTCCACAAAGAAATCTGACAATTTGGTTGTTAATTCAAAACATCCTTCTCCAAGCTGCCTATAACTATAACCTAATTGTTGCAAGTTGGTGGTTTATAAAAAAAGAATAGAAAAGAAAGTAAAATCACATTAAATACAAATGTGCATTTCTTCTGCAACACCTCACTCTGTTTTTATGTTCATTTTACCCTGTACTCTTTCATGTTACCGTCAGATCCTTAATCTATACACTAAACATTTATTTCTGTAAAAAGTCTAATGTAATTTCAAGAAATGAGAGGTTTTCCCACTCTCTCTTACGAGAGGTGATTCACTGGTAGATAGTCTAGACCCTGGAGCATAGGACTTGATTTTAGGCCAGGGATGCAACAGTAGCTAGCTGGCTATTTGACTTAGACAAATTATTTAACTTCTCTGAATTTTGGTTTCCTCATCTATAAAATTAGATTCGAATCTATACATTTCAGGGGCTTCCCTGGTGGTGCAGTGGTTAAGAATCTGCCTGCCAACACAGGGAACACAGGTTTGAGCCCTCGTCCGGGAAGATCCCACATGCCGTGGAGCAACTAAGCCCATGCACCACAACTACTGAGCCTGTGCTCTAGAGCCCACAAGCTACAACTACTGAGCCCGCGAGACACAACTACTGAAGCCCACGCACCTAGAGCCCGTGCTCTGCAACAAGAGAAGCCACTGCAATGAGAAGCCTGTGCACTGCAATGAAGAGTAGCCCCTGCTTGAAGCAACTAGAGAAAGCCCGTGCACAGCAATGAAGACCCAATGCAGCCAAAAATAAATAAATTAAATAAATTAAAAAAAAAAAGAATCTATACATTGCAATGGGGGGTGTGGCCTACAGATGATTTTCTACAAGAAAGTCTTCTAAGCTCTAATAGAAAATACTGGTGTTTGTTATTCTTTTCTAGGGCAAAGGGCTTGGCCCATGAGGCATTGTTTTGGCTCCTGGGATAGTTTCAGATTTATTTATTTATCATCCATCTCTCCACCCACCTATCTATCCATGTCTCCATCCCCCTATCTAGCTTTCTATTTATTTAATAAATGTTGATTGACTTTATGTTATGTACCAGATATACAATCAGGAGCTAGGAATATTGGCATGAATTAGATATAGCATGATTCCTGCCTCCAAAGACCTTCTTTCCAAAGAGAGGGGAAGACACATTTATATATAATTATGTAATGGAGAAACCATGGTGTATGACTGTACCTCTTAAACTTTGGGGGGAAATGTAACCATCTCAGATTATTTTGCTTTCCCAATTGTCTATTAGAAATAATGGAGACTATCATGAGAATTTCAATTGTGAATCTGTCCTGGAGTGGGAAATAGAGCAAATCTTAGATACAAAGAAGGGAGATACTTTCTCTGGCCTTTGGGGCTGGATGGGGGGATGGGGATGCCCTGGGAGACTGGGAAATGATTCTGGTGGTGAGTGACTCTGACTCATGGCGCAGGCCAGGTGAGCTGTGCCCCTAACTTCAAGTTGTTCTATTCTTGGGCCATCGATGGTAGTTCCACGGACAGTAAGTGTGGTGGATGCTTTGTTTCCTAACTGCTTGTCTTAACAAGCAACAGTTCAGGGAACTGAGAATAATCTGAGGACTCAGGGAGAGCAGACGCCACCCCACAATCCTGGGGGAGAGCTAGTTCTCAACTTCAGCCACCCTGCCACAGTGGGTGCTCCTTGGGAAAAGGAGGAGCATGCATGTGAAAGATAAGCCGAGCTGGTTGCACGGAGCTGGGATGATCTAGTTGTTAGCGTCCAGGCCGAGTGTGTGGATTTCAGCTCAAGCTGCAGACCTGGCAGGGAGCTAGAGGCTAAGCAGGAACTGAGGAAGTAGACCCCTGAGGGGTGCCTTTGCAGCGAGCATTAGGGGAGTAGGAACTTCCTCCATGTCCTGGCTAGCAAGATTAATCACACTTGCTGGGGTGATGGGCAGTTCCACCCAGTGGGCATTCTCATTGACTTAGGAGTATGTTGAAGCTCTTCATTTTCTCAGGCTTGGCTGGCTGAGATGGGCAGGAGCTGATAATTTTGATCATGTACTATCTTCTTCATGTCTTTATATACCTTCTTCTTATTCCCATGTGTATACAAATGTAACACACAACTTTGAGAGGTTTATGTAAGATTTAATTTCACTCTCCATCATTTCCTTCTGTGTAATTACATGCACCATTTGTGTTTCACTTATTATATGTCAGGTCCTACAATAAATGCTTTGCATACACTAACAATATATCTGTTAAGATTCTTCATGTGGCAAGGAGCAGAACCATCTCAAACTGGCTTCATTAATAGATGGTACCTTGGCTCGTGTAAAGGAAAAGTTCTGAAGCAGGTTTAGTTCAGGGGATCAAAGATATCAACAAGAACCAGCTTCTTTCCATCTCTTTGTTTCACCTTTCATAGTTCATCTTCACCTTAAGATTGGCTCCATGGTCATGAGATGTCTACCAATAGCTCCTGGGTCTGTATTGTCTCTCGGTCCATGTCCACAGAATCTCTTCCCTAAGGAGCAAACAATCTGGGCTCCATATTGGACCAGCTTAAGTCAAAGCCCACCCCTGGACAATCACAAAGGGAAGGGGATGGAGTTGTGCTGACGGGCTGAGGTCTACATCAGTGACCTGCTCGGTCACTGACATTGTCTTTTTTCCTCCTTGTCTTACTTCCCTGTTCCTCTCCTCAGTATATAAGATCTGCTTTGGAGGAATATAACCCAAAGCAGTATCTTTGCCCCACAACTGAGGTATAGGAATCTCTAACCATTCTTTTCTTTTAATTTCTTTTTTAAATTTATTTTTATTGGAGTATAGTTGATTTACAATGTTGTGTTAGTTTTCACTGTACAGCAAAGTGAGTCAGTCATACATATACATGAATCCACTCTTTTTTAGATCCTATTCTCATATAGGTCATTACAGAGTGTCTGTAGCTATTCTTACCATAACTAAGAAAATACCATCAACATAACAGGGACTTAATAAGTGCCAGTGGGTGGATGGATCCCAACCCAGGAACGTGGTTACCACACAAAATGTGCTTTGTCCCTTGCAGGCAGAGTATGACCATGATCCTTCCCCACCCTCATTTCATTATTTCTTCTTTGGGTCCCATAATGATGTAAGGAAGACAGATACAGGTATCTCTTTCTGAACCTTAGCAGATTGTTTTGACTGAAGCTTTCACGGACATCAAGGGAGCAAACTATAATGGGTACCTGGTTACGAGACAATCCCAGGGAGGAAACATTAACAGAAATTTTATGGATGAGATCCCACAAAATAGTATAGTAGCTCTTCTAATGTCCTCCTGATTCTACTCCAGTCCCAGTACCGTGATAACTCACGTCTTGTAATACAGATGGGGGGTCAGTGGGAGTGACTTCTGATACTTTCTCCTGACACTCCAATTAAACAATTTGGATTCAAAAGATTTCTAACCTTTCCAGACTCTTTATAATAGAATGTAAACAAAGTTCCTTAGGGAGTGATAAAATATTATTCATGAGAAAAATGGGGGGTATAACAGAAGCACTATAAAACCACCAGCAGAGGAAATAACATTTAAGAAAATAATGCTGTGTCCCTGGTTGGTAGATTAAGAAAGAAGGGAAGTAAATCATTTTTATTCTTCCGCTCTTCATAACAGTTTGTAATTCTGTTGACTCTTGGGCTTCCACATGGCTAAAGTTAGGTCTATAATATTCACAGAAATTGAAGCCTAGAAGGATTTGTTTTTGTGGGTTCACATGTGTATTCAGATATTCTGAATTAAAGTCAGGATTAAGTTAAATTAGGAAAAGTGCAAGTTATGGTGAGAAGACTTATGAAGGGAAATGAAGACTTCTCAGATCTTTACCGTCCAAATTTTTTATCCATCAACATTGCTCTGAAACACATTTAATAATACTTAAAATGTGTTACATAAAAAAAAATACATATGATTTGAATAGTCACTCTTGCCCAGACTTAATTAAAGTATCACAGGAGCCCACTTACTGAAAGTCTGTCCCTAGGACAGGATGATCTGGACAGAAGGAAGGTTGGAGTGGAAGGAATTTCACATGTGTTACAGTGAACAAGTTCAACTGGTGTAAATTCAGAAAGCAAAATTTTTTTAGTAACAGCTTTCTTGGGGAATATAATTGGCATAAAATAAACTTCACATGTTAGAAGACACAATGATAACTTTCAACATATACACACTCATGAAACCATCTCTACACTCAAGATGGTGCATACACCAATCTCTCCTCAGAATTTCTTTATGACCCTCTGTAACCCTTAGAAACCAACTTAATTTTTAGTGCCTACTCTTCTTTAAGCTTATTTTGTGAGACCAGTTCCTTTTCTGCCCTTGGATGAAAACTTGGGCTATCCCTTGAATTATTCTTAAGTAATAAAAAATGTTTACCGGTCACTTAAAGTCTCAAAACATGTTCTCAATTTATAAATCAAATAATCCAATCTCATGTAACAGTGAAATTTTCCATCTAGATTTACTGTTATGACTTTTCTCCTTCTCCTACCTTGCGTCTGCTGCAGAGGCCAGGCTGTGGTGAGACAGCAGGGTATGGGTGGCCACTTTTTCTTTCCCTACACAGTAGTTTTACTCTTCTCTCCCCCTCCTGCTTTCTATACCTCTGGAGCTGGAACACAATGAACCAGAAGAGGGAAGAGATGCAAAAGAGTTCTTAAATGAGCAGTCCTGTTGAGTGAGAGCACACACGGTTGGAGTCTCCAGAGAATCCCACCCCTACCCTCATTGCTGGAGGTCTTCATCTGCTGCACTTTTTTTTTTTTTTTGCGGTACGTGGGCCTCTCACTGTTGTGGCCTCTCCCGTTGCGGAGCACAGGCTCCAGACGTGCAGGCTCAGCGGCCATGCATGGCTCACGGGCCCAGCCGCTCTGCGGCATGTGGGATCTTCCCGGACTGGGGCACGAACTCGCGTCCCCTGCATTGGCAGGCGGACTCTCAACCACTGCGCTACCAGGGAAGCCCTGCTGCACTCTTGATGAAGGCTCTCTTCCAGCTCCTTCCAGCTCCTTGTTTACTCCTTTGCAGCCTCCTGACACTTAATGGTGTCCCTAGTTTGTTTCTGCTAAGTTCTCTCTATCCCTTCAGGTCCTCTTAGATGAGACTTAAGATGACCCCATGCAGACTCTCTCTTACACGGGCCCAAGTGTGGTCCAGCTTTCTTTGTTCCTTCCAATCTGAAGAGGTTACCCCAAATGTAGCTCTCCCTCCTCTGCTCCTCCATGTGAGCAGCATATTGGCTGGAATATCTGTTCCTATAGAGGTATTAGATACAGCCGCACTGCTAAATCCCCTCACCCCACGCCCAGAGGACACATATTAAGGTTCACTAGTCATTTCCTTTAAGTTCCTCTCTTTTGACCTGAGGGTAAAGGTAGAAGAACCTTCCAATTTCTCCCTTAGGGAGCTGAGACTCAAAACACATAGACTCCTCTAAAACTCCATTTCTAATCTTCAACTCAACTCATTTTAATCTTTGTCGTGGGTAAGAGTTAAGAGTTACATAGCCTGGGGCTTCCCTGGTGGCGCAGTGGTTGAGAATCCGCCTGCCGATGCAGGGGACACGGGTTTGTGCCCCGGTCCGGGAAGATCCCACATGCCGCGGAGCGGCTGGGCCCGTGAGCCATGGCCGCTGAGCCTGTGCGTCCGGAGCCTGTGCTCCGCAACGGGAGAGGCCACAACAGTGAGAGGCCCGCGTATAGCACAAAAAAAAAAAAAAAAAAGAAAGAGTTACATAGCCCGGCTTTTGCATATCTTTCTTCAATTCCTGCTTCGTGGCTTCTCACCTCACTCTGGTATGTTGCATATATTGTCTTCAGCTAAAATTAAGACAGAAGAATCCATTTTAACATTCTTTAATGTAAGTTTCACATCCTGGAGGCTAGATGGTTCAGATGGAACATGCAAAACTGTGTTCTCTTGAAGGCTTGGGCTTCTGATTTTTCATTATTCTTCTTGTAGACAAAGAATGTTGTCTATTGTCTTGGTAAACAAAGAAGGATGCTGCAGCCATAAAGCCATCTGGCAGCCCCATGGTGCTCCCCGAGGGGAAAAACAGGATACTGGCCTAGATAGTTAAAGGGCATGTCAAAGGGATCATTTCAATGAACTCAGAATCTCACATCTTCCCATACATAGAAAAGCACTAAAATCATTAACTTGAGATGTCTGTTTCTGTGATTAGCAGTAATCTTTTGAGGCTTGACTACATGGTTTTTGTTTGTTTGTCTGTTTCATCAAAAACTCCTATATATCCTAGCTCCGCCCTTAGACTTTGGAACAGTCTGCCAGAGCTATTTGAGAGGTTGCTTTCCCTGGCTATAGTCCTCCGTTAGGCTGCTGAATAAAACATAATTCTCAACTTTTACGTTGTGCATTTGTTTTCCAGTCAACATTCTTTAAGACAGTAAAGAAGGTATGAAATGCCACCAGCTCTCCACTACAAATCCAAGCTTGGAAAATCACATGATGACATTCCTTCCCTCTCTGCCTGTCAAAGACATGCTTCAAAATATAACAAGAAATAAGATGATGACTTTGTGCATAACGTACCTGATAAGAATGAATACAGTAAGTGTTAAACAACACAGAAAGAGTCATGGAAGAAAATATGTTTCAAGCTGAGAGAATGTTCTTTAGTCCATCACTGATTCATCTTTGTACCTTCCTAAGCCCCTGATATAGGGCCTGGCACATAATAAGAATTTATGAATGTAGTTTACTTTGTCCCAAACACATTCTCAGGTGTTGACTTCTGAGTTATAGACAAGGTCAGTTAGTACCACAGTTCACATGTCTGGTGGCTACGTATTGGCTGAGACCAAGCAGTCTAAGAGTATCCACTCTGAGACCCTTGTCCCCCACCTACAGTTGTCATCTGCTGACGTCCAGGCCCTTCCTTGCTGTTATTGAGGATTTGGAGATTTAACCATAATTCTTCCATTCCACAACCTCAGGCAATTTCAATATCTACATAGGTCACCTATCAAATGACCTGCTTCCTAATTTCTGGGCCTCCTTGATTTCTTTTACCACCCTCTCTACAACGCTTCAGAGACACATGTTATCACCTGGAATTGTTCCCTCAGAAAAGTCCCTCTTCTGCTTCTTACTTTGACCACAACTCCCAATCCCTGCTATCAATTTCATCTCCTCCTTGTCACTATCCCTGCACAGACTGTTCCTTGGTCCTGCCATTCTCTCTCCTATTTGCCTATCCATCGAGGACCCCATGGTTGATCACTGCAATTACTTTCTCAAAGGCATCCTCAGTTTCCTTGCCCTTGTATTTTTCTGCTTTATCTGCCTGATAAAACTTCAACTCTAGATCTATTTCACATTCTTTTTAGTCTACTACACCTGTGCAGCTGAGCAATGTTGGAGAAAAACAAATAACCATAAACTTTGGTATTCTAGAAATTCATGGTCTTTAACCTCATCTTTGGTCAATTTCTTCTAGCAATTTCTTTAAAATTATCCCAATCTTCCCTACTCTGCAAGCCTCCTAGTCAGCCTCTACCTACCCCACACAGTCCCAACTCTCAGCCAATAGCATTTTCTTGTACTTTATAACACTCGCCATGTGCTTGGGCCCCGGACATTGGTATTTCGTAAAAGCTCCCCAGGTGATTCTGATCCACAGCCACTGTTATGAACCACTGATCTAAAGAAACCCCAAAGACACCTAAAACCCAGCTTAGGGAATCTGTCTCAGGCCTCTGGCTCCACATCACCTCGACTTATTCTATTCACCACCCACTCAGTATCCCATGGTCCCAGCCACTGGGCCCATCTTGGCTTCTTTTATCTCATTTTGCTCCACTAGGATGTGATCACCTAAATTTAGACTACTGACCTGGGTTCTGCAATGATGACCACATAAGGTCCCTGTGATAACCTCAGCTACACACACATAACTGCTGGCATGGGGCACCATGTTTCTATGTCCCTGTCTATTAAGAAGGGGTATCAGACTGGAGGGATTGAGCTGTAAATGCCTTTTAAAACCAGGTTGCAGAATTAAGACTGTGTTATTGCCGTCTTGGCAGCATCACTACCAAATCCCTCTAAAGATGAATTTCCTTCCCTGTAGAGTTTGGGTTAGTTTGCCAATGAGAAGATGCATGAGATTTGGAAGGTGGAAATGGAGTGGTCATTCTTTTCAGAAAGTTGTGGTAGTCAGACACTGTAGGCTTTCAGACCCCTCTCAACCCCTTCACGGTAGCAGTGGTTGGAGAACACCCTTGCTCCAGTTCATCAGGATTCATTCTAGTGAATGTTTCTCTGATCCTCAGATGGTAGATCCTTCTACGTCTTCATCCCCCCCAACTCTTCCTACATTTAAGTCCTAATTCCAATATTAATTCTCTTCTTCCCATAATAGCATAGAGGCTAAATTTTCTTGACTGAATGTAAGCCGATACAGGGGCTTAATATGCTGGGCAATGGAGAGCTTCTGAATGTTCTGGACTAGAAGGTCACACAATAAAAGGAATACTTAAGGAAAATTGCATATTGGGAACCCAGAAACCTATCCAGCAGTGATGTTGATAACTACCTCATTTTTTAATGTGATCCTGCTTTGAGGATGTCACCTGGAGGTGTCTGATTACCTGAAGTGGAGGCCAGCTCTGTTGTCATGCTTCTCCCCACTAGCTCTAGTTGATGGTGTGTCGGCATGTGTGTTTGTGTGGACTGGGGATGTGTGAGAAGGCAGCATAACTCTCTTTGTTTATACCTGGTGCCATTCTGTCGTGAATCCAGGAAAGGGAGCTGACATGACGTCCAACACCTGGCTCTGGCTCTTGCCAACCATACGAGTAGGAGCAAACGACTCCCTCTGCCTGTGCTTCAGTTTCCTCATCTGTTAGTTGGTCAAGCAAATGAATTACCCCAGAGGTGCCTTTCAGCCCTAACATTCCACCAGTCCGTGAATCCATTAGATAGCAGCTGGATTTCCTTTGACGTCCTTCTAGGCTGGCCTGTGACAAGGCCAGCAAGGGCTAGGCCAGGTCTGGAAGTTGGAAGCTTCCTCCTGGGTCTCTGGGGGCTGATTTATGGTCATGACCTTGTTCTGGGATGGCACCTGAGGGCAGCCAGGGAGGTAAGAACCCACAGGCACTAGAGAAGCAAACAATTGTGCCCACAGTGTCAGGGCCTAGGGCGGGCTTGGCCACACCAGCTGCTGACAGACAGATAAACGGATGAACACACCTCACTCTCACCTCTCGGCCCTCTCCTCGACAGGGCAACTGCAGCCTCTCAAGGTGTGATGACTAGGTTAAGAACAAGGCCCAGTGCAAATTTATGGTGTCTATAAGCTTCCCGTGTTTTCTCAGGGAAGATTCTTTCACCAAGCCTCTCCTTTCCCTTGTCCCAAGGCCCCAGGCCTAAGCCACACACAAATCTTGATTTCATCAGGCGCTCTCTGTTCCCTCAGCTGCTCCTGTTTTCCTTCTGAAGACACATGCCCTTTCCTAGAAGTTTTATTGTTCCCCCACCGTCTCATTTTCTCACAAGTTCCTTCCTGGGGAGCTGGGACTCAGCCAGCCTCTTCTTGTGGCGAATAGGCCCAGTGCCCACAAGAAAGCCTTTTTTTTCTTCATTATGTCTCCTGTTGTCATTAAAATAAAAGAAAGACAATAAAAATCTCTCTTCCTCCTAGTTCTCTTTATAGATTTTCTCATTAAGAGAATTAACAGCAATCAAAGACAAAGCCATAGCTGCTTCTCTTGAGACAAATCAACTTCAAACTATTTGCTACTCAAGTCAGAAATGGTGATTGCTGGCTGCCAACACTGAGCTCCCAGAGTCAGCTTCTATCCTTGCCTCTGCAGTGCAGCTGGGAAGCCAGGGAAGGAGAAGCAGTGGTGTCTGAGGGTGCACGTTCGTACCCACGAACCACCGTCTTCTAGGGTGAAAGGGGAAGTCCATGCTTGGTTGCCGACTAGGCTTCTATAATGGGCCTATAGAATTGTTCTTTCTGGAAGCCATCCAGACCCAGAATAGGTTGAGGTAGAGAGCTCCCCATTCCTGGAAAGGTTTGCATAGAGGATAAATGCACCTCAATTGGCTGAGGAATTACACTGGATGACTGCTGAAGTGCCCTTTTACTCAGAAGACTCCTGAATCCGGGGCCCCTTTGCCACCTGTCTTGAAATGGCGTCAGAACAGAAGGTTCTTCAAGGAAGGACCCAATAGGATATGGAGCCTAGGTACAGCTGTCAGGGATGAGTAGGTCCTCAGGAAGACGCCCCCATGGCAGGCATAATTGTAACTGCAGGTGTGGGTATCCACTAAAATTCTCTGCAGGCAAACCAGAACTTCTCAGGACAGTTGCGGGAACAGCATAACATGGCATGGGCAATGCAATGGACACATTCCAGGTTCCCAGTACACGCTGAAGAAGAGCTTATAGTGACATTAGCTTAGTGAGATATTAAGTTATATTGGAGCATGCAATGGTCTGACAGTCATGAGAAGCTGGCTACTGTTCTATTCCTTTGTGTGATCTGGGGAAAGTTATTTTTTCTCTCTAGGTCTCAGTTTCTTCATCTGTAAAAATCCAGGATTAGTCTATATCTGCATTGTTATAAAGAAAGTTCCAGGGAAACCTATTCCCATTAGGTACTTCACGTAAAATGATTTCATGGTAAAATATGTTTGGAAACACCATGTGTAATAATGCTCCTTAGAGAATGACAACACTGATGTGCCTGTGAAAGGCTCCAAAAATACTGCAATGAAAACATCTGTTTCTCTTTGTTTAACCTTGTGTTTGCAGAATATCTTTAAACATAGGAGTCTTGTTTTTCCAGTACAAGCCTTTATCACCCAAGGAACTAATCCTCCTCTGCACGCTGTTTGTGCCCTCAGGGAAACAGTGATCTAGATAATCTCTGAGGTCGTAGGATAGTATGTGCTTCTCTAGCAGGAGAATCATCAACAAAAATCTTTATCATGATGGGCGTGAGCAACACCCATGCTGCCTGAATCTCTGGGTTAGTGTCTGCATCTCTGACTAGTGTCTCTATTATGGGCTTCTGCACGCACGCACACTTTCCTCTGCCTAAAACACTGTCCATACTTTCTGACTGGCTAACTCAGCCTTCTCATCTCAGCTTTAGTGGTACTTCCTCTAGGCTGCCTTCCCCATGCCTCCGGTCTGCGTTAGGTGCCCATTTTATATGTCTTTTACTTCCCAGACCTGTCTTCACCAGAATAAAAGGCCTTGCATGTTGTGTTCTCCTTCTATCTCCAATGCCTATTGAAGGGTTTGACATATAGGAGGCCCTCAATAAACACTTATGGAATGATTAGATACAAATTAAGTGACGTGTGGGATTGCTCCCTTAATTGGGATGGGGGAAGAGTGATTACCACTAATGGAAAGAGGTGGAGACATTTTCTTGTTACCCTGTGGAAGTTATAGATAGAAAGACGTCAGAGCTGTTCAAGACAGAACTGGCTGCCTCTCTTGGGAGAGAGCTTCCCATGACTGAACATGTTCACCATAAACATAAAGGAGACCATCATCAATTGAAATTTTGAATTTTCATTCAAAATTTGACTTTGACATTTCCTGCTAATGCCAAGAATCTAGGATTTCATTCTTCTTTAATCAGTATTCTGTGTAATTTACATATCCCTACAAAATAAGGGTTCTTTTGTCATATAGCTTTGGTTTTTGAGAACTACAACTAAATTTAAACAATAATTAATTTACTAGCAGTCTATTAGATTAATAATAGCAATCTAATGCATTAATAAAAATGCAGTTTAAATGCTGGAGTCAAGGAACAATTAAGCTATATTATGCAGCTCTCAATGATAATAGAGACTAATTTTTAAGTTTATGGTATAATGTTAATTGAAAATATGTGGACCTAAACAAGTGTTGTATGAACACTGTGACTGCAACCTGGTAACATGCAGGAGAGAAAAAAGATGGGAAGAAAACACACACTAATGCAGAGTATTTGGTTAAGGAAGATGGGACTAGAAGTAACGTTTGTCTGTTTTTTAATTTGCTTCTGCAAAATTTCCAATTCTTTTTAATGTGCTTGTCTTCTTTGTAAATTTTTTAAAGATAAAAATAAGATTGGAAATGACAGAAACTATGCTCGCTGGCTCTGCAAACATTATTTTGATATTTTTCCAACTGAGGTTTTGGAGACTTGTTCAAAGATAACTGGACTATAAGAATAATTCTGGCTTCACTTCTCTTTCCCAGCTGTCTTAAAGTGTCTTTCATAAAGAGACAGAATGACAACAATCACCCCCAAATTCAAATACTTCATCTAGTCACTGACAACTCCCAAAGACCCAGGGCTGGAAACCAGGCTGAAAGGGAAAAGCTGAGGCGTTTGGACTTCATCTACCCTCATTTCCATTTGTGATTCGGGGGTTATGTTTCTTTGGAGGGTGGAGGGAGGTAGGTGGGGACAGTTGGCCCAGGTCAGCAACCCTTTTTCTTTGTCCTAAGATAAATCCCAAAAGCTATTACCAGGAAAAAGAAAAAAAAGTTTGTTTGGCTTTCTGCTGCTCTGGCCATAAACAACAGTCTGGGATCAAGGGTGTTGTTGGTGCACAGGATTTAATCTCCGCCAGGTTTTCTTCCCATAAACATCCTTTCAGCTGTCCTGGCCCGAGACATCTTTCCCTTTGTGAGGTTGCTGCATGGTTTTCGATGGAGTGGCCTGTGCATTGCTCTCCATGGACCCAACTACCAATTCTGACCCTTCAAGCCTGGAAAATCTCAGCTCATTCATGCTTGAGATATTTAGACCCAAGACAGTCCCTGACTTGGTGGCTAAATATAACTTAATGGAACAGAGAGGCCTGGCATAGTAGAAAGCGCATGGCTTCGGGAAGTCAGAGCAATTTAAGTCTGAATCCCAGTCCCTCTGCTTACAAACAATGAGACTTTGGTTAGACAAGTTACTTAACTTCCAGAAGCCCTCATTTCTCCTTGTGATTCCTACTTTGAGGGCTGTCTTGTGGATTGAATAAAGTATCAGATGCAAAGTGACGGGTAGCATAAATTCAAGTTCCTATTCCATTGGTTGCTAGTGTCACAGACTCAAGTGTTGAAACCACATTTTCAAAATATTTCTGATGAACTAAACTGGGTCCTGAGGAAACTCACCAAGATGATGAGTGGTCTGGAAGCCAGTCCCTATGAGGAGTCGGTGAAAGAACTGAACACATTTTGTGTAGAGAAGATCAAGGAGCTATAATGACTGTCTTCCCATCTATGCTTCACTCAAATCTGAAAGAGGGAGCTGACTTGTTCTATTTTTCTTCCTCTGTTACTAAAGAAATATTTATTGAGTGTCTTCCTCTTTTTTTTTTTTTCAATGGACTCTTTCCCAGTAATACTTATATTTGGGCTAGGAAGGAGTTTTTATTTCTACCCTGGGGCTTTGGTAACAATGGCTGGGTGAGCCTTTACTAAAGAGAACATTGGGGCTCCATAGCTGGGATTTTAAGATCAGTAATTCTTAAACAGGTTGGCATGATAAATGAGATATTTTACACATTATAAGGTGGAAAGAAGCTGCCACTTCCCCAACCAACACCCTACTTCTCCTGGCTATGACCAGGAGTCCACTTAGGTCCTCAGGGTTGAAAAGAAGCCAAGGTCTGAACATGGACACACCATCCTGGGTTGATTATTCTGGGAGTAGCTACTAGATCAGATTCCAAACCAGAAAATCAGTTTACAAGGCAAAGTGTGGGTAAGACACGCACGTTTTAACAGAAAGTCCAAACAAAATTAAAGACCCAGCATATCTATCCCCATGAGAGAAGGGCAGGAGTCTGGTTCAAATCTTAGTGGGTAGTTTCCAGATCCCCCATGGATGAACTAGTTAAGAGTTCAGAGGTAGGAGTCCATCTGTGGTCAATGGGTGGTGGTGAGGCAGGGGAGAGGACCATGGCACCAGTCAGGCAAACTCCTTGCTCCTGGGGACATCCAACATGCTCATCTCCATGCAAAAACCAGAAGCAGCTGCCATGGGACTCTTTCCTTCTCTAAGAGGTGATCTGGTCTTGGGGTAGGACAGAACGTGCATGTGTGGGTTAAGAAGCTCAGTCATGAGGACTAGAAGGATTCCAAGGTGCAGGTCTACATAACCCCATACTCTGCCACTTTCGTAGCTGAGGCCCCTTGGGGTCCCATGGTAACCCAAGAGAAGACGAAACCAGTTTTGTTCCCAGAATCTTAGAAGGTTATGTTTACCCTCAGTGCTTGAGGGAACAGGCTATGTACATCTATTGAGTGTCTTCTATGTGCCAGATTCTGTGCTTATCACTGAGAGTAGACTGGGCAACAAGAGATCTCCTGACCTCCTGGAGCCTGTAATTTAGTTGGAAAGATAAACATTGAATGAGTAATTTTAAGTATGATTGGTAATAAAAAGATTAAACAAGGAGGGTCATGGGCACTATGGGGTTTTATAACTGGTCTGAAATAGGACGAATGGATGTGAACTGTAGGGTGACTAAGTTCCACATTATGATCAAAAGAGAGGCATATAACTGCCTGTAGTCAGGCAGTTTGTGTACTGCACAGAGGCTCTAGCTGAGGGGACGAGTGAAGATTGAAATCTAGGCCTTACATTGCTCCTCAAACTGTGCAACTACAGGGTTGCATCTGCTTCAAGGCGGTGCTTTTTCTATTTGCACAAAGCCATCATATAATCTGGTAGTGGCCCTGAACTGAGGTCTCCAAATTGTGGCCCATGACAAATTGTGGGCTACTGATATTCTTTGTTGTCCTGTATAGTATATTTGTTTACTTATTTATTTATTTTTTTAGTTTTGTTTTTAGATTGATTAGCTGTTAAATTTTAAAGTCTGAGAGATTTCACATTAGAATCCAGATTTCTGAGCCCTATGGAAAAACTGGGAAATCTGATAATACTGGCCCCCATGTTCCTACAAGGAGGCAGTTAGCTGGGGGTAAGTGAACGGTTGCCCCCTTTAGAGAAATAAAGATGTCCCCTGACCCCAATCCTTTACCTCAAGTATCAAAACTTGAGTTTGCTAGCCCTGTTTTTAATACACCCAGAACTGCATGGAACGGGCTGCCTGCTGAGTGATGGATTCCGTGCCTGGTGCTACTGAAGCAAAAGCTGCAGGATCTGGGTCAGAGATGCCACACAAGGGGCCTCTTATACCAGGTAAGAAGTTTTGACCATGCTTTAGGTTTTGTAGGTACCTGAATTCCTATGAATGAAAGTCTGTCCTTGGTCTCATGACACAGTCTTTATACTCATGGCACCAAAGTATATGGACCGAAATAAGAGCTTTCCTTTGTACGTTTGTTTACATGCCAAAGATCTGAGTCTGTTCAACAATCCTATAGTGAATTCCTGATGGGAACCCAACACTACACTGTGCGATATAGAGGAATTACAAATTTAGTTTGTTTTAGCTTTATTATTCAGTCTACTAAATGACTGAGTGATCAACTAACTAACTAACTAACTAATATGGGCTAAATTATGTTACCCCCGTCCCATAAAAAAAAAATCATGTATGATGGATTCCATCATTGGACACAAAATGTGAATTGTGCCCTCCCCCAGGACCTCAGAATGTGATTGTATTTGGAGAAAAGGCTTTTAAGGACATAATTAAGTTAGAAAGAAGTTGTTAGCGTAGGCCCTAATCCAATATGACTGGTGTGTTTATAAAAAGAGGAAATTAAGACATGCACACTGAAACATATAGATATGAGGATACAGTGAGAAGGTGACCACCAGCAAGTCAAGGAGAGAGATCTCAGAAGAAACCAAACCTGCTGACACTTGCCCTTGGACTTCCAACCTCCAAAATTATGAGAAAATAAATTTCTGTAGTTTAAGCCTCCCAGACTGTGGTATTTTGTTATGCCAGTTGCTATAAACTGAATGTTTATATCTCACCAAAATTCATATATTGAAACTACTCTCCCATGTGATGCTATTAATAGGTAGGGCCTTCGGGAGATGATTATGTCATGAGGCTGGGGCCACCATAAATGGGACTAGTGCCCTTTTAAAAGAGACTTCAAAGAGCTCCCTCATCCCTTCCACCATGTGATGACACAGCGAGAAGACAGCCATCTATAAACCAGGAAGCAAGGTCTCACTAGGCAGCACATTTGCTGGTGCCTTGATATCGGAGTTTCCAGCCTCCAAAAAGAACTGTGAGAAATTTCTGTTGTTTATAAGCCACGCAGTCTCTGGTACTTTGTTATAATAGCCCAAATGGACTATGATAGCAGGCCTAGGAAACTAAAACACTAACTAATACAAGTTCTACTTCCTGCCCTCAAAGAGCTGATATCATAGGAGGGAAGGCTTGATTTGTAAACATTTCCACCAATAGCCCAAGCGATCTTCTTACAGTGAGAACCAAATCACATCATTCCCCTTATTCTTAACCTTCCGGTGCCTTCTCCCTGTATTCAGAATAAAAACAAATTTCTGGCTGGCAAAGTGTTAGTGTGATCTAGTACGCGCCCAATGGCCACATAGTTTGGGGCCACCATCTTTCTTGCTCCTGACACACAGCCACCCTGACCTCTCTGTTCCTCCCACAGGCGGACACCAAGCTCTTTCCCAACTAAGGTCTTAGCATACTTTGCTCTTCCTTCCTGGAATACTCTTTTTACTTTCCCATTCAAACTCACTCCCATCATATTTCCCAGCCAGGGTTGGAAGAGTGGAGTTAAAGGAAGAAGAGGGAGAGCTTCCATTTTCTGAGAAACAAGTGAATGCTACAACAAGGCACTGGGCTCAGTTCTTTGTATTCATTTTTTGAATAAATACAAAGCTCTATGAGGTAGAAAATATTAACCTCATTGAACAGATGAGGAAACCAAGGTTTAGAGAAGTCACAAACATAAGTAAGAAGGGGGATGAAATTTGCACCCAACTTCGACTTAACTTGAGAGCCCTCCACACCGCACCACATCACACTGCTGCCCATGGTGCCTGATCACCTACTGGAGGGGCCTCCTGGCCTGTTTCAAGTCTTACAACCTAGTAGTCTTTCTTTTGGGTTAAACAAGGTGCTCTATAGGCTTTTCTGTTGAGTGCAAACGACAACTGAAATCCTCAGCATCCACCCCTCTCTGCTAAAGTTTAAAAATAATCTGTCCTTTGGTTTAACCCAGGCAACTTCAGAAGAGCTTCTGCTTGCACCTAGGCTGGGAGGAAGGGAGACCTGGGAGGGCAATGAGCAGAGAAAAGGAGAGGAGAGGGGACACAGGACACGAGGCTGAGCTGACTGTGGCAGCAGGAGTCAGCAGGCCATGAAGAGTTGGGAGTCAAAGCCCTTGGGTTCACTTCTAACTCCACTTGTTGGGGCTACGTCAGTCACTGTGTCACCCTGAACTTCAGCTAGAGAAGGGAAACAGGAGTGATGCTTATCTTCCGGGGGTACTCTACAGAAAGCCCAGATCATGGGTGGTAAAGAACCTGGTAAATTATAAAGTATCATAAAAATGAAAGGTGTTGGTATTATTACTATTACTTTGTAAAAATATTGAGAATGTCGGTTCTTTGCGATGACCTAGAGGGGTGGGACAGGGAGGATGGGAGGAAGGCGCAAGAGGGAGGGGATATGGGGATATGTGTCTGCATATGGCTGACTTGCTTTGTTGTGCAACAGAAACTAACACGGTATTGTGAAGCAATTATACTCCAATAAAGATCTATTAAAAAAATATATTGAGAATGGAATAAACCCAGACTCAGCCCCATTGAATAGAAACAAGGCTCGAGGAATTCGACTTGACTGTGGAGGGTTTTGTGGCCTGAGAGGTGACCCAGTGCATAGGCCATGGGTATAGAAATTAAGCTTTATCCTAGCTGGGGTCAGTGTCCAAGGAGGTCCCAGCAGGTTACAGAGCTGTACTTTCTAAGCAACATATAATGGCCAAAGCCCAACAGGTACTGGCATTCAGGTCTGAAGTGATCATCCCATTCAGAGCATGATGCCAGCCAAGGAGCTGGGACACAGTGATTCTGTCCAGTTTCCCAAAGTCAGGAAGAACCTGAAAGTTGTTGGGCCATGGCCAAATGAACTAGGGTTGAAGGTGTGCTTGGGTAACTAGTGCCCTGAATGGGAAGCTGAGGCTGAAGCCCAGTTGGCTGGGGAGCATACGGTGTGGATGCTGTGATGCGCCTCCCAGTTCCCTCTTCAGTGAAGAGCTTGTTGCCTCAGCCACTGAGACTGCTGTTGGCAGATGGGCCTTCAGTTGTCAATCCCTTAGGATCTGCCTTGGCTGTAGAGATCCCCTTGTCCAAGGTCACACCCTTCCCACCAAGCCCACATTCAGTGATCGATCAGTGCAGGAGTGTAAAGACCTGGCCATCTCAGCCCACCCAGGACAACCCTAAAGGGCAATTCCATCTCCACAGCCTCCAAGTGGTTGCCCAAGGCTGCCACTGGACCTGCACCACAGCTAGACTTCTCCTTCTGTTACTTTCTTCCCCTCCCTTTCTCAAGTGTTGAACCCAAGGGCACTCCTTAATAAACTTCCAGCCCTTATTTTGTAGGGATATGTAAATTATACAGAACACTGCTTAACAAAGAATGAAATCCTAGATTCTTGCCAGGATGTAGGTGGACAGAGTCCTGAGTTAATGAAATCAACATACCTTCAGGCACCATTCTGGCTGCTTCAGATCAAAGCTACTAGCAACTAACCTTGTCATGAACCAGATGCTGTGCTGGGTCTCCACCATAGACAACCTCATTTAATCCTCACGACAACTCTATAGGGTAGGCACTTCTTATCTCCATTGTACAGATGAAAAGCCTGAAATTCAGAAAAGAAAAAGAAAAGATTTGCACACCAAGTATTCTTGTGTTTATATGGGATTTGTCCCATGAGACCCTTCAACTTCACAAGCTGGTATCTTCATGGGAGTTGATTTCCCCCTCTGCCTAGGAAGGGGCTAATGGAGTTAGTTATCTGCAGGCATCAGGCCACCGTGGGTGATGGAGACATGGGCTTCCTTGGATTTTGGATCTAAGAGCTGTCATCCTGCTTGTCCACAAAGAAACTGCATTTGTTCCCTCCAAGTCATAGCAGCATCAAGTCAAAGCTCTGATCAGAGGCAATAAGTGTGTAAAAAGGAAACCAAAGCAGAAGATTAGAAGCCAGATTAGAAGGCTTGTCTGTGATAGGAAGGAAATAATATTTGTTAAATAAAAAAATGAACAGAGGAATTTACTTGAGCTTAAATGAGTCAGAGAGGTTTACTATATATGTGTATTGTGTGCATTATTGGTTGGCAAGCTCTGGTTTTCCACAAGCTGTAAGAGAAATCAAGAGAAAAGTCTGACATCAAAGCAGTATTTGGTTTGAGCTGTCCCTTTGATTACACTTATTCATTTGTTCATTCATTTGGCAAGTTTTTTTTTTTTTTTTTTAAGTACTATCTTAGTCTGTTCAGGCTGCTATAATAAAATATTATTTCTCCCAGTTCTAGAGGCTGGGAAATTCAAGATCAATTCAGTTCCTGAAGAATCTGTTTTTGGCTCTCCACCACCTTCCTGATGTGTCCTCACATGACACACACACACACTGACACATGCACACACACACAGAGGCTCTCTGGTCTTTTCTTATAAGGATGCGAATTCTATAATGGGGACCCCACCTTCATCTAAACCTAAGTACCTCTCAAAGGCCTTATCTCCACATACCATCTGATTGGGGGTTAGGGCTTCAACATGAATTCTGGGGAACACAATTCAGTCCATTGCAAGTACCCACTCTGTGCCAGGCACAGCTCTAGATAATTGAAATGTATCACTGAATGAAACAGATTAAAAGCTTTGCATTTAGGGACTTACATCTGTGTATGTGTGTACATATGTATGTGTGTGTGTTGCAAGGGGGTGAGGGGCAGAAATACAAACAGACATAATAAACAAATAAGCTATTTTAGAAAATAAGAACTGTTAAGAGAAAACAAAAATAGACAGTGTGGGACTGCTCTGTAGTTAAAAGCGTGGTCAGGGGGGGCTCACCGAGAAGACAATATTCTAGCAGAGATGTCAAGGAGGGGAGGGTGGTCACCACATAGCTCTCTCTGGGGAAGAGTGTCCCAGGCAGAGGAAACAGCCTATGATAAGGCCCTAAGGTGGGGCAGACCGGGGGTATTTTAGTAAGGAATCCAGCATGGCTGAGAGGAGTGGGTGACCAGGAGATCAAGAGAATAATCAGAAAGGTAATGGGGGCAGGACTGTACCATCTTCATCGGCCATGTGAGAATTTGGGCATTTCCTCTGAGCAATCTGGAGTTCATGGAAGGCTATGTGATGAGGAATGATGTGCCCTAATGTTTTAGAAGGATCCCTCTGGCTGCTGCATTGAGACAGAGAGTGCATGATTCATGGGCACCATTGTCCGTCCTGCAGCCACTCCCCAAATGAAGGGGAAGAACCCACTCCTTGACTCTGCAAATGTTTGGATTGTCATGGGATTCTGGGCTCTCCTTCAGGCTTGGGGGCTCTGGCCCACACTGCTTCTGTGAGGATGCTTACCCTGCTCCGCATTTCCTGGAGGAGATCGGGTCCTATGCTATGGAAGTGAGACGGCATGGTTTGCCCTCATCCTCCATGGATTCAGAGGCTGGCCTTGCCTCAGAGGCAAACGGATCTTTCTGCTGGGTCCTCACTTGATCACAGTGGTCTTTATACTAAAGTATACTTTGTGCTGAAATTACTGGGTTTTTGGTCTGTTTTCCAAACTGACTCTGCAGAAATGGAAACTTCCTCATTTTTATTTTAATCTCAAGCACCCAGCAGAGTGTCTTACATGACTAGAGTTTCATTATATGTTTGATAAGTGAAAGAATGAATAAACAGGAGCTATCTTCATCTGCTCAAGTTCTTATAACAAAATACCATAGACAGGTATTTCTTAAATAGAAATTTAAGTTTTGGAGGCTTAGAAATCCAAGATCAAGGTGGCAATAAGGTAAGTTTTAGTCTGAGGCTTCCTCAGTGTCACCTTATGGGTGACACTGGCTTGCTGTGTGCTCACATGACCTCTTCTTTGTACCTGTGAGGAAAGAGCAAGCTCTCTGGTGTCTCTTTTTATAAGGGCACTAATCCCATCAAGAGGTCCCCACCCCCATGACCTCATCTTACCCACTGCAAAATCTCATCACATTGGAGTTAAGGTTACAGCATATAAATTTTGGGGGGACACAATTCAGTCCATAGCAGGGCCAATGGGTGGACATTACAGGAAATTTCAACTTATTTATAAATAAGTTCTAGCAGTCAGAGCTGTCCAACAATGGAAGAGGCTACCTCCTAAAAATAGAGAATGCCCCATCACTAGGAGGTCCAAGCAAGACTAGGTAACTGTTTGGAAGAACAATTAAAGACAATCCAGTGAAGGCTGAATTAGGTCCCCAGGAACACCATTCACTAATAATGATCTTGTATAAGCTCCATTTTAAAGATGCAGCAAAAATATAATGTTTCATCTGTGTGTTCAGAGGGGAGCTTCAAGTGTTTGGAATATCATTTTTGGTAGTAAGGATTGGGGGTAATATTAATTCCACTTCTACTCATACTGTAGTTTAGACCATTTAAGAAAGCAACCAGAATCAGAGAGATGGAGTTAAAAAAATTAGTATAAAGCTGATTGGAGGAAATAACTTAGATGTCTATCCATACTGGCTCCCTAATTTCTCCCCCTCTGAACTGTACTTCCCCACCCAGTTCTGGCAGAGGTGGATGGACAATCACAGATCCCTCTGGTAGACTCCAACAAGAGGGAACTCAGAAGGGCAGATCTAAGTGCTGGAGTCCTTCCTCATTTCATCTGCTCCACGAGAAGCAGTTAGGGGCTGGAGAAGGGTTTGTACTTTTTCCTCCTTGGGAATAAAATGGGAATTCATTCCCCTCAATGAAAAGTTGAGGATGAGGAATCAGTGTACTGCCCCTAGGAACTGTGAATGCAACGAGATAGCAAATCAGGCCCTAAAAAATGGGTCCTTTGCTGGCCCCCCTTTCCTGAGGCAGCCAAGTCCTGTGAAGGGTTAAAAGTTAAGAGCTGTGCTTCTGTTTGACAGGGAAGAAAATACTCCTACAGCTGAAGCTTTTACTTTAAGACACAATAAAAGACACTGACATGCTGTGTAAGCATTGTTCCTGGCTGTAGTTATTCCAGGTATTTTTTACGTTTTCTCTTTAAATGAGAAACATATCAGGCACTAACTCAAACACGGAGATACCTATTTATGCTTCAGAACAAACAGTTTAAGGGCATTATATACAGATGTCTAAATATTTAGAAAGTGTCTGTTTATGGGAGCAAAATGAAAAGTACCTGTTTTCATTTGAAGGATTTTATGTGAAATTTGCATGTAAAAAAAGGCAGCCCCAGGGGCAAAGGGGTGTTAGGGATGGGAAGTGTGTGCACAGGTGTGGAGCCGGGGGAGGGGGAGAAGGGGGGTCTGTGGGGTGGGGCTGCCCGCAGCTGCCACATGTCCTACCCTGACCAGGAGTGGGAGGGAACCAGCAAACTAAGGCTGGGGTGAGGCTTCTTTTTAGGACAGGGCCATAAATAAATGCCTTGAAGACATCAGGGTGTTTCAGTGACCCAACTCACAATGTTATCTTCTTCCCAGACACTCTTCTTAGCCCCAGAGGGACATTTAAAGAGAAACAGCCTTCTGGCCGCTTTAGAAGAGTGCAGTAAACTGGGGGATTATTAAATGTTCCCAAAGCTGGGGCATCATGGGAGCTCAGATGGAAGAGCTGAGAGACAGTCTGACACTTCAGCTCACATGGAGGCAGGTTTCAGCTCAATGTAAGGGCGAATATAATGTGTGAAGAAGAAGATGTGCATGGTTTTGTGAGGTAGTAAGGGCTCTGCTGCCTGAGGTATTCTAAAATAGGATGGCCTTTTATCAGAGGAGTTATAGAGGACTGGCTGGATTGCAATGTGGCTCTGTTCCTCTCAGTTCCAAGATTCTGAGATTGTGTGACTCAGATTAGTCCAGGCTGCCCTCTCTTCTTCCATGACTTTGTTTCTTGGGGCATCTTGCTAGCCTGGGGCCTCCCTGAGCTGGGGGTCCTCAGCAGCTAACTGGATCTGGGTGTAGCTGAAACAGCCAGAGCTGTGTGTTGAGCAAAGGAGCTATGCTCCCTGTGCTGTCTGCCTCTTGGTGTCCCTCTGAAGCCCTCACTGGTCCCATGTCTGAAATTCAACACTCCCTCTGAAGGGACCTTCCTCTTGCTTGATGTAGGGGATAGTCTCGGACTTCTCAACTTCTCCAGATGGGGCAGGATCTTACATGGAGGGTTCTTAGCAGAATCACTTGCTTCAGGGTCCTGTGAGGATGGAGACCTGTAGCACAGGGATGGAACAGGATTTCTGGGCTTTCTCCTTTTCTGTGGCCCATCTCGGGATTCCGCAGTGAGGTAGGGCTGCTAACCAGGATGTTAGAGAGAAGTGGGGAAGTGCTGAGTGCCACCAAAGCCTCACTCAGTCTCCTCCCCTCAACCAGCCCAGCATCATGGTTTTGGGAAGGGCAAGTGGTACAGAATTGGGCCCTAGAGACACAGTATAAATGGCTGGGGGATCTTACCAGGACCTGCCAGTACGGGCAGGACCTAAGGACTAGGGTCCCAGAACTCACCAGATGGGGCCATGCCTCACCATTGGCAGATCCATCCACACAAGCCTTGTGCCAGAAGGGACTGGCCAAAATAGTGGAGGCAGGAAAACAGTCGGAGGTTGGGAATTGGGGGTGGTGGGATGCAGGAGGGCTTAGGCTGAGAGCTAGGATCAGCAAGAGGTGCTGAATAGATTGAGCGGAGAATAAGAGAGAAAAAAATGACGTTTCAGTCTGAAATATCAAATACTGTGTTCACTCTGGTTCCCTTATCCTTTGGAAGGTAAGTTCTGAGGCTGGGCATTCATCCTTCCATTTATTCATTCAATATTTTTTCAGTGGCATATAGAAGACAGGCACTATCTCTATTTTGGAATGAACTCCCTGTCTTCAAAGATCTGAGTGTTTAGTGGTGGTCGCATTCACCAAGTCCTAGTGGGTACTTTATACTCTCCTTCTCAAAGTCAGAGGTGGCTGCCATCTGGGAGCAGGCCCCAGAGACCAGCTGGGTCCCAGGCGCAGAACCGTGGTAACAAGAGAAAGGACTGGCAAAAACAAAGCTAAATCCCTCTTTAGAGGAACCTAGTGCCTAGAGAAGCTACCAGAACTTGGGACCAAACAGACCGGTCCTGTCCAGACAGCTCCTAGCAAGAGGGCCTAGCTCAGAACCTGCTCTTTGTGGAGGTGCTTTAGCTAGTGGGAATTGTGAGGGAGGCATCCCAGAGGCATGGGGGTAAAACAGACCACCTCCCAGGTCAGGCCAGTGGAGAGGCGACCCAGGCAAAATAGTGGAGTCCTGCACTCAGTGCTGGGAAAATGACTCACACACGAGGCCAGTAAACAGGGTGAATCAACATGAAGCTCCACTGGACTAGATCCTGAAGATGCCTGAGGACTTCCTGCCCCGGTCAGATCTGGTTTGGCCCCAAGGCAGGGCCAGGGCTGCAGGTGGGAACAGCATCAGCTCCAGCTGTTGGTCCTTCTGGCCTCTTTCTCTCTCATTCAGGGAAGTGGCCACATACACTGTCAACTACTGTTCACAAGGAGATTGAATTTAACTGACATTTACTTTGTGCTTGTCCTCACTCCCAGACACAGAGACAAAAAAGACAGCCTCTGCCCTGGAAGAGGCAACAGCTGGTGGGAGAACAGGCCTCCTAAACAGCCAATTACAAGGCAATGTGGTGAGGGCCTGATGAATTTGGATGAAGACCTTGGGAGGCACACAGGGAGAACGTGGATCTGCCTGGAGCAGGCAGCCAATCAATACTTACTGAATGAATTAGCAATGTATTATCAGTGTTATTATTATCATCATATTTATTTTTATTTTGGGGCTGGGGGTTAAGAAGGGTATCATTGGGCTTCCCTGGTGGCGCAGTGGTCGAGAGTCCGCCTGCCGATGCAGGGGACACGGGTTCGTGCCCCGGTCTGGGAAGATCCCACATGCCGTGGAGCGGCTGGGCCCATGAGCCATGGCTGCTGAGCCTGCACGTCCGGAGCATGTGCTCTGCAACGGGAGAGGCCACAACAGTGAGAGGCCCACGTACCGCAAAAAAAAAAAAAAAAAAAAAAGAAGGGTATCATTAAAAAGGTGAACATCTGATCCAGGCTTTGAACCATAAGTAAGTGAAGAAGACAAGCCCAGGCAGAGGGAATACCTCACACAGTGGGCTTGGGAACAGGTGAATTGTTAAGTGTGAGAAGGCCAGAGAGGGTGGGTGTAGTCATATAGAGCACTGAGTCTTGAAGACAGTACTAGTCAGTTTTGCTGTGTAACAAACAAGTACAGAATTACAGAACATAAAAAATAATCATTATTTCTTGCACATGCATCTTTAGGTCATAGTAATGGCTCTCCTTCAGGCTTGGGGGCAAGTTCAGGTCTGTACCATATATCTCACTGTGGGTCCAGGACAGAAGGTAGCAGCTATCAGGGCTGTGTTCTTCTTATGGAGGGGGTTGGAACCTCTCAGAGTAGCAATAAGAAACACAGGATACTTCTCAAAGCTTGGGCGCAGAACTTAAAACACTCACTTCTACTAAAGCAGGTCACATAGCCATACCCAACATGAATGGGGAGAAAGAGCTCTTTCCCATAGGAGGAGGTAGGGGGAGTGAGTTAATAGCTGTTTAAAAATTCTGTAACCTATCACAAGTACCATGCAATTTTGTTTTGATTCTGGAGAAAATGGGGGGGGGGGGCTGTTGCTGGCTCATCTTTTTAGGTGGGATAATTTCATTTGAATAGGAGTCTCCAGGAACACTTGCCATAACACAAAGGGACACTTTGTTCACACCTGGACATAGTTAACAGTTCCACTTTGCTTACATGTTGGAGTTCCTGAAGGGCAGGAGCTGTGATTCATTTATCTATGTAGCCTCAGCACCCAGCACAGCTCCCAGCACAGAGTAAGTGCTCACAATGTTCGATGAATGGATAAATGACCTCACATTGTCCCCAATGTGTGGTTAAAATTTAATAGGCAATGCATGTTTCTCTGCCCCCACTGACACTTCAAGGTAAGTGTGTGGTGAGGAGTAAAGAGCAGGGATGATCTGCTTGAAGGTGAGAACGACACTGCTAAGCAGGGAAACCAACAGCAGCAGGAAGCAGGTGGCCCAAACCCCAGCTGCTATGGTCAAGAGGCCATTTGCTAATGAGAGCCAAGAAGGACCTCTGCATAATGGACTTCTTCCAGGTAACCGTCAGCTTGAAGAATACAGATTTCTAATGATAATGGCTAACATATATTGAGTGCCTCCCACATGCCTGGCGCAATCTTAATACATTTTATATATTATTTCATTTAATTGAATCCTCCGTTGCGCCAGTTATTAATGGGGGACATCACTGAAGAGAACAGTAGTCTGTTTCCATTGTTTTGGAGCTGCATTTTCATGTACTGGTTCTGTGGCAAACAAGGACAGAAGAGGCTCAAGCAATGTAAATACAACTGAGCAGTGTAAGCACAGCTGATGCAGGAAAATGATGAAGGCAAAGTAAGCTTGAGCAATTGCAGATGAAAGACTGAGAACACACTGCAAAGAGCTTCAGCTCTCAGACAAAAACACAATCAAGTCAACAGACAACAGAGGATGAGGACAAAAGAATGGACCACAAGATCCCTCTGGTTCACTTTTGATAAAGAATTCCAACAATGTTCTGGCGAGAAAGAGACAAGAGCCCAGGAACCCCCAGCAGCAGTACATCTGCTCTCCAGACCGTCAAGGGCAGGGATGTTCTGCTCACAGCTGTTGCCGCAGAGTGTAGCACTGTGCTTGGCACATGGTACGAACTCAGTACACTTCCAGGATCTGAACTCTGGCGTGTCATCACGTGAAAGGGGCTTAAACAAATTCACCAGTGTAGGGGAGCAAAACTTGCCACCCCAAAATCTTTAGCATGTGGATTATTTCAGGCTGAAAACAATCAAGGCCCGAAAGACTCAGTGACCTCCTTCACTAACTGCCTAATCGAATTTAGATAGAGGGAATTTTTCTATCCCTGGAAAAGAGCTATCAGCAGAGACATCTGCAAAAACTATGGGCTAAGTGTGGTAGGGGACACTCAGCGGGCCCTAGAGATCACCATCCACTCTGTGTCCCACTGTCTCTGCAAGGCCCAGCAAACATTTACTTGCCAAACATTTGCTTTCCACGTCCATGTGAATTTCCTTTCTCAAGGGCTTTGACTGTTTTGATGAGTTACTCAGTTCTCCTGGGTCTCCTCCATGTACACATGTTATTAAACTTTTAATTTTCTCCTGTTAATCTGTCTCATGTCAGTTTAACTCTTAGACCAGCCAATAAAGCCTAGAAGGGTAGAGGAAAATGTCTTCCTCCCCAACACCAGCCTCTCAACTAAGTTTCTGTAGACAATGCCTCCTCCTGCCCGACTTTGGTAGACTTCTCAGTGATGGAAGCACCATCACCCCAAAAACTCTTAGAGAACTACTTTTCTGTTCTCTCTTTCAATATCAGAACATAAGCCCTCCTCCAGACCTCCACTTGCCCCTCACTTCTGGCCCAAGGTCCTGGCCTCCAGGAAAAGGCCAGATGGCACAAGGCCATTGAGGAAAGGCTTCTTGTGCTCTGAGTAGTGCTAGACCAGGAGGACTTACCTCTGAGGGCTGCTGTGAGAATGACATGAGGAAATGCAAAGCTGGTTCTTTGTCTTCCAATGTAAGAATTGCATGAGTGCTCAGTCCATCAGCAAAGCTACTGGGAATATAGAAGATGGTGCAAACATGTTTTAACTGTTCTCCTTAGGTCCTCTTCTAGTTCTGTCAAGTTCACCTTGAATGGAGCTCCTCAGATCTCTCCCTCCATCTTGGCCTCCCTTCTTTCTTATCCTGTCTCTGAAGAATCTGGGCTTTATCACTGTGCTCCAGTCTGCAAATTCTGTTCCAAGTTATGACCCCTTGAGTCTAAGTTGGCAAATTCTATTTATTTTTTAAGTGTAAACACAAAAGGAACTTATTAGACTTTATCAGGTAGCTCATACTTTGAGGAGGTGAGAGATCAAGGAGGCTTAAGTAGAAAGCAAGAGATGGCTGGTACAGCCCAGACCCTGCCCAGGAATGGCTGGCTTAGAACACCACTGCTGAGGCCACTGTCTCAGGACACTTGGGCACTGCTGGACACTTCCTCCAGACTGCAGGCCCTGGACACCCACTGCTGCAGTTGGAAGTGATCTCTGAAGGCAAGTCCTTTTTTCCTTTTCATCTCATAATTTCCAGAGAAGCTTACACGAGGCTAACAAACTTCCCAAATAGGGGTCATCTTGTTAGGAATATCTTAATGTTTCAAAGTGCCAAAAACCAACGTTCTCCCAGATGGGGATGTGGATGGTGACAGTAGGCAAGACAAAAGGGATGAAGAGGGTAGCGTACTTGGTTCTCCTGCCTGCATAAAGCATCCATCACACAGAAGGGCACCAATAGATAAAAATTTCTTTCTTCCTTTATGACCTATGCTGAATGACTTCCCTGGGGGAAATTTGCCCTGTGGGTTTTGAGTTTTGACCACACTGATCTATCCTTAGCAGATGAGGCTGTTTGTATTAAGCAAGCTGAGGACAACCTTACATTTAAATTGCCTTTGCTTCTTGGAGCTGAATGTTAGGAAATATTATGGAGGAAGATATTGGGCAACATTAAAGAGGGGAAGACGAAAATTGCTCCATGATTGTTGTGATGATGAAGTCGTGGTGACAGAAGGCCAGCACTTCAGCCAGTCCCAACGATGCCCCTCATTCCTTTATCCATTCATTCACTACATATATTTGAATATCTACTGTGTGCAAGCTACCCTGAAAAGTCCCGAAAATATAAGTCACTTATATTATGGGTCCTCTAGTGGAAGAGTTAAGGGGATAAATCACCAAGGACTGTTATTACGGCAGAGGCAGCTCCAGAGAATTATGCGTGCACAAAGAAAAGGGCGTGGGATTTGGGATAGTCTTCAGAGAAGGGGTGCTACTGAATCCCGTTTAAACACGTGCCCATTCAAGAGTCTGGAAAGAGTATGAGTTGCGTTCCAAGTAGAAGGCAGAGCGTTAATAGGGGCAGAGAGGGGTAAAAGTGTCACGTCTGGGGAACTCTAAGTAGTTCTATTTGGCTGCATGCTTGCATGCATGGTCTCTACATGGAGGCAGAACAGGGGGTAAGACTTGACAGAAAGAGGCAGAGCCGCCCTATAACTTAGGCTGGTCACGTGCCACTTCTGACTTTCAGCCAGTTCATTTACATAATCAGATTAGAGGTCCTGGCTCCCCTTCCCACAATTCCTAGGGCTTCGCTTTACAATTATAAAGGGGAACCGGAAGGGGACTTCAAGGTCATCTAGTCCTGAGATTTTCAAACTGTGTTCTTAGTGCTTCTAGCAGGACCTGGGGGTCAACTGACTAAAGAAGGGGCCTCGAGGTTACCCAAGTAGACAGAGAACCCCCACCTCCAGCTTCAGGCAGAGCAGCTGCGCTTTGCTTTGAGCGTTGGGTTTCTGGGGGTAAATTGAGGGGGAAAAGGTGAGGTTCTGCTGCTAAAAGGTGAAGTCTGAAAATCAATGGATGAGTCCAACCCTCCTATTTTGTAGATGAGGAAAACTGAGAGGCAGGAAGGGCAAAGAAATGACTTGTGGGAATGCAATGAGATAGGCAGTGGGCTTTGCAAAGAGAAGAGTTTCACAGTATTGAAGCCACAGCCTCTCATGCTCAGTTTCTCAGGCTCCAGCCAAAAAGATCTTCCACAACACTTAAAAGACAAAAGATCAAAGTGGAAAAACAAATGGTAATGCCCCCAACCCTGATGCCCACCTGCTGGGCCCAAGAGGTTCAAAGCTTGCAGACCAGGGAGGAGAAGGCCAGCCCTGCTCCCATCACCTGGGCTCCCTGCTGCTTCGCTGACCCCAACTCCAGGCCCTCCATCCACGTGGCTTTCCAGAGCCACTCAGGTCTCCCGACATGCTTGGACCAAGGAGGCTCCCAGAGGGCTCTGTCCTGAACCGTGCCCTTAGCTTGGGGACTCTGTGTGTGCCCAGGGTTAACTGGGGTGGATCACTCTTCCATCTGTTCAAAACATGTTTACAAGGTATAGGCAGAGAAAAGGACTGGAAAGTACACACACTTCAAACTGCTGAAGAATTGTGTTGAAGTGTTCTGTGTGTTTTTAGGCAACCCACTCTAGTTTTCTGGGTCTCAGCTTTCCACTTTTAGAAATGAGCAGCTGGAGGAGTTATTTCCAAGGTCCTTATTGGCTGATGAATGCAGCCCAGCCTTGTTCTTTTCTATTCTCTTAAAGCATTCTTTGAAGAGAGTTCTCCCATGAGTAAAGTGCTTCAGAGAGGAAACTATGTCAGGTATGTGTTCCCCATGGTTATCTTTAGGGCCGTTTGGAGCACAAGAAATTGTAAAAGATGGAAAGGGCAAGAGCAAGGGTCATGCTGAGTCTGTAGTGAGAATCCGATGCTCTGTTTGAAGAGTGAAAAGGACCACTATGCAGGGAGCTGGGCTCTGAGGCCCTGAGGGAAGTCTGAGAGCCGCAGAGATGACTTGATCTGCTCAGGGTTCTAATTCACCCCGTCCAGCCCCTGGAAACTGACTCCATTGGACTACGGTGAAATTAGAGTACGGATGCATCCCAAGATTAAGTAGCAACAAGTGCAAAGTGAAAATTAGTGAGAGGTCATCATCTATGTGCCTTGTGCTTTCTGTATTTCTTGCTTTGGACGTTTTCTTTCAATGCTCATAAAAAATGCAGGTAAGTCACTTTTACACTGTTATTTTAAAGAGTCTCCACCAGGCAGGGCTGATGTACACCGGGTCTACACAGATAGTGACAAATGGATTGTTTATACCCAGTTTCTGATTGGGTTAGCCAGTCCTATGTAATACTGGATTTTTACATATTTGTAATGTCCCCCAAACTTCCAGGACTTTTTACTTGGGGTGTTGGAGCAAGAGAGTAACGGAGAGACAAAACCCCTCAGGAAGTCTTCTCTTACTACACCCAAATTTACTAAGCACCTACTACGTGTCAGATCTTTAGACATGGTGCCTGCAGTCGCTAAACATCAGCTCTTCTACAATGTAGTGCTGTTGGTAAGGAACTATGATTCCCTAGTGTTATCAAATCCTGTAAAGGGCTCAGTGAGCAAAAAGTCTGCAGAACAAACTGAATCAAGTCCTAGAGTTCCTTATGCTGTACTAATGTTCCTCCCCATTGCCTTCTGGGCAGAGCCCACCTGGGCTCTATTCCACCAAAATGTTTGCAATTCCCCGAAAGGGAAGGCAATTGCAACAACAGGGAATAGAATCCTCCTAACCTTTGTTTATCCATAATTCCCTTCATCACTCATCTTTTAGGAAGAAGTTACCTTCTCTTTGAAGTTTCTGTTTTCAGATCTTTATTTAGAATTCAATCTTTTTTGTGCTTCTACCACATTTTTACATCGCTATTACAATCTCCATAACACTCTTCTACATTTATCTGTTTAAAATGTCTTCCCCAATCAGACTAGGTCTCCTTTAAGAAGGGACCAGATATGATTGTCTTTGCCTTCCCGGTGCCTAAGAGTGCCTGGCACATAATGGGGCTTTATAAATACTTGTTAAATGGAAAACTGAATGAATAAATAAATAAAAATGAATGAATAAACAAATCCATTCCTAGTCTCCTGTTCCCTGAAGGCATCACTAAGCTATGCTGCCTACCTGGCTCCTGCTTGCATTTGTGCTCCAGACTCCATCTGTAGGTGGTAATTCATTAAAACTGGGATCAGCTGGAGTGTCAGAAAACCCTGAAATAACAGTGACTTCATTGGGATAGAAGTTGGTTTCTTTCTCATGTGAAAGTTTGGAAGAAAAAGGCAGGATTTGTATGGTGATCCATGATACACTTTTATCTTACCCTGTGTGACCTCCATTGCCAAGGGCACTTTATGATCAAGGATGGTTACTCCAGCTCCAGCCATCACATCTGTTTTCCATCCTGCAGAAAGGAAGAAAGGAAGATGAACTGCACACTACTTCCCTTTAAGGACACTGCTAAAAGTTGCATACTGCACTTCTAGCTAGATCTCATTGGTCGGACCTGAGTCACATGACCACACCTTGCTGCAAAGGAGGTTGGGAAATGTGTCTTAATTCGAGTAGCCCCCTAAAATGTGGGTGTTGTATTACTAGAGAAAAGTGGAGATTGAAGAACAACATACAGTCTTTGTTATAGGGACCATTTAAGGTTTTTTATTTTTTAATATTTTATTATTTTATTTTATTTTTGTCTTTAGGTCAAGGAGTGACTGAATCACATCAGTAATTTAGAGAGATTGATATGGTGCCTAGAAAGAAGAAGGGATCATAGAAGGGAGACGGAGGCAAGGAGACCAGTAGGAGGTAGTTGTACATGTCCAAACAGAGATGAGGGGGACGTGAACTAGGACAGCAGCTCTAGGGGGTAGAAAGAGGGAGATGGATTTGTGAAGCAGCTCTGTGGGCCACTCTGCAATGCCTGGCGACTAGGGCTGTGGAGTGAGGGAAATGGAGTCTAGAATTAGCCCCCAGTTCCTGACCTAGAAATAGGGCAGTCATTTACTGATTTGGGGGAGATACAAGAAGACCTCAGAGGGTGAGCACCGTACTGAGACCACAGATCTGGGGACTCTTGAAGAGCCAGACATGCCCCACAGAAGGAAACCGTAGGGGTCACGAGGGCAGTCAGTAGGGGTTGGGCAGTTAATCCAGTTGGAATGAGTATAATGGAGCCAGGAAGCTCAGCTGGAGACAGGAGGTCAGAAATCTGTCCTGGTACTGTGGTCACCACCCTGTCGGTGGGCCCTCATTGTCTTAGGGGCTGCCAACCAATTCTCCGGAGTTTTAAGACAAAAGTGATTGCAAATTCCCTCCAAGTAAAAGGAGCGTGTCAGTGTGTGCTTGGAGTCCTGCTGCTGCTGCTGCCGCCGGAGAGGGGAGGGGGCTTCCCAAGTCCACAGCCAAGCCTCTAGGCGGCATCGTAACTCTGGAGGGAGGAGCTGGGGTGTCTGGGAAGGGGCAGCCACGTGCCAGCTAGCGGTGCCAAGTGTAGGAGCAGCACGCCTGGGGTTCTGCCATGTGTTTGTTTATTTGGTTTGGCTGATGTAAAACATACACACACAGACTCACAGCCTCAGGGCCTATGTGTGGAGCCCACATTCAATCCTTAACTAAAATCAGAAACAGCACAGGAAAGAAAAGGAAGCCAAAATAGGAGAATACGACTGGGTAGCAGAGTTTGTTCATTCATTCATTCATTCATTCAGTAAATGAATTCCAGACACTGCA
Organism: Tursiops truncatus; assembly: GCF_011762595.2. Taxonomy (NCBI): domain Eukaryota; kingdom Metazoa; phylum Chordata; class Mammalia; order Artiodactyla; family Delphinidae; genus Tursiops; species Tursiops truncatus. Next base: position 68,548,945 of record NC_047041.1, on the reverse strand, counting down.
TGGGACACTGCCTATAATAAAACTCATTCCTTGAGGAACTAAAAGACAGGGGAGGGGGACAGAGACAAAGAAAGAGGCCATTTCAGTACAAAGTGAGAGGTGCTTGATACAGATAACGGTGCATCTCTGATTTGGTCATTTCCTGGATTAAAATCTGAGTAGACCTTCCCTTATATCTAACTAGACTTTCATAGGCCCCACGATCCCACCCTCAACCCCACCCCTGCTCCAAGCTGGGGCACTCCAAGCAGCACCAGGATTGCCCTCTATCTCAGATCTCCTTCCCCAGAACACTCCTGTTCCCTGTCCAGCAGGTTCTTCCCTCTGTTGTCTGCCACTTCCCCTTAGCCTTGAAGGTCCAGTTGAATCATCTCCTGGGGTGATCTTCACACACCATCCTCTGGGTCCTCCCTGCGTTTCCTTATTGCCAGCACTTCTCAACTGCTGCGATTGTAGTTCACCTGCCCATTTCCCCTGTGGTCTGTGAGTCACTCGAGCAGAGACAGATCTCGTCCACATCTCTATGCTGGCAGCTAATCAATGCCTGGCACAGAAACCTTAATAAATGCCTGTCCAAACGGATGGACATAATTCAGTGCCACTGCGGATCGTCTCAATGTGCCACGATTAAAATGCACTTGGATTCTGGAGTCAAATTTCGAACTCTGTCACCTCTGATTAGCCAGTTCTCCTCTCCGAGCCTCAGTTTACTTGCTCCTAAGCTGAAGCCGATACTGTTCCATGAGTGTGACTTATGTGCAAAAGCTTTCTTTCATGCATGTTCACGTTTCTTTCCTTAATGTACATGGAGAGATAATTTATTACTTTTATTATCATCACTGTCCGAAGAAGACAGGGCTCTAATGAGTGAGGGCACAAATCTTGTAGGCAGGAGAAATCTTGTAGGCAGGAGAAATCCTGAGTTCAAATTCTTGAGACGTGTCCCTCCTCGTGAGTGTCCCAGAATGCCCGTCTTCAGGGAACCACCTCTGTTCATCCACCCGTTTCCTACACATCAGGCTATTTTGACGGCTCCCACTCTGGCCGTCTCCTCTGACCACTGCTCTTGGTAAGAAGCAGTGCAAATTCTTAAGCTCTGAAGAATCCATTAAGAACTCGGATTCTGGAACCAGAAGGTGTGGATTCAAATCCCTTCTCCCCTTGACTGGTCCCTCCTTCCTCCCCTGTTTCTGGACTGGCGTGGAACGCCACAGCACAGGCATGGGATCTGGTTTCCTGAAAGTACTGCCCTCAGACCAGGGCAGTTGGGAGCCCTGCCCTGATCCCCACACTTGAGAGGGCTCCACTCTGTTCTACTGGGGCCACTCCCCTTAAAGAGAGGGATTTGATGGGCTGAGGGGATGTGTCAACCTAGAACCCTCATCCTCTCCTTGCAGGTTATGCTGTTGGCATCTGGGAATCCACAATTCCCAGCCCTACTGACCCTGAGTCTGCTTCTAAGCTGACAGTGGCCTATGCTCCCCGAGACGGATCCCACCTTCAGTGTGCACACCCCTAGGTCTGAAGGGTGGCCAGCGAGTGTCTGTCTGTGGGGGGTGTTTGTAATCAGAGCCAGGTTCCCACACATGGACTTGGGAAGCTACTCATGGTGTAAGACGAAGACGGGGTGTGGGAGTATAACGGGACAGGCCATAGGCTGGGGGCCAGAGGCGGGCTATACCCTACCCAACCAGGAGTGGCACAGAATCCTGAGAATTCTCAACTCTTACGTGGCCTTTCAGGTCTTTATAGAGGTGTACTTGACAAGATAGAAACATTTTAATGTCTGTGTGTTTTCTTGGTATGTGACTTTCAAACAGTTAGATATATAGTATGTGGGACACTGTTTTAGTCAGCTTGGGCTGCCATAACAAAATACCACAGTCTGGGCAGCTTAAACAACAGAAATTTATTTTTGCAAAGTCCTGGAGTCCAGGAAGTTCAAGATCAAGGTGTCAGCAGGGCTGGTTTCTTCTGAGGCCTCTCTCCTTGGCACGTGGATGGCCGCCTTCATGCTGTGTCCTCACATGTTCTTTTCTGTGTGTGTTCCTGGCGTCTTTTTGTGTCCAAATGTCCTCTTCAAAAGAGGGCACCAGTTGAATTGGATTGAGGCCCACCCTGATGACCTCATTTAAGCTTAATCGCCTCTCTAAAGGCTCTATCTAATTATAGTCATATTCCGAGGTACTGGTGGGTAAGCCTTCAACAAATGAATTTTGGGGGGACATAATTCAGTCCACAACATCCATTCCCAAGTGCTGTCTCTTTGTAGGGTGACTGACTCATCCACTTTGGCCTGGGATTTTCTTGGTTTTAGCACTGAAATTCCTGCTTCTCAGGAAGTCCTGGGGAAACTGGGAATAGAGTCTTTCCCAACATGTAAAGACTATGACTAGCCAAACCCAATGTGCATCCAGAGTGCTACATTCCCTGGTGAACTTCACACCCATTAACTTGCTCGCTTGGACCTTGTGAGTTGGGGGTTGTGAGGGGGCAGGAAGTAATAGTCCAGTTACACGAAAGGGGAAATAGGCTCAGAAAAGTCTCTTTTTTTCCTGGTTCTCTTATTACCAAGTGCTTTCTACACCAAGACCAGGCAATTGCAGTCTATGCTTCATTCCACCCCTGCCCAGGGCCTAGGTGAGAGGTAAGTACCAGGATGTGACAGTGAGTGAATACTGAAATTGATCTACACTCATCTGAATGAAAGACATTCAACAATCCCATCTGCAGGACTTGGGAGGGGTGATAGGTGGGCCACAGACTGGGTCTTTAGAGCAGATGACTGACTGGAAAACAAGAAGGGTGGGAGGGAAGCAGGGAGAGATGAAGGCTGTGTTTGATGATCTGCTCTGAAAGGCAAGGAGGGAAGCCATTGATTAGTGAGCTTTGTTTGATCTGCTCAAGGATCAAAGGGACAAACACCATGTACGAAGATAAAAGTTGACCTGGAAAACTTGCATTCCAGCCTGCTGGGATGCCAGGCTGCCCTGGGCCCATGGGTCATGGAGGACTCTCACAGAAGCCATAGGCAAGATTACAAGCCCAACTCTTCCTTAACTTGACCTCTGACCCCTTCCCTACCATTGTCTTAAAGAAGGGCTTCCTCTTGCCTCCTGGGTCTTCTCTGGGAAAAGGGAGCTCAAGATTGTAAGAGGGTTCAGGGCCATCACTGTAAGGATCAAGGATTACTTCTGGCTTTTGAAGAGCATTGACAAGTAACCAGATAATGTGCAATGGATGGTATGATTAGGTTGAGCTTGGGGAGCTGAAGGTACACCACTGAGAAGCCCCTAAACCTACCCTAGGTGGCCCAGAAGCAGCTAGCCCTGCTAATGCCTTGAGGAATAACGTGATAGTTGGGAGAATTTTCTGCTTTTCTTTTGGGAGGTAGGAGAGGAGTGGCACATGCAAAGAGCCAAGGAAGTGATAGACACCATCATACATTAGGGACCAGAAATATTGCCTGGACACCTAATCTGTGCCAAGACCTACAACATCTCATGGAGTCCTAATGGCATCCAGTGAGGTAGGCCCTGGGATTATTCTACTTTACAAGGTAGGAAAATGAGGCTCGCAAAGGCTGAGTAATTTCCCCAAGGACAGTTGACATCTAGGCTCAGGATTTGAACCCAGATCTGCAGATCTTGAAAACCTGGCTTGTCACTAGTAGAAGCATGGTCATATCCACGTTAAATAAATGCCCCTCTGGTCCTGGCATAGACTGGAGGGGTGAGGGGTAGAGGTAGAGAGACCAGTTAGGGTACAACTGCAGTGATTTTAGGTAGCTTTTGGAATCTCCTAAGCAAGGGTGTGCAAAAATGAAGTTATTTTCTATAAACTTAAACCCAAGTCCTCTCTTGGCAGAAGCTGAATCTTAGCTTGACATTTCTCCCTCTTTTTCTTCTCTCTGTGGTTATATCTAAGTTCTGGAATTGGGAGGGGGGAGGTTATAGCATCAACCTATGGGGCGAGGACAGTGTGGGGATGGGGGAGAGTGGCAGTGGCTCTCATCTACTGATGCTGGCATCTGCTGAGACATCCAGGCTCTTATGTGGCCTAGGTCATTGATCCACACAGGCCATTGTGTGGTCTTTTCATCTTCTAGACAGCAAGGTCTTTTTTTTTTTTTTTTTTTTTTTTTTGCAGTACGCGGGCCTCTCTACGTGGGCCTCTCACTGTTGTGGCCTCTCCCATTGCGGAGCACAGCCTCCGGACGCGCAGGCTCAGCAGCCATGGCTCACGGGCCCAGCCGCTCCGCGGCATGTGGGATCTTCCCGGACTGGGGCACAAACCCGTGTCCCCTGCATCGGCAGGCGGACTCTCAACCACTGCGCCACCAGGGAAGCCCAGCAAGTTCTCTTTGGTCCATGGCCTTGAGACTATTCTTTTGGAGACTTTCTGGCCACTGTGCAAAATTCAATGGGTCTGAGTTAGCCCTTATGCCTAAATGTCCCAAGTAATTACACCAACTCTTCTGTTCCCATTCCCTTGTGGATCGCAGGAGAACCCTCCAGGTTGCCATCTTCCTGGGCTGAAAGTGGGAAGTGGAGCACAGGGTCTCCACAGATCCCAGAACTAAAGGGAAGAACTATCACCTTCCCCACTTTGTACCCCTGGGTTCAGCCTAGGCTGGCAGAACACAGGGACCCCTCTTAAAGAACCACACAGGCATCTACCTTATTCATTTCCTCTCTGACTCTCTGCCAGTTCTCTCAACTCAGTTAAGCTTTATGCTTTCAGTAAATATCCTTCCTAATCTATTGTTTAGGCTAAGACTTTGGCTGTTAAACCAATGATAAACTTACTTACTTCTTGCATTTCTGCTATAACTACCTTTCTTTGAGGCAATGGATGCTCAGGCTTTATGTTCTAGTTTTAATGGGGGAAAGACCATGGGATGCATAGAAATAATAACGGGAATAAAAGCACTGGGGTTAATATTTCAAATTATTACTCCATTAACACATACAGGATATTTGAGGGTCTGATTCATAACAGTGGCACTGGGGAAAGCAAGGAGGGGATGGATTGGAGAGAGCATCAAGAATCAGAATCCAAATGTTTTGGTGACTGGTAAGATGTGGTTAATAGGGTGAGGGTATGGAGTAGTGAAGATATTGGCTCTGCTTGGAGTAATCTAGATCCCCACTGGAGTCTCAGAAGAGTAAGTGTCGGGGGGGGCTTTCCACAGAGGCCAACGAAGCACGTGTCAAGGCACGTCATAGGAAGACTGTGGATGCAGGATAACAACTCGAGTGCATTCATGGGGGCCATGTTCATCTTAAATCACTGACAGTGAGACAAATGGCATATCAGCTTTCACACCTTTGATATGTCCCCAGCTGCCTCACTGGTAAGAAGAGTTTCATTTTAACCTCAGATTCCACTAACCAGGACTAGTAACGTTGAGTAGAAATTGGGAGGGGGGCTTTTTCTTGCTTATAGACTTGGCGTTGTTGGTTGAGTGTGTATGTATATGTGAAACCCCCTGAAGCACTCTTCTCAGGGACAAGCCAACATGCAACGTGGAACATTGGCTTTGTGGGGAGAGGGCTAAGAGGCTCTGTTTTGCATAAGACGTGATTTGTATCACCACTACCACCCTTGCTTTCAGAGCACTGTTTGATTGCTCTAAGCCTGAATTTCTATGCCTGTTCCTTGCCTGTAGACTAATAGATGCTAGTTTCTTTTTATTTATTTATTTATTTAAACATCTTTATTGGGGTATAATTGCTTTACAATGGTGTGTTAGTTTCTGCTTTATAACAAAGTGAATCAGTTATACATATACATATGTTCCCATATCTCTTCCCTCTTGCATCTCCCTCCCTCCCTCCCTCCCACCCCTCTAGGTGGTCACAAAGCACCCAGAAGACCTACTAGAGGATGGACTTGTGGATATGGGGAGGGGGAAGGGTAAGCTGTGACAAAGCGAGAGAGTGGCATGGACATATATACACTACCAAACGTAAAATAGATAGCTAGTGGGAAGCAGCCGCAGAGCATAGATGCTAGTTTCTGAACCCCTCTTTAGTTCTAGAATTTTTAGGGGGCTTTTTCTTCCTGTTTCACTACTTTCTTTGCTGTCATTGGTGTATTATTTTTACAGTGGAAACAGCTGCTGGCTGACTGAAGAGAAGATCTGAAATTAACTGGCAGCAAACACAGAAGCCATTGTTTTACAAAAAGAATATCTTGAAGGCCTGATGTCTACGGCTCCAGGTAGTCTGCAGATGGGGGCTGAAGTCCTGGTCTCCTGGAGCCTGGGGAGCTTGCTTGACTTACTGACTTATCTTCCTGTGTGCCCAGTATTTGCATGGATATGGCACCCTTGGCTTCTTAGAAGTGCCTCTGAAGTTGGTATAGTATATTGTTAACTTTTAACAACAACCTTCTGAGGTAGGTTGGCAGGGGGCGGGGGTTAGTATTCTTTTCATTTTACACAGGAGAACACTGAGGCCTAAGGAGGCAATGTATTGCTTGCTGAAGGCCATACCATTAGTCTCAGTCACTTATTCATTCATTCATCTCAAATATTCTTGTGTGCCTGGAGTATGGCCAGACTCTGGGCTAGGTACTCACCATACTGAAATAAACAAGACCCAGAACTGAACACAGGTTGCTTACAGCCTAACGGAGGAGAGAGACGCACAAAAGCTCATTATAAGCCAATTACTTTACTCAGCAAATACCTATTGAGAGCCTGGTACTGGAGATATAGCAACAAACATGTCAAAGCTGATGCTGTCATGTCGGGAAGATACAGATAGTAGATAAGTCTATAATATGTTAGGTGGCCAAAAGTGCTACGAAGAAATGCCAGCAAGGAAAGGGGGCGGAACGTGACAGGTGTGGGACTGTGGCGTTTTAAATAACAACTAGAGAAGCCTTCTCAGTGAGGTAGCAGTTGAGAGAGAACCAAATGAAGGGAAGGAATAAATCCCAGGAGTCCTGGAAGGGGGACCATCAAGCGCAAAGATCCTGTGGCAGGAAGAGGCTTGATGCGTTCAAGGAGCAGCAGGAAAGGCAGTGGGCTGGAGAGGAATGGACAAGGGAGACGAGAGATGAAGGCATAGAGCAAGCAGAGGGCCAGGTAATGGAGGCTCTGCAGGCATGGCAAAGACTCTTGTCTTTTTGTTTTTCGTTTTTTTAATTTTTAATAAGATGGGAAGCCACTGAAGAGTTTTGATCAAAGAAATGATGTGAATGAATTATGTTTTGGCAGGATTACCTTTATTATTATGTTGAGGAATAGACTGCAGTGGTCAAGAGAAGAAGTATGGTGACCAGCTTGGAGACTGGTCCAAAGTTCAAGTGAGCCAGAGGGGAGGTAACTGCAGCTCCGTACCAGAGTGGCAGCCGTGGAGGTGATAATGGGACTTGGGATACAGTTTTAATAAATTTGCTGTTGTTTGGGCACGGCTGTGAGGAAAAGAAACTACATAGAGATGTGGGGTCACTGAGGAAAGATGCTGCCATATGTCAGGTTCTCTGGGGCACTGATTCTGAGCGTCTGAGATTTGGGTGTGTGAGGTTTATCGGGGAGTGCTTTCAGGGACAATACCTGTGAGCGAGTGAAGGAAGATGAAGAGGGGGAGATATTGCACTGTGATGCAGTTGCAACAGAGGCCTCAGCTGATCCTGCTGAAAGTTCTGGAGTGGGGATAACCCTTTCTCATTGTCCCATCTGAGGCAAGGGGCCTGGACCTTTATACCTCCACGTCAACCAGTCATTGGATGCAGGCTGTCCCCAGGGAGGGGACGGTGAGATGCTACCTTTAGCTGAAGAAACAATTTCGGAGCCATGAGCAGCCAATGCTTCCAGCAGCTGGTGGAGTGAGTGCCTCTGTCCTGAAGGGAAACCTGGGTGACAAGCCACACTGTCCACTACAGGTGCCCATGCCAGTCTGGTGGTGGGAGGATCAGGGAGGACTTCTCAGAGGAGATGATATTGGACTCGTCTGAAAGGACCCCATGCTATTTTTCTCAGTCATGCGATTTTGATCACGAAAGAGAGGGTGTTTCAACAAGATCTAAACTCTGGTACAAAACTGCTCTATTTACACTTATTTGTTAATTCTTTAGCTAAATTGAACTCTGATACTGTCTTTTAAACTAAAGTGTTTTCAGATCCCCAAATTACAGTAGATCCCTCTGATTTACAAGTAGGTCATTTTCTATCACCTATCTATCATTTATCTATCTATAATATATTAATTCAAAGCATGTAACTCTTTTCAGAGGCAGAATTGCTATTTCAACTGGTTCAAATTTCTGGCAACCAAATATTCCTCAATGAACAGAATTCTAACATGCTAATATTTTTAATAGCTCTTACGATAGAAAGTCCTCTCCAAGAGCTGACATAAACGCTGTGTGCTACAATTTTGGATGTTTCCTCTAGACTTTTCTACAGAGGAGTTGGAGAGTGGCTGGCATCAGGACCTGTGTAATAGTCTTATTTCTATATTTAAAGTCTCTGCACAAGTATTATTCTCACCCTTCGGAGAGGAAAACATTGGATCTGGGCTCTAGAAGCTGGCAGGTTACATTATAAAGATTTCACGCCCATGTATGAGTAACCACACATGTGTATGGTTACTTACTAGCATCTTTAGGTGTGTGTATGGCTGTGTGTACGCATGTGCACGCATGTGTATGTAGGCAAGTATGATGAGTATGAGGGAACATATGGGCATAAATGTTTTTATGTGTTTTAGTTTGTGTGAGAGTCTGCATGTGTTGGGGTATGTTTATAATGCATGTATGTCCCAGTGGGTGATTCAGGTGTATGTATGTGTGTGTGCATGTGTGTGTGTGTGTGTATAAATATATAGAGGTGTGTAACGTGTATGCATGTGTGTGTGTGTGCATACATAATATATGTGTGAGAGTGAATGCATGTGAGCGTGTCGACAATTCTCCCAGCTACAGGAGGGAATCAGATCTCATGGTTCCAAGGCAGGCATATAAATGCCAAGGTCAGGTTTCTCGCCTGCAGCAACTTCCCTGTAGTGAACCTGCTCCATTTTCCTTAGGGGCCTCTCCAGTTCTTTCCTCTCTTCCCACCAGGGATCGACGCCCAAAGGAGCCTCAGGCAGTTTCTTGGCCTTTGGAGCTGCCTCTCTGATGTCTGCCCCAGGAGCCTTGGCTGTGGTAGTCCTGTCATGTTGGACCCTCTGCTGTCACTGCCAAAGTGACAATTGATGATCAGAACTGGGGCTGCCCAGAAACCCAGCTTCTGCAAGCCTCTTTGATCTGCCCAGCCTTGGAGGAGAGCAGAGCCTGACACAAGCGCCTTTGATGGGGCCTGGCCACTAAGGGAACAGCAGGCTGGCCCTACCTCATCCCTGCAGTCTTTGATGCCCACCCCGCCCTACAAGGGTCAGGCTGTAGAAGCAGGCAAGTTGGAATAGGAGCCAGCCCCACTACTCCCTGTACCTCAGCCTCTGGAAAGTCACCTCTGAGTGTTTGGCCTGGTGATACCTGTGTCTTGGGGATGCAGAAACCAATTCTTAGAAACACTGCTCTTTCAACCAGCTAGTATGTATGGAGCACTTAGAGTCGGCAGGGCAAAATCATTACATGCACAGCCTGCTGAGCCAGAAAACTTGCATTAAACTTGGCTACTTAGCTTTTCCTACTTGGCCGAGTTTAGGAACTTGCATGTGCCCATCTGTGTCTTCATTTTCTCATCTCTTACGGGCTTGTTGTAAGGACCGAACTAGATAGTGCAAACAAAGCACTTATTAAGGCATCTATTAAACCCTCACAAATGTTAGCTACCATCATTGCAGGAGGCTGTGTGGTCCAGTGGTGACGGCACATCTGCTCTGAAGTTGTATAACCTGGGTTCAAATCTCAGCTCCATATCCTGGCCCTATCATGTTCTAGTTAATTTACTGCATGGGATAATTAGGAGGATTAAATAAGGTAATACATATAAAGTGCTTAGACTAGCATCTGGCACAGAGTATGTGCTCCACAGAAGTTAGTGTTTAATAATCTGGTACAGGGGCTTCCCTGGTGGCGCAGTGGTTGGGAGTCCGCCTGCCAATGCAGGGGGCGCGGGTTCGTGCCCCGGTCCGGGAGGGTCCCGCGTGCCGCGGAGCGGCTGGGCCCGTGGGCCATGGCCGCTGGGCCTGCGCGTCTGGAGCCTGTGCTCCGCGATGGGAGAGGCCACAGCGGTGAGAGGCCCGCGTACCGTTAAAAAAAAAAAATAATAATAATAATAATCTGGTACAGGGGCCAACTTGGGCAGGGTGCTATGAAGTTCTCTGCTTACGTCTGGAACCAATCTTCAATCTTCAGTATTTTTCCTTCTTCCTTTTTTTTTCCTGATAGATTATATCCCCTACTATAATTTTAACTGCTACTCTCTGACTTCCAAAATTCCAAACTTAATCATGTCACTCCTCTGCTTAAACTTCTTTAGTGGATTCCATTATCCAGGGAATAGTCCAAACCACTTAACATGGCATTGCAGGCCCTCTACCACCTGTCCTCTGCTTACCTCCTCAGTATCATAACTCATAGCTCCTCCTCTCTCCACCTCTCATGTCTACATCTTCCAGGCATACTGCGCTGTTTGCAGGCCATAGCCATGTAGGCCTGTGTGCACTTTTATGTGCCTGTCACTGCTGTTCCATCTGTCTGGAATGCCCTTTCCTTCGTTGTTGGCCTGTGAACACCTATTCTCACATCTCAAGACCCCTCCTATGCAAACACTCGTATCTCAACGCCTTCTTTGATCGTTTCCCACATAGTAGAATTGGCCATTACTTCTTTCATGCTCCACCCCCAGACCCAGGACATGCTTTGGCTCCTGCAACATGGCAGGACTCTTACTGGTCCACTCCTTTTACAGACTGTGTGCTCCTTGAGTGGGACCCTGAGCTATTCCCCTCTGGATCCCCAGCCAATGCTGTGCCTTGTAGGACACTGAGCAGAGTGCCTGCCACATGGTAGACACTCAATGAACATCTGCTCAATGGATTTCTTCAATCTCTCTCTCTCTCACCTCTCAGGTCCACCAACTTCCTGGACATCTTCCCCTGGGTGCCTGGTTCCTCAAGCTCGGCTGATTCATGATTATCTATGCCACGCTTCCTCAAGCTGCTCCTCCTTAATGCAATGACTGCCACCGTCCACTCACCCAACCTTCTAACATGGAACTGGAGAGTCAGCTCTGAAGCCCTTTCTCACAGCCCCTACAGACACACCCCAAAGCATCATGAGGACTTACTGATTTGACTGTGCAAATATTTCTTCTCTTCCCCTTTCCATCTCCACTTCCCCTCTGTGGAAGGTGCATACCTAAATCTCACCACATTTCTCCAGAACTTAAAATGTTTCCCATCATTTCCAGGATAGCATCCAAACTCCTTGGCATTATTCACAGGGCCCTCTAGGATGTGACCCCCACCTCTTTCTCTACTGTCATCTCTCCCATTGTACCCATTGCTCTTGCCATGCTTGACCATTCACCCTTCTAGAATATACCAACCTATACCCACCACTCTCACACTAGTTATTCCCTGTACTGCTTGGAATGCCTTTTCTCTACCCTGCCCCCCCCCCCCCATATGCCTCCTGTCCCTTGAAACCCAGCACAAATGCCACTTCGTGACAGACACCTTTCCAGATTCTTCCCTTATACCCTCCTACCCCCTCCTGCTGTCACCATGCAGAGTCAGTTGTTCCCTCCTGGGGGGCTCTCACAGCACTTAATAGTTAGCTGGTCATGTTGATTACCTGTTCATTTCTTTCAATGTGTTTATCTCCCTGTCTAGACCATGAGCCCTTTGAGGACAATTGTGCGCTTAGCTTAATAAGTCTCTCTGAACCTCAGGTTCTTCGTCTACAAAATGAGGATAGCCGTGGCCATTCCTTCTTCACAGGGCACTGTAAGGGTGAAATGACACAATGTGTGACAAGGGTCTGGCTTATAAGAGGCATTTGCTAAACAAGAGTATATTTATGGCTCTTGCTGGTGGGGAGCCATGCCTGAGGGAGAGGCTTCCAGATACAAGAGTCCAGATATCTTGCAATCACCCCAGCCTGGTTCCTGGCAGCTTCATGGTGCTTTCAAGCAGACTTAGTGAAATGGCTCCATCAATTTCTTGAACCCTCTACAACAGAGTGACTTTACATTTGCTATCTTGCCTCTTTGTAACTCAGCTTATTTATTTAAAATATGAAGGTAGTTATAATATTGTACCTATTTCATACAGTTGTGACAATTAAGTGATAGGATGCATGTAGGTATTTGGGTGACCTATTGTTATTATTAATGAGTAAACAACACGGAGTAGCTGGATCTTCACTTGGGAGATGCTTCATAAATAAATAATTAGGGTATTAACGGGGCTACTTAGAGGTATAGGTCTTTGAAGAGATGGCAAGTTGGAGATTCAAAACCAGTGGGAGCAACGGTTGTGAACAGCTATGAGGTGAGCCACGGAATCCTGGCCCAGGATGGGATTTCTTCCCCACCCACAGGCTTGAATATACATGGACGGGCTATGTATGTTCAAAACTAGAGAAGGCTAAGGAGACTTTTGAGTAATGCCAAAAAATGATGCTAGTCGCCTCACCTAATCCTGTAATTAGGGGTCAGTCCTTAATTCTGTTTCCCAGTCCTAAGCCCTACAATGGGCAGAGCACTCTGTTGAAAATAGGGTTTTGCCCAATACCTCCTGCTGACTGCCAGTCTTACCTAGCTCTCATCCCACCAGCTGACTGAAAAAAATGTACAACCTAAAAGCTGCAAGTTAAGTTTTATTCGAGGACCTTACTGAGGACTATAGTCCAGGACACAGCCTCTCAAATAGCTCTGAAAAACTGCTCCAAAGAGGTAAGGCAGGAATGAGATAGTCAAACATCACATCAGAAGATGACTGCTAATCACAGGGAACAGACATCTCAAGTTAATGATTTAGTGATTTTCTGTGTATGGGAAGGTGCAAGGATCTGGGTTCACTGAAATTATTCCTTAGATATACACCTTAACTATCTAGGGCCAGTATCCAAAACACAGAATACTTCCTGTTTTCTCCATCCTGAATTCCCCTCAAGGCACACTATGGGGCTGGGGTGGCTGCAGTGGCTGATGGCTTGATCCCTGTAGGACTGGAATGGTGGGCAACACTCTTTATTTACTGGAATGGTGGGCAACTTTCCCTGTTCACACACCCCTGCCATAGTGTTAAGTGCTATGAGGTTAAGTGCTGGACACAGGAGCCAGACTGCCTTTGGCACATTCACAACTTTGCCACTTACTAGCTCTATTGGGGGCAACTTACTTAGCCTGTTTCTACCTCTGTGCTCTTGTCTGTAAAGTAGAGATAGTATTAGTACCATTATCAAAAGGTTGTTGAGAGGATTACATTAGATAACGCAAATAAAGATCAGTATTTGGTATATAGTATGGGTTCAATAAATGTTAGTTATCTCTTTTAAGTTGCCTAATTTTTTTTTAAATTTATTTTTAAATTTTTATTGGAGTATAGCTGCTTTACAATCTTGTGTTAGTTTCTACTGTACAGCTAAGTGAATCAACTACATGTATACATATATCCCCTCTTTTTTGGATTTCCTTCCCGTTTAGGTCACCACAGAGCATTGAGTAGACGCTATACTGTGCTATACTGTACGTCCTCATTAGTTATCTATTTTATACATAGTATCAATAGTGTATATATGTCAATCTCAATCTCCCAGTTCATCCCACTCCCCCACCTTTCCCCCTTGGTATCCATACATTTGTTCTCTACATCTGTGTCTCTATTTCTGCTTTGTAAATAAGATTGTCTATACCTATTTTTTCAGATTCCACATATGTGTTAATATACAATATTCGTTTTTCTCTTTCCGACTTCACTCTGTATGACAGTCTCTAAGTCCATCCACGTCTCTACAAATGACCCAATTTTGTTCCTTTTTATGGCTGAGTAATATTCCATTGCATACATGTACCACATCTTCTTTATCCATTCCTCTGCTGATGGACATTCAGGTTGCTTCCATGTCCTGGCTCTTGTAAATAGTGCTGCTATGAACATTGGGGTGCATGTATCTTCTGGAATTATGGTTTCCTCTGGTTACCCTGCCTGCCATCTCCTGGAGTCAATGGAAAGCCTTCTTGCAGAGTGCCAAGACTGTGCCCTGAATGGTCTACCAATGCCAGCACATGCACCCCAAGGTTACTTCTCACAGAAGAACAAAGCCCAGACTCCCGTTGCTGGCATCTGAGGGTCGCCAACACAGACCTCACCTCCAGCTTTATCTTCAGTGAACCTCATTCACGTGCCTGACACCTCATCGAATCTGGGCTCTTCCAAGTCATCCCACCCAGCTCTGTCCTTCTTGGTTCCTGGGCCTTTGCTCATCCTGTTCCCCCAATCCAGAAGATCCTCCTCACTCCACTCTGACCTTCTCAATTGCCACCTCCTCTATGAAGCTGTCTTGGTTTTTCCAATGAGATGGAAACAGTGCCTCCTTTGTCTCCTCCCACTTTAGATGTGAATCTCAACCCTCCTTACTACCGTGGCCACCCCACACTTACTAAACTGTCAACTTCCCTAGGGAAAATGTTTTATTTTACTCATTGCTATATTTGTGGTAGAGATCCTAACATGTAGTAGGTTTTGACACATGGTATTTTCCCCCTTTATTATATATGAATCAAGAAGAATTTGTAAGCCCCCTCCCCCCAAATTTCCCTGCTTTGAAAAAGATAAAGTTGTAGGAAAGGGGAACAGCCACCTAGCTGAGAGTGGTACTTAGAAATTTGGTTTCTCCCCAAGCAGAGCCTGAGATAAAGATTTATTTTCAGGAATTGTAAAGAGATTAATCCAGTAAGCAGGGACTAGGGAGGAAAAGTCAATATAACGATATATTGTTGGGGTGGTCTCTTTGGGTGTTAGGAGCTATATTCCACTGGAAGCTTCAGAAGGCCTCCCAGCATGACTCCTCTGAAGGATAGGAGGCTGGGGAATTTATCTCCTGGCTCCCATATCCCCTCAGATGAGATTTCCTCCCTTGAGGTCATTAGCTCCTCTGTACTTCCAAGCTCTGCACGTGTAAAGGCCAAGTTACTTCTCATGGAGCTGGCGAGGACTCCGCATCAGAAAGTGAAGACATACAGCACATGATTGAGATGGAACCTGGCCCGTTTGAGGTGAGTCTGAGTTTGCATGAAGCGTTCACTGAAAATGTGGCTGAGGTCAGAGGTGGGCTTAGAGGATGTGACTTGGGGGACTGTCTTTGGTCGAGATTCCCGGGAATAGGCTTTAGGTGGAAATGTACCAGTTTCTTGAGAAATGTTCTGGAGAACAATAACTAAGGGAGTGAGGGAAGCCGAATTGGGCACAGGCAGAAGGTGAATGCTAATGCACTTGCGATAGAGGCTTCCACTGATCTCAGAAAGCTCTCTGGAGCTGGGATGGTCCTTCAGAGATGTTCTGAATCTAGCCAGGGTGGCTTGACCTTTGTTCTGTCACATCAACTGGTTATTGAATGTGTGCTGCCCCAAAAAAGGCATAAACTAGGGTTCCCTTCAACAGACGGCAATTCCAAGAATTTCTCAGCAGAAACCATCAGCAGGTGGTATTTTCAGCTGCTGGGGGAAGGAAGGAAGGTTTAGTCATGGAGCAGGGATCTAGATGGTGCCCACAGTACCCACTGAAGGCACCAAAGGTGTCTCTAGAGACCACCCTTGGCACAGCTCTGGTCAACCTGGGTCTCCCATTACCTCCATGTCAATTGAGACTCCAGAGTGTTTTTTAGCTTCAAATTCTGAAACCACTTAATACAAAAGGCTTGGTTGAAAAGACTCCAGTCACCAATGTGTTTTTAAAATTAATTTTGGTCATCTCCCTCTCCTTCCACCTAGTCCAGATTTCCATCCCCCTTGGTCAGCACTTCAGCTGCTCAAGGTTTCTGTCCGTTTTGTTGATCTAGACTTTCATCTTGAGGAATCTGAACCTTTAGTCACCTTGCTCTTGTCAGGCCTTGGATGCTGCCATTGTCCAGTCACCATTTCCACTGGGTGCAGAAGAACCCAAAGACACTCCTTGTGAATCCTCTGGGTTCTAGCCACATTGCTCCCTGCTCCCATTTTATAGCAGCAACCCTTCGTGCCTCCGGTGCAATAACTTCTTTCTTTACCTGTCTCTCCACAAGCACGAGGAACCCAAAGTGACCAGGTACAGTCAGAACTTCAGCTTTAGCAAAACACTTATTGTGTTCCCTATTGGTAACATACTTTCCCAGAGAACTGAACCTCTAACCCAGCAGAACCTAAGCTCACAGGGACAAAAGACACAAATCTGCAGGTTAGTCACTGGGAGTAAGAGGGGCCAGTTCTACTTTTACCATTTGGCTCCTTTACCTTTACTTTATAGCTATTGGAGATTGTAATAGACTCAATAATGGCCCTCAAAAATATCAGGTGCCAGTATCTGGAACCTGTAAATGTCACCTGTTAGATAATAGGGGAAAAATTATATATGTGTGTGTATGTGTGTGTGTGTATATATATATATATATATATATATATATATATATATATATATATATATATATATATATATAGTCTCTGCCTTCAGTTCTGGCACAGAGCTCCTAAAACCCATGTAATTTCTTAAATGATAAGAATATTAGAAGTATCTCTTGTCCTAGTATTTATCTTTGAGCCTGTCCCTGACACAGGGCTCCTAAAACCCTTGTAATTTCCTAAGGGATAAGAGCATTAGGAGAATCCTTTCTTCTCATGACGTGACTCTGGGTGGGCTCCTGGATGAACTCATGCATGGGGCCTGGTCACCAGAAGGACCAAGCTCTGATTACAAGCCAGGAACTTTCAGCCCCACCCCCACCTTCTCCAGAGACAGGAGAGCAGCTGGAAATGGAGTGAATAACTGATCATGCCTATGTGAGGAAGCTCCATGAACTCTCAGTAGTAAGCAGTTCAGAGAGCTTCCAAATTGGTGAACACATCCACACTGGGAGGATGACAGACCCAACTCCACAGAGACAGAAGCTCCTGTGCTCAGGACCCTCATAGACCCTGTGTTATCTCTTCACCTGGCTGTTCATCTGTATCCTCTACCATATCCTTAATAAGCTCGTAAACCTAAGTAAGTATTTCCCTGAGTTCTGTGCGCTGCTCTAGCAAATTAATCAAACCCAAAGAAGGGATCATTGGAATTTCCAATCTATAGCCAGTTGGTCAGAAGCTCAGGTGATAACTTGGGCTTGTGATTGGCATTTGAAGTGTGTGTGGAAGGGGGGGAGATTTTGCAGGATTAAGCCCTTAACCTGTTTGATGTGATGTTATCTCCAGGTAGTGTCAGAATTGAGTTAAATTGTAGGACACCCAGCTGATGTCAGAGAGAATTGCTCGTTCTCCACTTTGGTGGGAGAAACCTCCACATGTTTGGTAACCAGAAGTGAAGTGTTCTGTGAGAGTGGTAACGGAGGCTCATGGGAAGAAACATACACTAGGGAGAAGCTGGATTTCTCCTGCACAGGTGGAAGACTGAGGTTTTTCCAGTATATTATTTTATATGGATAAAGTGTATTTGCAGATATGATTAAGTTAAGGATCTTGAGATGAGATTACCCTGGATGATCCAGATGGGCCCTCAGTGCATTCCTAAGTGTTCTTATCAGAGAAGCAGAGGGAGAAGAGATACAGACAGAAGAAGAGGTGATAATGAGAGGATGGAGGCAGAGACAGGAAGATGTGGCCACAAGCCAAGGATTGCTGGCAGCCACTAGAAGCTGGGAGAGGCAAGAAACAATTCACTCCTAGACTCTCTGGAGGGAGCATGACCTTGCCAACACTTTGATTTTGGCCCGTTGGTACTGATTTCAGACTTCTGGCCTCTAGAGTGGTGAGAGAATAAATTTTTGTTATTTTAAGTCACCAAGTTTTTCGCAATTTGTTACAGCAGCCACAGGAAACAGATACAGGGACAGAGCACCATACGTCACTCTTTGGTTTATGCTTACACCACATACTGGAAAAGAACCACCTAACCTCTCAAGGGTTCACTCCAAACTGGTGCCTTGCTGAGTTTTTAATGGACCATTCTATTGTTCCAGTAGATGTGTATTCTCTGATTCATCACCAGTATTTGTCAGAAAATAGACCTTTATGGACGTTTTTGGCTCATTTCTGAGCCCACTAGATCTGAGACTATGAGAACTGGTGTGAATTTACATTAAGTGCCTCTTCCCCAAGATTCAGAGCAACTTTGCTACAAGGAGACAAAGGGCAAATGAGACACCAAGTCAAAATCTATCTCCTACTGCTTGCACTTTTTCTGCAGAATGCTCAGTTCAAGTAGATTTCTCATTTTTAGCTGTAGGAACATGCCTGATGGTAGCTGCTTTAGTTATAGAAGTATACACTTTGCATATGTTCTACTTGCCACCCAGGTGTCATGCTGAATTAAGAAGTAGAAACATCTGAATCTCAGCAGGACCCTTTGATTTCCCCTTTTCTTTCTTTCTTTTTTTTCTCTCAATGTGGAAGGATCATTAATAGCTTAAATCTTCCTCTGCAAAGCAAAATGAGTCCATTAATTCTTCTAGCCAACAGAGCCTGGGCCTGCCTTCCTCTCTGTAGCTCAGAGCACATGTCCTCCTTGGCAAGGCGAGAAAGAAAGGCTATTGAGTACTTTCTTCCCCGTCTGTTTGATAAAAAAGCATGTTTGTTTTTGTTCCTAGATTTAAAGCCCAAAATGGGCCAGTCCTGTAAATAAAACATGGGCTCTCATTTGAAAAATTTATTACAAGGAATTTTGTTTATGATTTCATCTTCTCCAGTAATAATTAACTGGAGGTCTTCTCTCGTCCCCACAGACCAACCATCATTCAGACTGTACAGAAGGAGGATCCAACACAGCCTCTCTCTGTCTCTCATCCACAGCCAAAGGAGCAGTCTCTGGGTGTGCTAGCATGTTAGCCTGAGTTGGGGAAGTTGAGTTGATGATAGAACTTGCTTGTTCACATGTTTGGGGCATATTTACTGTCTTTTTTGTGACACTGAGGTCAGAGAACACTGCAGGAAACTCTACCTTTAAACTATCCTGATAGCTGAGCTCCATTTCCCTTCCCAACTGCTGAGAATGGAAGGTTATTCAAACTGTTTGGTTTAACAAAGGAAAGGCACATACATACATACACCCACATATACAGAGTCACACAAATGATAATAATAGCTGATATCTAGTGAGTATATTCTATGTGTTGGACATTAGGCTGAGCATATGTTACATGCATCATCTCAGTCCATACAACAACTGTTTCAGTCAGGGCAGACTGGGTTATGCTGTGGTAACAAACAACCCCCAAATCTTCGTGGCTTCCAATGGCAAGGCTTATTTCTCTCCCTTGCTGCATGTCCACTGTAAGTTGGTGGGGGCTCTGATCCACGTTACCCTCACCCTGCAACCCCAGCAGCCAATATTTAGATCATAGCCTTTGTGGCAGAGCACAAGAAAGTCCCAGAGGATCTCACATCAGCAGTTAAATGGCACACATCATTTCAGCTCCCAAATTATTGACCAGAACTAACCTTATGACCCTTCTTCTCACAAAGGATTCAAGAGGTACAGTCTTACTGTGTGACCCAAATGTGGGGAGTAGAGTGGAGTGGCAACTGGAAATATTTACTGAACAGAATTAGTAAGCACTCAACAACCTTAAAACGTATGTACTTTTAATCGCCCCCCCACACACACACTTTATGGATTTATAGATAATAGATTAGAAGACTGAGGAACAGAAAGGATATGTAACTTGCTTGGGGTCATGAATCTAATAAGTGAGGGGAGTAAAGATTTGGACTCGGACAACTTGACAACGCCCTCCCCCCACCCCAACATGTGTACTCAGCCTTGTGCATGCACACGCTTAAACTCACACACTCACACACATCCTGGGGTCCCAGTTAAGTGGGGCCTGGGCCATTAGGTCAGCATATCCTGCATATGCCTCCTGGGGTGGAGACAGAGTGGTGAGTGTGAGCCAAAGTCCTTAGAGAGAATTGAAGGTCAAGTCACTAAGTCCAAAGGCAGGATCAAGGCCAAGAAAGCAAAAGAAAGAAACTAAAAGCCAAGGGTCAGGAACAGGGCACACTGAAAGGGGAATGTGGTTGGCAGCAGAGAGGGGCTGGACCAGTGCTTGATGTCAACCACAAGAGAAGCCTTTGTGATTTTTTTTCTCTTTTTTGTAATGCAAGTGCCTGACTTAAGCTTTGATTGCTGAGGCATCCACTTCAAAGAGGCATGCACTTCAAGGATGTCTATCTCAAATAAACACCTTGCCAGCCACAGGACTTAAACATAGGATGCCTCCCCTCACTGAGGCTCCTTTGTTTTAGAGATCTTGGCTGATTTCAGTGACCAGTCATTTGGGTCACTTGTTTTTTCTCTTCCGGTGTTTTAAATTCCTGCTCTTATAGAAATTCACCAATATAGAATTAGTCCATGAAACCCTTAGCTCCCCACCCTTGGCCCCAATAAAAGCAGAACCCCAGGCCTGCAGGCTCTTTCTCTACTTGCAGCCTCACTGTGTGGCCCCAGGTGTGCTATGTAATTTCCAGGTCTTGTAAATAATAACCCCCCCACACACACTTTTTCCAAGGTTTCTTGATCGTTATTGCTGCAGGGCATCTTATAATCATAAGAAGAACCACAAGGATTGGTCCAGTCACAACACTGGTTATTGACAGCCTGAAACTGGCACAAAACAACTGGCATAGTCAGCAGGATTACAAGGTTTTCCTTGCAATTAACTGAAGCTATTACCCTTCATCTACAATTTGCTTACGAACCACCTAACTCAGAGCCCATCTGGGGAAGGAGCACTGCTTGCCGGGGGTCTGTCATGCTGCTACGTGCTTTTGCATATTTCCTGTGTCGTGTGTTGCCTGTGGTATCCAACCTAAAAGGTCATGGCTACCATAATAATCCAATGATCTCCCCAGAGCAGCATGATCAAGGCCATAGGGTCTAGTAAGAAGGTTAGACCACTAACCATAAAGGCCTTAATAGCCTAGTAATGTGTGAAAGGGTCCTTCATGCCTCAAGGCCAAAGAGAGCTAAGGAGGGTAGATTGGATTGCAAGGCTATTGTCACCACTCAAGGAAAGGCCTGGGGCTAAAGGCATGAGGAAAAGATTCCCGTAAGTGAGGAAGACAGGAGGCCTCCAGCTGCAACCACTGTGTCAGTGGGTCGTGTCCAGACTACATGTCCCAACCCAGAAGAATGAAAGAGCCTTGCATCTGGAAAGTAATGACACCACCAGAGGAAAGTTACAGCAGAAACCTATAATCTCTGTGTCACCACTTCACTGACTACTGTCACTCTTTGTCCCCTGACCCATTAGGAATATTATGAGTCTGATCTCTGGTGTGATGTTGCTAAAAAATTAATGGACGAATACAGACGTCCTAAATATCTGGTGCCAGCTCCTCCTAAGAACCCCACGGATGTACAACAGCTCCTCGATAAATGCAAAACGCCATGGGAGCTTCCTGGGCATTGCTCAATACCATGGTATATCAACATACAAAGGCTCAGGTTTTATGCTCCAGAGGTCTGGGGATTTTCCCCAAAACTCTGTCCATCACATTAATGTAAGCAAACCACAATACTGGAAAGGTCTTTTGGGATATCCTAGAAAAGAAAATGGCCACCTATGAAGGTGGCTCACAGTGACATCATCCAAAATTTTCTGGTAACCACACACAAGATGAAGGTAACAGGAGGAAATCAAGGAATAGAAACTAAAATCAGAAACTATATCTTAATTGAAATTCAAACCTTTTTTAAAGATTTTATGCAGCAGGAAGGAAAGAAGGAAAGTAAATGGCTACTGCAGGTTTTTTGTTTGTTTGTTTGGAGTACGCTCTGAATTGTTATTCATGGCTGCCAAAGGGCATCAACTGGCCAAACTCTCCAGAGACCCTAAAATCCATAATTTTCTTAAAGATCCATCTGGGCTATATGCTCATTTCCTCAGAGATACCACAGATCCTAAGCCCTCTCAGCTGTCCCCTGAATGGGGAAGAACTAAGAAACACTCCTCACTGGCATCTCTGCCACCAAGGGAATTGTTGACAGGATTACTGATATCCCTAGTGAGCAGAAAAGGGAAAGGGGAAGGCAAAGAACATTAAAGCCACCAATATTGGTACCAGGGCCCTCCCTCTCCTCACTTGGGTATTTATTGCTTGGTTCTGTGCCTACCCTTCCATCACAGTGATTGCTGCTAAGGCTCAGAGTGAATGGGAAATATTAAGATGAAGCCTATCTCCCACAGAACAAAATTGGCATGGTCCAATGGGTTTATCATTTCTATGACCACAGTGACCCAGATGACCTCCTCTTCATTTCCAACTCTGAAGAGGCCCCATTTGATGCTGAGTCCAGAGAATTATTTTTACAGAAAGCTCCCCCTAATTATAGGGCTGCTCTACTATGTTTTAATTGGGACTGCCAAAATCATGCAAAAAGCACTGAAACTCCTACAGAGAAACTAGATATTTGAGTCTCTTAGTAAACATGTCCTGTGTCACATTGAAAAACGATGTTATGAGGACATGTATGTTTCTAGAAATTATAAAATATACTCATAAATTTTCCAGTTGTAATGATGGTTCACAATTGCTTACTTAGTTTTCACTGGAAATTAAGGTTTCTAAGGGATATGAATTCTAACATAATGTAATTAAAATTACTAGAAAAATGAGGAAAAGAACTCTGTATGCAAGGAAAGTAGGATATGTTTTGGCGTAGGAAGAATGAGGTGTAAGGATGAATTTTTGTTAAAGGAAAAGGAATTAATTTTGTCCTAAAGTGAGACTGGTTATTTCATAATGGGAAAGAAGAAAAACAGAACAAAATCTGAATGTAAAAAAAGAAAGTTATTGAAGGTTTGTGGGAAAGGAATTTTACGTGTTGTCAGGCTGGATAAGATTGAAATTGATCTAATTAAGTTTTGAAAAATAATGAATGAAAAAATTTGAGTATCAAAAGCACACTGGTGCAAAATTAGAATTTGGTTTTCTCTTTGTTAAAAGGACAAAATTTAGTTGGATTATTGGTCTGCTCTTAATAAGTGATTATGAGAGGTTTATTTGTTTGCTTTTCCTTTTGGGTAATCTATCTGGAAAGCACAGGCTTTGTGTCTTACCAAAATAACTTACTCTGCTTCATGTTACCTTTATCAACAGGTCTTTGATTACTTAAGTAAACAAAGTCTTTTCAATATGAAGAGCTAAGTTTTGCTCAGAACTATGAAACCTCCTGCATTTGCCTTTAAAATCTTTTATTGTCACTTTGTTTAAATAAATAATTAGTATTATTTCATAATTATTTGTGATCTATTTAGTCAAGTGTCCAAAACCTTTTGACATTTTTGACAAACTTCCTAAAATCAAATTCTAAATGAAATCTTTTTTGTCCTTGAACTAACTTTGGGATTATCCAGAGGGCCCCTGGGACGTTTTAAAAGATTTGTTCTCTCTCTTTGGAAAAGGGGATATCTTAAACTAATTAGGTTTATTGATATGTTAAATTACATGTGAAGCATTTTCAACTAAGTGATGCTAAACCTTCTATATTATTGATATATTTGTGTGAATATATGTTATTTGTATAAGTGTTCCAGAAACTGTAGGAAATTTCTGAAAATCTGATTTGTTCTGGTATAATGTTATCCCTTGTAATTCTGTTATTATATGTTCACTGTCATAGAAATAACCAAATTACCTTGTCAATTGCATTGTAGTAAACTCTAATCAGATCTTTAATCATGGCCATTTCTAAGTCTTTTGTCATTTATTGTTTTACTCTGGTGCTTTTGCAAAAGTGCTTCATGGAAGGGACTCTGATAAGTACTCTAGAATACAGGTTTTTGATAACTTTCATACCACTGAACTGGGTAAGAAATTACAGATCTCTAGGGAAACAAAGAAATAAACAAAAACTGATGGTTTCATAAAACTACTAACAGAAGATCAAGATTAACAAGAATTAATTACATGGGGCTGAATGAACTAATGAGGATGATCATAATTTTTATGAATTTTTGTTTAAAATATTGATGGTTCTTTAATCTTTTATTTTCCAGATATAAGGAAACCTTTTAAACTAACTATGACTTACAGCAACTTGGTAAATTATACCTTTGTAAGCAATATTGAAACATTTATTTTTTTCTCCCTACCTGATCCCTCCAGAATTAGTAAACTCTTAATGAATATTCTTATTTTTATGGCAATAGAGTTATCTGTATAAGTTCAATATGAATCTATTCTGTCTGTAACCAGGCACAATTTGAAACATTGATTATATTACCAAGGCTTTGACTGAAATCTCATATTTGAAAGAGACATGCATAGACTCAGATATGACCAGAGCACCTTAAGGAACTAAGGTTGACTTTGCGGCACCAATAAAGCTCTTGGAAAGATCAGCCTGGTACTTATAGGATTCCCAGCAGCCTTACCTGGAGGTCACATCCTGGCAGGCACAGGAGTCTAAGGATATTTTGGGGACCTTGAGAAAAGAGAAATTTACCCAAATCTATAGGTATTATCTGACGTCAAGACCTTGGATCAGCTTCTTAGCCTCCAGAAGGCTTTTACAAGTTCAATCTGAGATTTCTTATGAAAAATTCCAGCAAAGCAGACTTAAAAGAGTCTGTGGTCAATCAATATTCTTGCTGCACTTATGTAAATAACCAAGCCAAGTTTAATGAGACTAGACTTATTTTACCAAAAAAATTACTCTTATCTTGATTATCTCTTGACAGAAACGGGGGTGACCGTAGAGAGAAAAAGTATTATGCTTTGTTAATACATCTCTGTGGATATTAAATTCTAGTGCCGTTAATTGCCTTTGAGGTTTTGTTTTCTACCTGTAAACTAGACTGGATATTAAACTCTTCTTGTTTCCTCTGATATCTGGCTACAACTCTCGAAACTAATTTTTCCAATTTTTCTCCCACCCTTCTGACTTGGAACCACTGAGAACTAAAATTTCCCTTTTCCCGAAGCTGGGCAAGCTAAAGTGGGACTTGATTTAACTTCAGAGAATCGCCACCACAGCTCATGCACAATCTTCATGCCTATTGCTTGTGGGCCACTCAGAAAGATCATCAGAGACATTCAAACTGCAAACCAGGCAAGACTATTAGATTCCACTGCCTGCCCTCACTCCATCTGAAGATGCTTCAGCCCAACATCTAGAAATCTTGACTGGCTACCTTCAGAACTCAGAAACTGGGATTATAATCTGTTCCAATCATTAACCATTTTGTTTGGGTTGTTCGTTTCCATAGACATGGCTTTTATTAAATAACTTGATGCCAGTACTTGCACCATATAAGCCTAACTTTGGGATTCCATCTGCATCACCACCTCCTGATGGATGGAATCTTCTTTAAGAGCCAGACTTGGCCCTGTTGCTGCTCCAGGAGTTGTCTTAGGGGTGAGCCCTTCACCTGAAACTGGCCTGCCCCCTTATCAAATGGATTTCCAGGCAGAAACACTACTCTTCAATGATTCCCTTTCTCCCTGATCCTACCTCCTTGACCTCTCATCCCTGCTGCTAGTCAAAGTGTTTTTGAGCTGTGTCTGTCAGGGTCTGACCTGTCTGAGAAGAATGATTGAAAGAATTTAATGAAGGGACTACTTACAAAGGAGTAGACAGGGTCAAGGCAACTAACAAGGAACGCTGAAGTACCCTGAGGCTAGCAACTGTGGATTGCTGTCACTGCTCCTAGGGGAAGGGGCAAGGGGAGGGAGCAGTTACCAGACCTGGGGAGAGTTGTGCCTGTAGGAGAGACTTCCTGATGGGGGTGAGACCTTCAGTAAAGAAACATGGCAAGGAAGGAGCTGGAGGAATAAGTACTCCAATTTCTCTCTCCTTCCACCTTCCAATCTACTGATAAAGACTCCCATTGGCTGAAAGCAACTGGAAGCCAAAGGGCCAGGGAATCTACGCAATGGGTCTGTAAAGCTCATTTTCCCAGGGTAGAGAGCAGGGTAAGAAGTGTAGGCAGGGCATAAATATCCAGCAGGTACGTTTTTCTGAGTTTCTGGTCTTGGTACTTCTGATGAGCCTCTTCCCATGAACTCACATCACCACCATAATTCCCTGTGGTTACCCCCACTGACAGTGGCCATTGTCCTTTGACTGCTATTCTAGGGTCTGTCACTTGCTCACCCATGAGTCAACCATTCAAGAAAAATTTAAACACCTACTGTGAGCCAGTTTTAGATACTCTGGATCCAGTAGTGAACAGAGCCAAGTGACTGCCCTCACGGAATTTACATTCTAGTGAAAACTGACAATAAAGAAGTTTACAAAGAGCTATATTAGAGAACACCAGCTGGGAAAAGGAGGCAGGGCAAGAGGGTAAAGTGTGATGGAAGCTGATATTGTAGATGGGTTAATCAGGAAAGTCCCCTCAAAGGAGGTGACACGCCAAGCCACCATGTACCATGGACATATGGGTGCAGTGCATACACCATCTCTGTTATTTAGGAACTTTCAACACCATTAGGAACAAGTCATTACATTTAAAAAATCGAAAGGAGGGAATTCCCTGGTGGTCCAGTGGTTAAGACTCTGTACTTTCACTGCTATGGGCCTGGGTTCGATCTCTGGTCTGGGAACCAAGATCCCACAAGCCGTGTGGTACGGCCAAAATTAAAAAATTTTTTAAAAATTAAAAAATTTTTAAAATTAAAAATCAAAAGGACAAACGATAGTTAACAATTCAAAAGGAATATTTTACAAGTTAAGAAAATGAGGTACTCTTTGAAAGCTTAGAGTTCAAAGGAAGGAGAAGTCACTGCCCTAAAGCGATCAAGGGAGGCTTCCTAGCAGAGGCAGTGCCTGAAGTTCCATGATGGATGAGGTCACTGGCTAGACAGAAAGGCACAGGGAGGATGTGTGGGGAGAGCGGAAGCCAGTGTGAGCAAAGTTGCAGAGGTGACAATGAGTTAGTCACAATGGGGGAGAATGTGAGAGAGCTAATGAGTTTTGCAGGCTGCAAGCAAGGATTCTACATATGCTTTGAATTACCCTTCAGTCAATTGGCACCAAAACGTGTTAGAGTAATGGCTGGTTTAGTAGCAGGGTCAGGCCTCGGTTGAAATGTTCTCTGTGCCCATAACGAGCTGCGTAACTTCATGCAAGTTTCTCGGCTTCCTTGAACTTCAGCTTGCTCATCACTAAAGTGGGGGTAAGGCCTAACTGGGATGATTGGATGTGAAATATTTGGCATGGTACTTGGTACACAGTAGACACTAAACGCCTATTACTTTTCTCTTTGTTGGCCTAAGAAATGAACAATAAAAGGCAGCTGCGGGCTTCCCTGGTGGCACAGTGGTTGAGAGTCCGCCTGCCAATGCAGGGGACATGGGTTCGTGCCCCGGTCCGGGAAGATCCCACATGCCGCGGAGCAGCTGGGCCCGTGAGCCATGGCCACTGAGCCTGCGTGTCCGGAGCCTGTGCTCCGCAATGGGAGAGGCCACAACAGTGAGAGGCCTGCGTACCGCCAAAAAAAAAAAAAAAAAAAAAAAAAAAAGGCAAGCTGCTTGTCTGGACCAAAAAGAGCAATTGTTTCAGGTAGCAAGTCCACTTTCATGGTAGTGAAAAGCACAGGCTCTGTAGTCAGATGGCCTGGATTCTAAACTGGGCTTCTCCATCTACCAACAGAATGAACTGGGGTAAAACTGTAAGTATTTTCTTTGGATCTCAGTTTTTAAATCTGTAAAACAGGATACTTGTAGCAAATATTATGCCTTGTTGTGAGGAGTCAATAGCATGCTGAAGAGCTTAGCATGGTCCCTGGCACAATAAGTGTAGCCATCTATCGTGTCTTCATTGTGTTAATTGTCATTATTGACTCAGAACCATCTGTACAGTGCTCTGATTCCCATGTGCCACTGGGAGAGAGCTTTCACCCTGAGGCTAGGAGGTGGTGGCTGTGGGGAGGATGGCACATGTACAGCTCTCATTGGTGAGATGTGAGAAGGACCCTCTTACATGCAGGAGAGAAGAGAATGTGTGTGTGCCCGTGTGTGGCAAGCATGTGGGCCAGCCAGTGCACAAGCAGCCCCACTCCTGCCTTAGCTCCTACCAAGCCAATGAATTACAGAGTTGGATGCACACATGAGCAACCACTTATACACACCATATTAACACCCCATTTAGAGATGGCACAGCTAAGGTCCAAAGAGGGACAGTGACAGATGACCTCTGATTTTATCCAGGCCTGAGACTGTAGGACATGGTGAGGGTGCATGGCAGAATCAGGATCATATCCAGACCTGCTGAACCTCTGGGCTGTTATTTTTTCCACCTGCATCTTCCCTTTGCTCTTTCAAAAATGCCCTGCACTTTCAGGAGCATCCTTCCTGAAAACAGCTACCTCAAACATCATACTGCCTTCAGGTTTCACAAGACCCTTTCCAGTGGAGAGGACCTGGAGGACCAGGGGCAGTAGAGGAGGAGATGGAACGAGGAATGCAAGCAGGGAACAAGGAGCAAGGAGGGGGCTGGAGAACCCCTTCCAGCCTGCAGGTTCTCCAATCTAAGATTCAGGCCAGGGGAGAAATTTTAATTAGGAGGAGCTTGAAAAATCAAATGATTTGATCTTGATTGTTTTGTACTCATAAAATTTTGGATACCAAGAGTGATAGAAGAAGAAAAAGGAGAAGGAGGAAGAGGAATGAGTCCCACGACCAGGAGAGCTGCTGGAGATAGCAGCAAGAGTGTGGAGGAACAAAATACAAGAGAGTTGCTCCAGGGGTCCCTGCAGTGAAGGACCTGCTGCACTCATTGCTGGGAGGGCCATCGGCAGGCAGTCTTCAGGGATTGCCTCAGCTATGGAAAACCACCTCACCTCATCTCTGTCAAAGACTGGCAGATGTAGAAGCACAAAGACCTGACTATCCTAACCCAACTCTACAAATTCCAGGATTCAGCAGAATTCTGATGCAGTGAGTTGGGGTATACATGTCAGGCAAAAACATCAGTGTGCACGGATGTTCACTTTAAAACACTACGGGCTCCTTCACCCCCAAGTGCTCCTGCAGCCTGGTTTAAGGACTTGACAGACCAAGCAAGGGGCAATTTTATCCAGATCAATATAAGTGAGAGTCTATTTCTGGACTCTGTATTTTGTTTCCTTTGGTGTTTGCCAAATTAGATTATTATTTTGCCAGAAGCATATTGTCTTGACTACCGTAGTGTAACTATATGTTGGAAAGTTAATGTAGGTCCTTCAAATTTGTTTTTCATTTTTCAAGATTGTTTTGACTATTCTAGATCTTTGAATTTCTATATTGTTAGAATCCTTTTGTCAGTTTCTTCAAAAAAGTTTGCCCAGATTTCAAATGGGATTATGTTGACTGTAAAGATCAATGTGAGGACTACAAACACCTTAATAATATTGCATTTTCCAATTCATGAACATGGTATTACATATCTGTATTTATTTATTAATTTCTGTCAGCAATTTTTTTGTAGTTTTCAATATAGAGGTCGTGTATGCCTTTTTTTGGACTTACTACTGTAAATTTGGTGTTTTGTCATGCCAATGTAAACTTTAAAATAATTATTTCCCATTGTTCATCTCTTATATATAGAAATAAAATTGATTTATTCCTTCATGCCCCTTTCCAGGCAATCCTTGCCTTCCCTACACTCAACTTCCAAGAGTGTCCTAACCACTTCTCTGACTTCTATCACTATAGATTAGTTTTGTTTGTTCTTAGCTGTCATATAAATGGAATCATACAATATGTATTCTTTATGTTTGCCTTCTTTTACACAACATAATGCTTTTGAGATTCATTTATGTTGTTTATAGCAGTAGTTTATCACATTTTGTTTTGGATATTGTTTCTAAAATAGTTTCAGTAGTTTTGTTTGTAGATTTTCATAGTATTTCCTATGTACACAATCACTTCATGTGCAAAAAACATTTTTACCTATTCCTTTCCAAATTTCACACTTATTTCATTTTCTTGCCTTATTGCACTGGCTAGGCTTACAGTACAATTTGAATTGAAGAAGTAAGAGCAGATATACTGGTAAGAGCAGATATCTAATATTAGGGCAGAAGTGGGCATACTTCATCAAAATGTTAGCTTACTTTATCAGATTGAAGAGGTTGCCTCCTCCTCTGAATTTATGTAAAATTGTTTTTTATAATTCCTTAAATATTCAATAAGATTCACCAGTAAAATAATCTGGGCTTACAGTTTTCTTTGTGAGGAGGTTTTTAATTATGAAAGCAATTTAGGGCAATTTAGATTTGTGATTTCTTCTTGTATCCATTTCTCTTTGAGTCAGTTTTTCAAGGCATTTGTTCATTTTCCCTAAGTGGTTGAATTTATTGACAAAAATTTGTTTATAACTTTTCTTATCTCTTCAATGTCTCTATAAGATCTGTAGTGTTGTCTCCCTTTTATTCGTGAAACTAATAGTTTGTGGGTTTTATTTATTTATTTATTTTACTAGTCTTCTTAAGAGTTTATCAATTGTATTAATCCTTTAAAAAAAGTTTGATTTTGTTGATTTTCTCTACTGCTTGTCAATTTTCTATTTAAGCAAAATCTCTCTCATTTTTATTATTTTTCTTCTGTTTATTTTGGATTTAATTTTCTCTGCTTTGTCTAAATTCTCAAGAATGAACCTTAGATCACTATTTTTACATCTTTCTTCATTTTTAATACAGACTTTACTTATTTTCTTTTAATACTAGCATATACTAGTGGGAAGCAGCCGCATAGCACAGGGAGATCAGCTCGGTGCTTTGTGACCACCTAGACGGATGGGATAGGGAGGGTAGGAGGGAGGGAGACCCAAGAGGGAAGAGATATGGGAACATATGTATAACTGATTCATTTTGTTATAAAGCAGAAACTAACACACCATTGTAAAGCAATTATACTCCAATAAAGATGTAAAAAAAAAAACTAGCATACAGTAGAATTTACTTTTTCTGGTGTAAAGTTTTATGAGTTTTAACACATGTACATACCCATATAACCACCACACAATCAAGATGAAAAACAGTTTCATCACTTCCCCAAATTTCCTCATGCTACCTTTTTGTAGTCACCCTCCTCCCATTCCCAACTCTTAGCAACCACTTATCTGTACTCCATCACTGTACCTTTGCCTTTTTTTTTTTTTTTTTTGCGGTACGCAGGCCTCTCACTGTTGTGGCCTCTTCCATTGCGGAGCACAGGCTCCGAACGCGTAGGCTCAGTGGCCATGGCTCATGGGTCCAGCCGCTCCGCGGCATGTGGGATCTTCCTGGACCAGAGCACGAACCCGTGTCCCCTGCATCAGCAGGCGGACTCTCAACCACTGTGCCACCAGGGAAGCCCCCTTTGCCAAACTTTTCCCAAGTGCTATAACATTTTGGAGTCCCATCTGAAATATATGACAGTTCTAATTGCTCTGAATTCTTGCAGTTCTAGTTGCTCTGAATTCTCACAAAATCTTTACATTGGCAAGATTTTTTTTAATGCTATTCTAATAGTTTTGCAGTGCTATCTTATCATGATTTTAATTTGCATTTTCCTGACAGCTATGATGTTGAAAAGCTTTTCATGTTATTTGCAATCTGTATATCCTTTTTAGTGAAATGTCCATACATATCTTTTGCCAATTTTAAAATTCTGGGTTCTTTTTCTTTTCTTTCCTTTTTTTTAAAAATTATGTCTTGAATTCTGAGAATTCTTTGCACAATCTGCATAAAATGACATTGATAGATTTGTGATTTGCCGATATTTTCTCCCAGTCTATAGCTTATATTTTCATTTTCTCAACAGTACTTTCACAGATAAAAAGTTTTTAATTTTGATGAAATTTAATTTGTCAATGAATGTTTTATAAAATGAATGTTTAGTTTCATGTCTAAAAACTCATCATCAAAACCAAGGTCACACAGATGTTTTCCCCTAAATTTATTCTAAAATTGTATACTTTTATTTTTTACACTTAGATCTATGATCCAATTTTAGTTGATTTTTATATAAGGTGTGAGGTTTAGGTTCATTGGTTCTTTTGTTTTTTGGTAAATGGACTTCAAATTGTTTCAATGCAATTTGCTGCAATTTATTGCAAATAATATCTTTTTTTCTATTGCAGCTTTTGTACTTTTGTCAAAAATAAATTAGCCATATTTTTGTGGGTCTATCTCTGGATTCTCTATTCCATTCAATTGTGTTTATTTCTTCCACTGTCTTGATTACAGTAGTTTTATATTAAATCTAAAAAACAGTAATGTGATTTCTCCAATTTTATTCCTCTTTTCAAAATTATTCTGGCAGTGCTAGTTCTTTTGTGTGTACACATAAATTTTAGACTCAGCTTATGTGTACTGACAAAAATTCCCATTGGAATTTTGCTTGGAATTGCATAAAATCTATAAATGGATTTTGGGACAATTGACATCTTTACTATGTCTATGTCAAGTGTTCCAATCCATGAACTTGGTATGTCTACGGCTAAGATTTCCAAAACAATGTTGGACAAGGGTGGTAAAGGTGGATATCCTTCCTTTGTTCCTGATCTTAGAGGAAAAGCATTCCGTTTTTTACCATTAAGCATGATGATAGCTGTAGGTTCTTGTAAATTCCCTTTATCAGTTTGAGAGAGTTTCCTTCTACTCCTAGTCTCTAGTTTGCTGAACCTCTTTTTTTTTAAATCATGATTGGATGCTGAATTTTGTCAAGTTGATGGATCTTATGGCCTTTATTTTTTAGAATATTAATAAGGTGTCCTATGTTGATCGATTTTTGAATACTGAACCAGTCCTACATTCCCAGGATAAGTCATATTGATCATGGTTTTAATATTTCATTTAGATTCAATTTGCTAATTTTATGTTTAGGATTTTTGCATCTATGTTCATGAGGGTTATTGGTTTTGAGTTTTTTCCTTATGATGTCTTTGTCTGTTTTAGTGTCAGGGTAATGTGGACCTCATAAAATGAATTGAAAGTCTTCTCTCCTCTTTTACTTTCTGGAAGAGAGCATGTAGAATTTGTGCTATTTGTTCTTTAAATATTTGCTAGTCTTGCCAGTGAAATCACGTGTGCCTGAAGATTTCTTTTTTCAAAGATTTTAAAGTATGAACTCAAACTTTTAAAGAGTTATAGAACTACTTAAATTATTTACGTCATCTTGGTTTTCAAGGAATTGCTTCATTTCATATAAATTGTCAAATGTATATGTATAGAATTGTCTTATTTTTCATTGTTGTTGCCTTTTTCTATTGGTATAGTTAGAATCATAAGGGGTCCCAGTCTTTCTGCTCCCTCTTCTCCCATCAATGTGAATCATAACCAGAGCCTAGAGGGTACAACTGTTGTTCAGAGACCAAAACTGCTGTCAGATCCAGGAGGCAAACACTGCCTCATAGAGCTGGAGTGGGAGTTGTGTTGTGCAAATCGCATAGCAGGCAACCCTCCATCTCTCTTGGTAACCACAAGATGGGCCCTTAATATATAGCTTTGAGGAGTTCTTGGGGGCATCTTTCCATTTAAATACACGGATTATACACTCAGCCACTGTGGTAAAGTCTCAATAAAAGTCATTCAGGTCACAAAACCAAAAAAAAACCATTATTAATGACTCAAAGGATTTCTTAGGCTAAAGAAGAACTGGAAGGACAGGATGGGAAGAAGAAAGAGGTGCATGTGTGGTCCCCGTCTTGACCAATGAGCTGGCAGTGCCATACAGAAGCAACTTGATGTAGACTGAGCTCTGTTTCTCTAGTTCCTGAGTAATGATAACCATACTATATACTTAGAGACTATTAGAAATAGAAGGGTCAGAACCATCCTTATTCTGAGCCTAAGTCTGACATAATTAACCAAACATGGCACTGCCTTTTTGAGCCTGTTCATAGCCTTAGAATACTCAACACAGACATCAGAGATGGGATTGAGAAGAAACTTGTCATCCTGGATCCAGATCAATTCTCTAGCAAGAGAGAGGCAAAACTGGGACTAGAATCTAAATCTTCTGATTCCTAGTCCACTGCTTTTCCACTTGCGTCACACTGTCTTTCTGCTTCTAAAAATCATAAATAATGGTGGGAAGTGTTGGCAGGCACTTTGTATCTTATAAAGGAACTGAGGACAATTTCCAACTTCTTTTCTCAAAGATCTGTAAGGAAGACAAGGAAACTCTAACCCAAATGGTGAAAAACCTGTGTTTTTGGTCCCAAGAGAACTTTTGGAAGCGTTGAAGAAGATACAGATCCTGATGAGAGATGAATTTCATGTTCTGTAGTAACTCATATAACTTTCATAGCCCGGACATTGCTGGACTTAATTTTTAATGTGTCAACATATGCTTTGAAAGGTAAGTGCTTGTGTGGAGTCCACGAGCATGTGTGGCTCTGTAAGCGTATTGTGCCCATGACTGCTGCCCAGTGTGATATGTGCAAATGCCATGTCAACATGCATGTTTTACATGCTGACCTCTGTGCATGCTCCCAGGAGTGAATGAGAGCATATGCTGGTGTGTACTCATGTGTGTGTGTAAATGCATGTGGATTTGACCCATAGTGTTTATCTCCAAAGCTGTAGGAAGTGTTATGGCAGATGCCACCACTGTGCTTCTTGGCTGACTCCCCATTCCTCATTAACAACCACAATTGCTCCATATCCTTCCTATCACTAAGCTGTCCCAGCAGCTGGGTGCCCACCAGTTAGAACCTGAAACTCCTGACGGTATCCTGGGGATCCATAGGTCTATCCCTGTCAGCCCTGGGTTCACTCCAGGACAGGAATACTCACCAGCATAAGAAAGAAAACATTCACAGAGTTCAATCAGTCCCACATCTGAAATGCCTCTCCTGCCAGGCCCCTTAATGGTTCCTGTACCTGCTACCTCAGCCCTCTGCTGAGCCTGTGCTAAGGACTGGCTGGGCCATGGACTTCAGCCCAGAGTGTGCCAAACTTGTCCTGGAGCATCATCCCTGTGGCAGACAGAGATGTGACGCTGGTGAGAGACATTCCTTGCTTTGGGGGGAAGCTGAGGAAAAACTTTTTCATCCAAGAGGACCTTTCTTCCCACTATACTATCCAGTGGCTAACACATAATTAGTTCTCGATATATGTTAAATAAATTGCTAACTGACTTACTGACTGCGGATGGATAATGTAAACTGAGACAGAAAACTGAGTACTGTTTAGGAACAGGGCTGTTCTCTCTCTGATGTGCATGTTCTACTTGAGGCTGATATAATTGGAGTTAACAATGCCCTGCTGTTCCTTTCGGGTTAGCATCTACTAAGCACCTACATGTGTCAAGCACTGTGCCAGACACTCAAGAAAAGTTCCTTCCCTTAAAGAATGTCACAATGTTTTGGGGTGGTAACTGTATTTTTTTTCTAGGGCTGCCATAACAAAGTACCACAGACTGAATTGCTGACACAACAGAAATTTATTTTCTCATACTTCTGGAGGCTGGAAGTCTGAGATCAAGGTGTCATCAGGGTTGGTTCCTTCTGGAGGCCATGAGGTAAAGATCTCTTTTAGGCTTCGTTCCTCGGTTTGTAGATGGCCATCTTCTCCCTGTGTCTTCACCTCATCTTCCCTCTGAATGTGTTTGTGTCTAAATTTCCTCTTCTTAGGAAGACACCGGTCATATTGAATTAGAGCCATCCCAGTAACCTCATTTAATTTAATTACTTCTTTAAAGAATGTATCTCCAAATCCAGTTACGTTCTGAAATACTGGATATTAGAACTTCAACATATAAATTTGAGGGGGGAACACTGTTTAGCCCATAACATAGATTTAGATCACTTTTATTAAATATCATGTTTCCCCTGAAGACTTCTTGGTCTTTCCTTGACAGAATCCGATATTCCCTCCTCTGAGCTACTGTAACACAGCTGCTGTTCTGATTTTGTCCTGATCATTATGTGTTTAGACCATTATCTTCCTTACTAGTCTGAGGACTCAGGAGCCAGGCTTAGGGAGTTCAATACAGTTGGCCTTTCATATCCATGAGTTCTGCAACCATGAATTCAACTAACCACGGATTGAAAATACTCGAAAAAAATCCCAGGAAGTTCCAAAAAGTAAAACTTGAATTTGCCATGTGCAGTCAACTATTTACCTAGCATTTACATTGTATTTACAACTATTTACATAGCATTTACATTGTATTAGGTATTATAAGTTAACCTAGAGATGACTTAAAATACATGGGATGTTAGGTGCAACTACTATGCCGTTTTATATAAGGGACTTGAGCGTCCATGGATTTTGGTATCCTCAGGGGTCCTGGAACCAATGCCCTGTGGATACTAAGGGACAAGTACTCTATTTCTAGTATCTGACGTAACACTTGGCACCTAGGAGTGAAGTAAATCCTTACTGTATGGATGAATGGATGGAGCTGATAAAAACCGAACAAAATTGAAGGAAATCACTAGGAAACACTTCTGGAGGATATCATGGTCCTGGTAAGGGAGCAGAGGGAAGTTAGGTATGCCTCTCAGTGGGGAAACACTTGCCCCAAGCTACATCCACAAAGTTAATCCTGCTTTGCAAAGAAGGCAATAGGAAGAAAGTGCTCCCAGATCAGGATGTCCCCTCCAATCAAGACTGCTTTGTTCCAGACTTCTCTAGCTACAAGGGCAGGACTGGTCTGATGGGCCCGTGACCCCTGAGGTCACCTGCCAGAGCAAAGCGACTCTGAGATGTCTCTGGTCCTGTCCCAGCCCTAGCCTTCATCCCCTTTCTGCTTGCCATATTCTTTTCTCGCAACCTGTACAGGGGCAGCCAGGCATTAGTTTTCAAAGAGAAAAGACAGAATTGAGGTTGAAAATAGTCACTGATGCTCCTCCCCCCAGGACAGAAGCCCTAAATATGTTAGCGTCTAGGCCCCATTCCCACACACCTGGTCCAGAACACTCCTCTGGTCCAGCCAGCCTGCCCCCACCTGACCCCACTGCCTTCTGTTTCTAGGGCTGCTTTCTTCACTCTGCCCCCTCCTCCCAGAAGGCCCCAGGTTCTAGGGCAGCAGAAGTCCTGCCTGGACCACCCCTCCCCTCCACCCCCCGTGGCAACACACACACCTCCCAGAGCTATTTCTCCAGACTCTTGTCAGCCTTATCACCCAGGGCCTGGACTCTTTTATTCTTGTTGCCTTCTCTCTGGCAGGAACTCCTTAAGATCGGCTTTGTAAACAATGTCATTCAAAACCTTCTGCTCTACCCTTCTCAAGCTACACCTTCATCCCTCCCCATCCTTGTGGACGCCTGTCCCAGGATGGACGTACAGTTGCCTCTTTCCTGTTGGGAAGTCTCAGTTGACAGTCTACTCCCTGCAAAAGTCCACCTCCAGCTCTTCCTCTTCCAACTTTCCCTTGACCTGGGGCTTTCTGGGCCTGCTGGAGCCTGGACTCAGGGTTAGAAGAGGACTGAGGTTGTGGAGTGTGACTTCAGGTAGCTCCTAAGTGTGATGACACTAAGACCACCCTGGCACTTCTGTCAGCCCTGCCCAGGAACCACACTCTGGTAAATAGAGCCCTGGTCCAGACAAAAGCCATTAGACATCACGCCGACATCCAAACCCTGCCATGTTCCCGGCATAAAGGGCCCGGCTAAATACCTTTGCAAAGCTCTTATTGTGCTGCATCCTGCACCGCCTTTCCGACCATCCCTGCACTATCAAATCTTTCTAGGGCCCTTTGTTGTCAAACCAAATATAGCGCTACATTGTCTGGCCTTCCACCCATTCTGGCTGGATAAAGGGGCTCTAAAGGGGCTCGGTCCCCAGACTGGGGGCGCACGGCTCCGCGCGGCCTGCTCAATGCTATCTCTCCGCCACAGCCCATGCAGGGAGCCTGCAGTCCCCCCACCCACCCGCTCTGCTCCTGGGCCTGCGGCTGCGCCATTGATACAGTGTGTATTCTTTTCCATAGGTTCCCACGAGCATGTCACTAACCATTTCCTGGGCCTTATCACCGGGAAGAAAAAAAGGAGCGCCTTTGAAAAGTGGAAACAAAACATCAGGCCCCATTGTTGTGTGACTTCCCCGGCCACAATCTAAGCTCTCCATCGCTCTCCACGCGGAGACTACAAACACGGCCTAATACAGATACTCCAATCGGCAACTTGACCAGGACATTTATTGTTCTGTATCTGCAATCTCTGCTCCGCATGTTTGTGGCTTTTAAATCATCCTTTTTTATTTCTCTCTCTTGGCTCAGAGCAAGTCAAAAGCCTCTGACGGCCGTCAACACTGCGAGAAGAAACTGAGTCAATTTGCAAACTCGCGCATGCCTTCTTGTTGCGGGCAGCTCCTGGCGGAGGCAGCCTTGTTCACCTTTTCCTGTCTTTTCAGTTTCACTCTGTCCTCTTGTTCCTCTTCTTTGCCTCTATTCCCTTCTTTTCCTCCCCTCGCTTCACCCTCTCTCTTTCTTCAATTCTGCCTTGGTCTCTCCCTCTCTGATTCATTTGATCTTGCCCTATACCTAAATGATCGGGTAAAAAAGGGTGCTCAGTTAATTTCTTGGGAATGAATGAAAAGAGGGTCGGGACTTTATTCAACATTGTTCCCTAGACAAGCACACAATTCTGGAGTATTAAATTTGAGGAAACTTCAGAGATGAACTAATCCAACCCCTCGGAGAATGAAGTGGCCTGTCCAATGTCACATGGCCAGACTAGGTCTTCCCAGGTCTCCCCAGCTTTCTGACACTGTCAGGAAATGCTGTGTCCTAGCTGCATTTCACAATCTGTCTGAGAATTCTGATGTTATGCCCCTATTTTTGGTGTCTATCTGAGTTGTGGGCCTAAAATTCATTTGTCAGTCATCTGCTATTTTAGAGAGCAGCAAGAAACATTTCCTAGAATAGCATGAAGTGGCTAAGAGCACTCTCTGGATACAGAAAGCCCACGCAAGAATTTTGGCTCTGCCACTTATTAGCTGTGTGACCTTGGGTAAGTCACTAAACCCCTCTGTGTCTCAGATTCCCCATTTTAAAAATGGACACAAAAGCAGACTCTACCTCTTAGGGTCTTGGTGAGGATGAATAGTTGATTTAGATACAGCACCTGACACATAGTAAGCACTGCGTAAATGTTAGCTACTGAATGATTCCTAGGAAGAAGCCTGTGTCCCAAATAATCTATTTTTATATCAGCACTTTCTCATTTTGATATCTTATAAATAAATATGGACTTCTCAGAGCGTTTCTTACAGTAGGGTCCCTGTATATGCACACCTTAGCTGGCCCCTGAAGCTAGGCCCCTATTCCCCCTGTAGCAGCAGTACCTGCCTTCCACTCAATAAACACTCCTTCATCCATTCAACAGTATATACAGAGCACATGCTGTGTGCCAGACACTGTGGGTTATCTTTGCCCCTGTGGAGCTTATGGTCTAGTCAAAGAGATGACATTAAAAAAAATAAACACATAAATAAATATATAAGTTCAAACTGAAATAAGGGAAAAGTACAGGGTGTGATTAGAAGTTACACTGGAGGACTAAATCTAGATCAGGAGTTTAGTGAAAGCATCCCTGAGAGTGTGACATATAAGTTGAATTTTAAAATAATGACAGAAGGTGGTCAGGCCAGGAGCAAGCTAGTACTCCAGGCAAAGGCAGGATGGGGTCCATCTGAGAAACTGATCAGGGATGGAAAGAAGGCTGGCACAGAGAGAAAGAGAAGAGGGCATGAGGTCAGGAGAGGGTACACAGATCACTCTGGGCTACACATGAATTTGGAATTTCTACCCCACTAAATGCAGTTCAAAGCCTTAAATACATTCTGAGTAGATCCTTTGGCTTCTGGGCAGAGAACGAGTAGAGTGGGGGCAATTAGAAGTACAGTAAAGAGGCTATTTATCTATACCAGGTGAGAGAGAGAATAGGAACTTGGACCAGAACGGTGGATATAGAAATGCACACAAGAACTCAAGGGATATTTGGAATAGAATCTATAGAAATAGGTGACGGTTAGACTATAGGTGAGAAGGAAGAGGAATGATTCAAGGATGCTTCTGATATGAGCATCTGGGCTCATGGAGACACCATTTAATGAAAAGGGGGAGCCTGGAGGAAGCTCTGGGGTTAGAGAGCTCTAGTTGTGTTTGAGAGGCCGAGAAGACAGGGGGTTACGTGGAACTGGAGTTTAGAGTAACAGTCCAAGCTGGAGAGGTGCATCTGGGTGTTGACAGCATTTTAGGTACTGTGAATGCATGCATGAATGACTGAAATGATAATGCTAAGATTTGAACCCAGATTTGTCTGACTTATACACTCTTTAGTCACCTTCCAGTAAACTAAATTCAGTAAAATGGTGACTTCTTCCAGCATCCAGAGACTGTCAAGATCAGGGCAAAATGTGGTCAGGAGAACAGCCTGGATTCTCAGGAGAATCCTTAAAAACAGGCAGAACCCAAGAGTCTCTAGAGCTAGGAGTCTGGCATGACATCTGGAGGTACACAGGAAAAAAGGATCTTGGAGGATGTAGAAATCCCATCACCCTCCAAACTGTACGAGGTAAAAACTCTCCTGGAGCACACATTCATAAGATTGTTCTGAGAAAATGTGCAGGAAGTAACCTAGTGAAGTCCTGGGCTCATAGAAGGTGCTTGGTGTATTTGTTGGGCTAGGCTAATCCAGACAGCAAGAGCAAACAGTCCCCAGATCTCAGTGACAGAACTCAACCAAGTGCCATACGGGTCAGGCAGAATTCTTGGAAGCACTTTTCCAACAGTGATCCAGGGGTAACAACTATGCCCACTGCTCATCTCTGATATCTTGACAGTCCTCATTTCCCACACTGTGGAAGGGCAAGAAAGTGTGGAGAATTCACTCTTAACCGCTTTGAGCTGGAAACAGCACAGACGACTCCACTCCCAGCCTACGGACCTGGCATGCAGCCCCAAGCTAACTGCAGAGGAGACCATGGTGGGGAGCATGTTAAGATTTATCAGGAATCAGCTGTCCCTGTCTCAGGCAATACTCATGCTCTCTCCCTCTTCCAATGGGAGAACTGAAGCAGGGAATACAGTTGGAAGATCCAAGATGGCGGATGATTGGAGATGTTCAAGGCTGGGGGTGGTGGGGTTCAATTAACCTTTGGCTCTAAGAGCTAGGCTCAGAAATCTGTGCCTAGAACCTTGTCAGTTCCTATGCCTGTGAATTCTATTTTCTCCTATTCTCTACATATGCTGCTCATTGGAAGATACTGCTCTGCTATGTCCTGAAGGACAGGTTAAGGCGATTTACTCGGTCACAGACTGAGGTCTGTGCCCTCTCATGCCTGCTACCACCCAGGATCTTATGAAGGGGGTGTCTGGGAGGATGGGACAAGACTGCCCTGAAGGAGCAAAGATCCTAAGAGTCAACATGCAGGGAATTCCCCATGGGTCCTACCTTCGGGAGCAAAACCTTCCCAAGCCAGTATCATTGTCTCTGCCTTGAGCCGGGCCTGCCAGTGAGTTTCTGTATCCTTCTAGCATAGTGATCTTATCAAAGCAGATTAAAAATGGGAATGGGTCCATAAAACATGCATTATGGTCTCTCACAGCCTCATAAAGCCAGATAAATGCCCTGCTCCAGAGGCCTCTAGATCGAATTTACACCTCTCTCCCTCCTCATAATGGAATTGTCAACAGCAGATAATTGAAGTTAAAAAACAATCAGTAACTTGTAAAGTTCAACTCAGTGGATTGATTGTTTGGCTTCATGGATTGCTCAGAATAAAAGCGATCCTGCCAGAAGATACCTGGCTTTTCTTAACCTCAGATAGTTCCTCTACGTTTTCCGCGAGGCTTGGAGCAAAGGCAGCTAAAGAAATCTCCTGGGCTGCTCCCCCCCTCTGGGTGGTTCCATCTCCCTTCCCCACTTTCCCACTGATACCTGAGTCCCCAGCCCCAAGCTGAAGTGTTTCAATTCATTTAGGTATCAGGCTTCCCATGAACCTACCTCTAGGATTTTAGACAACCTTCTGAGCATTGGCCTTAACTGGAAGGAGGAAGGGCTGGTGGTCATATGTCAGGCTTTCTGTTACTAAAGCTCCTACCACCCCAGGGGAGGGTTAGTCACCCACACACTTCAGCTCAGCCTTGCCTTCCTATTCTCAGGTAGGGGGCATTGAAGGTGCTGGTGTTGAACACGGAGCCCTGTTCTTGGCATGCTCCAACTCTGGCTGCGCTGCCACCTCCTGCCCCAGGCTTGGCAAGCGGCTCTGTGCTGGGTTCCCTTGCACCCGAATCCTTGAATTGATATTGTGTTCTCTGGGAAGGGAGCCTGTCCCAGAGCTGAGAATCCTGCTGGGGCTTAACCCAGCCCAACCGCTGGACTTCCTCCCAGTCCAATCTCCCCCCAGAATCTCACTTTCTGGGAGACTGGCCTTCTGCCTATTGTTTGAATAAATCCTTCCATCAACTTCCTTCTCTTTGCCAGTGATCCTAGGCCCTAACCCGACCTGCCTCTTACTTAGTCCACAAAGCCCAAGGGCCATTATGTCAGGGACAGAGAGAGAATTAAGGCACTGCCTGGGAGGGGTTAAGACCAGGTTCACGGCTTTCCTTTGGGCTAGGAAAGGAACCTAGATAGACTAGAAGACATGTCCTTTCTGAACTTAGTATTTGGGCCTCTTTATTGCACCTCCAATATCCTAAATCTGGAGATGGGCTAGCCTCTCTTCTCACTAAAGCCTTCATTCCCTCCCAGACCTAAAGCTTAGACAGATCTGTACAGAGTATCCTTTTCATGCTTGGACATCCAACCACAACCACAACTTCCAGCTTAGTCCTTAGTCCTATAGCACTTCATGCTGACCACTGATTTAGCCCCAGTTACTCTTTACTGTAATTGCTTGCACATCTGCCTGCTGACTAAACCGTAAGAATGTGGAGGGCCAGGGCCAACTTTGACTTATCATACATCTCCAAAGCCTTACACAATGCCTGGCACATAGTATGTACTCGATAAATATTTGCAGAATGAGTAAACCTATTTAATTGTGTTTTCTTAGTCAAATTGTAAGCAGGCAAGAACTTCTGCAATGTGCTGAGACTGCTTACCCATAAACTGCATAGGGAGGCTCACTGATCCTGTGACCCCCTGAGATGGGCTCTAAAACACAACTGAGACAGAATAAATGTCTGGCTGTTCTGTTTTGACTGGTGACAAGAGTTGCAAGCTGATTAATACATTTAAAGTGGTGATCAATTTGTCTTATTCACATCCTCTTATCCTGATTGTAATGAGTAGATCTTTTAACATAATGAAAACTGCCTATTTCACTCAAATTCACAGTTTTGCATTCCAGAGGAGATGAATTGCTGTTTTTATTTCATGTTAAAATGAGGTGTAAGCTCTTGTCTTGGGAGGCCAGGGGTGACAGTCTCCCTCTGTTCTTGAAGGCCAGAGGTGTGGCATTTCCTAAGACCTTGAATTTGACTATGCAAATCTGTTCCCAAAACTGTGGAATGGGACAGCACCTTTCAGTCACCTGATCCATGTCTTGCCCAGTTTATGAGCGATCTTTAAATCAGCCCTGACTGCAGGTCATCTAGTTTGGGCTTGAATACTTTCTAGTGATGGAGAGCGCACCACTGTTCATTTTAATTTTCAAAGCCTCCAAGTGTAAAACTAAGTCTTATATTGGTCCAAAATCAACCTCCCTGTTGTTTCTATTTCCGTGGTCTTTCCTTTTTCTCTTGCCTTCTTTCTCCGTTCTTCCAT
Source organism: Tursiops truncatus (assembly GCF_011762595.2). Classification (NCBI taxonomy): domain Eukaryota; kingdom Metazoa; phylum Chordata; class Mammalia; order Artiodactyla; family Delphinidae; genus Tursiops; species Tursiops truncatus. Next base: position 68,505,155 of record NC_047041.1, on the reverse strand, counting down.
TTCCTCTTTCTCTAACTTCTTATTAGTTTTCCCTAAAAATGTCTGATAACAGAATAATCTCTTATAATTTTACAAAGACTTAGAGCTTTCCTTGTGCTTTTCCCACAGACTCGCAGAATTAGATGAGTGAATGGTTTCCTGTTGATTCTCTGCCGATGCTGCTTCTCTTGGAATGACCTGTTCTCGGGGACAAGAGTGACCTCTCTGATCCACACATCTCTCTGCCTCATTCACTGCTCAGCACCCGAAAAGTTCCTGGCACAGAGTGGGCTCTTGGTCAATGGTTGTTGAATGAATGAATGAACGAATGAGTGAATAAACAGTGGTACCTGGAAGGCGATTTAGTAAACAGTACCCTGTGCTCCTGTCCATGGTTGGTTGTGTGACAGGTACCTCTCCACTAAGCAGCCAGCACTACTCAGAGCTAGATAGAAATGGGGACAAAATGGGATAGTCACACTGTCTTCTACGGCAGCACCCGGATCGGGAAAGCTCAGGAGCTACAAGGAGGCAGCTTTTGTCATGGAGTCCAAAGAAGGGATGAGAACAGCAGGTGCATGGAGAAGAGCAGAGGTGAGAGCCAGAAAGTGAGCTGAGAGCTCACCAGCCCTGGCTCCCAGGGGCTCCTGCTGCCCAGCCATACCCCTGGGCAGGGCTTCAGGAGACGATCCAGCTGCTTACCCAAATTCCCCTGAATTGCTCAAGCCAACACAAAATAATTTCCTTTACTCGAACCAAGCATGTCCACCTAAATAAAGGTAGACATAAAGATGACTGTTTCTTAGCCTTGGAAGGGAGGCTCTGGAGGGTAAGAACTCTCCCAAGGCCACACAAACAGGAGTGGCAGTGTCGGGGCTGAGTCTTAACCTGGCGCCCTCCTACTACACTTTGTTCTGTGCAGCCACTGAAGCGCGTCCCTGTTCCCAGCTCGAGTTCTCCCCCTGCATTTTGCTTTAACAAAAGAAAAGAGTCGCTCCTGGAGCAGCCAGATGTAGCCCAGCAGTGGGAACCCAAACCAAGAGGAATTCATTCTCCATAAATTACGCTTTAATAGATGTCAATTATTAATTCCTAAATAAATATTTGTTAATATTCAAAAGAGTTTGCCTACTAAGAAAAACTCAGGCTACACAGAATAATTAGTGCTTCTCACTGTGTGATGGCTGCAGTCCATAATGATTTTTTTTTCCCGGTCTGAATCTTTATTTTTTCTGAAGTGTGAAAGCCTGGCTGTGTCAGTTTTCTAGGGGGTTTGGCTGGCTCTCCTGTGAGCAGTTTTGGTTGGAGATGTGTGCATGGGAAGGATGCAAAGAGCTGAACGCTCCTACAAAGCTTCCGCACTGGCCAGCGAGTCTTTCTCTTTCTTCTTTGTAGAACAAGATTTTGTAAAAAGCTGAAGCTATCACATGTCTAAGGAGAAGAAACTGTAGATCCAACCAAAACGTGGGAAAATATGCAACTCAATTTAGCAACAAACCCATGTAATGTATCATAGCACTGAGCAGTGTGCAAGGGCTGGGTTAGCAGGCAAGGGTGGGGGTGGAGACAGATGCATCTCCAGGGTTCAAGGAGTATGTCAACGAGCAAGGGAGAGCTTCCTGATAAGTTGTTAGCATTAGGGAGAATAAAATCACTCCATGAGAGAGGGTTTGACAAAACTCCAGGGGAAATCAGAGAAGCTGGAAATCATATCAAATTGGGGCCAAGGGAAGGAACATATACATGAAGGAAGTAGAATTTGAGACATACCTCAAGGAATGGGTAGGATTTTGATCGGCAAAGATTGGCTTGCATTTGAGTTTTAGTGGGCATTCGTTCATTCCTCCCCCCCCCCCTTAAGAGACATTTATGTGGAGCGACTGGTAGGTGCCAAGCCTTGATCTGGGTACTGCAGATACAAAAGATCATCAGATCGGGTCTGTGAAGTTAGAGTTTACAGTCCAGTGACATATAATAATGACAAATATACTGTCACCTAGTAATGTCGCATATAATAAAAAATAGTTGCAATATAGTGAGATATAGATCCAACAGAATGACCACCTCCACCATGGGGGCAGAGAAAGCTTCAGGAGGGAGGAACTCTTGATCTGGATCCTGAAGGATTCATTCAATCAATTATTTGTTCTCAGCAAATATTTACTGAATGTCTGCATGTGTCAGACACTCACTGTGTATTGGGATAGTGCAATGAATGAAACAGACTGAGGCTCTTCTTGTGGTATTTACATCCTAAGAGTTCAACAAGTTAAGAGGGCAGGGAATTCCACCAGAGAGAATAGAATATGCAAGTTGTAGAGCTGAGATATCACGGGGATGTGACTAGAGCTAAGTGGGCACAGGGAGGGGGATTGTTGGGAGGTGAGGCTGGAGAAGAAATCAGGGGCCACATGTGGAAGAACCTTGTGGGCTGAGCTAAACACTCTGAACTTTATCTACAGACAATGCAAAGTCAAGGAAGGCTGATAAAGCTGAGTTTGTGGAAGGGGAGGGAGTTGAGGGTTCTGTGGAAACTGAATTGGAAAAACATGAGGCTGGAGGCAAAGAGACCAGATAGGAGATGACTGCAATAGCCCGGGACACCCATGATGAAGGCCTGTATAAGGGGAAGAGGTGGGGGCAGTGGAGAAGGGATGTGTTTGAACTGGAAGAGAGGTTCTTAACTGTGTGTGTATGTGCATGTGCGTGTGTGTCTAAGCTCTTTCAGGATCTAATGAAAGCTTCGTGTCTTATAAGTCAGAAACATGCTCATAATTTACTTACAAGTATTATTTTGCAAACAACTTCAAAGAGCATGAATTCCAGAGTAAGAACCCCTGAGTTATAAGCTGGGGTGCGTGGGGGCCAGGAATTGAACACGTGAAGTTGGAAGCTGCAGCGAGTGGGCATGGATCTGGCGCTGTTTTAATTCCCCTTTCAGGACCCACCTTCTTGATCCTTCCTCTGACTGCCTAGTACCCCATGCCTTTGGTGGGCCCTGGCCCACAGACCCTGCAGCTGCCCATGTACTTGCATGTCTGCCATCCCTACCAGATCAGGCCTTGCTTGTCTCTGTTACTCAGACTCCCACCTGAGCCAGGGACCAAGGGGGCAAGTTCCTTCCTGACTTTCCCGCTCTGGGGGAAACTTAGAGTATTTCCCTGGTGGTACCAATACTTCAGGGTCCAGGTCCAAGAACACCTCCTCACAGATGCCAGAGGACTAGAGCTGGGAAGACCAGCAGACATCAGTACATCCCATTCCCTCATTGCCCAGATGTGAAAGTTCAGGGCCAGGAGGGGAACTAATTTTTCCAAGGCCACATGGAGTGAGTGGTCGAGCTGGAACCCAGAACTCCCAGCTGCTAATATCTCTCTTCCTTTGTCCCTCACAGGAGGTGCTGGCTCTCTCCTGTGTGCTCCAGCATGTGCCTTGCTAATGTAACCAAGATCACGAGACAGTGAGCTCTCTGAGTGGGTCCACATTCAACGCAAGGCCTCTGGGAATGTTGAATATAGACCACGAGAGAGGAAGGGTTTTGGCTGCCCCGAATGCTCATCGGTTTGTTCTGCCTGCCTCACCATCCCATGCCAGGGAAAACAACAGCCCTCACAGTTAACCTCCCTGACGTTCCTCAGCAATAAGAGGAGGATAACGATACCCAATTCCCAGGGGTGCTGCGTGTATTAAAGGGAAAGAGTACATAAACGGACTCGCACGGTCCACTCAGGAAGTGCTCTTTCCTGCCTTTCTTCTTGGCACTTCTTCCCACACTCACAGGGAACAGGAACAGTGCTGTGGGAAGACCCGGGGCCAGGCAAGGTTGAGTTTGTGGTCAGAGAAGGCAGAAGCTGAGTTTGCCTTTGTTGTGGCCCATGGCTACATAATTTTCCGTATATCATATTTTCACATAAACCAACACAGATCCATTTAAAGGGACACTCAGAACTGAAGTCCATAAAGAACATAAGCACAAGAAGATGGAGCTGAGATGTCCCTGGCATAAGCCACAGGGATGCTGAGGTCCTATGGGCTGGCTGGGCCTGGTCTAACAGGCAGCAAGGGGGAAACCACATCTCTGCTGTATTGGGCAAGTGACCTCCCCAATTGCATGGCCCTGGTCCCTTCTGAGGGATCTTACAGGTGTGTGGGTAGCCATGCTGCTGGGCAGGACAAGACCAGGGACCAGTGAGAGAAGGTGGGATCCAGATAGGCCGGATCTGGACCCAAATCAAAGGGAGTTGTAAAGTTCAGTTGTCTGGGGTGATCTCCATGACTTTGATTCTGGAGTGTGGACATTAAGAGTGAGGGCTCGGGGGCTTCCCTGGTGGCGCAGTGATTGAGAGTCCGCCTGCCGATGCAGGGGACGCGGGTTCGTGCCCCGGTCTGGGAAGATGCCACATGCCGCGGAGCGGCTGGGCCTGTGAGCAGTGGCCGCTAAGCCTGCGCGTCCAGAGCCTGTGCTCCGCAACAGGAGAGGCCGTGATAGTGAGAGGCCCGTGTATCGCAAAAAAAAAAAAAAAAAAAAAAAGAGTGAGGGCTTGGGAGGAACACGGTCCTGGCATCAGATACTGGTTTCTTATAGCTGTGTGCAGTTAGGCAATTTATTTAGCCTCTCCAAGCATCAGTTGCCCCAGTTTCTACATCCATCAGATAGGGCTAATAACAGGATCCAACTTGAATGTAAATTGGTGCAGCCACTATGAAAAGCAATATGAAGCTTCCTTAAAAAAACTAAAAACAGAGCTGCCCTTTGACCCAGCAATCCCTCTCCTGGGCATATATCTGAAAAGACAAAAACTTTTAATTTGAAAAGATACACGCACCCCAGTGTTCACAGCAACACTATGTACAATAACCAAGACAGGGAAGCAACCTAAGTGTGCATTCAACAGATGAATGGATAAAGAAGATGTGGTACATATATACAATGGAATATTACTCAGCCATAAAAAAGAATGAAATATTGCCATTCGCAGCAACATAGATGGACCTAGAGAATATCATACCAAGTGAAGTAAGTCAGACAGAGAAAGACAAATATTATTATATCAGTTACATGTGGAATCTAAAAAATCATACAAATGAATTTATTTACAAAACAGAAACAGACTCACAGACATAGAAAACAAACTTACAGTTATCAAAGGGGAAATGGAAGTGGGAAGGCATAAATTAGAAGTATGGGACTAACAGATACAAACTGCTATATATAAAATAAACAACAAGGATTTATTGTACTATATAACACAGGGAACTATATTCAATATCTTGTAATAACCTATAATGGAAAAGAATCTGAAAAAAACATACACATATATAATTGAATCTTTGCTGTACACCTGAAACTATCACAATATTATAAATCAACTATACTTCAATAAAAATTTTTCAAAATAAAACAATAATAGACTCCACCGTGATGTTAAACTGGAGATTAAGTGAGATATAGCCTTTGAAGCAGTTGGCACAGAGCCTGTATTAGGTAATGGTCAAAAAATCTGCTAAGGCACAAACAAGAACTGGAGGACAGAGTACAGGCGCCCCTGGAGCCAGCTGGTGTGGTCTCTGCCCTAACAGCTGCCTGAGTCCTCTTGTAGGCTACTCATTTTTTTAGCTAAACTTTTTAAGAAAGGAAAATGCACGTATAGAAAAATGTGCAACTCATGTAGCTTGGTGAATTTTCTCAAAGTACACATGCCCATGAAACTGGTCCTCAGATCAAGAAAACATCCCTCATTTGCCTTTTAGGTCAATACCTAGTCCCCTTTTTCTACAGTAATCCCTTTCTGACCTCTAACAACAGGGATTAGTAGTGTTTGCGCTTGAATTTTATATCAATGGAATCATACAACATATACCCTTTTGTGTTTGCCTTCTTTCAATCAGCATTGTGTTTGCGAGAGCTCTCCAAGTTGTTGTACGTAGTTGTGATTTATTTATCCTCACTACATGCACTGTTCTATGAACAAACCATAATTTACTTATCCATGCTATGGCTGATGGATTTTTCACCGTGTCCAGTGCTTGGTTACTATGAATGGTGCTGCTCGACCAATCTTACACATGACTTTTGATGAACGTATATATGCATCTCTGTTGGTTATATGTTAGATTGAATCAAATTAAATTGCCGTTTTTGTACATCAAAAACGGCCAAACGTTGGCAATTTCACATGGTTCAATGCACTACTTAGGAGTCGAAAAGTCAGGTCATGTGACAACTTTAGCAGATACTGCCAATGCTTCTACAGAGTGGCTGTACCCACTTACACTCCCACCAGTAGTGTATAAAGTTCCAGTTTCTACAGCCCTTTAAACAAAGGCAGCCCAGGTTCCTCTGCTGAGTCATAGCTACAAACATCTTCTGTTCTTATGGGTCCTTTAGTATCATGAATTCACAGTATTCTCTATGTTTACTTCCCTTGGGAAGGTCTTTTTGACGATTCTAACCCTAACTGAGCTGCATTTTAGTATGTGAAGAATGTGTCTCCACATAGTACTGGTGTGATGGTGTCAGAAGGAATCAAACTGAGAGGACAAGGAACAAAGGTCATCCTCCTCCAATGATAACTTTGGAGAACCTGAGTTTGATTGTTGTTAAAGAGGGTTTCATCTTCCTACACCAATGATTTTCAATTTGTACACAGACAGGAAATGGAAAATGAGAGGATGGGAGATAAAGCTCTTCCCTCTTGCCCACATCCAAAGAAGCGGGGTATTTCCAGGCTGTTGAGGTTGATGTTCACCCACCAAATGGAAGCAGAGTGGGAGGCTCTCTTCTCCTTGGGCTTCATGCCCTTGGGCCTGGCAGTGCCGATCTGTCCATTAACCACGGTAGGCTCAGCACCCAGGTCCCATGGTATGTTAGGGAGGGAGTCACAAAAACATTTTAATTTCTTTTAAAATCAGAACAAAAATTTTAGGTTGAAAAAATGTTTTATTTCAGGATATTAATATATTCCTCTTTACATTGATGGTCATAAAATATAATTTTAAGTTTTTAACTTTTTTAATGTTTTATGGAGGAAGTTACCCTTGGAGGCAAAAGTGCCTACGAGGACTCATGAAAGTCATAATGCAGCCCTGGGGCGTGGATCAGAGAACGAGCTAAACTCTGCAAGGTGGATCACCCAGATTCATGATCCTCTCTGTTCTTAGTTCCCCTTGGGAATGTCTCTGGTAGTTCTATCCCTGTCTCAGTCATGCCCCAGGGATAAGGAAAAGAGAACTGTGTCCACATGTGAAAAGGGCACACAGGGAAGGTCTTCATTTCACTCACTGGCAAAGAGTAGGGTAGGGTCTAGAGGTCCCTTAGAACTGCCCTCAAAACTGGGGTGAAATCTGAATCTTTAGAGAGCATGGACATACTCCTTTGAGGGGAAGGAGAGAGGGGCTCTGGTGAGGACAGGATTGTGTATTTTCTGGATCCCAATGTGGGCATCCCGCCCCTAGTGATGCCTCGACCTCAGGCCTGCTTTAGTTCCTGTTTGTTTCCTCTTTGTTCTTCCTCCCTGCAACATACACATACCCAGAGACTAATTTAGGGGCTGGAATCTGAGACATCCAGATCTTATTTCTTCCAAACATGTCTCTGTTGGGCTGGCCTTCAAGGAAATATCTAATGATGAATAGCTGTTTGCTGGCTGGAGGAATCTGGAAAGGACAAGCTATTTAAAGCTCTGAGAACAACCAGGTTGGGAATATATCTTGGACGATATTGGGAAGGATAAAAGTGTCATTTTGCAAAATACTAATTATTAAAAACATGTCCAGCATGGACCTGATCTATTTTATTTCTATATTTCTATTTGAATTAAAGTAGAAAGGGAGATGGGCAGGGAAACCCATCCAAGAGAGTGAAAAAGAGAGCAGAGGGATGGATGCAGAGTCAGGAAGCCAGGCTTCTCCATGCACCTCTGACACACATTTGCTGTGTGATCCATGAAAAATTACCCAACCTCTCAGAACCTCAGTTCCTGTATCTGCAAAAACAGGTGACTAGATAATCCTGAAGATCTTCTCTAACTGAAATCTGGCACATAGTAGGTGCTCCGTCAGTAAGTATGAGGGAATGAGAAAGTGAGTGTTTGCGACTGGACCTATATCTTACAGGTGTGAGATCTGGCGATGGAAGTGGTAAGTGCTATCAACAATAGTGGCAAGGCTGGGAAGCTGAGCCCATCCGTAGACAGCATCTGTACTGCCGTAAAAACAGCATAACAAGATTATATTGAAATATCCCACTATTTAACTTAATAATTTAAATGTTGGCCTAATGAGGTGGACTTGATTGGATTAGGGCATTTACAATTAATTTTGATAGATCATTTTACACATTGAAGGTGCATTCTTCTAAACCAGGAGGTGGAACGGAAGTGCAAAATGTTTACGTTCAAACGAGCATGTGATTTTGCAGAAAACGTTAATCCCAGATCATGCACACTAAGTCAATTTCAGAAATGGCTTCTAGATATATTATTAGAAATTGCTCTTCAAATATAAAAAGCTTGTAATAGAGTTCTGTCCATTTTTCCTTCGGCTGATGGAAGTTGTTTTATAAATATGCCTGTGATATGATGTTTTCTTCATCCAAGCCTTTTGCTAATTGCAACTTTTTAAACAGTGTAAGTAGTAGCTGTCATGAACACTTTGAACCCTATTACAAATACCTATTTCTGAATAATTTCACTTTTAGGGATGCATTCTTCCTTCAAGTATTTTTAACTATGTTTTTCCCCTATTCTTTTGAAAAGCACTTGAATTGGAAACTGTGAGTCCTCCCCCCAACATTTTTTTGTTAAGGGAATGATTTTATTATGTAATAGGAAAGTGGCTCCACACCATATCTCTAGCACCTCAAAAATCAAAGAGCCAGGAGCGGTCACATCTGCCCTTAGAGTCAGGAATGAGCAAAGGCAAATGGCTTCTGGAAAGACAAATTGAAATTAGGCCATCAGTTCTGTCCCAGAGTGCCAGGAAACCACGTTCCTCAGCACCATTGCTGTCAGATCAGAATTCCATCTCTGTTTTCTATCAGAAAGCTATCTTATGGAAGGTGTCCATGGCAAGATGCTTCTTGGAGAATTCTCTGTGTCTCAGTATCCTCTTCCGAAAAATGGAGATAAATTGCCCAAATGGGAGGTCTCAGCTGTGAAAACATTTGGTGAGAGAGCATGCAGTGGTAGAAGCACTGCTTTGGGACCAGCAGACCATAAATCAAATCCTGGCTCTGCTCTTATTACCTGGTTGCCTTAGGAAAGCCACTGACCTTTTCTGAGACCCGAATGCATCATTTGGTAAATGGGGACAATCACACATAATTGAGAATTAAACGCCACATCCCTGATACATGCTAGCAGCTCAACTAATTTAGTTTCCTTCTCCAAATCTCCTTCTCTAGGAGAAAAGCAGTCCCAAATTCAGGGTACCATTGCCATTTTGGTTTCGTGGTGTGGTCCCCAGAAGGCTATGGCATTTTATGCCTGGGGCTCTGATCTCTCAAGTCACAGTGAACAGATAAGATTCACTCTGCAGGTTCCAAACCACCTTTGTTGGCAGAAGTGCCCGAATATACCTTCTTTCTCTGAGGTCCAAGCTCTGTCATAAGGTTTCATTAAACTCATCCTTTGTGAGGTTTCAGTGACCTTCATAGTAAAGTCCAAATGCTCTCGCACAGCATTCAAGGACTTTAAAACCTGCCCTCGGCATGCCCCCTAGCCTTCTTTCCCTCTCTCACTACGTCATTCCTTTATTCACCCACAAACTACTCCTCTCTGCAACTTTCTCCAACTATGGGCTCTTTGCTTATACTGATTGTTCCCTCATCCTGGGATGCCCTTTCCTCTGTTCTTCAACTGAAAAAGCTCTCCTATTTCAAGGTCTAGCTAAAATGCCACCTCCTCTCTTATGTCTTCTAGAATATAGCCAGCATGGCTTAATCGGGTCCTCTTTGGGTTTGTAACTTGTCCTTGGTGTAGATATTATTCTGCAGATATTAAGGTATGACAGGATCCCTTAGGACACTGCCATGACTTTTCATCTCTGTGTCCCCAGTATCCTCAGAAACCAGGCTGAGTATAAAACTCTTAAAATCTTTCCAGCAAGCTGTTGAAGTAGACACTATTATTGATTCATTTTGCACATGAAAAAAAAAAAACGGGTTTCAGAGATACTAAGTAATTTGTCCAGAGTCACACAGCTAGTGGGTCATAGAACAGAGTGTTGAACTAGAGGCTTTCACTTCGAAGTCCGTGCTCTTTCCACTACTCTATAAAGCTCTCCACAATCTCCTTTAATCGTGCAAACAACTCTGTGAGGTGGGGGGTGGGAGGGAAGACTATGACTTCTTTACAGATGAGGAAACTGACGCTTCAGCAGGAGCAGTCACTTCCGTAGCCAACATGACTAGACATCGGAGGAGCTTCTGACTGAATGTGGGCCTCTGCACAGCCACAGGCTGCCTGCCTTCCCTCAAAGACTCACCACCTGCTGGTGGGAGCTGACCAGAGCTGGGAAGTTGGGGCCTGAGCTGTTACAACACCCAACGAATTCATTTCATGTGCCTCTCGGGGCCCCGCTGAGCCCCTTATCCCAGAGGTGACGAGAAAATGACAAGGGGCATCTCTGCTCTCAAGGGATTCCAGTCACGCAAACTCTGCCAATTAAGGTTGGAAGGATGTCATCTCCTGAAATAGCATCTTAATGAGTGATGGCTCTGGGATAAATTGTCATCTCGTGATCCCTCGCTAAAAAGCTTAATTAGATACATCATAAAGCATATTGATCGATGGCATTGAGCAGATCCGCAGGACACTCGCCATCCTTTGGAACATTCCTGCCCAATGCCTGGTGGAGCCGGGGTGGGATCGGGCCCCTGGCCCTGAGAGCTACTGGAGCACAGGTCCTTCCGAAACACCTGTGCACCACTTCCCTGGTCCTTTCCTCCCTCCCTCCCTTTTTTCCTTTCACAAATATTTACTTAGCACCAACTGTATACCAGGCACTGTGCTGACCTCTCTCATGCTCTAACTCATTTTGTCTTCACAAAAAGCTGTTCATTCGTTTCCTATTTTGCAAATGGTAAAACCAATGCTTGGAACCTGGAACTGCCACTAGGTGCAGCCCCAGCCAACTGAGTTAGCTTTTAGGCAATTTCTGGAGCAGTGGCTGACGTAAGGACAAAAGGAAAACTGAAGGAAAACAATGGACTTTATTAAACTCCTAATGCATGCCTGGCACTCTGTTGTGCATGAAACATGTATATAGATAGATATCTATATCTATATCTATATCTGTATCTATATACCTAGTCTCCTTTAGCCTTCATATCAATCCCACGAGGTGAGAATTTTAATCGTCTTATAGTTGAGGAAACTGAGTCCCAGTAACGTTACTTGCTCAGAGTCATTCAGCCGGTGACTATCAGAGATGGGACTTTCAGGAACTGCAAATCCAGACAGGTGAGTGTTCAAACCCAAGCCCTATCATATATTAACTGTATAATTTGGGGCAAATTACACAAACCTTCTGAATAGCAGTCTCTACATCTATCATACTGGGAGTAATAACTGAACAATGGAGTTACTGTGAGGATTAAATGAAATAATGCCTATAAAGTGTGTAGGTAGTATCTGACCCATGGAAAGTGTTCAGTAAATATTATTTTTCAATAAATATCCCAACTGTTTCCTCCTGGAAAGAGGCTACCTGTTTCCTCTTCTGTAAAATGGGTGTAGTAACCCCTGTCCCACAACAATTCATAGGGAAGCACTTTATACAAGGTAAAGTACTCAAACTGCACTTATCAGTCACCTTCTGTATACCTGGGTGTTGGCAAAAAGCTTGAAGTAACCATCTACTTTATGGGTTTCCAAAGATACTAGGAAATGCTCTCAAGCAAATCTTATTTAAATTCTTTTAAAAATTATTATTAAGACAATGAATTAGCTGATAATGATGGTGGGGCAGGGGAGTAGATCAAGAGGAAAAGGTGGGGGGAAGTTTAATAAGATCAGAGTACTGAGACTTCATGGTGAGGCAGGGTGGCCCAGGAAGTCTCAGCAATGGGGCAAGAGTGCACTGGTGCAATGCCTGGGCTCAGCAGGATGTGTGTGCATTCGTTGTGTGTCATTGTGTCTGTAGTGTGTGTGTGTGTGTGTGTGTGTGTGTGTGTTTTGGGCCTAGTGCCCATAACATCATAGAGTTTTACATCAGAAAGGGCTCTGGAGACGCATCGTGGATTGTATATATGTGTGTGTGTGTGTGTGTGTGTGTGTGTGTGTGCGTGCGCGCGCGCACGAATGCGTACGTGCTTATGTGTGTGCTCAGGTATGTACATCTCTGCCTGTGTACTAAGGCCAGTTTCCATGTGAGAGTGACTTTCTTCACCTGTGTGCTCTTGGAGATTTTTCCTTTTTTACTACAGCAAATGTAGCTTGAAAGCTGGGCATAGCGTATCTTTCCCCCAAACACAGATCACATCACAATTTTTCTTTCAGAGAAGAATGCTGCAAAACAACCCTCAGATGGTGAGTCTACCTCTTTTTTTCTTTCTCTTTCTGTCTTGCTCTTTCTCTGTGTCTTTCTCTCCATCTGTCTCTGTGTCTCTATCTCTGCTTCAGAGTCCCTATTTATAGCTTAAAATGCTTTCGTATTTTCACAGCATATAAAATGTCCCTGTGTTACATAAAATAATACGCATTCGGGTTTGTAATTCGATCAGTGGTTCATCCCAAGTTCCACACACAGTAACGCTGGACATTGTTCCTCGGCCCCTACCCACAAATATTGCCAGGCCTGAGTATCCTGCCTTAACCCTTTTCCAGGTTTTGTTTTCCCAACTCCTGATGACAGTCCTTCCAGCCTACTCCCTGCTTTTCTTTTTTCTTTTTTTTTGCCGAGCCACACGGCTTGTGGGATCTCAGTTCTCCAACCAGGGAATGAAGCCAGGCAACGGCAGTGAAAGCCGGGAATCCTAACCACTGGGCCACCAGGGAACTCCCTCCCTGCTCCCTTTCTGATCCTCTCCTGATGCCTGTGAAGTGGGTTCCTCTGCAGCAGTAGCTCAGAGCAGCCCAGACCGCCTCTCTCAACAGAGCCCGAGCAATCGCTCCGTCAGCGAGCCGTCAGAATGTCTGAACACAGTGAAAAAATTCATTTCCCCAATCTGCCCCAATACAAACACTACCCAAAGAAAAAGGGGAGGTAGATCTCGTTTCCTGATAATGAGATACAGTTATTAAGAAAAAAAAAAAAAAAGGATGGAGAAATTGAGAGTTGTTTCTAACCGACCTGGACATGTGTTAGAGAATATTGTTGAGAACAATTAGAGATGTATGAGCGAGGGGTTTATTTCTCACTTGCTTGTCAGGTCAGAAGACAATCTGTTTATTTTCCTGCTACAATTTTATTCAATAAACTGAAAGGATGGGAGCCGGGAAAGAGGGTATGAACAGGATGTGTGCTATCAATTTGTCAAATAAATAATCGTGCTTGGAAATAACAGATTTTATTAATTAGACAGGATGGTGTATTATTACCATTAAAGTGTTATATTGCATTAATTTTTATATTTTACTTGGCTACTAATTACTGTAAAAGATTTCGGGAACGAAGCAAAATAAAATCATGCAGCATTATACATAATGTAAAGATAGCGTGAATTAATTTGTCCGCGGCTCCCGCCTGCTGCTGTCGGGACTGGAAGAGGCAGGCGCTGAAGTGGCCTCGCCTTTAGGAGAACCCTCTCGCGCCAGCACCCCTGCTCCCGCCCGGTCAGCTTGGAAGACCTGGGGTTCAAGACCCGCTCAGCCACGCACTGACTGGCAAATCACCTCTCCGAAGCCTCAGTTTTCTCTTTTGTAAATATAAACACCCCTTCTCTGCCAGTCTCGCAGGGCGGCTGTAAAGACCTAAGGAATTCTCGAGAGTACAAGTTATGTAAAATGTCAGAGGCTGCGAAGGGGGCTGAGACCCGGTATCACTTATTAGAGGAGGCAGACAGAGGTGGGGCCGGCTCTGTCAGGGTCCTTGCTCAGAGGCCGGATGCTGGGCAGGGGGAGGGTGTGCAGTCAGGGCTTGCGGAGCGAATTAGGGCGCTTGAAGGCCACCCAGAGGCCATCGCAGCTACTCCCCTCGCTGGACGCTGCCGCAGGGCGGAATCAAAACCGGCCCAGGGCCACACCGTGGCTGAGCCAACAGTTTTAAACGCAGACCGGAGGCCACCCCACGTTAAACCCAGGCGTTCTCGCAAGGGGACACCCCACTGGGTCTTGGAACAGAAAAAAGCACCGACTCATTAGATAGGACTGGGTTGTAATCCTGCACAGCGCCAGCCGGCTATGTGGCTACAGCAATCCCTTAACCTCTCTGAACGGCAGTTTCTTCTTCAGTTTTAAAAAAAAAAAGTTATTTGCGTAGGAAATGAATTCCCACGCCGGGCACACATTTTGGCTAGGAAGGCAGTGGGCAGGGCCTTCACCAGGGTGCAGGGTCCCCCAGGGCTCCCCGTGACAGTAGAGCCGCATGGGCACCGGGAGCCCCAGGGAGCCCGCCTCCCTGGTCCTCGCTGACCTCGGCGGGGGCAGAGCCGCTGGGTCCCGGGACGGCCCCCTCGCCCCACCCCGGGGGCGTTTCTCTCCCGCGCGGCCGAAGCCCAGCCACGTTTTTCTCCCGGCTGGGACTCGGGAGCCCCAGCCCGGCGAGGACGAGATTTCTCACCACCCACTGCCACCTACTGTCCGCATCTGGGGACTGCAGGACCGGGCTCTGCAGGCCTCTGAAGCCTCCTGGGGAGGGGCCTACTCCCAGGCCGGCTCAGCACTGGGGCTGGAGCGGCGACAGCGCTGACGTCCCCCTGCCTGGAGCCTCCCTTCATACTCTGCTCCTTTTGTGTGAGTGTCGTTTTGCAGCTGTGTGGGAGCAACTTAACCAGGCCACCTGAAGCCCTGGTTCTCTGGCTTGCACTGTTATGGGGGTGGCCGAGGTGGTGGGACCGTTGTGGTGAGGATAGTAGTGGAGAATGGGGAAGGTAGGCTGCCCCTCCAGAAACAGGAGTACTAGGAAAAGCCCCTTCCTCCCCATCTGACCACAGCTCCCTTTAGAGAACTGCAAATCCTGACCCTGGGTTTGGGGGGCTGTTTCTGGTCACTCAAACTGAACCAGTCGTAGGTCTTCCAGAGAATGGCCGTTGTCCCTATTTCTAGCTTCCAAAGGGTTAGAACTTCACCAGTCCTGGAAGTCTGACCTCATTCTGGGTCAGGCATGCCCTCTGCCTTCTCTATAACTGTCAGGATCTCTTATGTCACCCTCCCTTAGAGCATGCATCCTAAACCCTAGTATGGTCTTACTTGCTGTGTCACCTTAGACAAGTCATTGTACTATTGTGAACATTTTTTTTTTAATCTGTAGAAGTAGGAATAATAATGATACACAAGAAGCCCATCAAAGAAGGCTGATGACGAAAGCAGCCTTGACACCTGGGGACCTGTGCACATATTTTTCTTGGGCATTCAAAAGACTGCTCATTTCTATGGTCTGAATGTTTGTGTCCCCCCAAATTCACAGGCTGAAATCCTAACCTGCAAGGGGATGGTATTAAGAGGTGGGATCTTTGGGAGTTGAGGTCATGAAGGCAGAGCCCCCATGAATGGGATTAGTGCCCTTATAAAAGAGGCCTGAGAAAACTCCCTTGTCCCCTTCCCCATGGGAGGTTACAGTGAGAAGACTGCCATTAATGAAGAAGCGGTTCCTGAATCTGCCAGCACTAGGCTCTTGGATTTCCCAGCTTCCAGAAATGTGAGAACTAAATGTTCGTTGTTTATAAGGCACCCCAGTTTATGGTATTTTGTTATAGCAGCCTGAACAGACTAAGATGCTCCCTGAACCAAGATAGTACAAACCCGTAGGGAGCAGAGGCCTATGATCTTCTGAATAGCAGTCGGTGGGTGGCAGGATGTAGGGTGGTGGGACCGGCGCGGTGAGGATAGTAGTGGAGAATGGGGAAGGTAGGCTGTTGAGTCCTCTAGGATGTCTCCACCTGCCCAATGCTGGTTCTCCCTCTTACAGAAAATTCTTCTTTTCCTTTGCCTCGTAGCATGTCACCGTTTATTATAATGCGTTTAAATTCCGTATGTATTTGTTCAGTGTCTGACTCTCTGCAGACGGCAAGCTCTATGAAAATCAGGACCACGTCCGTTCTTTAAACCACTGTACCCCAGTGTCTAGCTCTGTGACTGGCACACGGGAGACATTCAATAAATATTTATTGAATGAATGAATGACTAACCATTCATTTATTCCAGAGACAATTAGCTATCACCTGGGTCCATTCTAGTTCTTCCAAAAGAATTCATCCCCTTAGCGTTACCCACAGAGAGCTATCTCCTAAACCTTTCTTCTTCTTTTGAGTTCTCTGTCATCCTCGTCCTAAACTCAGGCCTCCCACACAGTTTCTTTCTTTTTAAACAAACTTCTACACAAAATAAGCAGAGGAGTGTTGATGGCTATGTTTGATTTGTCTTTGCCTTTTGATTTTATAAACTACATAAGGTAGAACTGACTATTGTTCCCGTTCTCCAGCAGAGGAGCCATGTAGTTAAAGAGGTGGATTGACTCGTCATCTGTCACAGCTAGCGAGTGGCTGGCACACAGCTAAGTCCCTGCTCTCCTGGCTCTAAATCACATGACCATTCCCCCTTCTGGGCTGCTCTGTCCACTGTCCTGTGTGCATCGTAGGCCTCTCTTCATGCCCTGGGGCTGATGGTCCATGGCAAACCATGTGAGGATGGTTCTTCAGAGAATAACTATGGACAAGATGATAAAAGACTCTCAGGAACACTGTTGTGCCTACTGTTGGCATCTACTCCCCTTCCAGTGGCCATCAGGGCAATTGGAGGACATTTCAACACAAATACCTCTGTAGCCCCCAGCAAGGTCTCTGGAGCCAGATCTGCTAGGTGTATGCATTGGCCTCGCCACCTTCCAGCTCTCTGCCTTTGAGCAATTTACTTAAGGTCTCTGTGACACAAGTGCCTCATCTGCAAAATGGGGATAATGAAAGTGACTACCTCATAAGGTTTCTGTTTGATTTAAATAAATACATGTAACACGGTTAGAAGAGTGCCTGTCACATAGAATGTGCTCAATTAATGTTGTTTTCTCTTTCCTTCCTTCCTCTCTCTTTTCTCCCTTCCTTCTCCCTTCTCTCTTCCTTTCTACTTTTGTTATTCCTTTTATTGTTCCTTTCTTTTTCTGTTTTTCTTTCTTGCTCCTTAACTCTTATTTATTCCTAAAGTCCTGACTCTTCCCTGAATGTAACTTATTTCACTATAGTGCCTCAGTAAACATTTGCTGAACCAATAAATAAAGGAATTTTAAAAAGAGAGAGAAGGCGAGATCTGGTGCAGGGGGAAGGATTTGAAAAGGTGAGGGTAGAGCAAAACAAGACAACCTGTTTTTTTTTTTAATGTTTGTTTTTGTCTTAATGTAAGAACCATATTGTAAGAGCCAAGAAACGTTACATGGAGCCCAACCCTTTCACTCTCACGCTATGTTACCTTGAGCAACTCAAGCAACCTCTCTGGGCCTATATGTTAGCATCCGTAAGACAGCAGAATTGAACTTGATCAATCCTTTATTCCCTAATCTTTTCTCCATCTCTAACTGTGAGTCTACAATCCCATCAGTAGAATACTGTGATGTTGACTCTCCCTAGTGTTTGCATAAGGTGGGGTGGGGGTAGGGAGAAGCCAAATGTACATTTCCTGGTGGAACCTGTTCCACCTATGACACCCATGAGAGGCTTCACAGTTGAGCGGTGCTTTGACCTCACGCTTGTGCTCAGTTCTATCTCCAGCTCTGTCTCTTAGTAACAATGGGACTTTGAGCAAGATGCTCAACATCTCTAAGTTTCCCTTTCTCACCTGTACGATGGGATTAGATGAAATAATATACATAAAATGCTTAGCACAGTGACTGACACAGAGTAAGTGCTGATTAAATTGTTACTGGGGCGCGTTATTAAAGTGTGTATAGTAACACAACCCTTGACAAAACCCATAAGGCCAAATGATAATGAGTTTCCCATTAGCTGGTATTGTGGCCATGTTTTCCATCGAGCATTCATTGAAAACCTACTCTGTGTTAGAACTTGAACCAGGTATAGGGTAGAAAAAAGCGGGAACCATGAGCTCTGGCTCCAAGTTCAAAAGATTATATGCACTTTTTCAGGTCCTAATATATTCCTGGTACTTTGCTATATTATCCCCTTTAATCTTCCTAACAACCCTGCAGGGAGGTTTTGTTGGGCTACAGGAATGAGTTAAATGGAGGAAGCTGCAGGGGTGGAGACTGGAGGGAGTGGGGAGTGATGAGAAGTTCACAGGACTCAGTCTGGACCACACCAGTTTTATTCCCCCCTTTAAACCACAATCAGCCAATATTCATGGAGTTTCCAATGTGGGAGCAGTATTGAGTGTCTCATCAGCCCTCCAGGGTGGGAAAAAATATGCTTGCCTCCCAGGGCTTTCTGTCAGCCCTCGCTCCTGGCTTCCTAACCCTTCTTTTACTTCTTTCAGGAAGGGCTGCACCTGAGCATGAATGAATATCATTGCCCTCTTCCCTCTCCCAGGGGAAGTTTTGCTTTTGCAGCTTGATCTCTCATATCTTTTGCATCCAAACACAAAGGCTTCACATTTCTATGCATTAAAATCCAGAGGTCTTAACCCAGCACTTGTGTGCCTCCATGGCCTGCCTGCCTCTCTCATTCCCACTCCAGACAGCTTAACTACCATCGTTCTTGTCCAATTCCAGCTGAAAGGTCCTGGAGTACTTGTACTTGTCCTTATACTTCCCATCTGCGTGAGTCTCCTGATGCTGCTCTCTCTGTTGGAATATACTTCCTTACACCCAAACACTGCCTCTACTCTAGGGTCTCGTTCAGAAATCATCTCCTCCAGGAAGGCCTCCCTGATCTCACAGCTGGAAATAATTTTTCTCTCAGGGAAACCACTAGAGCAGCACTTCACAGACTTTATGTTGAATGTGATATTTTTCATGTGAATCAGCCCAGGGGTCTTGTGAAAATGGGGATTCAGATACAGTGGGTCTGAGGGGAGGGCTGAGATCCTGCATTTCGAACACACTCACCCACGACGCTGATGATTCTGGTCTGTGAATCGCACATTGAGTAGCAAGTGATCCCCAACCCTCCTGGTGTATCGGAATCACATGACCAGCTTATTGAAACTCCAGATCTTGGGGCCAGAGGTTGGTCAATGTTTTGTGGGGCCTGAGCTCATTCCATATGGAGGACACTTTTGTAAAAATATAAAATTAAGAATAAGAAATTGCTGGAGCTCCCAGGACCCTGGAAGGGGCTGTGAAGGTAAAGGATCCTGAAGGTTAAGTTTCATTAGCTTCAAGGTGAATCCATCTTTTCCTGGGCCCCTCGCCTCCCAAGGACAGAATCTCAGAAGGGTGGAAACGTGTGTGGGTTTTCTTCTGCTTTGTTTGCAGAATTTCTCCAGGTGAGTCTTAACAGCCAATCCGTAGACCCAACCCCACCTTTGGGAACTGCTGTCCCGAATCTCTTGTTCTCTTCTTGCCTGTCTGCTTGTCCCCCTCCATCCCATTCATCACCAAAGGCCCCCGAGTCAGGCACTGGTCTAGACCCCACAGACACAAGAATCAGTGAAGGGTAGGATCTTACCTTGCGGAGCTCACGGTCTACTGGAAAGCTGGCCACAAAATGAACACTGCATCAACTGTCTGTCCAAGTTCTGTAGGAGTAAGGGGAGGGAACAAACTTCAGCCAGGACAAGAGGACAAGGTCTCCCAGAGGGGCTGACATTAGGCAGGTCTTGCTGAATTACTGGGGCTTTTCCAAGTAGCAGGGAGGCCTGAAAGAACACGGCCTCTTCAAAAACTACCAGTCAAACCCATGTGTGGCAGAAGAGGAGGGCACGTGGTGGGGACAGGGGGCAGGGCTGTGAGAGGTGGGTCTGGAGAGCGACGGGGGCCTCAGGAGACTGGGCTCAATGGCAGTGGAAGGGTAGGCAGGGGAAGGTTTTCTCTCTGCATGGGCATGCACTGCCTTCAACTTCCAACTATAATTAGTTCTCCCTATGACTTATCCGACTATTAGATCCAGAGATCTTTCTTTTTTATCTTTAATTCTTTAACTACTATTTCCTTTAAAGTAGTCACTATATGTCAGGTAGTGTGCTAAGCATTTTAATCTCATTCGATCCTCCTACCAACTCTGGAAGGCATGAAAAATTGATGTCAATTTTACAGATAAAAAAATTGAGGATCAGAAAGTTTAAGGGACTTGCACAAGGTAACAGAGACAGAAAATAAGAAAAGTCTGGAGACCCAGGGACTAGCACAGTGCCAGACACTCAGCAGGGACTAAAAATATTCGCTGAATTAATACATGAATGCTGGGATAAAAGACCCCCGTTTGTTAAGCCAGTTTTGGAATGCATGTTTCAAGTAATTTGAGGGATATGGGACCTTCCTATTTCCCTGGAAGTCCCAGGTCCCTTCCTCCTGGGTGTTCAAGCACCTTTCCAGAATCCAGGCTCCTTCCTTTTCTGCTTCAGTTAGAGAAAAGGTACAGTGGTGGGACAGACCATGAAACTTGTGAAGATAGCTGATTCGGTGATTTTATTTGATTTGTGTTGGGGGCAGGTGAGTTTTAGTTAGGTTTTGAACCCATTCCATTCCATTCAATCCAATTCATTTATTTCAATTAAGACAAATGAATTAAATTTTAAAAATATTTAGTGAGTGCCTAATATTGCCACTGGGTGGCAAGTGATAGAGTGAGTGAGAACCCCAGGATGCTACAGGCTTCTGGAAACAGGATCTGAACCTGATATAGACCCTTGATTTCAGTTCTCTTCCTGGAATCCATTCTAATTTACAGCAAAATGTGAGCCCTCCTTCATGGTTTTAACTTCTAGCTGTTTCCTCCTGTGGGTTCAGCCTCATTTCCCCATTCTCGTTGTCAAAAATGATGATGGTTTCATACAGTGTGTGACAGTGCTTTCTGTATTTGAGGGGATCCTTACAACGGTACAAGGAGAAAAGCAGAGTTAGATCGTGAGGATTCCTCTCTGACAACAGAAGCTCAGAGCGGGTCAAAACCTTGCCTGCGCCACACAGCTAGGAAATTGGGGCTCTGGGTCCAGACCCCGATGTCTAATGCTTGGCGAGGTACAATTCCAATATGACACTACTGATGAGTCCCTGACACGTCATCCACATTCCCTTAATGATATGTTCGCTGACATTTTGTTCTCTCCTTTGCTCACACTGGTTAGTTTTTCTTCCCTTATAGACTGCAGACAACATATAGGAAGGACACACCTCCTATTCTTTCACTTCCCACACTTTAGTGAACATTATGTGCCAAACACTGGGAGAGTTACTATTATGGGAGATACAAGGGATACAATTATGAATAAAATAGATACATGTCTGCCCTCTGAGGGTGTACAGTCTAATGGAATAATAGTATTTTATGACTTTTTGAATCTTTACTATGCCCTAAGTTTTGTGTTCTCTATTCTGCAGATGAGTATATTGAGATGTTGAGAGCAATGAGGAGCTTGTCTGAGTTGTGAGAGCTGGGATTCCCATGGATTCCCCAGAGAGGCTGGCCCAGGGCTGAACAGACATGGTATGATACAGCAGATAAAGAATAGACAGATTCCAGGACTTCCCTGGCGGTCCAGTGGTTAAGACTCCGAGCTTCCAATGCAAGGGGTTGGTTCCCCTGGTCAGGGAACTAAGATCCCACACGCTGCACAGTGCAGCCAAAAAAACAAAAAACAAACAAAAACAGACAGATTTCATAGCAGCTCAGCCAGATACTAGTGTGACCTTAGGAAGATGCTTTACCTTTGGTCCTCAGTGTCTACATCTACAACCAGCTCCCAGTTTTGTCCCATGGGTCAGTAGATAAAATGAATGTAAGGCCCTTGAATAAACACCTGACCCAGAGCAAGAGCTTAGTACATGGTAGCTGTCATCACCGTTAATGTTAATAAGCGGCAGATGCAGCCTGAGTGTGCATGCATTCATGCGCATGGTATTTTGGTAGCGTTGCCTGTCCCCTAAGTTTCTAAGAGGAGATCCCTTAAGTTCCCACACCCCAGCTCTGCGCACAGAGACCACTCACAACAGGCTCCATCTCTGTGACCAGTGGGTGCCAACAGCCCCTCACTGGAAACAATGAGAAGCCCAGCTCAGCACGCAGACGCCTCCAACAGGCTTCTGAACCCTGCCAAGCCCTCGTGCCCACTTGAGCACCAGGGGGAGGGGCGACTGCGGCATAAACACACGTTTGCTTTCATTTGGCTTAGCTGACTGTGTGTTTTGTTAAACACATTTAGGTTTGGGAAAGATTATTTTTGGTACACTGCTGCATAATTAGATGAATTTTCATGAGTTTATTCTTGAAATAAACTTTGAAATGGTCCATGTTTGACTGTTTTTTTAATCATCTGCAGATACTGTTTTTTGAGACTTAGCATGAAAAAAAAACCCTTGTTACATATCAGTTTAATTTAGATTCAAATAAAATAATTTTTTGAATTTGCAGCAACAACAAGTCTGCGAAAGTGGTTGTAACTGGTGCTGAGTTGTTTGAGGATCAAGATAATTACAGTATAAAGGATAAGAGAGAATATAATATCCTGGCATCCAGTGCCTATTCAGCTAATCCCCAGCCCTTGACAGATGTTCAAACAGTATTTTTAAAAGCTGACTTTTAAAAAAACAGGGCGAGTCACTTATTAGATATAAACAACACGATAAGAAATTCAAAGTCTGACATCCCTTAGGAAGCGTCCATGCTGAGAAGCAGGAGAGACAAGGT
This sequence comes from Tursiops truncatus, assembly GCF_011762595.2. NCBI lineage: Eukaryota > Metazoa > Chordata > Mammalia > Artiodactyla > Delphinidae > Tursiops > Tursiops truncatus. The sequence continues at coordinate 68,482,288 of NC_047041.1, read as the reverse complement.
AAAAAGTCAAATGTGCCGCGCTTATTGCTATAATGGGGGCCCCAGGCAGGGCTGGGATTGCAGAAACGCCGAGCGCCCTGCCTTTGCCAGGAGCACAGGTTCCATCTTTACCAGCCCCGGAGGTGCAGAGCCCCCAGAGCGGCTTCCATGATGTTGTCAGCTTGTGCAGCAGCGGCCGTACCTCTCTGGTGGCCGTTTGAAGGCTAGGATGCCAGCAGCCAGCATGCCGGTTTTGAACAATAGTGGCATAGTACTAGGTGGCCCAGAAAGATGCCAAGGCAGATGGAGGGGTAAGGAGCAGTGTGTCTGTTGGCTTAAGGATCAGTCTTACCGTTGGCCCCTGCCACTCGTGCACTCACTCATCCCACAAATATTCTTCTGAGCCTGAGTACCTGTTGGGTACCAAGGCTGTCTACTAACCTCTAGGGTTCAGAGATAAATAAGACCTTATCCCTGCCCTGCCTCCAAAATCTCATAGTATAGCAAAGGACAGTGGTCAAATCCATTGATAACAACAGCAAGTATGATGATGATTGAACTTTTGCCTATATGCTAAGCTTCATTCTGAACGTTCTTAACTAATTCCCACAATAACCTTATAGAGTGGGTACTATTATGATGACCATCTTACAGTTGAGGAAGCTACGGCACAGCATGAATAAGTATGGGATGAAATGATTTCTGACTGGGTGGTGGTGGTGGCAGAGGAGAGATCAGGGAGGCTTCATGGAGAAGGTGGTATTTAAGTGGGGCCTGGAAGGACGGATGGGGTTAGCAAATGTGAAGATGCTGGAGAAGGGCATTCAGGGCAGAAAGAACCATGCAGAGAGAACAGAAAAATATTATTTGGTAAACTAAGACACCAAGCTGCCCCAAGGATGGCATGGAATTATCTTTTTTCTACCTCTCTATTTAGATGGAATCCTGTACAAAAAGCTCTCAGCACACTGGGAAGCACAAGCCAGACCCTGAGTACTGGTGCTTTCCTTTGTGCCAAATCTTTTATCTGGGGTCCTTGAAACTGCTTCTGCATAGCCATGGCTCCAAGGTGGCAGAGAGATTTGGAGAGAAGGCAGCCTCTGTGGGATACTCCTCTCTAGAACTGGGCCTGGAGCTGTGGGTCTGGGCCAGGAGGAGCCAGGCTTCAACAGCAGGAGATACATAATGGAAAAGAACATGAAAAAGAATGTATATGTATGTATAACTGAGTCACTTCGTTGTACAGCAGAAATTAACGTAATATTGTATATATCAACTATACTTCAATAAAATAAAATTTAAAAAAGAAACAGCAGGAGGTGCTAGTGAGCTGAAGGCAGGGTAGGCCAGGACTGGGCCAGGGCTGTCGATTTTTCAGAGGGCAAGTGCATGAAAAGGTAGACCCCCTGCTCTACCTGCCTCTTTGTTTTCATCTGATGTTTCCATTGTGCACTGCACTCTGCTCCCTCTAATCTTTCTCTAGCATTGTTAAGAACTGCCTTATCAGTATTTTACTTTCAAACAACTGCAGAAAAGGATCTTCTTTTAAAAGAAATTCTGTCCTCCCCTCAACCCCTCACCCCTGCTCAGAGAGCACATCTTTCCATGAGGATCTGCAACCAGGACAAGGGAGAGGGGCTTCCAGGAGACCATGCAAAGAGCCTGATGTGGGGTGGCTGGAGTCTGATATGCTTTAGAACTAGACCTGATTAGCTGGTTTGTCCTCAGAGTGAAGGAGAAGGTGGCAAGCTTCTGGGTGTGACCTGCACTCCCAGAGTTTGCCAGGGCAAGAGTTACTTGAGTGTCTTCTGGGGACCAGTTGTTGTCCACTGTGAGTGACAGCCTGTGTGGGGTTGTCTTAGGTCTTGCCCAAGAGAGCCATCTGGAGGGGCTGTGAGAGCACAGGGCTGAGGGAGAGGGTTAACTCCTCCATCGCAAGCTTTCCCTGGGCACCATCTCAAGGGAGCAGAGGTCCCCACTGTAGTCTTGGTGGTGCACTCTCTTGGCAAGCTCCAGAAATGTTCGATGCCTCCAAAGAAGTTCAAGGAACTTCTCAGTCACGGCTTGAGTGGTGTGAGGAGGTGAGCCTGGGGGTGGGGATGGGGGGATGAGGGGGGCAACACCAGGCTGCACTCCTGTTCCATCACCTCCCCCTGAGGTGTCCTCTGCTCGCATGCCCTTCGCTCTCCTCAGGGTTCCTGAAACAATCACAGGATTCAAGGATCCGGGGCTCTGGTCACTGTCTCTAACCTTTTGTACATGTTTCTTTCTGACCAGGGATCTCAGATTCTCTGAGCTCATCCTCAGTTTCAAAAGCTCCCTGTCTTTTTTCCCAAAATAGTATTAGCCAGCCTTCATGGAATGATTTCTAGGTACCAGGTACCACTCAAGGGTTTACATGTATTATCTAATTTCATTCTCACTAAAACCTTAAGGTGTGGAACTTTAGGTGCATATGTGTTCTGAGAATAATGGATGCCTAGTCTTCTCAACACTCAACAGAAATTTCACCTAGGATGAACATCAAACAAGTGACAGCCTGAACAAACGAATCAATGCTGGAAGGAAAGAAGGAAAGAAAGCAGGTCACCAAGAACAGACTGAAAGAACCCCTCAGACACTCGAGGATGACTTCGAGCAAATATTTTTACCTCTCTGAGTTTTTTGTTCTTTCCTTTGTAAAAAGGAGTTACTGACAATAAAAAAGTAAAGTATAGGATGTGAAAGTACTTTAATCTGCTTATAGTGTATGCTCATTTGTTGTCATTTTTGTTGAATAAATTTTTTTTTTTTTTTTACCTAATACGAGGACTAATTCCACTTCTCTGTGTGTCCTGCCTCTGGGGCAGGCATCAGAATCCCTAGGAGCAATAAGACAATTCTGATGTTCTCTCATACACACATACAATTAGAACCACAGCTTCATGTCATTTCTGAATAAACGGCTGTCTGGTATGTGTTTGATCACCTCCAATAACAGAGCTCACTACTTCTTGAGGCAGTTTAATTGATGATCACAAAATCATGGTTGACCAGTTGCTTCTTGCATTGGGCTGAAATTTCCTGTCTACCTTGTTGGAAGAGAAAACTGAGCTTTCTTGGGCTGGGCTCCAACTATTCCCTAAGTGGAATGGCAAAGCATAGACTCACAGAATGCCAGAGCTTAAAGAGACTTAGAAACCTCCTATTCTGGGGTTCTAATTCACAGATTAAGAAAATCTATATGCAAGATCCAACCTTCCAATTGGTTGGGAAGAGAAGAACTTCATCATTCAAACGATTTGTCCAGACTTATGGACTGAATGATTTCTCCCTGGAGTTCATTAAGAGGGAAGTCACTTGGGCCTCATCTGTTCAAGACGCCTATTTCAGAACTTCTTCTCCCGGAACAGGTTCTACTATGCTTGTGGTAGATTGTTTAGTAATGTCTCCTGATGGGTTCACACCACCCTGCATCCATGCCCTTGGGAAGTTTCCTATATACTTACTCTGGGTTTGGCCATGTGATTTGCTTTGGCCATTGTGACACAAGGTAGAAACCTGAAAGGTGCTTATATATTGGGACTTATCCTCTCTTGCAACCCCGTGACTGCCGCCATGTAATTAAACCTGGGCTAGCCTGCTGGATAATGAGAGCCATGTAGCTCATTGCCTTCATCACCCCAACCAAGAGCCAGCTAACTCCCAGAAGCAAAACCACCAGCTGACTGCAGTTTACTGCAGGTGTGGGAATGAACCATTTGCAACCGGCAGAAGAACTGCCCAGCTGAGCCCAGACCAAACTGGCAACCCTCGGAGTCATTAGCTAAGCAAATGGTGGTTGTTCTAAGCCAGTAAGGTTTGGCATGGTTTATTATACTGGGTCCCCCAAATAAAATTTCATGGACCTAAACTGTCCATCAGTTCAGAGCAGCCTTGGAACTGTGCAGACCACCAGTTACAAAGTTTAAAGATCACAAGAGGTAGAGTTCTTTTACTTGCACTTTTACTCTTTAATTAGCAAACTTTCACAGGCACACATAAATATATATGTACGTTCCGAGGCCCTGAGATCTTGCTTAAGGTCACAGAGCCAGCCAGTCAACAAAAAACCCAGGTTTTAAACCCAGGTTGACCTGCCTCCAAATTTTAAGCTCAGATCTTTTAACAGAAGCCTGCCAGACCTTTTGTTATAGGCTTCCTTTGGGTCTATTTCTACGCAAGTCTCCTGACTTTCTTATGAAGTCTGCTTTGCTGCCACCACACATGAGTGGAAGCCACCATGATGGGGCAGTATGAAAGGAAGGGGAGGAAGGAAACCATGCCAGACCACGCACTAATAATTCTAGTCACTAACACGGACCAAGAATTATTGACCCCTAATTATGTACTAGATCTTCTTCTAATCCCTTACATGTGTTATTTGCTTGAACCCTTACTGCAACCAACTATGGGTATAGCTCCATTTCACAGACATTTAACTAACTTGGCCAAGCAGGTGAAAAGCAAGGATTCAAACCCAAACCAACTGGTACTGGAGCCAGTGATGTTCACCACATGCTGTGCTGTCTCTTGATATGGTTCAGGGACTAGGGGATTTGCTCAGATGGGCTTCCAAAAATCAGGTAGCCAGAGACCCCGCAAAATTATTTTGCAGCTACTAGGACCAATGCTCTCTGCTCTATGCCTGGATTGTTAAGTAAAAACAACTGAGGATTTGTCGCTTTTCTCTTCTCATTATTTTTAAAATCATCTCTGTATCTTCCCAGAGGCTGGAGGAGCGAACATGATCCCCAGCTCCAGGTCCTAGAGCCCCATAAAAGAATAAAAGCATACTCAGTGGTAGTTACCATGCTAGGTCATCTCTGCATGGTGTATCTCACATATTCCTTACCACCACCCTGAAACTTCAGTGTGATTATCCCCATTTTACAGATGCTAATTAATAGCAAGTCCCAATCAATAGACTTCTGAAGAAACCATGTTTTACTGTAATTGGGTACTTTCCCAGTGCCGCAAAATAATTTGTTCTCTTTAGCTCAGTAAACATGTCTCCTCCAATTTTATTTGCTTCATTCATTTGCTTAGCAAACTCTCTTTCCACATAGGTAAAATCCTGTTAAGAGAAAACTCCAGGGATATCCAAATTGTTTTATTGGAATAAATTCTGGTAATGAATATGTGATTTCGATTCTCATTCCCAAGCCATGAGATCTGGGAATGCAAACAGGTTAAGTGTTCTGGACACAGAGTCCCAACTCCAGTTGGGTGACTGGGTCTTTTGACATTTGTGATTTACTGTATAGATGCTCTAATCCCTCACACAGAGCGTCTTCCTCATTTTCTTGTTGCCCTTCAAGTTCTGTTGGTTTTGTTCAGATGTTTTTAATGAGTTTGTCCTGCAGCAGCCAGGGAATGGCTAACAAGTCTTCTGGGCCCTTAAAAACCCATTAGAATGTTATTTCTTACAAAGTGAAAAACTAACCTCATGCCAGATGCAAATAGGGCTCAAACCACCAGAAATAAAGTTTGATTCTGAAGAAAAATTCCACTGAGACATGAAAGTTCTTCAGCTTGGAAAAATAGTCTTTGATGTTTAGTCCAACTCGGCAGTCTAATATGATTATTAAGAGTATGAGTGTTGGAGAAGTTGGCTTGGGTTCACATCCACTGTTACTTACTAGCTTAGTGATCTAGGGCTTAACTTCTCTTTCAGTTATCTCACCCAAAAAACCTGGGAATAAAAATAATACCTACCTGGTAGAACTGTTGGAGGAGTAAATAAAATATGATAGGTGTATCGGGATTATGTTCAGCGGCAATAACAAAATAAAAATGACTTAACTTAGTAGAGGCTTATTTCTCTCTCCTTTGAAAGAAATTCAAAAATTGGCAATCCAGTATTGGCACGGCAGTTCCATTGTCACTGGGGACTGGCTTCTTCGAACTTTTTCTGCTCTGCTGCATTTAGCACTGTCTTCCATTCTCAAAGTCACTTCATGAACCTTATGGTTCAAAAGGGCTGCCAAGCACCGACTCTTAGTTCACATTCTAGACAGGACGCGGAAGGAAAGAGGAGGCGATGGAAAACACGAAGTCATGTTTCTCATATAGGTCAGGATTTGATTAGGAAATTTTCTGGTAGTTCCAATTTCTTAGATCTTTTGGGCCTCCTTAGCTTCAAAGGAAACTGAAAAATGATCTATAGTTGGGCATATTGCTACTCAAAGACAGGATTTGTTAGTGAAGAAGGGGAGCAGGGAATTAGATGTTAACTAGCAGTCTTGCCTGTAATACTTAAAATATTTTAAAAAGTGCCTGTTACATACTTGGCTGTAAATTTGGTGCCTAAACTAGGAGGCAGGCTGTGTGGTGAATTGAATGTGGGGTCTTTGGAGTCCATGGACTTGAACTAAACCCTAGCTCCATCTCCTACTGGGAATGACATTTTGAGCAACTTATTGAATTTACCTATGAGCTTCAGCATTCTTGGTTGTCAAATGCAGTTATGAATATGGACCTTTTGAGATTTGGGGGCAAATAAAACGAGAACGAGTATTTAAAGGGCCTGGCACATAGTAGATGTTCAGTAAGCATGATGTTCATTAAGATGCAGTGCAAAACAGAATTCAGGGAGTCGTCACTACCCAGCAGGGCCCTGGGAAGTGGTCAGAAACCTCCCCCAGACCAAGCCGCTTCTCTCCCAGGCTGCCTGCTCTCTGCCCACAAAGTGCTAAAGTGAGTGAAGCCGATCCTGTAATCAAACAATACTGGATACTTTAATTATAGTTTTTTTCCATGATTTGAATCACTGTTTTCATGTGCATTGCTGTGAATTAATCTCGTAACAGTGGTGTTAATTCCTTGATGCATAAAGGAATATTGCAGCTACTGAGGTGTTCCACAGGGAAGAGAATGGAGCTCACATTTAATTAGCTCCTGCTCTCTGCCAGGCACTGCGTTGAGTGCCTTATAAACCTTATCTCATTTTTCTCTCACAATAACTCTGTTTGGTAGCTATTACCAACTCTTTTATAAATGAGGGCACGGAGGCTCAGAGATGTTAAGTAATGTGCCCAATGGTGCAGTTTGTACAAATCCCAGAACTGGATTTTGAACCCACATTTATCTGATTCCAAAGCTCGTGCTCTTGCCAACATATCCTGCTGCCTTGTTGCTTTCCCAGCCCCAAGAACCAACCATCTTTAGAACTGGACTGTGGACTGAGCTGGCAGAAGAAAGAAAAGAAGACTAAGCCAGCTCACTACTTCGGAGTCCTGGTGCTGACCTCCCAGGTCTGGGATCTCTGGAAGACGTTGTCCCTAAAGGGGACAGCCCCATTTTCCTTTCTGTAAAGACTGTGGTGGTGGTGGGGGGTGGTTAACAGGATGATCTGGGATTTCCCTTGCAGCTCTGAGAGTGTACCATTGGAGAGTGAAATTACACACCTTCATTTCTGTCTACTCCAATATTAAAGGCACCTATTATGAACTAACTTCACTGTGAGGAAAATAAAGAACAAATAAGATGTAGTGACTGGGAGGAAAGTTAAACTGAACTTGGGAGAAAGCGCAACAGACTTTAAATATATGGAGATACTTGGTGGAACATTCTAAAAATTGCATTTATCCAAAAGCACAACGTCAAAGGGTCGTAGGCCATTGTGTAGGCTTCCTGTCACTGGTGGAGGTCTCACACATCTGGCTGGGCCACCATATGATAATAGTATGATAATGGTGCTATTACAATATTGAACAATTGGGCAAAAGAGTATCTAAGACCAAATGCACACCTAATACATGGTCATAGAAAAGGATCAAAGATACAGGCAGCCAAATTGGAAGTCCCCATCTTCACTTCCCTTCTCCCAATTCCAATCCCTAAAAACAAGTGTAGTGGGTTTCCTTCCAAATTCCTTTCCAATATATTATCTTACCTATCATGTGTTCTGAAACTTCCATTACTCATGAACATACTTATATGGTAGTTCGCAACTTATTGCTTTTATTCTTTTTATCAGCTGTATAATGTTCCATAAACGACAAGGATGAGGATTATCACCACACATGCATTTTACACATACTGTCCTTTGCACATTCTTCCACCTGGTCTCTACTTTGCAAAATTTTCTCATTATTGGTTCAGATTAATTTTGTAAGCTTATTTATGGTATTGTTTTCTTAAAAATCCCTACCCAGCTTTAAGAATACACATGATCAAATCTGTCAGTGTTCTACCTTTTGACTTCTGAGTTTCACATGTTGCTTTAGAAAATCTTTATCATCTTGTCTTATTTAGCTATAGTCACAATAAAGTTGTATAACAAACCACCCCAAGATGTGGTGGCTTAAAATGTAATCATTTAGATATCTGTGGATTGACTATTAGCTGACCTACACTGAGTCTGGCTTTAAAGTGTAGTTTGGGTTCAGTTCTGCTCCATGTCATTCTCCTTGGATCAGTGGGCTAGCTGGGGCAAGTTTTTTCATGGCAATGGCAGACATACAAAATATTTCACGCCTTTGCTCATGTCACATCCACTAATATCCTATTGGAAAGCAAGTGTCATAGCCAAGCACAATGTTGATGAGGGTGGAGAAGTACATTTAGATCACACAAGGGAAGGGAAGGGAATGAATATCACACCCCTAAATTTGTTTTTAAAAATCTCATTTTTTAGTTGTTTTACAGTTTTATTTAACTGTTCAAATCTTTATTTGTATTTAATTGCGTGTATGTGGGTATGCATGTGGACATTAGAGATCTAACATTAAACAAGGGAGTGATCCTAAGGTGTGGTCAAAAGGTGGGTGATTGTGCTATAGCAGGGGTCCCCAACCCACGGACCATAGACCAGTACCAGAACCAGACCACACAGCAGGAGGTGAGTGGCAGGCGAGTGAGTGAAGCTTCATCTGTATTTATAGCTGCTCCCCAGCACTTGCATTACTGCCTGAGCCCCCTCTCCTGTGAGACCAGCAGCAGCATTAGATTCTCATAGGTGCACGAACCCTACTGTGAACTGCACATGCGAGGGATCTAGGTTGCGCACTCCTTTTGAGAATCTAATGCCTGATGATGTGAGGTGGAGCTGAGGCAGGGATGCTAGCACTGGGGAGTGGCTGCAGATACAGATTATCATTAGCGGAGAGGTTTGACTGCACAGAGACCATCAATTGCTTGCAGACTCATATCAAAGCCCTATCAGTGAGTGGCAAGTGACAGTTAAGCTGCATCTTATGGAGTAGACTGGACATAAGCAACACACTTCGGGTGTCACTGTCTGCTAGCACCCCCAGATGGGACCAACTAGTTGCAGGAAAACAAGCTCAGGGCACCCACTGATTCTGCATTATGGTGAGTTGTATAATTATTTCATTATATATTACAATGTAATAATAATAGAAATAAAGTCCACAATAAATGTAATGTGCTTGAATCATCTCGAAACCATCCTCCCCCACCCTGGTCCATGGAAAAACTGTCTTCCACAAAACCAGTCTCTGGTGCCAAAAAGGTTGGGGACTGCTGTGCTATAGCACGGGGAGTGCCAGTTATGGAGAATGACAGAATCACCAGACCTCCACTTTCCAAACTGGAAAGCTTATGCCTCCCAAAGGAGGGATTTTTGTTGTTGTTGTAGTTTTTAGAATTTTATCTTAGTAAGACTTCTATGTCTTGCTTAAAATGAGAAATTAACTGTAAATGGACTATAAAGTATGTATGTTATAATAATTAGAGCTACCAGTAAAAAACATATGAAATAAAAGAGTTTTAAAAAAAAGAATTTTATCTGAGTTAGAGAGTCAATCACAGAATATATGATGTGGGTCTAGGTCTCAGAGAGCTTGTCCAAGAGAAGAATCTGTATCAGATTGGTTTCAGGGCTTTGGTTGATGATGGAAAATTCTACTCAGGCTTTAGCCCCGTCAAAATACAACAATTTTCGGGCTTCCCTGGTGGTGCAGTGGTCAAGAATCCGCCTGCCAATGCAGGCGACACGGGTTTGAGCCCTGGTCCGGGAAGATCCCACATGCCGTGGGGCAACTGGGCCTGTGAGCCACAACTACTGAGCCTGTGTATCTGGAGCCTGTGCTCCGCAACAAGAGAGGCTGTGACAGCGAGAGGCCCACGTACTGCGATGAAGAGTGGCCCCCGCTCGCCACAACTAGAGAAAGCCCTCGCGCAGAAATGAAGACCCAACACAGCCAAAAAAATTATATATATATATATATATATATATATATATATATAAAAATACAACCATTTTCACAGAAAGCCCACGGGAGATAGTGCTAATCGACTTGGGTAGTTTCTGTTTCAAAAACTGGAACTATAAAAGCAATAAAGAGACACCTACAGACTGTGGTGCAATTTTCCTCTTTGCGTTTGTCCTGGGAAGGGTGACTCTCTGCCCCACCTCCTCTCCCACGCCAGACCTTAGGAAGTAAGGGACTGCCAAATGTCTGCGAGCAGGACGGAACTGTCATATGCAGCTCCTCAGGCAGGTAGGAATTTGACTCTTCTTCAAACCCATAAGCGTGAAATAGTTGCTGGACACCTACTTACTGCAGAAGCTGAGCACTGCCGGGATGAAGGGTGTGGGAGTGGAGACGACCAGGGCAGGGCTAGCTTCTCTTCTGCCATACTGAACTATTCTGCTTGGCCTCAAACTTGCATACTTCCCTTAGCAAGACACAAGTCCCTCAGTTAACCAAATCCACCATCCTCAGGATGCTGTTTAGCACAGGTCTTTGGGATTTTACCCTGTACTGAGAGTGATCAAGTATCCCTTTGTTTTAGGCACTGAATCCTATGGAAGATGACTCTGCTTTGCTGCTGTGCCCTGCAGATTGCTATCCAATTTAAGAGCTCTCCTCAACCACTGGCCCATCACCAGAGAGTGATGGCAGCCCCAGAAGTCTAAGAAATCAACCACAGCCGCCTGCTAACTTGGATTATTGCTAGGGTTTACTCTATTTATACAACACGATAACTGTTTGTGGCAGAAATCTAACAAAATGGTAACAGGATATCCTGGCTCTTACCTCCAGGTTACAGACTTGGTTTCCACACTTTTCTCTAGTGATTTTATGTGCCTTGTTTCTGTTCAGTGCCTCCATACCGAAGTCAGACCTAGCAAGAAATCTTCCTGGGACATTACCATCTATTTCTCTTCTTTATATAGCTTATCTTTGGGGAAATTCAGGAAGATTGCAGGAATAAGACATATTGATATCTGAGATTTTGTGAGGTTGAGCTCTTCACCATCCAAGGCTGAAAGAGTTTAGGCAATTACTTCCAAAGGTGTGTGCCCGACCTCTTATCTGCTCTGTACAGCCTGGTACTTTCCAATCATATACAGTATTCTCTTCCAGAAAAGCTCTCTCAAAGGTAATCTCCATCTTCTTCCATATCTCTAAATCTTTTAGTGCCCCTTGGACACTGGCATCTTGGGCAACTTCCTACAGATATAGTCCCCTCTCTGCTTGAGGTGGGAACTTGCGGCCTCATTACATAACTTCTACTGTTTCAGCATCTTCCTGAAGGCTCGCAAGGAGCCATGCGATTAGGAGTGCGGGGGACAGGGAAGTAAGACAACAATGTGTGAGTTTTCTCCATGCCCCTGGCTGGGAGAGGAGCCCCTCAGCACGGAGAGCTGAGCACATGCAGTGTACAGTGCAGCACCATTGCCAATTGGTTCCCTTTATTAAAAACAGTAAGGGATCTAATACTTTTCAGTTGACTGTAGAAGTACTTAACTGTGACACTTCATAAACACACTAACATCAGCTGAAATAAGAGAAGCAAAGGATTATTTCTAGCTTACCAACTGGCTGTCTTTGGAACTGTGAATGTATCAATAAAGGCACTGCCTTAATATTCTGTCTTCTGGATTCCATTTAAATCATCTTTCTCCTACCCACAATCATTTGCTTGGATGGAGCACTGATCAGGATTCTTTTAGTTGCAAGTGACAGAAACCTAATCCCCTTTTCTTGAGCAGAAAAGACAATTTAAGTGGGGTTAGACTCAGAGACTTAGGGGCTTCCCCAACGCCATCAGCATTTTTCTGACCTCTCTCTGCCAAATCCTCCCTCCCCCTTGAATTGGCTCAGCTTCCCTTTGAGTCGGTCCTGTTCTTTCCTATGATGACTTGGTTTCCTCCATGCGCCCAGGGATGGTGGCAGAGTGGTGGCTGACATGGCTACAGACAGCTGCCGGCTTGTATCACCTCCACTTAACACTAGAAACAAAGAGAAAGGTTATCTCTCCCTCGAGATTGAACACAGTATCCCAGGGAAAGTTCCTAAATTGCCTTGCTTGAGACGGGCTCTTATTTTTCAAATGGCTAGCTTACAGCTCTAGGTGGATATTTGTCTGGGATGCTTTTACAAGTGCCAGTACCTGAGTCCTACGCCCAGATATTCTGATTCAATAGGTCCAGGTGGGGTCTGGACATCAGTATTTTTAATAGCTTCCTGCAAGTGATTCTAATGAGTAGCCAAGCTTGAGTACAACTGCTTTAGATTCATTCATTTATTCCTCAAAAGAACTTTTTTTGTCAAGTACCTATTCAGTGCCAGGCAGTATATTAGGTGCTGGTAGAGTAGCGAACAGGACAGATAAAGGCATTCTCACGAAGCTCACACTCTATAGGGGAAGACAGGCAAGAAAAGCACAAATAGATAAATAAACGGTGCTAATAAATAAATACTATTGATAGAATAAAAACAGGACCAAAGTACCTGTGATGGGAAGGAGCCAGCCATACACAGCTCAGAGGGAAGAGCATTCAAGGAACAGGGAACAGCCAGTGCAAAGGTCGAGAGGCAGGAACAAACCTGACCTGTTCCAGAAAGAGAAAGGACAATGTGGCTGCAAAATGGTGAATGAAGAAAAGAGGGACATGGGATGAGGTCAGGGAGACCAGCAGAAGCTAGTTGTCATGGAGCTTTGTAAACTAGGCCAGAGATATGTATTTTATTCTATAATCGATAGAATGTGAAGAGATATGGAGGAATGATGGTCCCTGATCTGTATTTTCAAATTTATTCTGCCTGCTATTTAGAGAAAGGACTAGACGGGTCAAGAAAAGAAACAGGTAGATCAAGTAGCAGACAAATGCAACTGTCCAGGTGAGAAATGATGTTGGCTTGGCCTACATTGGTTTTGGGGAGAAGTGAGTGAATGCAGGCTAAGGTTCTGAGATTGAATTGACAGGCTACCAGAATGTAAGCCTCTTAGTTTTTCCCATCACATCCTCAGTATCTAGGGTGGGGAATCGGGGATAATGCACTAGAGCCAATAGGTGCTTAAGAAATCTTTGTTGAATTAATGAAACCAGAATCCAGAGGCAAGAAGATGGAGGAGAAGGGATGGAAATACAACTCTGAACTTGCAGAACCAGAGAACAGACCTCTCTAATGGACCCCAGAGACTAGCACGGTGCTTCCCGCATGAACGAGTAGTTGGGGACACAAATGTTGCTGGAGGAAAGTCAATTTAGTGACCCCAAAACCTGTGTAGGAAACAAAAATACACACTGGGTAGAGGCAGAGAGGGCTCTCAGCTCTGCTCCGACATGGGAAGACACTGCATTACTATCATGGTAAAGAGCGGTTTAACAGCTGAACTAGTGCTAGTATAACTAGTACAGCCCCCAAAGAGCAACTGAATATTAGCTGGTAAAAGTTAGGAGGGGATATATACCCCGGGACCCAGCAATCCTAGCCTTATTGTGTTTTTCAGAGAAATTCTTGCGTAGGTCCATAGAAACCTTAACAAGTATTCCTGTCATGACATTATTTAGAGTGGTGTAAAGGCAGTCTAAAAGTCCATCAGTGGAGGGGTGAACCATGAAGCAGAAGCAAACCGTGGACTAACATGCAGTTGTTAGTAGCATCAAACTCAGTGTGTCCACAACAACGTGGAAGGCCTTAAAAACATAGTGTCAAGTGAAAAATGTAAGAACAATACCGTAGATAGAACATAGAAAAATACCATATATGCCAATTAAAGACATACACACCAATGGCCCACTTAAAAGGAAACACGCATATTTCAGGGCATGTATCAAATACATTAGTGTAGATGCTGACGAGGACAAGAAATGGGAGTAGAACTGGGAATTGTGGTAGATGGAATAACGCTCCCACCTCCACCCTCAAAGATAGCCACGTCCAAATCCCCAGAACCTGTGAATCTGTTTTGTTACGTGACAAGGGGAATTAAGGTTGCAGGTGGAATTAATGTTGCTAATCAACAGATAGGAAGATTATCCTGGATTATCCAGATGGGCCCAATGTAACCACAAAGGTCTTTAAAAGTGGAAGAGGGAGGCAGGAGAGTTAGAGGGAGATGTGACTATTTAAGAGAAATGACATCATAAGAAGAACCAGGTCTGAAGTTGTTGGCTTTGAAGATGGAGAGAGGGGACCGTGAGCTGAGGAAAGTGGGAGGCCTCTAGAAGCTGGAAAAGGCAAGGAAACTGCTTCTCTCCTAGAGCCTCCAGAAGGGAATGCACCCTGCCAAGACCTTCACCTTAACCCAGGGAGATCCAAATAAGACTTCGGGTCTACAGAACTCTAAAATAATAATTTGTGTTGTTTTAAGCCACTGAGTTTGCAGCTATGTGTTATAGCATCGTTAGGAAACTAACCAGGGATAAAGGGACTTGTGTGGACTGATGATGACAGCCAGCATGCTATGAACCGAGAGTCTGAATAACTCCAGCCTCCTCACCCAAGATCCCTTTAACAATGTTAAAGTTGAAGGGAAAGAAGAATAAAAGAAACCTCCTCAAAAAATAACCGCAGATGCGATGAAAACTAGCAGATCTGAGAATAAGCACTCATCAGGTCCCAAAGGCTGAACTAGAACTTTACAGGCACAAATTTATCTTTGGTTCCTGGAGGACAGGGTACTGTGACTGATCAATTGGGCTCAGGGGTGAGGGAGATTATTATTCCATGAAACCTGTCCATCCCCCTCCGGTGAACATCACTGTTCACCTCTTTAAACTTTCCCAATCTCTTCTCTTCCTCCACCCCCACCCCAGCCCCTGTCCCCTGGACCATACTCAGCAGTGGACATGGTGCTTGGGACATAGCAAATCTGGTGTGTGTGGAGCTGACCCCTGCTGAAGCTGAAGGAAGCTCTTGACTACTACGTTGCCCACTACATCCCAAAGCTTTTACAGTAGTGGGGCCATTCATAAAAGAGCCCTGGGACTTCATGAGCTATTTATTCTAAACAACTTAGAGCAACCCTGGGGCCCCAGTGTGATGTTTGCATGTCTAATTTCCGTGAGCTATTGATAAGAGCCCACTCCAACCAGCTAGTTGTCAGCCTTGACTCCAAGGGCCTGGAAAATGTACTATTTGCAATTACTTGAAAAGAAACTAATTAACTTTAAGGAGGAAACCATAGGTAGAAATGACTGAAATCAGCTGTTCAACTGTGCTTGGCAAAAAATTAAAAGGAGTAGGCGATTGTACCTCACATTTACTTCATTTGAAGGGAGAGTAGGAGGTCGGGCATCTTGCAGAGGGGATAGAAAGTGGCATATTCTCCATAGGGAGGGGCTCTGAGCAGAAGCGGTGTTAGCAGATCTGCTGAGCAGCTAAGAGGTTAAGATGTGACCTTGAAAGCTACATTTGGACTTCTTTCAGTGACAGCAAAGTATTTAAAAGAGGGAGTGATGATCAAGTCGGGAGTTTAGAAATGTGTGTTGATCTTCAATCTAGGTTCTAGGTTTTCGCACGTGGTAAATAAATTCTGTGTTTTCCTTCAGAAGTGGCCATTCTGAGTCATTTCTCAAAACAGAGTTAAAAACAATATATTATAGTTTCTCACAGCTCAGCACTCTGCCTGGTATATAGCAGGTTGTGGTGAAATGAAGGGACAGCACCCTGGCCATGGTTTGGAGGCTACCTTGAATGGAAGTGATGTCCCCATGGGAGCATATTGCAACAATTCAGAAAGAGGCAACAGCAGCATGGGAAAGAAAAGATGCTTCCTGATGTGAATCAGAGCAACGACCAATATCCTCACTATTTACAATAATCATAATAGAGTTGTACATTTATCGAGTGCTTGCTATGTCCTATACCATACGTGTGTTCACTACTGTTATTTTCATTTTGTTCTTTTTTTTTTAACATCTTTATTGGAGTATAATTGCTTTACAATGGTGTGTTAGTTTCTGCTTTGTAACAAAGTGAATCAGCTATACATATACATATATCCCCATATGTACTCCCTCTTGCGTCTCCCTCCCACCCTCCCTATCCTAGCTCTCTAAGTGGTCACAAAGCGCCGAGCTGATCTCCCTGTGCTATGCGGTTGCTTTCCACTAGCTATCTATTTTACATTGGGTAGTGTACGTATGTCCATGCCCCTCTCTCACTTCATCCCAGCTTACCCTTCCCACTCCCCGTGTCCTCAAGTCCATTCTCTACGTCTGCATCTATATTCATGTCCTGCCCCTAGGTTCTTCAGAACCTTTTTTTTTTAGATTCCATATATATGTGTTAGCATACGGTATCTGTTTTTCTCTTTCTGACTTACTTTCTCTTTCTGACGGTCTCTAGATCCATCCATCTCACTACAAATAACTCAATTTCATTTCTTTTTATGGCTGAGTAATATTCCATTGTATATATGTGCCACATCTTCTTTATCCATTCATCTGTAGATGGACACTTAGGTTGCTTCCATGTCCTGGCTATTATAAATAGAGCTGAAATGAACATTGTGGTACATGACTCTTTTTGAATTATGGTTTTCTCAGGGTATATGCCCAGTAGTGGGATTGCTGGGTCCTATGGTAGTTCTATTTTTCGTTTTTTAAGGAACCTCCATACTGTTCTCCATAGTGGCTGTATCAATTTACATTCCCACCAACAGTGCAAGAGGGTTCCCTTTTCTCCACACCCTCGCCAGCATTTGTTTGTAGTTTTGATGACGGCCACTCTGACTGGTGTGAGGTAGTAGTTTTGTACAACCTCATTGTAGTTTTGATTTGCATTTCTCTAATGATAGTGATGTTGAGCATTCTTTCATGTGTTTGTTGGCAATCTGTATATCTTCTTTGGAGAAATGTCTATTTAGGTCTTCTGCCCATTTTTTGATTGGGTTGTTTTTTTGATATTGAGCTGCATGAGCTGCTTGTAAATTTTGGAGATTAATCCTTTGTCAGTTGCTTCATTTGCAAATATTTGCTCTCATTCTGAGGGTTGTCTTTTCACCTTGGTTATGGTTTCTTTTGCTGTGCAAAAGCTTTTAAGTTTCATTAGGTCCCATTTGTTTTTGTTTTTATTTCCATTTCCCTAGGAGGTGGGTCAAAAAGGATCTTGCTGTGATTTATGTCATAGAGTGTTCTGCCTATGTTTTCCTCTAAGAGTTTTATAGTGTCTGGCCTTATATTTAGGTCTTTAATCCATTCTGAGTTTATTTTTGTGTACGGTGTTAAGGAGTGTTCTAATTTCATTCTGTTACATGTACCTGTCCAGTTTTCTCAGCACCACTTATTGAAGAGTCTGTATTTTCTCCATTGTATATTCTTGCCTCCCTTATCAAAAATAAGGTGACCATATATGCATGGGTTTATCTCTGGGCTTTTTATCCTGTTCCATTGATCTCTATTTCTGTTTTTGTGCCAGTACCATACTGTCTTGATTACTATAGCTTTGTAGTATAGTCTGAAGTCTGGGAGCCTGATTCATTTTGTTCATTTTTTTAAAAAATTAATTAACTAATTTATTTATTTTTGGCTGTGTTGGGTCTTCGTTTCTCTGCGAGGGCTTTCTCTAGTTGCGGCAAGCGACAAGCCCACTCTTCATCGTGATGCGCAGGCCTCTCACTATCACGGCCTCTCTTGTTGCGGAGCACAGGCTCCAGATGTGCAGGCTCAGTACTTGTGGCTCACGGGCCTAGTTGTCCCATGGCATGTGGGATCTTCCCGGACCAGGGCTCAAACCCGTGTCCCCTGCATTGGCAGGCAGATTCTCAACCACTGCGCCACCAGGGAAGCCCTGTTTTGTTCTTAAGGAAACTAAAATGCAATTCCTTGCCCAGAGTTCCACAGGTAGTTAGTGGTAAGGTGACTGTTCTGAACACAGAAAAAGTCCCTGAGGAAAGGATGTGGAGGTTAGTAATTCATTTGGGAGGGGATTCCAGGAAATAACCAGCAAAGATGCGAAACATAAAATAGGGAGTAGAAAGAAGACGATACAAGTTGTTATACTTTATTTATTATGGGGGGCCCTGGAGATCAGCCCTGTGGGGTAATTCTCGGTGACAGAATAGAATATTTTCAGAGTGATCATTCCAGTGAAGGGGCAAGGATGTTTGGGCAGTTATCAACAGACTCCTCATCCGTCATTGTTTAATGCTGCTTTGGGGACAAGAACTCTACCCTTCCTGCTTGTCTGAGCTCAGGCTGGTCATGCTCTGTAGGTACCTGCTGTAGCAGACTTCAGGGCTGGAGAGAGAACCAAGAAAGGCGAGCAGGCCAGCATCTGGGACAGTCCCAGTTTGTGCCATTTATCTGGGAATAATTATGAATATTCCCCCTTTTGCTCTCATAGTTGACCTGCTATGGATGATTTATATGGCCACACCTGTAAGGGAAGAAACAGATGCAAATTCTGACATATGTGGCCCCAGAGCCTGTGCTTCTGCCTCCTTCTGTTCTCTTTAAGTGCAACTGTGGCTTTCCTTAGCAAGGATGGAATGCTAGGCCCAGGTGAGATGCAGGCTCTGGCCAGCCACACTTCTGCTCCCCAGAACCTAGAGCATTTCTCCAGGTAGGTCCTGGACCACGGCACCAGAATCACATATGATGGTGCTTATTAACACCCAGGTTCTGAGTCTTGTCCCTAATCTACTGAATCAGAATCTCTGGGGCTTGGGCCTGATGGCCTGTGTGTTTAGTATTCTCCTTGTCTAATCTGCACAGTCAAGTTTGAAAACTACAGGCCTAGCAAAGGGAGACAGGGAGTTTTAACATTTTCTGAGAAACAGAAAACTGCGGTGATTAACAGCAGGGCCTCTCAGCTGGCCTGCCTGGCCCAAATCTCAGTGCCGTCACTCATGGCCAAGTGATTCCGAGCACGTTACTGAACTCCTGTGTTCCTGGCTGGAAAAACAGGATAATAATAGCATCTGCTTTATCGGGGCTATTATGAGGATTAGACAAGTTGATCCATATAAAGCCCTCAGAACAGTGCTGGGCACGTAGCAAACACTTGAAATGCTAGTTAGTGTTATTACTGACTTTTAGTGTTATGCCAGAGATCTTACCTAGGCTGTGACATTAATCCTCAGAACAACCACACAAGGAAGGTATTATTAAGGATTTGGGGCAAATAATTTTTCTGAGGCTCAGAGGTTAAAGGACAAACTAAGGGGTAGTAGGTGGTGGGATTTCATCCCAGATCTGTTACATCTGCCTCAAAAGTCCCAGCTCTCTGGGACTGACATCAAGCTGTCCTTGGCAGGCTCATTCCCCACCTCCACAGGGGCATCCTGGTTTTCACCCCAGCCCTTGGGTTCACCAAGGACTCCTGGGCATGGGAGGAGGAAGGCCAGCATATTGGTAGCATTTACCTGCTGCATCCCACCCGCTGAGGCTGGGCAGGAGCTGCTCTCTGGGATGTGGTTCGCAGCTAATGATCAGTGGGCTCCAGCTATAATGATGGGATTAGCTGCGCTTTAATCACTGTCTATTGTTTCAGCAGGGAGAGAATTTCACAGCTCATTGACTGCTCTGACTCCTAATCTACACGGAGGAAACAATGTTGCAGCTCATCAAATGCAATCAGCTGCTAATTGAAAGGAAATGGAATTTTACAATGACAGGCCACCTTTCAGTGCTCAGGATTTCTAAGCCTTCTCCCCACCCTCCTTTGCCAGCTCAGCCCTGGCAGGAGCACTTGACAACCTGCTACAGACTTCTCTGAGAACTGCATTTAGGACCTGGCCCATTTCTCCCCAGCCCCAGAGCAGCAGAAAAGGGAAGCAGCGTCCTCGCCAATTCCTTCAAGGCTCAGTGCAAAGGAAAAAGGCTGGGGTTGGGCATCCACAGACCTGAGTGCGTGTCCTGGCTCACCTTCCCCCCCACCCCCTGTACCTTGTGACTGTGTGACCTTGGGCATGTCCTCATTCCTCTCTGAGCCCCACTTTCCTTCTCTCTGAAATCAAGATTTGATGATTTCCAATGTTCTTATTAGCTCTGAGGATTCTGTTTGCCCTATTCTTGCTACTGTCCCCATCCAGTGGAGAACATCTAAATCAACAGCCTCTTTCTTGCCCAGATATCTATCTGCTTTTCCAAATGCTCCAGGGTGACTGCCTTAGATCTCCCTCAAAATTTGTCTTGATGATATTTTAATGGAACAGAAAGCAAATTTGGGAAATACCCTACTCAGTCTTATGATCAGACATCCCTCTCCCCATCCTGGATTCGTTCACTTCCTTGGACCAATATCAATCACAATTAATTCTAAAGACAGTCATAGATTTTTCTGGGTTCTGTCTTTTTCCCATTGATATTCTGTGGAGACAAGACTTGGATGAGGGCTACCAGCCAGAAAGAGCATTGCTGCTTTTGACCCTGTCTCAAAGCTCCATTTTCAGCCAGCCTCTTCTCTGAGAACCGGACAAACTAGCATCTGCTCTGAGCTCTGGACTGTGTCATCCCACAATAACACTTGTTCTGTCCGGGAATGCGTCCGACACTCATGTAACCTCTCAGTGCCGTTTTCTCTTGGTTCCCATGGTCTGTGGGCTTGTCTAATGGGCTTATCACACAGACACTGGAATATCACCACTTTTCTTCAGGCAGATGAGTTATGGTATGTCTCAAAAAACAAAAAAGCACAATCAAAATATTTTTTTATTTGGCCAGGGCTCATTCTCAGTCCCATTTCCCTCCGTTTCAGGGCAAGGCTGTAGCAGGGTCTTAGGGTCTTAGTCTGACCTGTTGCTAGCAAGATGGGCTATAAACAAGGGGGAAAAAGACAGAAATGGGCTGGCTGTATCTCCCCTCCCACTACAGCAGGCTGGCAGGACACCTGGTGCAGGTGACTCCAGATGTCCTTCTGCAACCCTGGCTCCGGGGAAGGTTGGGGAGAGAAAGGACAATGGCCGGGGTCTGAGTTAGGACTGGGAAAGGGAGTGTGAAGGAAATTCTGGAGCTCAAGGGTCTGCACAGGAATGTGAATAGGACAGAAGCTGGAAGTGAGTCCAGGTTGGGGACAGAAATAGGATCACTCAGAAAGTTTCCAGCTATAGGTCCACTGGTAAAGGGTGGGAGTTCATAAAGCCAATGTAGAGAGGAGAGAGAATGCCAAAGGTAAGAGTAAAATGTCCTAAGGAAGAGATTAAGAGCATGAGAGATGTCAGAGGGCAGTGAGAAGAAACTGCTTATGCTCAGAGGGCATTTGTCACCAGCAACCGCTCAGCTGCCTGCCCATGCTGATAGAAAAGTTTGGTCTCATACAAGACCTGGGACTGGCTGCCTACCAGGGGTAGAGTGGGCACTAGGAAAAATTCCACTTGGTGGGCAGAATGTGGCAACCAGAGAGTAGGAAAATAGGCACGCTGTAGTATCCCAGAGATGTCGCTGGCATTTGGAGTCCTAACTCAGATCTCCATGACATTTTGACACGTAGATGGGACAAGTGATGGGGATTCAGCAGCAGACCTTGTTCAGAGAGAGGCAGCCCTGGGGTGTCTAAGGATTTCTTAATAAAAGCTTTTATTTTAAAAAATGTATCAAGGGATCTTATCTTTTATAGGGCTTTTAATCTTTTCCTGTCTTGATCATAATTCTGTCAAGTGTAAAACTTAGCATTAAAACCTTGGTATTTTGACCAAGTTTGGGATGCACTGAATTTAGAACACTGTTGTTTAATCATTTTTTAAAATTTAATTGGAATATTTTGTGAGGCTACCACATTTTTTGAGATGAGATAAGGCCCATGGATAAATTTCCACATGTCTGCTTTCAGATCTGCTGTGCCTTTGTTTATTCAACAAACATGGATTAAGCATCTTTTACATGCTGGGTACACATCAGTGAAAAAAGAGGCAAAAAATTCCCCTGCTCTCTGGAACTTACATGCTAGATCTAAAAAGTATTTATTTAAATTAGTTAATCTTCATTTTGCTTTATTTAATAAACCATTTAACATTTTTATTTTCTATTAAGAAATAAATGTATTTAAATATATGATATAAAAATTTAGATGTCAATCTAAAGATGGTCAGGTAGGTACAGAGTGCTCAAAATCTTTTAGGGAGTACATTAAAACAAGTTTGAAAATGACTGTGGTAGTTTACCCGCCAGACAGAGCAGACATTCTCTCTGTAATATGCGTCTGCCAAATTGTTGCCTAACTTCTGCTCGGTCCTTCCTGATACTAAAGCATCACATTTCATTCCACGGAGCTCTGAGCAGGTGGAAAGTTCTTTAGTTAGAACTCTTGTTCTTTAACTTCCTCCAGTGGCCTCTAGTTCTTCCCTCTGGCATCACATGGAACCTTGCTACTCAAAGTGTAGTCCTCACCTACTAGCATCAGCGCCACCTGGAGGCTGGTTAGAAATGAGGAATCTCAGGCCCCACCCCATTCGAGCAGAATTAGAGTCTGAATCTCAACAAGTTTCCCAGATGATGTGTGTGTCCATTAAAGTCTGAGAAGTATTCATATAGTGTATGTCTGCTCGTTATTTCATAAAGAACAGCTTTTCAGCTATTCAAATAGCTACTCAGCTATTTGAAATTGATCTTTTTCTCTCCAGACACTTGAGGATGTGTTGAACCTCCAGGTGGAAATCAGCATCTACACACCTAAGGAGTTCCGGCATGAGTTAGGCTCAGACCAGGAGTGGGCACCAGGTTCCCCTCTAGCCGTGTGGGCTTCACCCCTGACCATCACTGGTTAGCTCTGAGGTCAGCTGTTGAAAAGAAAGGGCTCTGGTCTTTAAAGCCCACTGCACTATTTATGGAACAATGTACTTCGTATTTTAAATGATACCCTCCCAAATAGACCGTCTAAATTTAGCAGAAGAGCATTCAGTTGTGTTGGCATAATAAACAACGCAGCTAGAATATAATGCAGAAACCAGGAAGTTGTTCAGGATCCAAGAGAGTTCTAGAGATCATCCCTCAGAGACCAGAGTTGATTACTCCTACCCTCTTACAGCTACTAACCAATTACCCTATTCTCTACTCCATGTAAATTTCATCTTTGTCTTGCTTGTAATTTCTGTTTACGTATGGCTTCTGATGTCTCATGGTGACCAAGGTGGCCTTTTCCTTGTGTCTTCTGCCTTCTATTCCTGCTATTAACTGACTATCTGTATCTCAAGTTCAGATAGAGAACATGGTTTGTTAGTTCATGACCAATGATAAACTTGTTTATCAGAGTTCTCCTGATGGAGCAGTTCATGAGGTGCTACCCAGTTTACAGAATGGCTGTCTTGGGTCTGCACCTTCCCTAGATTCAATCAGATCAAAGAATGGTGACTTATGAAGAAGGAGCTCCATAGACAGGGCTGTGTATGTATGTTAGGTCAATCAGTACATTCTACAATTCATTTATTTGTTTTTCAAATATTTTCTAAGCATGTATTTTATCCCAGACATAGTACCCAGGATAAATACAAATGTGTATGTGTAAGACATGGTTTCCTGTATTACAAAGTTCACAGTCTAGTGAGGGAGGAAAGCAAGCAGAGAAATACCTTTCATAGGAAAAATGCTGTAATAGATATTTATATAGGATGCTGTAGAGATGAAGGAGGAGAGATTAATTCTACTGAAGGTGATGAGTGAAGACATCACCTAAGTGACAATAAATGCATTAGGGACTAAGGATGAGGAGAAGATTTTAGGCAGTGAGTTGGGCAGGGTGTGCTTGGGGAGGAAGATAGCTATGCTGTCTTGGTGTGGCTAAGATAAGTTAGGGAGTGCTGCACCAGAATGACTTAGCAGGGTAGGGCTAAGTCACTGAGGGCGTGATAGGCCTTGCTGAGGAGTTTGGCTACATTCTGTGGAAGAAGGAGAAGACCCCTGAATGATTTTAGTAGGGGAATATGACAATTTATGTTTTGGAAAGAGACTACTTTGGTGGCAGAAGCAACAGTGGATTGGGGCTGGATGATAACAGAAGATGGAGGCCAGTTAGGAAGCTGTTGCACTGAATGAGAAAATGAGGGTCTAGGCAAAGAATGGCAAAATAAATGCCATACATGCCGCTAGCCTCCAACCCAGGTCCATGGCAGACATCATTAATCAATCATGGCACTCCCTCACCGAGTCCACATGAAATCTCATACCTTACTCAATGAGCATACAAGGCTGACCTTACCAGTGAACCAATAGATGGAACCCCTTCATAAATTGGGTCTAGTCCAAGTTACTGATAGTGGAGATGGGGAGCAGAGGACAGAGGCTGCAAACGTTTATGAACCGCCCCCCAAACCTTCAAGAGTCTTCTCTTTAAGTTCTCCCAGTTACTGTTAGCCAGATGTGTGATCACATCCTTCACTGCAAATCACTTACAATTGAGTAGTGCTTTTCAGCTTACAATATAATTTTTGTATTTTAATTCTCACTCTAACCATGCAAGAAAGGCAGGGAAAGTTAAGTCCCACTTTCCTTTCTTTACTGCCTGAAAAACCGAGGCTTAGGGCATGTGCACTCCTTCAGCACTTTGTGTTCTGAGGGCACGTTCATCCCTTCAACAGGCATTGACTGAGCAACTATTATCTCCAACTTGCGCCACACAGAGGATATAGGTAAATGTGACTTGGTCTTAAGATTTCTTTTTATTGCCCCATATTGGATTTATCTGAGTGTATTTATTTTATACCTTTTCCCAGATTATCAGTTCCCTGAGGTCAAAGTCTCTGGAAAATGTTACCTTTCCTAATCACAGCCTGGATGCTGCACAGGAGAACATCCCAAGAGACCAGGCGTGCGGCCTGGATTTGCCTAACCTTGGCTGGAACATCAGAGCTCAGGGATTCAGTTGCAGATCAGCCCAGAGGTCTGTTTCTGATCAGCCTGACAGCCATCTTTAATGCCTGCTAGTCATTTAACCTGGCAGAGAGTAAAGGCCTCTCCCCCAAAT
Organism: Tursiops truncatus; assembly: GCF_011762595.2. Lineage (NCBI taxonomy): Eukaryota > Metazoa > Chordata > Mammalia > Artiodactyla > Delphinidae > Tursiops > Tursiops truncatus. The sequence continues at coordinate 68,457,185 of NC_047041.1, read as the reverse complement.
AGAGTGCAAAACCACAACCACAACCCGCAAGACCGTGAGACGTGCAAATCCAGCGATTACCCGATGGCAAGGACCAGAGTGTGCCGGGGGACAGTCTTTTCCAGATCCTCGAGTCCAGATTCACTTAGATCACATCACACCATCTCATGATGGACACAATGGGAGGGCTGACCTTCCAGCATCCAGCCATGACAATTTCAGAACCCTGAGGATGACTTTGAACCTGAATGGTTCTCAGGTCTCAAATGATCAAATCGCTTGGGGATTCGGTAAGGCGGAGGAGCTGTGGGATTGGCTGGTGGTGATGTCACAGCCATACCAGCACAGCCTTCTTAGCGGCTGTCTGCCTCTTTGACTAGCCTTCACTCCATCTTGATTTATACATGATATTTTATAATAGCCAAAGCGACGCTCAAAGAAATTTCCTCATCCTCAGCCTCCTACCACCACCCCGGGCATGTAATAATGTCCCAGAAATACACGGCCTGTCATGTCTTATTACTTAAGTATAGGCCTGAGAAGCTTCTCGATGCGACAGCATGATGTGAGTGCTACCCAGGAATGGCCTCAGGGAACACGGAGACAGAACATTATCATCTCACTGTTCTTAAGCAGAATTACTATCTCCCGGCATCACTCCAATTAAAGCTGAAAAACATGGAGCCACGGCGCTCAGCACTCCTTTCTGGTGTGTTGGGGTAAAAACACAGTAAGGATGCGGACCCAGAAGTCCAGCTTTGTGCCTCAGGTCCGCTGCTTCCTGCCTGAGTGTCTTGAGAAAGTCACCTTCGGAGTTGCAGTTTCCTTTTCTCTAGAATGACGGGTAATGATACAACTTGCCAGGTGAGTTTTTGACAGGATCAAGTGACCCAATAGGTTTTAAAATGTAAAAATACTTTGTAAACTAGAGCTATGCAAATTTTAGTTAATAATAATTAAGATAGCAATGATAAATTTACATTCCTGTTGGGCTCAGTGAAACACCTGTTTTATAGGGAATGGTAATATCAACATTAAGTACACAACACTTTACAGTTTCACAGAGGACTTTGGTATCTACTCTCTCCCATTTTGTTATCCTCCGTTTATAAAAGAGGCAGGTGTGTCTCACACAGTTCTATGAATTGTCCAAGTCACACAGGCAGTGCAGGGGTAGAGTGGAGTTTTAACTCGGGGTGTCTGAGCCCAACCCCACGCTATCCCTCATGTGCTCTTCACAAGTAACAGTAGGAGCAACGGGGGCGGGGGTCATACCGGTGTGTGGAGGTGCAGGGAGAGGTAGGGACGAGACTGCCCATCTCCATCCCGGATAGCATGGGCCTGCTTCTTCTGAACTGGGGAATCTCTAGGCCAATTTATATGTAGACAACTGCTCTACCTGAAGCTCCTGTCCAAAGTGATTAAGTTTATTGGTCTTACTCTGCTTGGGTCCCTGGTCCCCTGTGCTATGGTAACTGTGCCACCTGAACTAATTTCACTACAGTGATCCTGCCTGCTGGTGTTCTGGTGCCGAAAAAAATTGTGTCAAGTGACCCTTTATGCTGAGGTGGTGCTGCCTTCCCGTCACTCTATGCTCAGGCAGCTGGGTCACCTTGTCCTTCTGCACTATGGTGTCTCTGGCTCTGTTCCTTTTGTTCTCAGGAATCCATGTGTTCTGGTCCTTCCAAGTCCATTTCTGGGGGGCCTGGGATCTTTCAGAGCTTAATCCTCCTGGGTATGGGTGATTCCTGAGTTCCCCTGGAAGCAGAGTCTGAGGCAGAGGCAGATGTATACAGGTAGTTTATTTGGGCAGGGAGGGCACTGGAGAGGGCCCTGAGGGAGTGAAACAGCATTGGAAGGAACGGCCATAGGAGTATGTGCTCAGGAACTGCCCACTGCTGTGAGCGTCTGATGCTCATCCCACTGGGGCCTTTGGAGGAGCCTCAGAAAATGTGTCTTGGAACTAAAAACTTGGAGCACAGAGGAAAAGCATATTTTTCCATCAGCTTTTCTTTTCCATTGGTGGAGGGTGGTCCTCTGGTCATTTGCTTGCCTGCGGTTCCAGTGGTGTGTGCATATGGCTAGCAGGTTGCATGGCTGCCTCTCACCTCCATGTCAGAGAAGCCCCAGGGCAGGAAGAGGGAGGTGTGTGATGTGCAGAGATCAGGGAACCCCATTAGAATCTGTCACCATCCAAGTAGAATGCTGGAGGGGGCACGTGGCTGGGATAAGGTAACAAGTGGTGCACAAAGGGGTCCCAGCCCAGAATAGTATCATATGGTCCTTCCGGAATTTCGAGGCAAATACTCGACCAGAGCCCCTGTGTAGGCATCTGAACTGACCAATGTGAGGCCATCAGAGGGCACTGTCCCCTTGGCTGTACAGCCTCAGAGCCCTGGCCTAGAAAGAGTTTGCCTGGATTGATGCAGACTGAGAATGAGCTTTTGAATCCAGGGTGACCAGTTCTCTCTATGACCTGAGTCTGATACCAGGAGTAGCACAAGCCATTCAGGGTCTAATAACATGATTATGACAAGACACAGCGCGGGGAGCAGAGAGGCACTCGGCAGCCTCAACAACGTGCTCCAGGCCTTGGCGAGGGCCACTCCTTCAAATGAAGGGGGGTGTTGAAAATGCAGTGCAGAAAGATTGATAATTATCTGAAACAAGCTTAAACATTTGGATTGCTCCAACCACCTTAAATCACTCTGCCATATTTATACTTGACTAGTGTTCTACATAACAACTTCCAAATCAAAGACTTTTGAAAATTTTCAATCACTGTGTTTTGAAGTGATTGAGAGCTCAGGGCGTGAGCAGTGTAGAAATAAGGCATATTAACATTATTAGTGTGACAAATTTCCTGAAGTAGTTACATTAAGAAATGATCAAGGCCTTAGCCTCTGCAAAGGAGAGGGAGGGGCATGCATCTCTGCATTTGGTTTTGAAAGGATCTTAACTCTTTCGATGCTGAGGGGAAGTCAATGGTCTAAAAACTGCTAATTCCAAATGGATTGTATTGTCAGGAAGAGACCTTCTGTTCTTCCGAGGAGTGAAAGAGAGGAGGATAGGGAGGGAGAGAGAGAAGAAGGAAAGAAATCATAAAAATAGCTAACTCTTGTACAGAACTTATTATGTGCCAGGCGCTATTCTAAGCACTTTACATGTATTAATAATCTACAGTTATTCATCCCACGATTAATCAATCCCATAAGGTAAATACTATTGTTATCCCATTTTACAAGACAGAGGGGCATTTAAGTTCCTATATTTAGATAGTAAAAAAGCTGTAACATAAACCAGACTCACTCCAGAGTGCCTGCTTTTGAAAGCGGGAAGGAAATCATGTTTCTAGCTTTACAATGTTCCTGGGACATTTTCTCATTTAAACCTGTTAAGAATCTTCTGAGATTCTGCCTACTATTCCATAGATAAGGACGCCGAGGCCCTGACAGATTGGCCAATCACACGGCTTGTGAGTGGCAAGTACAGAATTTTAATTCAGATATATCTTTCTGGTCTTCTAGTTCCCATTTTGGATTATTTCTTAAGGAGTGGGTAACACTTGATGTGCAGAAAGAACTAAATAATCGTAATATTTACATGTTGAAGTTTAGAACTTCTATTCTTTCTATCCACTGATATCAGACAACCAGCAAACGGGGCTATGAAGCCAGAGAAAGCCAGTTATAGGAGCAGATCTGAGGCTGAGGCATCCAGGAGAAAGCAGATGGGACTGGGGGTCAGATTTGATTCAGAACTGCAGATCTACTTGCTGGCTGTGTGGCCATGTACAAATAGAGCTTTCTGAGTTTCATTTGGAAAATGGGGAAAATAATGGTTCCCTTACAGGTTGATGTGAGTATAAATGAATAAAAATGTGTATATAACATGCCTAGCACAATGCCTGGTATATAGTAGATGCTCAGTAAATATCAGATGCCAGACTGTCATGAAAATGGACACCCTGCCAACAATGATTATAATAATTTCAGGCTACCGTACAAAGAACATCCCACCAATAGTTATGGTTCTATCTCCCTGGAGAAAGTTTGAGTGAAATGTAAACTGTTGACAGACAAAATCTCAGGAGGCTCTTGCCTTGGGACTCAGATAAAGCCCCAGAAGGGTAAACTTTCCCCAGAGTTTCATAAAGTGAACACTCGGTCCCCTGCCATCAGTTCTGTCTGCTTCCGAATGCACCCCCAGAGTCACCCTCTCTCTGTTGGGGTGAGCAGGGAGAGGCAGAACAGAGAGCCTGCAGCTTCCTCCTTAGTTCTGAGATGTCCATCGGGTGTAAGAAGGGAGGTTTCCTATCCCTGACCAATTTTGCTATTCTAAAAGGGTAACAGTGAGAATTCTTGACATTTGAGATCATCCACTTCTAGAAAACCTGGATTTTAAAAATACTAGATAACAATAATTAAAAAAAAAAGAAAAAAAATACTAGATAGAAGAAATACAAGTTCTTTGTTTTCTCTACCTCATCCTTGCTCAAGGTAGCTGTAACATTAAACAAACTTAAATTTTAACAGAACTATTGTTACTTTACCTATACTTTTTAATTTAAACCTTGCATTAGTCCTAACGAGTCGGAATTTTACTATCCTTGTTTTATAGATGATAAAACTACTGGGACAATTAAGCCTCATCCACATAGTCAGAGTGATTTAATTTAGGCAGATAATAGTTGCTCAACATTTTTTTTGGAATGTTTTGATGATTGATAAGCAGATTAATTCCAAACTGTGTTGCAGATTCCAAATCTATAAAATGAGAAAACTTGGATTAAGTGATCTCTTGTTCTCTTCCAACTCTTGCATTCTATAATCTCTACCAAGCTTAGGAAAAGGGAAAGAAGAAAGAAAAGAAGAAACATTTTAAAAGCTTCAACTGTCTGCCAGATGGTATGTCAGGCATTTTACACTTAATCTTCACAAGAAACTTTATGAGAAGGGTATCAGTGTACCCTTTGAACAGAAGAAGGAATGAAGATTAACAAGTTGAGTTGCCCAAGACAGTGAAGCTTGCAGTCAGCAGATCTGGAGCTCCAATCCTCTGAGCACAGAGCCTGCAAACTTTTCTGTACTGTAAAGCCAAATGGGCTCTCCAATAATGCCTGTCCTGCAAAGACCATATGCTTCAGAGACTGTATCTGTCCTGCTTTTCTATGAGCCCCCAGTAGCTATACTGGGTTTGGGAAACTTGAGGGCCCTCATTGGGCTCTGCAGCCTCATCATATAAGGATAAAATCTCAAGCTCTGCCAGAGACAATCATGTGTTGGTGAATACTGGCATATGTGGTCAGGTTCTATGGAGTTAGTGCCGAGGACTTCCCCTCCCAGTAGCTACACTAGCCACCTCTAAAGTGAACAGTGCCTGCTGCAGCTGTTCAGTGCTACCTGCAACATCCTTCAAAAGACTTGGGAAATCTCTATTACAAGAACCATCTCCTGGGACTAAGTGCATGTTGAATGTCTGTCTTCCTTGATGGGCTCTAAGCCTCTTGAAGAAAAGGACTATGTTTTATTTATTACCCGTAAGTATTAGTTGTGTCAATTCACCTAACGATGGGTGAACTGACTAGCCCACCACACTTAACAACAGGTCCAGAGCTCACCGGGCTTTGCTAGTTTCTCTCTTTAGATTCTGGTGGTCTTTACTGGGTGGATCTGCAGTGGACCATGCCAAGTTGTGGACTTATGGAGATTTCTCACAATTTTGTGGGGTTTTTTTACCCCAAAGATTGATACGTTTGTCTTTCGGTGCACAGTGTCCTATAGGCTAGACCGAACGAAGAGAATGATACTGAAATAAGCTTTGGGCAGGGTAGCTAGGCTGTGGTTGACATTAATAAGAGGTCAGAGTTGTAAAGCACATCGTGGTGAGGGGCAGGGGAAAATCTGGGGGAGAGGAAAGAAAGGAAGAATCAGTATTGCCGCGGGTGGCCGGGATATTTGAGAGCTAGGAGGGTTGAAGAGCTTGGTTCAGTACCAAGCCTATGAGTAGATATTATGTCCCAAGGTACAGCTTTTACTTAGTATCTGCTCTGTGCAATGGGTCTGGGTGTGTCAAGGTAAGGTGGCATCAGTCTGGACACTCAGACAGTTATGAAAGGTGCTGTTCTGCCTATCTGCCATGACTTCTGCCCAATATTAGTGCCATTGGCTGTATTCCAGTGACTGTAATGAGATTTTACGTTGGTTGTAGCTGTAAGTGCCCACACTTGCAGGGTTTGCTGGACTTTGATCAAGTTGTCCTGCATATCACTTATGACCAGGATTCTTGGAGTGAAAATGGGATGAAGAGGCATCCAGCAATCAATCCAGAGCCCCTGGAGCACACACATACCCCACCTAGCCCAGGGCAAATGAGATCATGAGTATGGAAGTGCTTCGTAAACTATAAGGTGCTAAACCGATGTGAGCGTCTTTATGGTGAATATCACATGTGATCTGGACAGAAGTGTTGGCATGGCCCATGGCACTTAAGTCCATTCCCTGCACTGAGACTGTGTGACTCCTTAGCACTGAAAATCCAAGACCAGGCCCTTGAACTACTAGCTGAGTCTAGAAATGCAGATGATTATTTAAATTCATCTTTGTTTCTTTTAAGTTTTGTGAGGAAGGCTGGCCGTGTAAGGGAGGAAATGCACAGGAGGAGTACTGCAAGGAAGGCAGCCCAAGGCCATTTGCAACCCTCTCTCCCTCTGCCTCATTTGTCATGGCTTCTGTCCTCTTCTTAGGCAAGCCTTTTCCTTGGCGAGCTTCCTGGGTTGACTTCTGTCGAACTCGGATGACTATTGGAGTATTGGATTCCTATAGCCCTGGACAGAGCCCAGAGCCTGCACTGCTGTTCTTGTTTGATCTCCCATTTAAGTTTCCGGAAGAAGCTGGCTGAACTGAGGATCAAAGATTTCTCCACTTGCTTCTTTTTTTCCCCTATGACAGCCTCAGTGCTCGCAGTTTAGCACAGCTGCAAATTAACTCCTCAGCTGATCAGCTGCTCAGAATCTCTCCCATCCTTGTGGAAAGGGCAGTTCAGATGAACCCACGGTTTCAGAGAAGGGGATTTTTACTTCAGTTTGAATGTACCTGCAAGTAAAGGTAATAGTTTGGGATAACAGTTTGGTTTTCTTCCATGCCAAGGGGCCTCACAGGGGAGCCTGCTTACTCTTGCCAAATGATTCTGTTTGCTGGACAGAACTCCTTACAAGGAGTTTTCCCATAAACACAAGGAACTTGGATGCTTCTATTGGAACATCTTGATTTCTGAAATGTTCAGACTGGAGACTTAAGTTTTCAACCATAACTTTGGTTCTCCATGGAGGAATCATATTACTGCACAAGGAACACAAAACCAGAGAATCTTGTTTTCTGGTACCAATACTCTACTAATTGTGATACCTTTCTCCCCTCTGGGCCTTGGTTTCCTAAGCCAGGGCATCGTTCAGGAAAGAATGAATTCTCAACTGCTTACTATGTGTCTGGTGCTGTGTTGGTCTCTGTTCCCCAAAAGTTTGAAGTCTAAAGCTTTATTCCTCAGTCTTTAAAAGTGCTTGCAAGTCACCCAGGGATCATGTTAAAATGTAGATTTTGGTTCAGTTGCTCTGGGATAGTGCCTGAACGTCTGTATTTCAAACAAGCTCCTGTGTGGTACTAATGATGCTGGTCCTCAGAATCCACTCTGAGTAGAAAGGGTCTACAGGAGCTAGTAAGCTAATGTAGGTTGAGAGAATTTCTAACAGATTTTAGCATCAGTTTAAATGGAAGTCTAATATGTAGCAGATAAATATGGACTTATTCTGGTTGAGGGAGGGCAGCATGGTGGAATCTTGAATATATCCAGCTCAGGCATCCTCCTTGGCCTCTGCGTCTAGCCTCATCCACTGATGAAGAAACACACAAGGCACCTCCACAGGACCACTGAGTCTACGCCAGGCACAGTTGGAAGCCCCGAGTGATGGGTGATCTCCAGATGTGCTTTTCACATTCTGTTGATGAGGATGATGCAGAGAGGTGTCACCTGCATTTTAAGGGCAGGAAGGAACACGGCCCCTGTGATGGTTAATTTTACACATCATCCTGGCTGGGCCACAGTACCCAGATATTTACTCAAACACCAATGTAGATGTCGCCGTGAAGGTAATTTTTAAGATTAGACGAACATTTAAATCAGCCGACGTTGGGACTTCCCTGGCAGTCCAGTGGTTAAGACTTAGCCCAAGGCAGGGGGTTCATGTTCAATCCCTGGTCAGGGAGCTAAGATGCCACATGCCTCGCGGCCAAAAAAAACCAAACCATAACACAGAAGCAATATTGTAACAAATTCAATAAAGACTTTAAAAATGGTCCGCATCAAAAATATCTTAAAAAAAAAAATCAGCAGACGTTGAGTAAAGCAGATCACCTTCCATACTGTGGGTGGACCTTAAGAGAAAACAGACTGAGGTCCCTAGGGAAAAGGAAATGCTGCCTCCGAACTGCTTTCAAACTCAAGCTGAAACATCAGCTCCTCCCTGGGTCTCCAGCCTGCTCGCCCGCCCTACAGATTTTGGACTTGCCAGCTTCTATAATTGCGTGAGCCAATTTTTTAAAATAAATCTCTCTCTCTTTTCCTGTTTCTCTGGAGAACCCTAATTAAAACAACCCCCTCAAGCACAAAAGAGTTTACTGAAATAACATCTTCTCTTCTAGCTTACAATACCTGTGCCCATTTGAATCTCATATGTGTGATTTATGGTCTATGAGGCTATGTGTGGCCCTCGTGGCTTGAACTTATGAAAGACTCACAACTGGCCCTCTGACTACACCTCCCTTTATTGTAGTGGAATCTGGAACATGGCCTAGGCCTGGACTCAGGACATCTGGGTTGCTGTCTTGACTCTACCGTGAATACACTATGACATGGGTAAGTTACTTCTCCCGACTGAACCATGGTTTCCTGTTTTACAAAATGATATGATGATATATGATAAATGATTTTCTGAAGAATAGTAAGATCCTTTGGAAAAAGATCTTCTACCACCAAATAATTCTGGAAAATGCTGCACGCAGCATCCCCTTCTTAGACAGTTGCACTGAACATTTATTTCAAAGGCCCTGGAAAGTCCTGCAGCGAATAATTCTATTTATTTTTTTCTCAAGTTTATCTGATGCCCAAATGCTAACACTTACTAAATTTAATGGAGACATATTTAGGGACATGTAATACTGGATGGCTGTTTTAGTCCTCTTCAGTTATCAGATTATTTATTCTTTTCATGGGATTCAAAGATTCAAAGACAGAAGCCAAGAAAAAAATTGGTCAAAATCTTTTCCAGAATACTTGAAGTGTGTCCTATTTTTACATCCTTAAAAGAGGAACATTAATATAACTTACCACATTGGGTTGCTGTAAGGATTACATTAAATAACGCATACAGAGCACTTAGCACAGAGCCTAGCACCTAGTAGACAGTGAATAATTTTTTTTTTTTTTTTACATTGAGCCAAAAATGGTCATATTTGAAGAATTCAGTTCTAAGAGGAATTCAGGCATTCAATCCTTCAAACCAAACCTAAACCATTTTATGCTTGGATTATTTCACCCTGGGTGAAGGGCGACTTCCAGGCATTTGAAAGCTCTGACATCCCTCTGGCAATCCAGGAGCATTCTGGAGCCAAGATCCTAATGATTTAAGCATTAATAAAGCCAGAGATAGGTCATTCAATTTTCTTTTAAATGCAGATCATAAAAGAGGGAGGAATATTTGGGTCAAGATGTACTGAGGGCTTTACTGAATCTGAAGGCTTTGGAACTTGTTTGTAGCAGCTCACTCAATCCAGCCCCACACTGCATTTCCTCTACCCCAGCGCATGGACGGGGTGGTATGTGAACCTTGGGCAATATCCTGCTTTCTTTCTGACTCTGAAGATGCTCTATGTTGTGCTTGCATAGCACTTTTGGTCTACCCAGGAATTCCACATCTATTTTCTTTCTTCAACATCTCAAAACCCACTGACTTAAGAAGGAAGGGTAGAACTTGCCTATTTAACAGATATGGAAACTAAGGTCCAGAAAGTGACGTGATTTGTTCAAAGTCCCAGACAGATTTGGCCGGAGAGCCTAGACTAAAGATATTGCCTCCTGACCCCAGCTGGACTTCACACCTGCATAGGTGATTCACTGTAGCAGGGACACAGCCCTGGGATCTGAGCGGCTGGCGCGTAGGATGTAGCATATTGGTATGCAAGTTTGGTGGGCTCTGGCTGATCTTGCTGAGGGAACCCTTCAATCTGAATAACAATCAACAAGATTTTAAAGAAATTTGGGCCAATTTCCTGGAAGTCTATGATTAATCTAATTGCTGGGTTTTCCTCTGTTTTTGTTTCCCACTGTTAATTTCATTTATTTTTCTCTTTCTTCCTCCACACAGACTGCCTTGTCTCTATGTGTGGTTTTGTCACTGTTGTTATTTGTTCGTACATAGTTTATCATTGGCAATGCATTCAATGGGATTGTTGTACTCTGTGTTTGGGGAAGGAGAATCTTTCAATAGAGACAACATCATGCAGCAGGAAGAAAAAGCACTGGGCTGAATTTCAGAGGCCCTTTTGCAAAGCCTAGCTTTGCAGATACCTGCTATGCCTCCCTGGCTCTTCAGATACCTGACAGTGGAAGAGACCTGATTCTCCTGGCCCCTCCCTCTGTTAAAGAATACCTGTGACTGCATAAAAAAACTTTAGGGGCTGTGCCATGCTTCCAGCTGTTATGAAGAAAGGAAGAGATTTTGGTCCAAATAATAGAAAATGCCTCCTTTCAATAAAGGAGTCCTGTTCTCTAGAGAACAAAGCAAAGAGACAGAGCAGTGGTGATGATATTGTCAGAACCAAATGGACAAAGGCATTCCAGTACTTGGATTAAGACAGAGGTTAGGGAATGAGGTGAAAAGAGATAAGAAGAGTAAAGGAAAAAGTTACCACTGCTGGCCATGGCTGCCCATGTTAGAAGAACCAGAGGTGGTCAGAGTGGCCTGGGGGGAGATGGGGCCATTCAACCAGGTGAATGGAGAGTGAAGCCAATTTTCTGCCACCTGTTTCTGCTACCTTGGACGTACCCAGCTGGGAAGTGCAACCAGTTGCTGACTCATAGACACAGGAGAGCAGAGATTAAGAGATTGGTTTGGCAAAACAGCATCAGAAATGTTCCACTTTGTGGGTATAGCAGAGCGGCATTGCTGCTGAGAATGAGGCCCAAGGAGAGGAGAGTATGAACTTGGTTCTTGGGCCGCCTGTCACCCAGGAGACTCCTGCTGTCCCTCCCACAGCCTGCCACCTGTGGGCCCTATTCACACCCCATGGGGTTCCTGGAGAAATATGCCACGAGGACAACGAAGGTCTCTGGTTCTTCATTCAGCCTGACTTCTATTCGAGGATTAAAGAGGCCCTGCCCATGATTGTCTTTGAAGCCTAGAGATGTCCTTTCTCACCAACCACCTGCCAGGAAGCTGGAGATGTATGAAATACTTGGTAGGTAACCCAGAAGCTAATAATAATAATGGCCCTTAATATTAGGCCCTTAATGTATGCTAGGAACGAACCTGCCTTATTGTTCCTCACCTTCAGTCTTGTAATAAATATTTGTTTTATAATAAGGACTGGCTACATAATTGCAAGGCCCAGCCTGGTTCAAAATGAAAATACAGGCTCCTTGTTAAAAACTCATGAAGAATTTCAGGGTGGCGAGAGCAGAGCATTAAAGTGAGTGCAGGGCCCTTCTGAGCATGGGGGCTTTTGTGGATTCACAGGTCACATGCTCACGAAATTGGCCCTGTTCATAATTTTAACTAAGATATAGAGATGATAAGTAATTTCTCCAAAATGAAGTTAATAAGCTGAGGGTCTATCTAACTGCAGAACCTGAACTCTTGACCGCTCTGCTAAATTATCTCAAGCTAGATAGATGGTGAGTGGTGAACCCTCCAACCTTGCCAACACTCCCTGTTCTAGGCCCTTGCAAGAGGAGCTGGCTGATCCCACTCAAGGGGCCTCAGCCTGGTCGTGCTGTGAGCATGCTCGGGAGGCTCCAGGCATGGCCAGGGCTCCAGCCACTGGTGCTCATCACCCAGGCTTGCCCTCTGAGGCTCTAGAGGCAGCACCTGCTACTAGACCACATTGCCTCATTCTAGAAGCAAAAGTAGCTGCAAGCCCAATCGGCAGTAACAGCCATGAGCAAACATTTCAAGCAAACACCTTGAAATGGCTTGCTCAGCTGAACCACAGCCTCCCCCAGATCTGATGGAGAGGGGCCCTAGCTCAACCAAACTCCCACATCCACACTCCACACTGTGCACCTGCTGGCCTCATTGGTTCTAACTGCTCGTTCTGTACCCGGAAAGACAATGACAGAGACTGTACAGGAGTCTTCTATTTGTTTCTCTGCGACTTCTTGTGCTGGAGTCCCAATTTCTCTACTACAATTTCTCCCAGGAGCCGAGAGCTCCCTATGCCTCCATATTTCAGAGCTGTTGAGATGTGGAAGGAGGCTGGGCTGTAAGCTATTTTCCCTCACTTCCCACCATCTAGGAGTTTGCACCTTCTCCTCAGAAGCACACAGGTGAAAGCTGTCACCAGAATCTCTGCTAACTGGACTCTGTGAGGCTGCCATTTGCGACACAGCGCACAGTCACAAATTGGACCAGGTGTAAAGGCAGGAGGCCATCTGGGCTTTTATCTGGAAGGGGAGGAAGATTTGGCAGTGGTGTGAGGTCATGGGGAGGATTAACCTGGTAATATTTTGGGCACTGAAGATACAGCAATGAAAATACTGAGGTAGCTCCCCCACTCTTAGAGTTCACGGTCTACCAGGCAATATGGACAGCAAATAAATAATTTTATAAATACTTAGTTATACTTGTGAGAAGTGATGGGAAAATACAAGATGATATGAGAGATGATATGAAAGAGATGCCCTGCTTTAGTCAGAGGGGTCAGGAAAGGTCTGAAGAGGTGACATTTCAGCAGATATCTCCATGAGGAATAGAAGTTGGTCAGTAAATAGGGTGAGAGAGGTGGCTAGAGAGGGATCCTACCAGGAACAAAATTATTTTATGATGTTTAACTCCCTCTGTACTTAGACTGTATTCTTCTAAGCGTGCACAATAATACAAATCAGAAAAATATTGTGCTTTACAGACTCATTAAAAAAACCAAAAAACCAGTGACCCTAAGTTGGGAATGTGCCTGGTCCTTGCTTCAGTGCTGCCAGAGAGCGTCACCGGGAGAAATGCTGCTTCAGAGAGTGCCAGCTCAGTTGAGAGTGGGCAAGGAAAAGAAGGCAGGAGGGTACAAAGAACAAGGAAGGGGGACTGCATTGAATGGGGCTGGAAGGACAGCAGAGCGAGGGAGGCAGGGAAGAGACCCATGGGGAGGAATGAGAATGTTGAAGCCCCAGTTCCTGAGCCAGACCTTGGGGGCCAACCCTCACCTGGGGGAGAAGCAGCTATGTAGAGTTTTGGGACTTCACCAAAGGTACCCACACCCTCTGCAGCCCTTCCTCAGAAGCACACCCATTCCTTTTCTACGGGTATTATAACTCTGAAGGGTAGGTCAGCCATGATCAGAGTGGAGGCCACTCACTTTGAACCGTGCAGCCCTTTCAGTATTCTCACCTTGCATGAGGATAGGAGTGAATCTGCAGAAGTGGCATGGAGATTAAGGGACAGAATGCTTGCAGAGTGCCTAGCAGGGTGCTTAGCATTTAGGAACCAGTTAAGAGCATCTGTTGCTATTGTGGAGTGGAAAAAAAACAATCTTAGGAGTTAGGATGACCTAAGTGTCAAACCTGCTTGTCTCACTAGTTTTGTGATCTCAAGCTGATTGCGGAACCTTTCGTATTTCCACTTTCATCATCTATAAAATGGCGAGAGTAGGGCTTCGTAATGGAAAGATCTATGGCACACAGTTAACAATCATCCCTTCCTCTTTCTTTCCTCTTAACTTTTTAATCTGTTTGTAAATTCAGCCCATCTCACCATTTGAGAGAATGGGGGTCTTTGTGCGAGTGGCTTGCCATCCTCTTGACATTCCTCCCAAAGGACCATGGATCCAGCCTGCAAGATGAAGAGTCCCCATGTCCACTGCCTGCAGTCTGCAAAGCCCATCCATATGCTTTGCAAACTGCAAATCTCAGAATGGTCTCATAAAGGGACTTGGAGATTCGAGTTATCATCTGCATTGCACGGAGGAGAAAACAGAAGTTCTAAGAAGTCTATTTACTCCAAATTATTAAATTCTGTTTCAGACTCGATGCTGAACCCCATGCAAGAGAGCACACTCATTTACCAGCTGCAAAAAAAAACATCCACGAAGGGTCTTCTAGGAGCCTGGGGTGTACAGGCAGAAGAAAGTTAAATGAGGCTCCTTCACACAGTCTTTCAATAGGGACCAGTTTTGGGTAGATGTGGATTGCTGGAGGTGGTGAGTAAGGTGAAGGTGAGGAAGGGACAGGCCAGATTAAACTAGTTCATGTTCTGTAGCCCTCGACCTTCAGGAAAAACGGGGTCCCAGAGAGGGCTAGAAGGGCGAGGAGTGCCTGTGGGGACAGGAAGATCCCAGAGTTTTCTGCCACAAGAAGTCAACTCAGGCCCTCAACACTCCTCCTGGCCCCTCCCTCCCCCCCCCCAGCAAGAGCCCTCCCGCCAGCTATTCCCGGGGGGGGGGGGGGGGGGGGGGGGGGGGGCGGGGGCGCTGCTCACCCTCCCACCTGGGCTGCATCCACTCCTCCTCCGCTCCTGCCAGGGGCTGGAGTGCTGGTGGCCGGCTCCTCCAGCTCGCCTCTGTTGGCCTGAGTGCGTCCTAACCCACTCTGGATATTAGAGCATTCTCTCGTTTGAAAGGCTCCTTTATTTTCAGTGCTAAATCAACAAAGCTGTTACTGTCATTTTCCATCAGACCGTCATCTTCCACGGATTCAAAATTACACTCAGCTGCAAACTATTGACACTCCTCTTAACAAAAAAATGGTTTTAATAAATCTTTACATTAGCCTATGAGATAAAAAAATCTTTACCATGAAATATACAAGTGTATAAGTGTTTTATGAAAGTTTTATTAACTTGACAAAAGAAAAATTGGCAGTGGACCATGAACATCCTGTACTCCTAACACGTGGTTATAAATTACATGTTCTTTCCAATAACATCTGAAAAAGAGACTGTAATTTAAATTTCAAAACCACTTGGCATACCTACTATATAGTGCTGACATGAAGTAAAAGGAGGAACTAGAGAGGCCCAGACAAAGAAGGGAAATATAAAGACATCCTTAGCTAAAAAGCTGCTGATGGGTACAATCCCCCTCCAGCTGGACAGGGATCAAGTACTTGCTTGTCATATCATTCAATGCACTGTTCATTCTGGGATTCTTCCTTTCAACAAAAAGAGAACTTAAGTGCTAGTAATCATCGCTTGCAGAACTTTATCTCCCAGATACCTTCTTTATGTCAGGATTTCTCAATGACCGCTGCGCTGGCAGAGGGATCAAAGTTGTTATTAAACACAAATGCAATTCCCAGCCATTGCGGGAGGTGGGAGCGGTGATGCTCCCTCCCTGGGATGTGAGCTACCATGGCCTTAATGCTTTTTCATTTTCTCTTAGACTTTGAAAAAAAGTTCCTATAGGGTCTGTCCAATGTGGGGATTGGGGACTAGCTTTTCTTTGCAAGTGAGTGCTGGAGTGTCAGGAATACTTTGAGAAGTTAAAGCCACCCAGTGGGATGGCTGGCTTTTGGAGAAGCCACGGGAAAGTGAGCTGATGGCAGGGGAACTGGCTGTCACCTACCAAGTTCATTCTTTGAGGAAAGTAGCTATCCACCAGGACCCCTGCAGCACTGAGCCTGCTTTCCAGCTAGTAACAGAGTAGTGTGGCGTAATTTGAAGTCATACAAACTTGGATTTAAGGTTCAGTTATGATAGTTACTAGCTTGTGTGATCCTGAGTGAGGTCCTTCCCCTGCCTCTTCTCTTGGAGTCACATTGAGAATGTCTAAATGTCTGAGGCAGTTTCCCCTGTTGCTCACCATTCACAGGCCTGAAGGTGTGGCCTAGAGGTCATGCCTTCTAGATCTAAGAACTTAACATCTGTTGAAAATGGCCCATGAGAAGTGGAAACAGGGATAGTGGCCCTCCATGGTGGTCCCTATAGGCATGATCTCCCAGGGCTTGAGATTTTGCAGCTCCATTCAAGGCCTTGAATCTTCCAGTTTGCCACTGACAACAATCTCAGCCTCTAAGAATTGTCCCCAAGTTGGGGATGCCAGGCCAGACAGCCCAGCACTAGAAACTAGAAAACAAATGCTGGGAAGCCCTCTTAGTTGGGTGGTAGGTGGCACTGGGAAATCCAGCAGAGCTTCTAAGCAGAGAGCCAGGGCCCAGGTCTTGGAAGGAGCCCTTCAAATCATTTATTTCTATGGTAGAAAAATATGAATGGGCTTCCAGTCAGATGAGGGACATTCTTAGAGTTCTTTCAGAAACACTGGAGATGGGAGAACCACGCTAACACACCTGCCTCTTTGCCTTTCACCTTCATTTGTGTGGTTATTTTTGAATTTTATTTTCTTAGCTGTTGGATTAGTTTATGAAATAAACTGAAGAAGAAAGCCTCACACTGGAATAACCTTGGAAAATTGACTATGTGGGGATCCAGAAGGCCCTGTGTCCCATTACAAGAGGGAAATATGTGCCCTTGATGGAAAAACACAAATTTTGACCAAGTAAATTACTTTCTCCCAGTTCAAAATAAGTGACGGTCCTTACAAAGTAGAACTTGCTCCCTTTCCAAATGTGTTGAAGGAAAATAACATGTGTCTTGGATGCAGAATTACAAGGATATCATGTTAATCTGCTGGGGTCTCATCACCCCCCAATGAGAAGGCAGACGGGTGATGGGGGTGCTCGCAGTGCAGTGCCTGGGAGCAGCTGTGACTGCGTGGAGGTCATACTCCGGGACCAGGCAGGAGCCGGCAGTGGCCAGCCAGGGCTGCCCAAACTTCATTAAGTGTGGAAAATGCAGCCAGTGACAAGATGCAGAAGATCTGAGAATCGGTGCGAAAAGTTCATTCGGACTGACGGGAACTTGATTAGTTTTAAGCCTGGTGTGTTGCTACTGCCTCCCTGACTTAGTCCACAGAATATTAATGAATAGTTTGAGGAAAAGGAGAAGCACAGGAGACCTACCTGGGGATGCCGCACATCCTTCTTAATGGCAAGAAAAGCAACCACAGCACAAGGACAACATCACAGCGATGTGGGAAGAGCCTCACTTTTATTGAAGTCTCGCTATGTACCCAGGCACTGAGGTTAATATGCAGTATCTAATTTATTCCTCACAACAATCCCCTGAAGTAGTTATTGTATTTCCTTAACTCCAGTTTGCAGATGAAAAACCCTCTGGCACAGAGAGGTAAAATGAGTTGTCCAAAGACACACAGCCTGAGGTTTGGACCCTATGTGATCTTTCATCTTCCATGGCCTGGTCAAGCTTGAACACCCAATATGTGTGCCCACATCTGGACCTTCACGGAAGTGCTCTCTGGCCCTGCCTGCCTTCTCCCATTCATCTCCAGATTTAACGAGGGTTGTCTGGAAGGCAGGAGGAGGTTGAGCACTGGTCTGGGGATGCCCTGAGGGCTTGGCATGTGTTGGGGCATCTGACCGGGTAGGAGCTGACACCAGGAGCTCCTCCTGATGTTGGGGAAATCCTGGAACAGGAGGTGGTCACCCTCTCCTAGCTCTAACGGGAAGGCTGACCTAGCAGGTGGGTGGGACACAGAGACAGGGAAACCTAGCTGGTAATCTTAATCTGAGAGCCTGTCCAAGGGCAACACATAAACCCTGCCACCAGCCAGCCAGCGGGGCAACAGGTGGGTGCGCGGGGAGGTCAGGATTTGGAGGGAGGAGTGGAACTCCTTGGCCTGGAATAGGCCTGACTAGGGCAAGAGAGGGCCCACGTCCTGGATGGAGGCTGGTGTCAGGACAGATAATTGTCACAGAGCCTTCGGACTAAGCTCTAAGGCTGGTTCCCAGGGTTAGACCCAGATTACATGGTGTAGGGCTGTGATGCTGTGAGCACGGGGCCGTGGATCCCCATGGGGACAGAAAGTCAGCAATGGCAGAACTGCAGGAATGACTTGTTCCTAAATCTCCTTCTGCGAACAGGCTGTGCAGAGGGGGGAAGCATGCAAAGAAGATAACACTTATTAAGCACCTACTGTGTGCCAGGAGTTGCACAAACAATTTGATGTATATCATTTCATTCAATCCTTTCCACAGCCCAATGTCCCGGTGTATGGTCTGGAAAATGTAGATATGGCAGCTGGATGGGGACCAGGGACTGATACTTATTCACTGGCAGCTAGTCTGTACCTACTGTTTTCCACACAATATCTTATTTATTTAAAATAGGTACATGTGTACATATATGATATATACATTCCCTTCATTCTCTGAGAGCACTAGTATTCCTGTTCTGTAGATGAGGAAGCGAAGACTGCAGGAGTTAAGGATTTTCTCAAGATCCTGCAGCTGATCAGCCGCAGACTCGGGATCTGAACTCAGCTGTTTCTGGCTCCAAAGTCAACGTGTCTTCCACCTCCCTGGGTGGCAGATGGGAAGAGGAGCAACCTGGAAGAAGATCGCTCCTCTTCCCATAGTCACTTGCTCATTTTCAACACTTTTCCCTGCCCTCACCTTGGCACCTTAGGCCCCACGTCCTCCCTCTCCCCCATCTCTAGCCCACATCAGCCAGTAAGACTCCACAGCTCAGGTTAGGACAGAAAACCTTCAAGAACTGAAACCCAAGGACTTCCCTGGTGGCCCAGTGGTAAAGAATCCACCTTCCAGTGCAGGGGACGCGGGTTCGATCCCTGGTCAGGGAACTAAGATCCCACATGCCACGGGGCAACTAAGCCTGCACACCACAACTACAGAGCCCACATGCCCTGGAGCCCGCGCGCCACAACTAGAGAGAGAAAACTCGCACGCCACAAACAGAGAGAAGCCCGTGCGCTGCAGCGAAGAGCTCACGTCACAGCGAAAGATCCGGCATGCCTCAACTAAGACCAAACGCGACCCAAAAAAAAAAAAAAAAAAAAAAAAAAACTGAAACCCAGGCAATAGCTCCTTTGTGTGTGTGTGAAGGGCTCAGGGCGTCAGGGCCCAGTTAGCAGCACGGATCTCCGCTCATCTTTCTTCTTGTGACTGGCCTCCATGTGGGGGAGGATGTGGGATCAGGGCTTTCCCTGTTAAGAAGGCCACGAGGGGAGGAACATGAGCCAGAAGGCAGCCCATTTTGAGATGCAAAGCTCCAGTGTTAAACTCCCTCTTACTCTCCAACAGAGGTTTTCAATTTTCTGTTTTCAACATTAGATCTCACTCTTAAAATGAAATTCTACCTGGAAGCCCAACACATAAAGCACATCAAAGAGATGCTGTTTTTGTTGACTTGGGGGGTGGTGGTGTGGCCAGCACTGAGTCCCCCACCCTTGAACCACCTCCCAGGACCTCAGAGCTTCTTTGAAACCAGTTTTTAAATCAAGGATCTTTTCCAGTACATAGATAATTAGTGCACAACGACGCAAAAGCCCTAATTTTGTCAAATGCCTAGGTCCCTGGGGGAGTTACGTTAACCCTGTGTACCCTGGACACAGGCCATGCCTCTTCAAAGAATAAGGAAGAAAAGTGAACTCATGTTTACTGAGCACCTAGTAAGTACCAAGTGTTTTTTGTACGCTAGTCCTCTGAGGTAGGACTTTATCCCCACACCCCATTTCTCAGATGACTTAAAATCTAAAGTGTTAAGTGACATGGCCCAACATCATTTAATCAAGAAGGGGTCAGCACAGGAACTCCAAACCACACCCATTTATACAAAGGAATATGCTTGATGCCAAACCCATACTAAGTGGCATTTTATCTTACACAAGGATGCAGAAGGCACCTGGCATCTGCCAGGGCCTCAGAATCCTCCTCCTAGTGCCAGGGATACAACAGGGAAGAGATATGGGAAACCGTGGTGTCACGCAGAGAGCAGTGGAATGGGAGTCAAGAGACTGGCTCTGCCCTGATGTACCAGACAAGGGACCTCCCTGCTCAAGTTGCAGGGCTGGGCTAAGGACTGGGTAGGTAGGACAAGGATTTGGAGAACTGAAGCTTCCAAATGAGGAAATTTTGTAGGGTTGATCCTAAATAAGATCATTTGCTAAATCAGTTTCTAATGATTTAATACCATTCTATCTCAAAAAGTGCAGAGTTCTCCACAGATAAACTCTGTTAATGTACACCTCCTGTCAGCTGCAGAAGCCAGTAGCAAGGAAAGAGCCAGGGAGTCAGAGCCAAAAGCACTGTGATGGGTTTCTGGCCCCAGCGCTTGCTAGCTGTGAGACCTTGGGTAAATGACTAAACCTACCCTTTTTGATCCTAAGTTTCCTCCCTGTGAAAACCCTGTCTCATGGGACTGTTATAAAAATTAAAATATGCAAATGTGTGCAAAGTGTCAAATGCATGTATACAAATAGTATGTATACAGTATGTATAAGCTACCTTCCTTGGCTTCTTCCTCCCTACTCTTTAAACAGAAAAATAAATCATTAAAATTAAATAGTAGTTTCTACAAACTCCTATTCATCCTCCAAAACCCAGATTAGTTGTTACTTCTTTCAGTAAATCTTCCCTGAGCCTCCAAAACAGAGCTGGCTTCCAAGTTTTCTGCAGACTTTGTACTTGCTTCTACGACTCCATGGTAGAATTTTACTAACATGTTGTAATTTCCTGTTTTTACATTTGTTTTTTTCCCCAGTAGCCTAAGAACTCCCTAGTGGAAGCCTGGCACATGGGAGTCAGCTATCCATATTTGAGGAGTTGCATTTATGGTCCGTAACCCCTGAGTAACCCCTACCACCAACCCAGCCAGCATTCCACTGACTGGGCCCTCCCTCCACCGGAAACTTGACGATCCATTTGACCTGCTCTCCATCAGGAAAGAACTCTGAGGCTGTGTGTGTGTGTGTGTGTGTGTGTGTGTGTGTGTGTGTGTGTGTGTGTATACCTGAAGTTCTTGGGCTTTTAAGAAGGAGGATTTTGCCCCTCTTGGTGACTGCCCCCAATAGGATATAATAAAATACCAAGACCTGCTATAGGCCAGATTGTTTAAATTCCAGCCCTACTGATGTAAGGAGCTGCCCCACATCAGGAATAATCAGTAAAGAATACTGGAAAGAGCAAGGACTTGGTACTCACGCAGACTCAGTTCTGCGCCCTGTAAAATGCTCAGTTCTGCTCATCTGTGAAATGGGATTGTGGCACCACCTTGCAGGCTTGTGGTCAGGATGAACGAGGCTTGGTAGAGTGCTGGCATGTTGCCGCTCCTGACCCGAGGCTGGTTTCCAGGTTGCCTCAAAGAATTCTCACAACAGGTGACTTGGGAGTGTGCAGAAGGCCCCCCAGTAGGCAGCAGAACAGCTGGGACTGGAAGTCAGGTTTGTTGGACCTCAAAGCCTGTGTGAAAAGTATCTCTCCTTTAATGGGAAGCCTGAAATTTCTCATTTTGAGTTTGATCTTCAGCTTTGTAATGGATTTGCAGAGTATCTCTCAGCCCATGCTCCGGGGGCCCCTTTCAGCGCTCCTCCTACCGCCCCTGCTCCCCTAAATTCCACGGGAGGATCCCTGGAACCAGAAGACAAACCCAGGCACTGTTTTGTCACAAGAATCTGATCTGCTCACCACAGAGCAATGGTCTCCTGAACTCTCCTTTTTCCACATCACGCAGTGTAGAGGGATCGAGGGGACAACAAACCAAGCAACGGTGACTGTTCTGTTGAGTAAAAAGTGCAACAGCAGAGGTGGCAGTGCTGGGAGGCCAGGGAACTCAGTCTCCAGAGGAACAGCCCTCCTTCCTTGCCTGCCTGGACTGGGCAGGCCCCTCCCCAGCGGTTTCATTCCAGCCAGTGAAATGGGTGCCAGATGCCAACTGCTGCTCAGGGACAGCCAGGCTCAGGGTGTAGTGGAGGCTGGGTGTGCTTCCCACGTCCCCCTTAAGGGCCAAGTCTTCTGTCAGTGGACGTGGCTGCTGGGCTCACGGCTGGGTCCCTCTGTGGGGACTGTTCTCAGCTACAGGATACCACCACACCCAAGGTCACATCTCCCCCAGGGAGGCACAAAGACTTGGCCCCTTTTTCCTAATTTGGGACAAATCTGAAGGACCCTCTCAGTCCCATGGGATGAGTGGAGACCACTGTCCCTCTGCCCACTCCTGCCTCTTCCCCCAGTGAGTACTTGCAGACTGAGCTGATACTATGAGTCTGTTTCCCAGGAACCGGACCAGAACCAAGGAGACCTCTGGTCTGGGAGACTGAAAAACTTAGTTCTGCACCCTGTTTTGTTACCATCACATTGTGTGACCTTAGATGAGTCTCAGATTCTCTGGGCCTTCAACTGCAAAATGAGCAAATTTGCCATTAAAGTTCTTTTCAACCTGAGTGAGAAGTTGAAACAGGAGCTTGAGTTTGAGCGCTGAAACAGGAGCTCAGAGTTACGCTGCAAGGTCCAGTCTCTCCTGAGTAGGGGGACCACACATCTCTGTTTGCCTGTGACCTTTTCAGGTAATTCTATTGTTCAGGGTAGTTGTGAATAATGTCTCTGTCTCTCTCAACGCTGTCCTGGTTTTTGGTTATCCTACTTATCCGATACACTGGACGTGAGGAATGGGGATGGGGTTGGAGAGGAAAGTGTGGAGCAAAGTCAGAGGGTCCAGAATGTTGTTGCCTCTGTCTCCTTCTCTCCCTCCCCGGTCCAGTCTCTCCAAACAAGTGCCAGGTCTGCAGAGAAAGCTGCTCTGTCTGTCTCCCCTGCTGCCCCTTTTTTCCCTGGGATCCCCAGATGGACGGCACTCGGTGCAGCAGCCTTGATGGGGGCAGCAAAGAGTTAATGCAGCTCCCAGGGGGCCAGGCAACAGCCTCATTAGCAGGCCTTGATTCTGATTAAGCAGCCGTGCTCACAGAGGAACAGAACATATGTGAGTTAGTGAGTGAAGGTGAATAAGTGTGGGGGAAGCTGTGTTTGTAAATAAGCGTGTCTGAGAAGATATGTGCCTGTGTGTGAGTGCATGCAAGCGCGCAGTGTGCATCTGCGTGCTTCTGTATATGTGCGATACGTCCACGGGAAAATGTGTATTTGAATAGAAGTTAATATATTCCTGTGTAGGACTGTCTATAAGTGTATATACCTGCAGATGAGTATATGGCCTATGTGAGTATACAGAAGCATTCTGGAAGTTACAAAGCATTCAAAAATAATAGTCACGGTTAAAATGTATTGTATGGACACAAGCAGAGGGTTGTGCATATATTTGTAAATGCATGGATGAGAAGAGCTGGGATGGGCAGTTTCTGTGGGCATTTATGAAACATCCAGGGCAACTCTCCCACTCTACAAATGAAGAGACAAGTTCAAAGTAGTGGTCCCTCCAACGTCACAAGATTACCTGTGAAGTAGATTGGATTATTCGTAGTTCCTCATTCCCTATTCCCATGTGACTCATTGAGCAGGAGAGTGGGCGGAGCTTATTTCCCATTCCCATTGATGCTGGCCTTGACCATCTGACCCATTTTGACCAGTGGGATGTAAGTGGAAGGCAAAGGGTGCCAGCTAAAAGTCAAGATTTCAAGGGGCACTTGTACTTCTGTCATCATCTTGAAAACTTGCCCCAGGGAAGCTGCTACTTGCAGAAAGATGAGAGACCTGTGGAACCCCCAGATGCAGTGTGCAGCCAGGGGTCTACACCAGCTGACCTGAGGCCTGAAGCAGAGCTGCCACCAGCATTTATCAGCCAAATCACAGGCCATCTGCACTTCTGTGACCATAATCATTCATGTTTGTTGTAAGCCGTGGAGGTTTTGAAGTGGTCTGTGATGGAAATTGCTAGCTAATATACCTGGTGGGACTGGACCTTAGGTGGAGGCCCTATAACTACAATAGGTTCCTGGGCTTGTCTGGGGACACCTGAGGAGCTAGGTCCTCTCCAAGGAGATGGCATTCAGTTGGTCTAGAGTGTTGTCTGGGCTTTGGAATTTCTGAAACATCCCCAGGTGAGTTGAGTGTGCGGACACACACCATAGCGGGGAAGGGGCCAAGCGATGGGATGAGAGAGGTAAGTACAGACTTCATGAAGCTTTAAATGCCAAGCCAAAGAGCTGGGACTTTATTCTGAAAGTGACACATGGGACCAGTGAAGGGTTTTAAGGAGGATGAGGATATGTTTGTAGCCATGTTACACAAGGATCACCCAGACAGTTCCAGGGCATTTCGGATGCCAGACCCTTACCTGGCTGGGCCCCTGTGTTTCCTGGTAACCTCTTCCTGACCAGAGTTGGGATACAGACTTATACCTAGGAACTCCTTCCGCCTCAGAACCCATTTCCAGAGTGTTCAGTACACACTCAGGTGACCCCACAGCTGGGAATGACTGCCTCAGAAAAGGGATAAAAAAATCAGCAACTTTTCCTAGCAAGCCCATGGCTACTGCAGGAATCCAGGCTTCACCAGTGTCTTCCTTGGAATATCACAACCCATCACTGTCTGCCCAACTCCACACCTCCTTCCACTGTATAAAGCACAGCTGGTTCTGCTACTGCCCTGCTGGTGCGCTGGCCCAGGCTCCCACTGCCCCTCCTATTCCAGCCTGGAGCTGCCCTTCCAGCTTTCTTCCCCCACTGCAACTCTTCAGAGGCCTTAACGTCAGTTTGCACACATCTGCCATTGCCTTCCTCTGTGCTTTAAGAGCACACCAGTCTCTGCCCGGGAGTGTTCGCCCCTGCCTTCTCCACCTGTTATAATCATACCAGACCTTCACAGCCCTGCTTAGGGGCCTTATTCTCCTTGAAATATTCCTGGACTCCCATGACCCCAGGCAGAACCCTAAGCCTGTCCTCTGTTCCCCTCTTGTTTTCCATGTGGGTTACTGACACCTACATCTTGTTCACCCTTTGTGTGCCAGACAGGCAGGGGATGCTAGTGCACGCTTGTCAAATTTGACTGAATTCCTTGCCTCCTGTCTGGGCTGCAGGGACAGCCAGGGCAGTGGGGCTGGCTGTGCACCCTGGAGAATCTTCCAGAGGCATTCTCTCCTCCCTTCCCCCTAGCCCCCGTCCCCAGCTGCTAAAGGATGCTCAGCCTTTGCCCTCCCTTTGGGCTCAGGGACAGATACATCTCCTAGAAAGTTTTTGCCCTCTGTTATCAGGACAGGGGCTGGGCCATTGACAGTCTTCTGGTCCGCAGGCCCAAGTGCCCTGGAAGTTCACAGGCTTTATCTTGTTTATGTCTGTGACCTTCCCAAGGCTCCTCGCTTCTTGACAGTGTCACAGAGCAGGCCTGTTGCCTGGGATGTATCTGGATTGTGGCCCAACTCACTCCTTCCGGGGTAGGGAAGAGGACCAGTTGTTTAGGCTGGTGGGAATTTCAGGCCAGCCCATGGTCAGTCTGCTTTCTAACTCGAAGGCTGGATCTGAAGCTGGGGCTGAGTGTGGGCACAAGGCACAGCACTGAGGTTATGATAGACCAGGGAAAAGCTAAGCCACCACCCACCTTGTTTCTTCTTTGATCACTTATAATGACTCGTTCCTAAAAATTTAGGTATTTGGTAGGGATTGGAGTGGGAATGGAAGGCAAGAAAAAGAAAGGAAGGCAACTAAGAGCTAAGAGTTACTGCTATGTGCCTGACACCAGACAAAACAGCAAGTGCAAGGCCCTGAGGTAGAAACGTGCTTAGTGTGTTTTAGGAATGCAAAGAGACCTATGAGGCTGGAGCGGATTGGACAGGAGGAAGAGTAATAGGAGTTGAGGTTCGGAAGGTAGAAGAAGGTAAGTTTATGTACCATGGTAAAGACTGTGGCTTTTACTTTAAGCTGGTAAACATATGATCTGATTGATTTTCGTAAAGGATCATCCTGGCTGCTTGAGAATCACAGGTCCTCCCTTCCTCCAAAGCGGGACCCTTTCTCTCTTGTTTTCACTTGTCTTTAGTTTAGCACTTAGCATGGTGCTTCTCACAGAATAAGCACTCAATAAATATTTCTTGAAGGTCTTGACCAGAATTCAGTTCCTCACTTTTACTTAGGTTCATTGTGAGTGTTGAGGGCATTGCTACTGTCACCCAGATGGACACTTTGCCTTAGTGCCTTGTTAGGAGTTTCTTCTCTTGTGGGCCTTGTTCCCCAGATGTCATATGGGTAGAAATTGGTACCTCCTACATCTGGCAAAAGCACAGCTGTATACAATGCTGCACACATCTGGTACCCACATGTCTAACCGTGGACTTGATAGTTAGCCAGATATCTGTGAATGTGTTGTAGGCAAACTGGAGAAATGGGAGGCCCTAAGTACTAGCAATAGGTAGTGAGTGCAGGTGGCTTTCAGGATGGCTTGTGGCCATTTTTCCTGAGTGACCTGGATACCCATGCTATGGCCAAGAGGCAGAGCTTCAAGCCCAGGGTTCATTTTGTCCCGCCAAATAAGCTCAAGTGTATAGGGTTGGTAGAATCCTGGACGCCTACTTTCCTCAGCCTCAACGTCCTCATCTGTAAAATGAGAGACATCCAAGGTGGAAGAAGAACTTAAAAATCATGTGGCTGAAGAACATCATTGCATAATTGGGGATTTGTATTGGACGGATCTTTTCTTTCTCTGGGCCTCTGTTCTCTGCAACATAAGGATGATTGCAGGAGGCTCTCTCCCTGGGAGCCCCTAGGCCAGAGTGGGTGAGATCCTTTCCTCTGAAACTTTGGCCAGCCCCATTCTCTGCCTAGGGACAGACTGTGTCTTATACTTCTGTGGGTTTGGAGAAAAACTGACTTCTTTTTGTTTTCTCTTCTGCATCCTTCCCATTGTACTTATGAGGAGGCCACTTTCTTAAATGAAAATGGAGACTCTTAGGCACAATTAATACTATAATTTTAAAATGCAATGTTACTGAAGTTATTGTTCCCCAAACTGCTATTCAATTCTAGGCACTGGAGAATTTACAGGGCCTATTTTAAGCCCTGGAGTCTCCAGTACATTTTAGAGCTGTTCCTTAAAAGACATGGGCAGCATGTGAAAATCCCAGATGTTTCCTCAGTGCTCTCAGCATCTCTGAGCTGAGCGGGGAAAGAAAGTGTCAATCAGACCCCTCTGGCGAAGTGAAATTTGGATTGAAACGTCTCACACTATTTTGTCCCAGACAGAAAGGTGTTTCCCTCCTGGGGAAGGAAACTGGAAATCCAAAGATTCCTGAAGGAGGAGACTTTTTGGGAAGAGAGTGCAGTAAAGGGCTGGAAGGGAGCTTGTCTTTGACCTCAAACCTACATGGATTGAACTTTCCTTTGGTCATCCCATTTAACCCTTACCCTTGGAGGGAGGTGGTATCATCCCTAGTTTGCAGATGCAGAAACTGAGGTTCCAAGGGGAAGGGTGCTCCACCACCCTGCAGCTTTCCTGGAGCTAACCTTCACTCTCCCTTAAATTCCCCGCGGCATCAGAGATTGTGGTCTCATCAGACTAGTCCCTATATGTCTATCTACTTCCTGGGGAGACCTGCTCGTGTCCATCTGCAAGTGAGCGCTCGGTTTTTTCTGTGGTGCTTAAACCAACCAGGAGGTGGTTGCCTTGTCTTTTATGGCTACAGAGGTTTTGTGTCCTCAGTCTTATAGAAATATAACTTTAGCGGGGAGGGATTCAAAGAAAGTTAAACATCGCTCCATTGTACTGGGTCAGCCATTGAGATCCAGAAACAAAAATTATTTCCCCAAGTCACAAAACCACAGGGAATCAGCATGGCACAAGAGAAAGAACAGGATTTGGAACCAGAGAACAATCCCCAAGTTTGAGGTCCTCTACTAATCATTATGACTTTGGACAAGTCACTTAACCCTCTCTGGACCTTGGCTTTCACCTCTGTCCAATGGGTATAAGAAGCCTTAACTCACAGACAGAGATTTTACAGAACATAGAGGCATAACTATTCTTATTACCCCATAAAGTTGTAGTGTATTGGATGAGCTAATTTTCCTTCCACTGCCCTTGGATAACTTGCTTTTCCCTGAACAACTGGCTTCCAGTAAGGCACTTTGGGGTTACTGAGAGCTAATCCCCACTAGTACCCTGGTGGCCGCTCAGCACCTGAACCCCACAGCCCAGCATCAGCCTTGTGGGGTTGAGATGTGCAGTGCAAAGACTGTGCTGGCCCCTGAAGCAGTGCTGTGTTTATACCCATATGGTTCAGTTCTCATCGTTTTCACAGAGAGGATGGGATGCTCCTGTCCAGTATCTTTAGTGTCTTTAAAACAAACAAAACTACGCTTGCCCTGGATATTCTATTAATGCTAATAATAGTCACCACTCCGCAGCCAGCGTGAAGGCCACGGGAAATGCTCTCTGGGAAGATTTGTTTTCCAAACTCCTTTATTGTCAGTGCTTGGCTGAAAAATCAAGTGGCTCTGGCTGCAGGGAAATGCGTATGCACAGCTTCCTTTTCTTTTCCTGGTGTGCGTAGATGTGGTGCCTCCTCACTCACCACCTTCCTGGTCACCAAGACGCACACTGGGGGGAGATGCTGACCATAGGTGTGTCTGTTTGAGCAGCCTGGCACCCTTCCCTTGGCAAAGGCAGAAAAGGCCCTCTAGGTTGGCAGGCCCAAGCATCCCAGAGTCTAAATGCCCACTGAAATGTCTTTGGCAGGTTCCAGAACCTATATTTCATTCCTCCTAATCTAGGAGATGCCAAGAGCGAAATCTGGACTTGTTTTCAAACCCTTGGGCTTCAACAATATTTGTTAAAAATTAGTATCTCAGTGAACATTTCTTAGTGGCAGCCATAAGCAAATACCCACTGGGCATAACTTATTTATTCCATAGATAGGCTAGGCCCTCTGTTGGTTATTCTTTCTGGCTCAGGAGGGAATTTATGGCTATATCAGCCAGAAGACCTTGGTTGCAAGCAACAAAACCAACTCTTGCTGATGTAAATATAAGAGGATTTATTGGAAGTATAACAGGAGCTTAATGAATCAATGGGAAAGTTGGAGACCCAAGTTTGGAAATGGGCTTGAAGCAAATAATACAGAATGAGGAACTACAAGTATATTCTTATAGCAGGAGCAATTGGGAGAGAGTTGAAGGGATACAGGACCACCTCTTTCATCTTTGTATTATTTACTCAGAAATCAGATGCCTCTGAGAGGGCATCGACTGGCCAAGCTTGGTCACTTATTTACCCCTGGGTCTGACTGAGAAGCCCTCAGGGGCTCCTTTGGCTCCCATGGTGGGAGAACAGGCATCCAAATTTACCATCCCATCAAAGTTGCAAATAACCAGGGGAAATTAATTTCTCCAAAAAGTCAAGTTCCTGGTTGGAATGGGGAATGGAAGCTTTATAGCCTTCTCTCTCCCCAAATTCTCTATCTTTGTTTTCACAGTTTAGAATGGTGTGTGTGTGTGTGTGCGCGCGTGTGTGGTTTTGAACACCCAATCACTCAACAAACATTTTCTGAACATCTACACTGCCAGGCACGTGCTAACTACTGGGGATGTAGTGATGAAGAAAGTAACTATATAGTGGGGGAGAGATGAGCCTCAACAGCTAGAACACAATATGGCAATACTCACATGTACACGGTGCTGTGGAAATATAGTCCTGCTCTTCCTGATGAAGTCCAGAAAAACATTCCAGAAGAAGTGACACAAGCCAGATCTTTCAGCTGTAGAACAATGGAAATAGAGATGGTTTGTTTGTAATGCTAAGCATTCATACATCTTCCCATTCATTATAAATTCATTCAACAAACATTCATTAGGGCCCTAGAGTGTGTGAGACTCTGAGTTTATTTGGCTTGTAAAGAATAACTACCCCTGCACATACAAACAACCAGTAACATCATTAGAGAAATGCAGATCAAAACTACAATGAGGTATCACCTCACACAGGTCAGAATGGCCATCATCAAAAAAGTCTACAAACAATAAATGCTGGAGAGGGTGTGGAGAAAAGGGAACCCTCTTGCACTGTTGGTGGGAATGTAAATTGATGCAGCCACTATGGAGAATAGTATGGAGGTTCCTTAAAAAAAACAAAAATAGAGCTACCATATGACCCTGCAATCCCACTCCTGGGCATATATCTACAGAAAACCATAATTCAAAAAGAGTCATGTACCACAGTGTTCTCTGCAGCTCTATTTACAATAGCCAAGACATGGAAGCAACCTAAGTGTCCATCGACAGAAGAATGGATAAAGAAGATGTGGCACATATATACAATGGAATATTACTCAGCCATAAAAAGAAACGAAATTGAGTTATTTGAAGTGAGGTGGATGGACCTAGAGTCTGTCATACAGAGTGAAGTAAGACAGAAAGAGAAAAACAAATAAATACTGTATGCTAACACATATATATGGAATCTTAAAAAAAAAAAAAAGGTTCCGAAGAACCTAGGGGCAGGACAGGAATATAGATGCAGATGTAGAGAATGGACTTGAGGGCACAGGGAGGGGGAAGGGTAAGCTGAGACGAAGTGAGACAGGACATATATACACTACCAAATGTAAAATAGCTAGCTAGTGGGAAGCAGCTGTATAGCACAGGGAGATCAGCTCGGTGCTTTGTGACCACCTAGAGTGGTGGGATAGGGAGGGTGGGATGGAGATGCAAGAGGGAGGGGATATAAGGATATACGTATATGTATAGCTGATTCACTTTGTTATACAGCAGAAACTAACACACCATTGCAAAGGGATTATACTCCAATAAAGATGTTAAGAAAGAAAAAAAACAACAACCAGTAAGCAAAAGGTGGCAGAGACCTTTCCCGAGTAATTTTCTCCTGACTTGTGTGCATTTCACTGGCCAAGGTCTGATCCCCACCAACCACAGCTCTGGCTACCCACTCAGGAAGAGATGAACCAGCCCGGAAGCCGCAGGAATTCCCTTTGTGCGCCACCCCAGATTTTGGAGTACCTAGTCCTTCTTTCCATGAAACTGTTCCTTCCTCTCACCTTGCCCCAGGGCCAGGATGAGTCCTGCTGGACTACAGGGAGGGGATGGAGGAGGGAACTGTGGGCCTTGCATCCCTCCACTTTCCTGTGATCCCAACCTCCGAACAAATCTGTTGGCAGTGCTCTCAGGTTTGGGGCTGTCCAGATGGGTTCAGAAGACCAGAACGATCACCCAAGCTCTGGACATTACCATATCACTGCAGCATGTGGCTCTGGAAAAGCCCCTCCCTCTCTGGCTCCCTCTTTCCCATCTGAGAAATGAGAGATGAGACTCCAACCGCTATGCACCTTCCATCTCTTGGATTCCTTTGGCTTTGCCTTCTCCTCCTCTTCTTGTACTGTCTTGGGCCAAGTCTTCCCTGCTCTCTCCATCTCCCTGGGGATCCAATCCAGGCTTCTCTGATGTCCACTGAGTCTCACTTCCTACCCCCAGAGACTCAGCTTCAGCCCCCCATCCCCCCCGAGCCTCAGAATCCTCTACTAGCTTCAGGGAAGGAGCAGCAGCAGGCACTGGCACCCCCAGCGCCGCCTCAGCCCACACAGATGTCTCTTGTCTCCACTGGCAGCAAAAACCTTTGGAAAGCTTCAAAACAGTTTGCTTCAAGGACAAGCAAGAAGCCACGCAAGTCAGGGGAAGGCCTGCAGAGACTGAACTGCATCCTCTGTTCCCTGGCCCCGTGGGGACCCCTCGGAGCATTTGGCCCTGCCAGGGATTTTTGAAAGAACCCGGCTCAGCCCCACCTTGGCAGAAACCCTCCCCTCTTCGTGCTCTCTTTCTCTGTTGTGACAGATGCTGCTCTGATACCTTTGGTACCCAGATCCCAAAGAAGAAAACAGATCACCCATCACTGGGTAATTATAGAGCAACTGAAAGGCCATTTAGCTACTGTGTGATAAGCAATAGACTATTTTAATAAAAACCAATTACCATACATTATAGTATATCATTTGGCATTTGATGATCTACTGGGGTCTCACCTGTTCCTTCCCTTACGGAGCATTTCACGGCTGTTCACACCTTCCCCAACAGCAGTTGTGTCAGTTTCTAATTGAAACACTATTTTTAGGAAATAATTAGGAAAAGTTTGTAGAGGTGGTGCAAATTATATCATGCCAAGTAGAAGGATGCATCCCGCCAAGTGTCTTTCTGACAGCCCTGCCATTACATTGCACTCAGCAGGATAGAGAGTGAGATTTGTTTCG
This sequence comes from Tursiops truncatus, assembly GCF_011762595.2. Lineage (NCBI taxonomy): Eukaryota > Metazoa > Chordata > Mammalia > Artiodactyla > Delphinidae > Tursiops > Tursiops truncatus. The sequence continues at coordinate 68,424,946 of NC_047041.1, read as the reverse complement.
TGATCTGCGTTAGCCTTTCAACATTAAAGGAGGTGTAAACCTGAAGGCCTGCTGTCCAGGCAGACATGTGGGCGATCCAAACAGCTGCCCGCTCTCTGCCGTTGACCCCTTCGCCCTCTGCTGGGATAAGCTCTCCCTGCCGGTGGAACTGGAAGTCATGTGGCTGAGTGCCCTGCTACAGAGTGTGCCATGGATGCTACAGCAGACATGGCCCAGGACACAGTGGTTCTTCAAGGGGCCAAGGACCTGCTCAGCCTGTTCCCCTGGCCTGGGCTCCCCTCTTTAAATTCACTCACTTAGCCACTTCCCTAGGGCACAAGCTTGCCAAAGGAATAGCCAGGCCAGTTCTGGGTCCAGTGTCCACCCCCAAGGTCATGTAGCCAGTGAATTCTTCTCGTGATCTATCCCATGCAGAGGTTTAGTTCCTTATCCTTTCTTCCCAAAAAGGCAACTGGTGTCTTCATGAAAATTTTCATCCCTTTCACACACACACACACAGGTGTGTCGAACCTCCAAAAACCAGGTATATCTCTATTTTAGCAAGTGTTAGCCACCATCCTAAGGACAGCAAAAGACCCAGAGAAATGTAAGTCCCTTCCTTTCAGCAGCTTGCAATCCAAAAAGAAGGGGGAAACACACATGGATGAATTATTTAAATATTATCAGTTAAGGAAATAGCTTGATATACTGGCAACAGCTTGTGTTTGGAACCAAACAAATCTAGATTTGGATCCTGGATCTCCTACTTGTGAAGTTTACCTTAGGTAAATTCTTAAACCCTCCAAACTTTAGTTTCCTCATCTTAAAAATAAGAATAATATTGACTACCCCTCTGTGGCTGGCACACAGTAGGTATACGATAAATGTTGGTTCTTTTATTATAATGCAAGGTCATATGTGACTGATTGCCAAAAAAAAGAATATATATATATTTCTTTATGTATATGCAAACATATACATATTCCTGTATATATATATATATATATATATATATATATATATATATATACACACACATACACCACACACACGTATAAACTATCTATCTATCTACACAGATATATACATATATCTAGATATCTCCTATTGGTGCTTCTATTTCTCTGAAAAACCCTACTACACCACAAAGTGTATTTCTGCCTGCTCTGGACCTGCCCTGTGGGAGGCTCCTGAGTCCTGAAGATGACTCAGAAACAGTCTCTGAGTCACTCCAGAGAAGAAACAGTCTCCTATGCAAAAACATGGAGGCCATTCAATCATTCAGCAACATTGCTTGATCGCTTCCTATGCATCAGACCCTGGCGACACAACAATGAAAAAGAGAGACAGAGTGCCTGCCCTCATGGAATTGAAAGTGTAAGGTCCATCAGAGACAAACAAGCAATCGTATTCCAGTGAGCAAGAGCTATGCTAGAGGAAATACCAGTGGCTAAAGGAAATACAGCAAGGGCATTTAAACTTGACTTAGACATTAGGATTGAGGCGGAGCTAAGAATGGCTCCCCATAACAGCAATGTCTGAGCTGAAGCATAAATTGGAGTTCACCAGGCAATAGGAAGTACGTGTGAACACATCAGGCAGCGGGGCTGTGGGTGGAGAGGTGGGGATATTTTCCAAGCCAGGGAACCATATTTACCAGGTATGAGATGATGAAAGGAGACCTCTTGTGATGCGGACTGAAAGTTGTGTTGTGTCGATGGAATAAAACTTACTAGTGGTGGTGACTGATGAGGCTGGTGGTGCAGTCCAGGACTGGATTATGGAGGACCTTGTATATCATTTTAGGGAGTTTGGCATTTATAGACAGTGGACCTATAGGAAGCCACTAAGAGATTTTAAGCTGAAGAATGCCATGGACGGCTTTGCAACTTTGACAAAGAAGTAAGTGTGACAACAGGGATGCGGGTGATAAGCTGGAGTCAGAGGAGGGGGTGGCTGACTCTGCCTGGTTTGGGGGCCAGACCAGAAATTCACCCTCAGGACCCAAGGCCTTCCTCTGAATGCATTTCTTTTCCTGGAGCCAGAATCTGGCCCAGGCTGCCAGGTTGCCAGGCCTCCACTGAGCCTGACCTGCAGCCCTGTGACTGATCTTCACACAGCTTTCACAGCTGTCACAGACCCTGCTTCCTGCCCTGCTCCCTCCTGCCCCTGGGGATGGACTTCAGCATCATTCCTGGCCCTACTGTTCCAGCTGTCCAGTGAGATGCCCGTTCCCCACCTCACCAGGTTGGGCCCCATGCTGCAGCCCCACCGCAAAGCACATCCAGGTTTCAGGCCCTTCTAAACCTGCTTCATTCCACAGCAATCTGATCCCCGACTTCTGACACCACAGCTTAAACTATAGCTGGTTTAAGGAGTTCACACCATGACAGGGCATAGGAAAGATGCCCCCAAAGAGATATCCCTCTCACCTTGCCCTCTGAGGGTTCTAGCTTAGTAGTTTTGACTTTGAGCAAATTATTTAACCTCTGTACCCTCAATTCCCTCATCTGCAAATGGGTGTACTAACCAGACCTACTTCATAGGTTTGCTGTGGAGATTCAATGACAACACTTGTAAAGGGCTTTGAAAAGTATCTGACACAAAGGAAAGTTAGCCTCTATGGTAATTAAGGGCAGTGCCCTCCTCCTGAATAAACTTAATCGGGGTCCTATGAGGTCATGCAGAAGAGGGCAGGGGTCAGCAAGTCGGGGAGAGGGAAAATAGTGGGATTTCCCTCAAATAAACAAAGCCACCAAATGTTTCCAGAATTGAGAAAAAGTCTTAAGAGAAAATGCTTCCACTGATAGGGTGGCCACTCAATTGGTCTGTTACTATCAGCTTCTGAATTTCACTAAGTCCCCGAGTTTCCCTCACTTTGAAGAGTGAGGGCCGAAGAAAAAGCATGACCTTTAGATTCAGACCAAACTGAGTCTGAACACTGACTCTGCCACCTGCTAGCTGTGTGACCTTGGGAAGCTCACTCAAACTCTGGGAGCCTCAGATTCCTCACCTGCAAAGTGGGCACAAGTATACCCACCCACATGTGGAGATGAAGAGAGAGGAGAGAGTTTCTACATGACCTGGCGGGACGTGGTGCTCAAGTCAGAGGAGTTTCCTTTCTCTTGGATTCACACCTACCAACACATTTAAGAGAAGCACCCTACGAGCAAAAGGAAGATGGAGATACCCTGGGGCTTGGGTAGAGACGAGCTCTCAGGAGGTGAGCCTTGGGAGGGAGGGCACTGAGGCCGCCTCTTAGAGGACTTTTCTTCTCTCAGGTTCTTTGCTCATTCCCGGGAGGACTGGGGGCATCGTCATTTCCAGGACTGTGAGGGTCAGAGGGACTCACAAGGAGAAAGGCAGACCTCCTTCAGTGTTCCACATCCTGCTGCCTCCAAGCTGGGCTGTCAGCCCATGGGTCATTAGCAGGTGGCAGGGCTGAGCACGGGGCCATCAGTCAGAGGAGAATGTCTGCTGCAGTTCCTGGGATGCAATAGTGCCCTAAGGAGCCGTTGGCGGTAATGATGATGGGTATTTAAGCAAATGAACTGTTAATGACCAGGCAGAGGTGAGCTGCTTCCCAGACCAGCTGGAGCCCAGAGTTGGTAAAGGAGGGATGGGCGGGAATAAGGAGAATGGAGAGGAAAGAGACTTCATTTCCTTCTCATAAATTGGTTTCCCCAGGGATTCTTAGTTGGCCATGGGGCAACCCCCCCTTCATCTGCTGTCCCGTACCCCAGATCCCATCATCACTTCCATGAATTACTGCCAAGAAACTCCTGGCCACCCTACCAGGTACACCCCACTCCCGCTCTCACACCCACCCCCATCTTTCTAGCTCAATCCTTCTTGCCACATAGCAAAAAGGAGTCTTGTCAGCAGGGAAAGAACAGCAGGGTTGTTGGCCAGCTGGTTCAGGTTCAGTGGATCCTGGTGGCTGGAGACTGACTGACTGAGGTAGATGAAAATAGTAATATTAACAACCACACTATCCACTGATAATATTACTGCTACGACAACTGTGTACAGGGTGCCAAATATGTGCCAGACACTGTCCTTAACCCTTAATGAACATTGTTTAGTTTATTACCCACACGATTCTTGAAGTAGAGACTGACACTCCCATTTTACAGAGGAGGAAACTGAGGCTCAGAGAAAGGAAATGTATTGCTCAGAGATTAGGGAGCTAGAGAGTTGGTACAAATCTCTGTCCAAGATCAGCAGAGAGACTGAAGTAAGAGAATTTTTCTTTTATCACCCAAGGCATAATGTAGGAAGAGCAGAAATACCTAGGCGAGGCCTGAGAAGACATTGGCTGAAAACAGGAGGTGGAGCCAAGATTGAGGTTTTGCACCCTTCACATCCATACAGAGTTTGATGGCCAGGGGGTTAAGTTGCTTCAACATCCTGCAGGGGGATGCTTTTGTTCCAGCCTCTATGTGTTTATATTCTTGCTTCGCCCCTGGGCCCATCCAAACCCACACTGGTGAAAGAATGTATTCTCTGGTTAAAAAAAAAAAAAAAAAAAAGACATCAGTTCTGTCTTTAGACAGAGCCTGCCACATTCTTGCTGTGTGACCTTGGGTAAATTTCTTAACTACTCTGAACTTGTTTTCACATATATAAAATGGAATGCTATTTATTTTGTAATTATTAAGTAAATAAACACACAGACAAAAACAACATGGGAATCGATATGGTACAGAAGGCAGGCCCTTTTTTTTCCTGGTTCTGATTCCAGACAGCAGGGTGGATTTGGCAAGGTGTTTAACCTCTGTGACGCTTTGTTCTCTCATCTGCAAAACTGGAATAATTATTTGAAACCATTTTAAAGATTGTAGGTGATGTAAAATAAGACACCTGGCATATAATCAGTCAACAAAAATAGTAACTGCAATTAATTTTTTTATCAAGTCAGAGAATATGGTGCCTGACCCAATGCCTTAGTCCCACAGTTAGAAGTTCCTGTCCTCTGTTTCTTCTCTTCTACTCTCATCTTTGAGAAACTCTCCTTGCACTTTCTCCAGGGAGGCTTTCTGCTGTCACTTACAGCACTGTATCTCCTCCAAACTCAAAAGTTTCTTTCGGTCAGTTAGCGATTAACTAATCTTGTATTGTCCACCGATGCTTCCTGTACTGTTAGCTATCACACTGGAACTTTGTTAGAAGCCTGTAATTAGCTATGTGAATTTGCACCCATAACCTTCCTCTGAACCTGTTTCCTCATGAACAGATGGAGGTTTGGACCAGAGCCTGATCTTCCGTCTCCAAACCACAGGATTTTCCAGGATCCTGAGCACAGCCCACACCCTCCTCCCCCGCATCCTTTGCTCATATAATCCCCTCTTCCTCAAGAGCCCTTATCCTACCGCTATATCCCAGGACCCATCTGAAATGCCACTTCTGCCATACAGTTTCTTTAATCCCCTCTAGGCAGAGGTGATTTCCCTTTTGGAGTTCAAGAATCTTTGGTTTTAGCCACTGCCCCAGGTGGATCTTTCTGGGCTTTGCCTGAAATTGTCACCCCTCCTAAGGGATCACAGGGGTGTGAGGAGTGTCCCCGCATCTCCTAAAGCACCAACACTCCAAGCCTTGCTCAATAAGTGCTCCTGAATCTTAGGGTCCTCTTCCAAGCACTGCAGAGAAACCCAAGGATGTGCTATGCAACTCTTAACAGGGAGAATCCACATCCAAGTCACCATTTCTGCTAAAAGGGAGACAAATTCACACATGGGGATGACTGGGTATCACTTTCACATGGACAGAAACCTGCACCCCATCTTTCTTAGTTCCCTGATGTCTTTCCTATTGCAAGATTGTCTTCACTTTATCCCGTTTCTTTTGACACTTGTGCTAGGAGCCCTAGACCAGGGCAAATTCCCTGACTCCAGGAGCTGTATTTTTCTTCTCCTGTAACTGGCATCTATTCAGGCAGATGAGTGAATATTTATTAGATCTCAGCAGGTTTCAGTCACTTTGTTTTCTAGTGAAATGTGCCCACTGCTGAAACCAGACCTTGTTGGCCATTTATCAGGTCAGCTAAGTGAAAGGGGAGCTGCGTAGAGATGGGAGTTCAGGCAGGTCCAGGAAATTTTGGCTGCAAAAAGAAGTCACGCCAAAGAAAAATGAGTCCCCGGATGGTCATTTGAAACTGATGGATTAAGAGATAAGCACCGGAGTTGTGATCTCGACACACAGAATCACTGGACCAATCATTCTCATAATTAGATGTGAGTGGCAAGCATTTAGTGTATTTTTTTTTTAACTTTTAAAAGTGCATGGAACAAAAGCTGTTGGAAATAGCAATTGCTGTTTTTTGAAAAAGAGGTTGGGGAGAAGAAAGCGCTATTTACTAAGTGCCTGATACATACTGAGCGCTAGACACAAATTGGTAATTTTCTAATTTGGGTTTTCTTTTTCATTTTTGGGGTTTTTTTGGCAGAGAAACATTTTATCACGTGAATAATTCTCCAAAAGCCCAACATACAAAAGAGATGGAAGAAGAACTGCTCTTGTTGAAGCCCAGGTGAGAGACCTCAAGCCCACCCACTCCTTCAGTCTCTTTCTACCCAAATCCCCATAAAATTAGTCCTTGAAGCTCATGAATTGTCTTTCAAAAATATTAACTCAGTCATGATGGCAATTCTTCAATGACAGTATTATTTTCCCATTTTACAGATGAGTTCCGTGAGACTCAAAGAGGTTTAGTCACATGGCTGGGAAGTGGACATGAGTCACGCTTGGAACTATGCCCTCCTGATTCCAGCAAGCCCAGCGCTCCTTCTGCACCATCAGGCCACTGTCTGTTTGGAAGAGGAGAGACTGCAATCATGGAGCCCAGAGTGAAGCTGTCCCTGTAATCCATGTGAGAGGGGCAAGGGATGAGAAAAAGAGGAGCTGACATGCATGAGACATTGGAGAGGACCAAGCAATAGGTCTCTGGCCTGACCAGAAGGAGGAGGAGAGGCGGGAGGCAGAGGGGATTAGACCCCACCTTGTTTTTGTCCAGATGATACTCCACATCTCAGAGACTTTGTATTTCATTCGGCCTCCCCTCACGAGACGGTGCTCCCCTCGTGTGAACACTACCCTCCTCCTTGCCTGAGTGTCCCTCTGCCATCAGCACTTCCCTGTCTCTGGGTGACACAAGCCAAACATCTGCTGAGAAACAGTCCTCACAGTCAAAGAGGGCGGCTCTGAACGTCAGAGCCTCATCAAGGAAGAGGCTGACGCAGCCCCAATGGACAGCCATCCAGTGGTGAAGGTGATTTGGTGTCCCCAAAATGCCAACGTGTTTGTGAACATGTTGAGTGTGATATGGCTGAAGGCCAAGACCCAGATGGAAGTGTCCTGCAGCCCAGTCAGTGCTGGTGGGGGTAGGGACGAGTGGAATGTCTGTCACCTTGCTAGTCCTCAATGGCAGTGCTCACCTTACTGACCACATAGCCTTCATTTCCAGACCAATGAAGTCTCCTGAGTAAGCAAGACCGGCAACAAATAACCCAGTTCCCCAGGAAATGACCAGCAGCTCACCCTACCTTTTGCCACTCCCACCATGTTTCCTCCGTTCTGGCATATTCATAGGAGTCTTCAGAAAGAGCTAAATGAGAGCATTCATTCACCACCAATATAACCGTGTCCTAGTATGGATGCTTTATGCTGACAGACATAGTAGGCTGAACATTCCCAACTTCTTTGCCAGCTTCCAGCCTGAGGTGGCCATAAGACACAGCCCTGGGCATGACAAATAAGTGGAAGCTTGTTGTGAGACTTCTGGGAGAGCTTTTGATTTCCTGACACAGATACTTCTCCTTCCCTTTACCACTTCCTACTGGATTGCAGATGTGATGGAAGGAGTTGCAGCAGCCATACTGCAACCATGAAGGAAAGGAGAAGAGAACTGCATAAATGTCCCAGAGAGTTGAACTTTAGCCAGCAGTTCCTTGCCTCTAGATATCTCTTTGTGTGATAAAATTAAGTCTCTATGGGTTTAAGTCATTATAGCTAGATATTTCTGTCACTCAAAGCCAAAAACATTCCTGACACAGCACATGATCTATATGACCTTCACAGCAACACTGGGAAGTAGGGATTATTATCTCTTTTCCATACATGAGGAAATTAAAGTTGGGAAAGGTGAATTACACAAAAGGTATTCACCTTGTAGTGGTAAATTAAGATTTGAATTCATACCTATATTATGTATAGCTTCTTACATATATGTTTATATATACATATATATTTTTACATATATATGTTTATACACATATTATGTATACATACACACACACATACACACATATCCTCTTTAAACCTTTACCTAATTTCTTCTGAGCCCATGGTGACAATATTCTCTTTATCTTGAGACTGTAATGATTTATCTCATAGGCTAACATTATTTTTGGCCCACTGGATACAAGTAAAAGTCATCCTGGAGAAAATGCAGATGACTTGGAAGTGCCATATTAAGGGGGGAAAAAAGGCTTGAATGTGTGAGGCACCCTGTAGAGGAGAGAGAGCAGTGAATCTGGAGCAGGAAGATGTATGTCATGGTCCAGCTTTGCCTGATGCTAACTTGTTGTAAAGGCTTTGACAAGGCACTTCCCCACCCTGCAACTTGGTTTCCCCACCTATAAAATGGAGTGAGTGTCTGGTGGATGTATGCGTGTGGGATGGTGTGTATGTATGTGGGTGTGTGTGACAGGGGGAATAGAGACAGACGTTATCTGATATTTAAAATGATTTTAATGTTGACAATGCTGTGATACATACATATATATGTATATATTTTTTAAGGGACTATATGGCCATTGGCTAGTAACCCCACCTCGACCAGAACTACAGATTCTTTGGTGATCGATTACCTGTGAAATGGTGGGGATGCACCCACCTCTTGGGGTGGAAGGTGGGGTGCACATCCATAGGAAGAGACACCAATCAGCAGAGGGCCAGTGTCTCATGAGGCTCTTCCCAGAGCAGCTAGGGTCCACCTCCACTACGCCGAGGCCTTTGGGACATGACCTAGGGACTGGAGTTGGTTGGTTGTTCCTGGTGAAGACAGCCTGCTCTCAGAAGCTGTATCTTCATGACCCAGCTACCAGGGCCTAGCAGAGCTATTCTCTTAGAGGCTGCTTCTATTTTTTCATTTTGTTTTTCTACTTACAATGTGTTCCAACATCCGTGCTCTTTTTACGGAGGCAAAGAGGTCACCTCAGCCATCAGCAGGTGACGGGACCCATTCTCCCCTGACATCATAATCTGGCGTGTGGAATGGGCTTCCCGGTCTGACCCTCACTCACATCCTCCTTTATCACGGAGCCACATCAAGAACAAGCCTCTTCCAGAAGCTGTTTGATCCTGGATTACCCTTTCCTGAGATCAAAATGTTTGCTGGGATTACCCAGGATAGATTGAGATTAACATGTGCTGTTTTGCTGAACAGCCTCAGGCTCTTGGCTTCCTTTCCTCACTTGAGCTGCCAAAATAAATTCCCACCCACACACGTCCTTGGTCTGTCTGGCTCGCCTAAAGTAAAAACATAGAGGCAGAGGAACTGTTCCGTAGCAGATTCTCTCCACATTCACAAAGGGAGCCCAGAGCTCTTCCATCTAAGGTGGCCCCCAGGCCCCCCCAGAGTTGAGTTTCTTCCCCTCCCGTCCTAACCAAAGGCTCAGGGCCAAATGGTCATCACTGCTTCTGGTAGAGACTCTTCTAGGATCTCCATGGTCTTTGCCTTGGGCAGTCCAGCACTGTTCAGCCTGCATTCAGCAAACGTTCACTAAGCACACACATTACTTAAGTACTTGCCATGCCAGGCATGGCTCTGGGCCACAAGGACCCAGAGGTGAAAGAGATGAAATAGTCCCTGCTCTTGCTTTACACCGTACAGTTTACACATCATAGCTGGCTTTCCTCCTCTCCAGAGCCAGTGCTTTGTCTGCAAAGAATCATGAAGGAGAACACCAGTTACTCATCCCATGAAGGGGGTTCACATTTAAACTTATTTAACACTTAGTGATACTCCATGTGACAGACTCTGGGCTACAGACAATTTCACATATTCAGAGTGCTCAGTAAATGTCTGCGGAACTGGATTGTTTGTTAACATTATTACAGCTGTCAGAGATATTATTTGCCCAGTTTTCAGTTAAGATGAGGTGCAGAAACATTCCTATGTTATCCACAGGACCACCATTACCACTACTATCACTACCACTACCATTAGCACCACTATGACTGCCATTACTACCATTACTACTACTACTACTACCACCACCACCATTACCACCACTATTACTGCCACTACCACTGCTACTTCCCTACTACTACTACTACCACTTCTACATCACTACTAGCCACTACAATTTATTGGCTGTTAGTCCCAAGCCCTGTGTTAATGTATTAAATTTATTAATTAATTTAGACATCACAATAAACGTATCCATTAGAGATTATTTTCTCCTATTGGCAGATGAAACAATTAAGTGATAGTTACATAGCTACAAGTGACAAAATCAGGCTCCAGCCCCAGGCAGTGTGACTGCAAAGTCCATGCCCTTCAACACCATCTTCTGCTTCCTCTCTAGATTCCTCTCTAGCACCCAGAGCTGTATGAGTCCAAAGTCATACATCCTGACAGTGGGATTTGTAACAAGTCTAGAATGCAGGGGGCAGGTCCATGAGACATGCAGGTGTTGGGAGCTGAGCCTGAGGCTGGTATGGATTCAGGGATCACACAATACCTCCTAGCCAGGAACATTCCAGAGGAAGGAGGAGGTGAGCATGAAGGTTAGGCTGAGGAAGTGAGTCTCTGGCCAAAAAAAAGGAAGGTAAAAGGGTTGCTGACAGAGAGCAGAGACCCACTGTGAGTCCCAAGTCCCTGAGCTCAGAGGACCACACACACTTCTCCTGATGGCAGCAGCATCTGAGTGGAAGCACTGCTCCAAACACATGCAGGACAAGCTATTAGGGCCCCAACCTCTCAGGCCAGGAGAGATTGACAACAGACACCTGGGCCAGATCCCTGCTACACACTGTCCCCACCTTCCTTCTTCAGGTCATACCTCACACTGAATGTTCATCCCAGCACTGCTAGCCCTGAATATGATGCAGCTAACTTGGCCCTGCTAAGTCAGTCCACTCCTTAAGCCCTTAACCCCCTCATATCCTGCTAACAATCCGCCCGTGATAGGGTGAAACCAGTGACTCATGCCAGCTCTGTAATCCCTGACCCCTTTTGTCCACTTGCAAGATGTTTGCACATCCTCCATGATCGAGTATCTCAATAGTCATGTCCCCTGTGAAAACTTCCTCTATGCCAGGACCCCAGCACTTCATACATCCCACTCTTAGGGCAACAATCAAGCTGTTTTGCTATTTTGTAGGGTTTCGATCACTTCTGGACTAACTTGTTGACAGCCAGGTTATCTGTTTATCTTTGCTTCCCCTGTAGTGCTTAGTCTAGTACCTGCCTTAGAATAGTGGCTCAGTAAATGTGGAAGGAAGGAGGGAAGGAAGGGGTGTGGAGGAGAAAGAAGGAGATTGGGAGGGAGGGAAGGGAGAAGGGAAGGGAGGAGGGAGGAAAGAACAGAAGAAAAGAAAGAAGGAAGGAAAGGGAGAAGGAGGGAAAGAGGGAGGGAGGGAAGGTCTGGAGGAAAGGAAGAGGGTTAGGCGTTTAGTACGCCATACCTCTGACCTTTCCTAAGCCCAGCCCCCAAATCACGCAAACTTCAGTTCCCAGTACAGAGTTCAGCTTAATCTGGCCTTGACTTGTGTTCATTTCCATAGATTTAAAGGCTGAAGGAAGCCCATCTCTCAGGACTTCTTACCCACCAGAGAGCTGAAGGAAGTCACTAGAGTAAAAAAGGTGGCAGCTGGTGTAGGAAAAGGACATGGAATATTTTTTAAAATAAAGTTATTTATCTATCTATTTATTTTTGGCTGCATTGGGTCTTTGTTGCTGCGCGTGGGCTTTCTTTAGTTGTGGGGAGCGGGCTTCTCATTGCAGTGGCTTCCCCTGTTGTGGAGCAGGGGCTCTAGGCACGTGGGCTTCAGTAGTTGTGGCTTGAGGGCTCTAGAGCGCAGGCTCAGTAGTTGTGGTGCACGGGCTTAGTTGCTCCATGGCATGTGGGATCTTCCCGGACCAGGGCTCGAACCCATGACACCTGCACTGGCAGGCAGATTCTTAACCAATGTGCCACCAGGGAAGAAGGACATGGAATTTTAAGTTCCAGGATTTATATTCCAGTCCTGGCTATTTTTATTTTGGATTTGTCCCTGCCCTTCAGTTTCCCTCTCTCTAAAATGGGAATAGTGCTGTCTCCTTCCAGGGAGTGTGGTGAGGATGTAAATAAAAACACAAAGCAGGAGAAAGTGTGTTGTGGATGGGAGCACGCCTTGCAGATGTTATTTCTTATTCCAGTCAGAGTGTCTCACTGAGTCAGACTCCCTCGGGGGCAGAGGGCTATGAGTCACTCTGCCCCCAAGGGAATCTGGCTCGAGGGTCACCACCAGCCTTCTTCAGGGTCCATCTCCTCAGGCCTCCCCATGGCAGCCTCAAATGAGGAAGCCAACCCAGGATGCATTTTGTATAGCTCCTGGAGCTCACCTCAGCTGACCAAGAAGGAGAAAGAAGGATGGAGGAGGAGACACAGCAGCAGCAAAAGCCTCCTGGGGGGCGAGCCACTCTAGAATAGCTCTTCCCGAGCTCTGCAGAGACCTCGCCACCGGGGAAAATGCCAGAAAAATATCGGCTAATTTCAGAGGCTCCACGTTGGTGGGCCAACAGCCCAGGGAGAATGAGCAATTATGATTTCCATCTAAGCAACATATGCTGTTTGCTGGCCTCTTTCGAACAGCTGTAGGTTAGATGCTGTTAAGATTAGTCTCCTTCTCTCCTCCATATTTCAGACTTCAAATTAAACTAAAATAACAGCACCTGCTAAACAAAAACCCCATTGGAAATGTGTCCTCATACACAATTACTGCAAGGAGGCTGGTCACCATTGTTACCCGCCTATTCTTCCTGAATGGGAATGGCAGCGAAGTTTCCCAGGCAGCTGCAGCAATTCAATTGTATAACTGGAGCTGGCCCCGTGCCAACCCTCAAGAACTCAAGTGGCACCAAAAGATACTATATTGATTTGCAATCGAACATAATAGGCCATCAGCTTAATTATTACTGAAGTGACAAGGTTCTGGGTATTTCATATTTATATTTCAGGGCCTGTGAAGGATGAATGTAAATCTTTTAAATACACGGATTTGCATATCTTCAGAAGGGTTGAGTGCTCTTATTACATTCATAGCCTTTGAAAGACCAAAAGGACTGGCTATTGAACTCAGGTTGCCAGATCCCACCCACATTTGCTTGGATGAAGAGACAGAAGGCATAAAATGGAAATTGCTTTCAGTCCCCCCACCCCCCAAAAAAAAAACCCTAAAAAAAAAGGAAGCCCACTACTCAACTGCATCAAACTCAGACCTCTTTTGGGGCCTTTGAAAGAGATTAGTTATGGGTCTTATTGGACAGAGGCATTTGGTCATTGAGAAATGAAACCAATGACTTCTTGGATCCACGAGGCCCCCGCTCTGCTCTGTCCTTCCAGCCTGTTCCTGGCTCTTGCAGGCCAGTAGAACCTCAGGAGCTGCCGAGATGTGGGCAAGGAAAGGATGGGACGATATAGAAGTCCACACTCCAAGTAGCTGCTACGCATCTGCACCACACTGACACCAAAGATGCAAAGAGAAATGGTCTCATCTTAATCCCATCATTGTCATCAACCCTCCTTCCCACACATTCTATTAGAAACTCTCACCCTAGCAAAATTTTAGAACCATTCCAAATTTCCCCCTGTCCATCACTCTCTAGATCCAATAAGTCATTGAATTTTATAGATTCCTCCTCCTAAGTGCCCCTTGATTTTTGATCTCTGTCCCCTTTCAGTCAGGTCTCAAGACAGAGCCTGGACTCATGAGATTTTCCTATTGCATCTTTCTGCCTCCCTCTTACTGAATCCCTGTCTACTCTCTATCCTGTCATCAGAGGGCCTTTCTGAAAAGGCTGGGAACATATGGTTCTCCTGTCTAAAATCCTTCACTGGTACCCATAGGACAAAATTCAACTCTCTTCGCACACAGGCTTCAGCCTTCACACCAGACAACTATTCCCTAGTTACACACTCTCACCCTTTACACGTGGTATTTCAATTCTCCTTGCCTGAATGCCTTCTTCTCCTTGTCAATGAAGAGACAAGAATCATCTTCCAAGATTCACGTGAAATCATTGCATTCTACCTTACCTGGGCCTCCTTGTCTGCAAGTCCATTTCACTTTGTTCGTCTGTGTGTTATAAAACTGATCACATTGCGCTTTACTTGTTTACATGTCTGCTGCCTCCACTCAGAGGGCCTCACAGTCAGAAAATGTGCATTTAAATCTCTTTATCCCCAGGACCTAGGTCAGGGTCTGGAATGCAGGAAGTGTTTAACAACTGTTGGTTGAATCTTTATCCCCAGGGAACATCAGACGTGTACTGAACATCTATTATATGTGAGATTTGTTCCAGACACGGAACCGAACGTAGCCCTTGCCATATGGGAACCCAAGGCCTCGGACCAAGGCACTGCTATCAGCACAGCCGCCTATGAATGACCAAAGGAATAGTTTAGGCATCAAGTGTTCTCAAAACACAGAACGGCAGGAGATTTGTGTCCTGGCACGTTTGTTAGAAAACAGAACTAGAACTGAATCTGAAATCCTGAAATCCTATCATTAACAGGCAGAGCTATGTGAATTTACCTCTTCTGATCTCTATATTTTATAGATGAGCAAACTGAACAACAAAAAAGGTAAGATTTATAAGTTTACAAGAGTCGTAGAAATTCTGACTCCTAAGTCCATATTCCTTTCCACTATGCATTATGAGATGGGTAGGACTCGTTTTAACATGGAGTAGGGAGAATATTCCAGAGGATGGCTCTAATCATCCCCCCATCCTCAGTAATGTCAATATCACCACTGCCATCAACCCCATTCCCAATACCACGTTTGTCACCATCACTGTCTGTATTTCCCTGACAGTGCTCCAGCCCCACTCCTGCCACCATCCCCAACACCATGATCTGCACTGGAAAGGGCTATGGGTTGAGGAAAAAGTAGAAAGAGAAGGTGTTTTATTCTTGTTTCCATCACCTTTACCACTTTTATTCCTGCCTCTTTCTACTCCATATTCCTGGACCATCTAGACAGTTCCTGTCCTTTCACATCCGGGCCCTGGCACTGACGAGGGGCCATTGTGAAAACCTCCCCACTCCAGGAAGCATTTTTATTCCCTTGAACTGAGAAGCTCTCTTTTATTCCAAGGGAGCTAGATCAAAGTGGATCCAGGAAGGAACAAAAAGAATTAAAAAGAGAGAGAGCATTGCAAAATTTGGGAAACCAGAATTCTCTCTACAAAGGTAATGCGGCAATAGGAGTTAAGATCGAATAATTCATGAAGGCTCAGAGACTCTGAAGAGGGAGACGACCATCTTTACCCAGGTTAGGAAATCCTGAGAAGTTCTCCAGGACAGAGTGGGGTCCCTCTCTCTGACTCTTAAGTTCCCCATTGCTATTTCCAACCTCTGCCGTTTTGGGGGAACCTCATTTAGACCTGCTCTTTTGGCTTATATCCTTTGGGAAGGGCCCAGCACCTCCATCCGCATCACCCAGGAGAGAAATCCCGGGCTGGCAAAGACTCAATCCCTAGAGTCCTCAGCAGCAGCATCACCACGACCGCCACTCCTGCCAGGCTGAGCACAAAGGAAGGCATTATCCTACGAGTAGCAGAAGGCGCAGAGGACACCTGCTCAGGCAATTCTGTGACAAAAGGAAGTGAGGCTGGAAATTGGACAATTGTTCCTAAGTAGCTGAGGGCCCAGCTGAAGGGGATTTTCTTTAATAAGGATGATAGAAGCCAGCTTTAAAGGCAGATGGAGATTTTCCAGAATCTAGGGTTTCACCAGGAAGAGCAGGAGAGGAAGACAGGCCCCAGAAAGACATCTCTCTTCTCATCCTCGTGAAGAGGAAGGTGGAGTGAGGATCTTTCTTACAGGCTTCGGAACTATTTCACATGGGGCAGTATTGCTAAGGGCAGAGTCTCTGTGAGCACCTTAGGGAGGCAGTGGTACCTGAGACTGAGCGTGGGCTCCCTGAGAATTAGCTATAAAGGAACAGACTCATTTCCTTCTCTCTGCTTCCTAGGCTGGTAGCCTGTGGAAATATAGGAGAGCAAGTATATCTGGATTACAGCAAAACATTTGACAAAATCTTTCTTTTTATCTTCTTGGAAAAGACAGACGATAAGGTAATTAGTGGGATTTAGCACTAGTTAGTACCTACAATTTACTGAGTGCTTACCATGTGCCAAGTACCATACTGGATTTCCATCCATGGTACCACTGAGTCGCCTCACTGCCTCTTTACAGATGGGGAAAGTGGGGCTCAGAGGGGTTTGGTAAACACAGAGCAGCCTGGGTGGATCTGTGCCACCCTATTCTATAATGTTGTCTCCAGGCTAGAATGGTAGCCTGTGCACACACAGTGCACGCTGTTCTGCTTGTGCCTGGAGAGACACCAATAACACACTTATCACAATCACGTACTGCTCCAACTCTCCCACTTCCACGGGTGTGCACATGTGCACACATATCTTATGGGGTTTCCACACTAAACCTTGCGGTCTTGCCTATTTTTACCTTCTGTCTTCATCTAATGGACAGAGCTCCTCTCACCCTGCTGCTAAAGTCACGGCCGTTTTCTCACATCTCAGAAAAAGGCATTGATCATCTGGGATAACAAAATTCTAAAGTCCAGGGGGCTGAGCAGTGTCCCAAGGGTGTGGCTGTGATGGACGCGGATGAGGGAGCGGGGGTAATGAGGCAAGGCCCTACCACCACCACCTCTGCGGCCCAGAGAGCAGTCAGGGCCAGCCCCTCCCCAGGCTACTGCCCTGGAAGCCAGGGGAAGTGCGGCAGAAAGACCCTGAGGGCTCCACGGGCCAGGTCTGCGTCCAGATGCGCAGCCTGACCACTGAGGAGTGGTCCCTGCATGTCTCCAAACCCCAGTGCCCCCTTTATTAAGATGGGGGTAGACATCCCTATCACATAGCATTGCTCCAAGGACTGGTAAACCCTGAGCACAGGGTTTGTACTGAATGCCTGTGCCTGACCGATAGCCGGCCCTACCCATTCTGCCACGTCCCCTTGCTGCCACCTTCTGATGCCAAAGCCATCTCCACAGCAAGCTGCACCACACCCTGTCAACAGCCCCCAGGGAAAAAGAGGTGGCAGAGAGTCAGGGGGTGTTGAGACCCTCAGCTGCTCCTGGAGAAGCAGGGCTGACAAGGCGAGGATTGTTTTTCTCCCCTGGTGTGAAGCATGTTGACTTGCGGTTGATAGATGGTGGGATGATATTAATTAAAATGCAGGCAGGAGTGAGGGCGCCTCTTAGAGTTGTACTCTCCCTGGGGGGAGGGGAAGGCATCAAGGCTCTGTTCTTTACCCGCAGCAGCCAGAGTGTCCTCTTACCCTCTCCTTCCCCTTCTGAGAGCAGGTACAACTTGGAGGAAAGGTCTGGGTTTCCCTGTCACTGAATGAGGCAGGTCACAGGAGAACTGGGCTCCAGGTAGAAGCACAGCCTTGTCCCTCCATCCTGATGGGCAGGGGGGGAAAGAGGCACCGTCTTTTACCATTTTTCATATATGTCACAAGGTCAGAAAAGGTCCTGCCTTTGGATGAAACTGTTCAAGGGAGCACTTGTCTTCTCTGCTCTCTGCCAGCTCTGCCTCTGGCTCCAATAGTCAAGACTGGAGTGCAAAGGACTTCCTCAGAGGGAAGAGTCTGATAGTCAAAGGCAGAGCCCACAGGGGAGATCTGAGATGCAAACACTACAGGTGACAGTGCAGGGTTTAGGTCCAGAGGTGCAGAGGCTGGATTTTGAAGCTGGGAGAACCAGTGACCAAAGCAAGGGCAGAGCTGGAACAAGAAAGTGGAGTGCAGAGTGATTGCTGCCTGCAGCCACAGGGCATGCTCAGCTCACCTAGGGGGTGGGTCCCTCATGCTGGGCGAAGTTGGGCTGCAAGAGACACAGATGAGTTTCCCTTTGATTCTCCTTCTTGCCTCTTCCTGCAAGAGTAAGAAGTGGCTCCTGACTTCTAGTTCTGAGGCGCTAGTATTGGAGATAGTAGAAATCATTAAGGATCTCAGCTGCCAGGTGACATAACTGAAGCGGTAGAACCGAGATTCAAACACTTCCCTCATTTCTGGAAACAAGAACACTGAAGTACTCCATTTCCTTAAACTTTATTTGAACAGGAGCCAGTGAGACTTCACAAGAGTAAGTCCCTTCATTACCCTACCTCTGCAAACCCTCAAAAAAGAAAAAATAAAAAAGTAGAAGGAGAGAAGGGCAGATAAGGAGGCAAGCTGGAGGCTCAGGACTTGTTGTCGGTCCCTGAGCTTAGAACTCTAAACACAGAGCTTAATCTTCAATTTTCTGGGGCCTTATTTACTGATTTGTAGAAAGGAATGAATGAGATTAGGAAATATCTCACCATCCCTCCCTCTCTTTCTTCTTTCCTTCCTTCCTTCCTTCTCAACTTTCTCTCCTCCCCCAGCTCCAGGAATAATTTGACAATCTGCATTTGAGGGTTCTTAATATGTGTAATCATTTCTCTACAATCTGACCTGTAAATAACAAGTTTAGTGAGGACTGCTGGGAAACACTCCCCAGGGATGGCAATGAATGATAGTGAAAATTGAATCAAACTCTCCTACGGACCTAATAGCTAGAACTGCTAACACTGAGGATAATTTCAGAAGTGTTGAAGAAAAGATAAGGTGAAGCCGAAAAGAAATCTCTGTAGACTCAAGAGTCTGCTCCTGTGAGCGCCATCTCCCCAAGGGATAAATTTCTTGGTCACAAGAGATCAAATTCCTTTTCCCAGTCACACATCCGGATATCTCATATCCTTAGACTATAATTGAGAGTGTTATCCCAAACTATTCTTCTGGAAAGAAACAGTCAATGAAAACAAGCAGGAAGATGTTTCCAAATACTGTTTTAACCTCAACCTTTTGCTGGGAGACACTGCTGTCTCTTTTGTTCATTTCCACCTCCCAGGTCAGGTTTTATTACTGTATTTTAACCAACTAATGGAAGAAAACTGAACAAAGCAAGGAAAAGCTTATACTGTCTTGCCCATAAAAGCGCTGAAAATACAAAGTTTTTTTGCAGCTCCTTTGGTAGCAAAACTTGACCTAATCTGGGAGAGGCTAATCATCCTTATTTATCCCATTTACGCTCAGAATTCACACATTTTTGTGAATTTGATCATGATGTCTTACCTCAAACACTGCCGAAAGTGTTATGAAACATATATCTCCTTTATTAACTTTATAAAATAATTTCTTTTTTTAAAAAAATGGAATTTTGAATACATCTGGACCCAAGGGTATAAGAAAAGGGAGAGTGGATTTGGACTATGTGATCTTCAGAGAGAGCTACAGAATTAGTGAATTTCTGAGCAACAATAAACAAAAAAGCCAAATTTCAGTGTTATTTTCACTAAATAATCATCAGACCAATATGGCTTTTTATGCATTGCAAAAGGCTTTCACTCTTGTGTTTTAAACAATTCATTTAATAAAGTCAGTCACCATCCATTTCAGATGACAAGATATTCTCTCCTCCTGGAATGATATGAGAAGAATTGAACTGGACTATGTATATGCTAATTAAAATACTGTAGTAGCTATTGGGGTTAATAATAATACAAACATCAGTAATGAAATTGAAGACAGTTGTTACATTGAGTTGTCTTGGGAAAACTAACAGGAAAGCTGAGAATTTGCATTAATCCTCAACAGAGTCAAACTTTTGGAGAAAAAAAATATCAAAGGAGAGATAGGGCCTGGAGCTGAGCCATGAAGGAGAGAAGGGATTCAGATAAGTACACTATAGAGGGTTCTGCATGTTCAAGAGCAGTCAGGTCTGAAGCTACTCTAAAGTGGTTTTGGATCCACTCCTGGCCCTGTGCTGTCCAGTCCCAGCAGGTTGACCGTGCCTGCCCAGCCTTTAAGGACTCCTGAAGAAGCCAGATTCAAAGAAGTCTGAGACAAGACCATGTGGAGAGAGGGCCAGCGATCTAAGTCAGTGCAGCCACTACAGCTGAGCTGTGAGTTGTAGCCACAGAACTGAACCTAGGGCCTTGTGGCTGACAAGATCTTGGTGCTCTGGCCTGGTGTCAGGCCTGTGCCTCTGAGGTGGGAGAGCCGAGTTCAGGACACTGGTCCACCACAGACCTCCCGGCTCCAAGTAATATCAAACGGGGAAAGCTCACCCAGAGATCTCCATCTCAACACTAAGACCCAGCACCACTCAACGCCCAGCAAGCTACAGTGCTGGACACGCTATGACAAACAACTACCAAGACAGGAACACAACCCCACCCATTAGCAGAGAGGCTGCCTAAAATTATAATAAGGTCACAGACACCCCAAAATACACCACCAGATGTGGTCTTGCCCACCGGAAAGACAACATCTAGCCTCATCCACCAGAACACAGGCACCACACCACTCCACCAGGAAGCCTACACAACCCACTGAACCAACCTTAGCTGCTGGAGGCAGACACCAAAAACAATGGGAACAACAAACCTGCAGCCTGCAAAAAGGAGACCCCAAACACAGTAAGATAAGCAAAATGAGAAGACAGAAAAACACACAGCAGATGAAGGAGCAAGATAAAAACCCACCAGACCTAACAAATGAAGGAAATAGGCAGTCTACCTGAAAAAGAATTCAGAGTAATGATAGTAAAGATGATCCAAAATAATGGAAACAGATTGGAGAAAATACAAGAAACGTTTAACAAGTACCTAGAAGAACTAAAGAGTAAACAAACAATGATGAACAACACAATAAGTGAAATTAAAAATTCTCTAGAAGGAATCAATAGCAGAATAACTGAGACAGAAGAATGGATAAGTGACCTGGAAGATAAAATAATGGAAATAACTACTGCAGAGCAGAATAAAGAGAAAAGAATGAAAAGAATTGAGGACAGTCTCAGAGACCTCTGGGACAACATTAGGTGCACCAACATTTGAAATATAGGGGTCCCAAAAGAAGATGAGAAAAACAAAGGGACTGAGAAAGTATTTGCAGAGATTATAGTTGAAAACTTCCCTAATATGGGAAAGGAAATACTCAGTCAAGTCCAGGAAGCACAGAGAGTCCCATAAAAGATAAATCCAAGGAGAAACATGCCAAGACACATATTAATCAAACTATCAAAAATTAAATACAAAGAAGAAATATTAAAAGCAGCAAGGGGAAAACAACAAATGACATACAAGGTAATCCTCATAAGGTTACCTAACAGCTGATCTGTCTCTCAGCAGAAACTCTGCAAGCCAGAAGGGAGTGGCAAGACATACTTAAAGTGATGAAAGGGAAAACCCTACAACCAAAATTACTCTACACAGCAAAGATCTCATCCAGATTTGACAGAGAAATTAAAAACTTTACAGGCAAGGAAAAGCTAACAGAATTCAGCACCACCAAACCTGCTTTATAACAAATGCTAAAAGGAACTTTTCTAGGCGGGAAACACAAGAGAAGGAAAAGACCTACAATAACAAACCCAAAACAATTAAGAAAATGGTAATAGGAACATAAGTATCGATGACTACCTTAAATGTAAATGGATTAAATGCTCCAACCAAAAGACATAGACTGGCTACATGGACACAAAAACAGGATCCATATATATGCTGTCTACAAGAGACCCACTTCAGACCTAGGGACACAAACAGACAGAAAGTGAGGGGATGGAAAAAGATATTCCATGCAAATGGAAAGCAAAAGAAACCTGGAGTAGCAATCCTCATATCAGACAAAATAGACTTTAAAATAAAGACTATTAAAAGAGACAAAGAAGGACACTACATAATGATCAAGAGATCAATCCAAAAAGAAGATATAACAATAGAAAATATTTATGCACCCAACATAGGAGCACCTCAATACATAAGCCAATGCTAACAGCCATAAAACAGGAAATCAACAGTAACACGATCATAGTAGGGGACTTTAACACACCACTTTCACCAATGAACAGATGGCCCAAAATAAAAATAAATAAGGAAAAACAAGGTTTAAATGATACATTAAACAAGATGGACATAATTGACATTTATAGGACATTCCATCCAAAGGCAACAGAATACACATTCTTCTCAGGTGCTCATGGAACATTCTCCAGGATAGATCATATCTTGGGTCACAAATCAAGCCTTGGTAAATTTAAGAAAATTGAAATCGTATCAAGTATCTTTTCTGACCACAACGCTATGAGACTAGATATCAATTACAGGAAAAAATCTGTAAAAAATAATAATACATGGAGGCTAAACAGTGTAGTACTACATACCCAAGATACCACTGAGGAAATCAAAGAGGAAATTAAAAAATACCTAGAAACAAATGACAATGAAAACATGATGACCCAAAACCTATGGGATGCAGCAAAAGCAGTTCTAAGAGGAAAGTTTATAGCAATACAATCCTACCTCAGGATACAAGAAAAATCTCAAATAAACAACCTAAACTTACACCTAAATCAATTAGAGAAAGAAGAACAAAAAAACCCCAAAGTCAGCAGAGGAAAGAAATCGTAAAGATCAGATCAGAAATAAATGAAAAAGAAATGAAGGAAACAATAGCAAAAATCAATAAAACTAAAAGCTGGTTCTTTGAGAAGACAAACAAAATTGATAAACTATTACACAGACTCATAAAGAAAAAAAGAGAGAAGACTCAAATCAGTAGAATTAGAAATGAAAAAGGAGAAGTAACAGCTGACACTGCAGAAATACAAAGGATCATGAGAGATTACTAAAAGCAACTATATGCCAATAAAATGGACAACCTGGAAGAAATGGACAAATTCTTAGAAAAGCACAACGTTCCGAGACTGAAGCAGGAAGAAATAGAGAATAAAAACATACCAATCACAAGCACTGAAATTGAGACTGTATTAAAAATCTTCCAACTAGTAAAAGCCCAGGACCAGATGGATTCAAAGGAGAATTCTATCAAACATTTAGAGAAGAGATAACACCTATCCTTCTCAAACTGTTCCAAAATATAGCAGAGGGAGGAACACTCTCAAACTCATTCTACGAGTCCACCATCACCCAGATACCAAAACCAGAGAAGTATGCCACACCGAAAGAAAACTACAGGCCAATATCACTGATGAACATAGATGGAAAAATCCTCAACAAAATACCTGCAGACAGAATCCAACAGAACTTTAAAAGAATCATACACCATGATCAAGTGGGCTTTATCCCAGGAATGCAAGGATTCTTCAATATACGCAAATCAATCAATGTGATAAAACATATTAACAAAATGAAAGAGAAAAACCATATGATCTTCTCAATAGATGCAGAAAAAGCTTTTGACAAAATTTAACACCCACTTATGACAAAAACCCTCCAGAAAGTAGGCATAGAGGGAGCTTACCTCAACATAATAGAGGCCATCCATAAATGACAAACCCACAGCCAACATCGTTCTCAGTGGTGAAAAGCTGAAGCCATTTGCTCTAAGATCAGCAACAAGACAAGGTTGTACACTGTCACCACTATTATTCAACATAGTTTTGGAAGTTTTAGCCACAGCAATCAGAGAAGAAAAATAAATAAAAGGAATCCAAATCAGAAAAGAAGTAAAGCTGTCACTGTTTGCAGATGATATGACACTATACACAGAGAATCCTGAAGATGCCACCAGAAAACTACTGGAGCTAATCAATGTATTTGGTAAAGTAGCATGACACAAAATTAATGCACAGAAATCTCTTGCATTCCTATACACTAATGATGAAAAATCTGAAAGAGAAATAAAGGAAACATTCCCATTTACCACTGCAACAAAAAGAACAAAATACCTAGGAATAAACCTACCTAAGGAGACAAAAACCTGTATGCAGAAAACTATAAGACACTGATGAAAGAAATTAAAGATGATACAAACAGATGGAGAGATGTACCACGTTCATGGATTGGAACAAACAACATTCTGAAAATGACTATACTACCCAAAGCAATCTACAGTTTCAGTGTAACCCCTATCAAATTACCAATGGCATTTTTCACAGAACTAGAACAAAAAATTTCACAATTTGTATGGAATTACAAAAGACCCAAAATAGCCAAAGCAATCTTAAGAAAGAAAAACAGAGCTGGAGGAATCAGGCTCCCTGAGTTCAGAGTATACTACAAAGCTACAGTAATCAAGACAGTATGGTACTAGCAAAAAAACAGAAATATAGATCAACAGAACAGGATAGAAAGCCCAGACAAAAACCCATGCACATATGGTCACCTTATTTTTGACTAAGGAGTCAAGAATATACAATGGAGAAAAGGCAACCTCTTCAATAAGTGGTGCTGGAAAAACTGGACGGCTACATGTAAAGGAATGAAATTAGAACACTCTGTAACACCATACACAAAAGTAAACTCAGAATGGATTAAAGACCTAAATATAAGGCCAAACACTATAAAACTCTTAGAGGAAAACAGAGGCAGAATACTCTATGACATAAATCACAGCAAGATTCTTTTTGACCCACCTCCTAGAGAAATGGAAATAAAAACAAAAATACACAAATGGGACCTAATGAAACTTAAAAGCTTTTGCACAGTAAAGGAAACCATAAAGAAGATGAAAAGATAACCCTCAGAATGGGAGAAAATATTTGCAAATGAGCAACTGACAAAGGATTAATCTCCAAAATTCACAAGCAGCTGATGCAGCTCAATATCAAAACAACAAACAGCCCAATCCAAAAATGGGCAGAAGACCTAAGCAGATATTTCTCCAAAGAAGATATACACATTGCCAACAAACACATGGAAGGATGCTCAACATCATTAATCATTAGAGAAATGCAAGTCAAAACTACAATGAGGTATCACCTCACACCAGTCAGAATGGCCATCATGAAAAAATCTACAAACAAGAAATGCTGGAGAGGGTGTGGAGAAAAGGGAACCCTCTTGCACTGTTGGTGGGAATGTAACTTGATACAGCCACTATGGAGAACAGTATGGAGGTTCCTTAAAAAACTAAAAATAGAACTACCATACAACTCAGCAATCCCACTACTGGGTATATTCCCTGAGAAAACCATAATTCAAAAAAAGTCATGTACCACAATGTTCATTGCAGCTCTATTTACAATAGCCAGGACATGGAAGCAACCTAAGTGTCCATCGACAGATGAATGGTTAAGGAAGATGTGGCACATATACACAATGGAATATTACTCAGCCATAAAAAGAAATGAATTGAGTTATTTGTAGTGAAGTGGATGGACCTAGAATCTGTCAATACAGAGTGAAGTAAGTCAGAAAGAGAAAAACAAATACTGTATGCTAACACATATATATGGAATCTAAAAAAAAAAAGTTTCTGATGAACCTAGGGCCAGGACAGGAGTAAAGATGCAGACATAGAGAATGGACTTGAGGACACGGGGAGGGGGAAGGGTAAGCTGGGACGAAGTGAGAGAGGGGCATGGACATATATACACTACCCAATGTAAAATAGATAGCTAGTGGGAAGCAGCTACATAGCACAGGGAGATCAGCTCGGTGCTTTGTGACCACCTAGAGGGGTGGGATAGGGAGGGTGGGAGGGAGACGCAAGAGGGAGGAGATATGGGGATATATGTATATGTATAGCTGATTCACTTTGTTATAAAGCAGAAACTAACACACCATTTTAAAGCAAGTATACCCTAATAAAGATGTCAAAAAAACAAAAGTGGTTTTGCACTGAAAGGAGAGGCAGATTTGAGCCACTTCCTGGTTTGAGAGTGGATGGTTCCCCACCACAGTTTTGCTCTCAGCTATAATATAGTCCTCTAGGATTTCATGCATTTTACTTATTCCCAGTGGTCTCCAAAGAAAGCACCACAAGCTTCCCAGCTGTACTTAATTTCTTCAAAAATTAATTGATTAAATAAATATAGGCATATAAAAATATTCACTGATTCAAATATAAGGGGCTCATTCTTAAGGGGCACAGCCAATATTCTCTTATGAAATATATACATTCCATTACCAAGAAGGAACTTTAAAATATCTATAATCCATGCTCTCATTGAGATTTAAGAGAACAATGCATCCATCAAAGATCTGAGATCAGAAAAGAGTTTTTAGCGAAAAATATGGTTATCAAACATAAAAAACCCACAATGAAGTAGTAGATAGTTGTTTAAATATTGCAGAAAATTAAATTGACATTGAATACAAAAATTATCCCAGAATTTAGAAGTTAAAGCAGATGAAAATACTGAGCAAAAAGATGATAGAAGTAAGTAATAGGTCCAGGAGATATAATCTATTTGCTATAGACTAGATGTTTGTGTACCCCCAAAATCCACTATGTTGAAACCTAATCCCCAACATGATCATATTAAGATGTGGGGCCTTTGGGAGGTGATTAGGTTATCATGGCAGAGCCCTTATTAATGGGACTAGTGCCCTTATAAAAGACACCCCGAGAGCTTCTTTGTCCCTCCTGTCATGTTAAGACACAGTGAAAAGATGGTCATCTATGAACTAGAAGGGGAACTCTCACTAGATATCAAATCTTCCAATGCTTTAATCTTGGACCTTGAGCCTCCAGAACTGTGAGAAAGTTTTCTGTTGTTTATAAGCCATTTAGTCTGTAGTATTTTGTTATAGCAGCTCAATCGGACTAAGAATAGGATTCCAGAAAGTGAAACAAAGCAGTTGGAAGAGCAAAGAAAGAATAGATGGGCTTCCCTGGTGGCACAGTAGTTGAGAGTCCACCTGCCGATGCAGGGGACACGGGTTCATGCCCCAGTCCAGGAAGATCCCACATGCTGCAGAGTGGCTAGGCCCGTGAGCCATGGCCACTGAGCCTGCGCATCCAGAGCCTGTGCTCCACACGGGAGAGGCGACAACAGTGAGAGGCCCACATATCGCCAAAAAAAAAAAAAAAAAAAAAAAAAAAAACCCAGATGATTTCCTTACACTAAGGACAAATTTAGATCTGTAGAACCAAATCCCTGATTGAGCATCCAGGTAGAACTGATAAAAGAAGATATACTCTAAGGTGTATCCTGGTAACATGTTTGAATTTCCAGGACTTAAAAAAAAATATTTGAGGATTTCTGATAAAAAACAAATGGCAGATTTTTTTTAAACATCTTTATTGGAGTATAATTGCTTTACAATGATGTGTTAGTTTCTGCTTTGTAACAAAGTGAATCAGTTTTACACATACATATGTTCCCATATCTCTTCCCTCTTGCATCTCCCTCCATCCCACCCTCCCTATCCCACCCCTCTAGGTGGTCACAAAGCACCAAGCTGATCTCCCTGTGCCATGCGGCTGCTTCCCACTAGCTATCTATTTCACTGGCATTTTTCACAGAACTAGAACAAAAAATTTCACAATTTGTATGGAAACACAAAGGACCCCAAATAGCCAAAGCAATCAAGACCCCGAAAAGCCAAAGCAATCTTGAGAACGAAAAATGGAGCTGGAGGAATCAGGCTCCCTGACTTCAGACTATACTACAAAGCTACAGTAATCAAGACAGTACGGTACTGGCACAAAAACAGAAATATAGCTCAATGGAACAGGATAGAAAGCCCAGAGATAAACCCATGCACGTATGGTCACTTTATCTTTGATAAAGGAGGCAAGAATATACAGTGGAGAAAAGACAGCCTCTTCAATAAGTGGTGCTGGGAAAACTGGACAGCTACATGTAAAAGTATGAGATTAGAACACTCCCTAACACCATACACAAAAATAAGCTCAAAATGGATTAAACATCTAAATGTAAGGCCAGAAACTATCAAACTCTTAGAGGAAAACATAGGCAGAACACTCTATGACATAAATCACAGCAAGATCCTTTTTGACCCACCTCCTAGAGAAATGGAAATAAAAACAATAATAAACAAATGGGACCTAATGAAACTTAAAAGCTTCTGCACAGCAAAGGAAACCATAAATAAGACGAAAAGACAACCCTCAGAATGGGAGAAAATATTTGCAAATGAAGCAACTGACAAAGGATTAATCTCCAAATTTTACAAGCAGCTCATGCAGCTCAATAACAAAAAAACAAACAACTTAATCCAAAAATGGGCAGAAGACCTAAATAGACATTTCTCTAAAGAAGATATACAGATTGCCAACAAATGGCAGATTGAACACATGCCTTTAGTTTTACTTCCTCTTGAAATCTCCCTAAAATGAGAGTGAAATAATGTTTAAAAATAAAAATTGAAAATGGCAACAAAAAATAGGAAAATAATAGCAATAAAATTTGGGAAGCAAAGAAGTAGGTGGATGAGTGTAACTGACACTACAGACTGAAGAAAGCAGGATCCTAACTGCCAGCAGGGAAAGTCAAAAAGAATACAGTTTACTTCACAGAACACTCTCAGTTTTCAAGAATCAGTAGCCCCAGTACCTATGGGATTTGGGTGGATGGTGTTAAGATGAGACTAAAATAAGGACTGGTTAAATTCTGTTGAGAAGACAAATAGCAGTATACTCGTACTATTTAAAGTTATGGAGCTAAAAAAATCAGCTGAAAAAGTTGGAAGTGGTTGCCTTTGTTTAGAAGAAAATGGGAGAGGGATGGGGGTTATATTATTTTGTTATGTTTTAGGTTACAAGCCTTTATTCATATGACAATTCTTGTGGAAGACACCAGAGAACCAGTCCCTCTCCTCATGGCTACTAGAATTTATGGGTGGGAATGGTATAGAGGAATTGCTAAGTAATGCTTATGTGCTTTACCATGATGGGGAAATAAAAATTCAACATGCTTTAAGAAAAATACAGGTAATCATTATTAGAATAAAATAGAGTGGATAGTTCCCTAATCAATAGACAATTTTAAAAAGAAAAATATGCAAAAATTATGAAGCTGTCTAAATACTGTTTATAGGTAATGTTCTAAGACTAGGTTGATCTAGAAAGCCTCCCAGGAGTAGAGACATACTAAGGAAACACATATACACACACACAATCAGAAATGTCTCTAATTCTATTACAACCCAAATTAAGATTCATGTAACAAAGAAAAATAAAGTAGAATGTTACTTAATATTGATCAGACAATACAATCTAAAATTAAGCAATCATATTACTTATTTTAATCTACCAGATAGTATGGCATTAAAATATTTTACAACACTATTAGAATTATGAAGAGAAGTTAATGAAAGTACAATTGTAGTGACAGACTCAAAGAAACATTTTTTTTTTATAGCATAAGTACTTAGCAAGTGAATGAAGTGAAAATTAACTTGAATAAGTTAACTGAACTAAATGGAGAATTATATGTACTAAAAACACAAGACTCATTATTTTCCAAGTTCATGGCATTTTCACAAAATTATTTATATCTAGCCTAATAAAACCTCAACAAATTGTTCATATGTGAAACTATATATTCTGTGTTTTAACAATACAATGCAATAAAACTAGACATTAACAGATCTCTTCAGAAACCATGAAAGCAAGAAGAGATTGGGGTAGAATATTTAAAGTGTTGAAAGAAAAACAATCAATCTTGGATTCTATAGCCAGAAAAATTATCCTTCAAAACAGAAGGAAAAATAAATACTTTCTCAGACAAACAAAAACTGGGGGAATTCAGTGTCACCAGACCTGCCCTGTAAGAATTGTTAAAAATTCTTCAGAGAGAAGAAAATAATATAGGCCAGAAATCTGGATCTATATAAAGAAAGGAAGAATACCAGAGAAGGAATAAATGAAGGTAAAATTAAATCTCTTATTTTTCTTATTCCAATTAATGTAAAAGATAATAATTTGTTTAAAGTAATAATACAACATTTTGGATGATTACAGAATAAGAACAAGTGAAATGTAAGACAACAATGTCTTAAGAGACAGGAGGTAGGAATTGGGAATACTCTGTTGGGTACCTGCCCCACATATGAAGTGATAGCAAATCATAAAAAAATGTTTTTAAAGAAATATAATTGATATACTAAGAGAGAAGATACAATTAAATTGTATAAAATGCTCATTTAAAATAAGTGAAGGCATAAAAAGAGGGGGGAAATGAAACAAAAAACTACAATGAATAGACACAATTACAAACACAGTAGACATTAATCCAACTATATCAATAATCACTTCAAGTGTGAATGGTCTAAATACATGAATTAAAAGACAGTTTGTTAGAGTACATTAAAAAAAAACACAACAGAGTCCAACTACATATTGTCTATGAGAAACTCACTTTAAATATAAACACACAGGTAGGTTTAAAGTAAAGGGATGAAAAAAGATATGCCATGTTAACAACTGACCAAAAGAAAGCTAGAGCAGCTCTATTAATTAGAAGCAAAGCTGATTTCAGAATAAGGAAAATTACCACAGATAAAGAGGAGCCTTACATAATCATACAGTGGTCATCTCTCCAAAAAGATACAATGTTTAATATGTATGCACCAAACAGCAGAGCATCAAAAATGTGACACAAAACTAATAGAACAGTGAAGAGAAATACACTTAGCCTCTATTACAGCTGGAGACTTCAACACTCATCTGTTAGTAATTGATCAAGCAGGCAGAAAAATCAGTAAATAGATCATCGATCTGAACAGTGTTTTAATCAATGCGATATAATTGACATAGAGAATATTCCATTCAGAAAAATACACATTCTTCTCAAGTTCATATAGTAAATATACCAAGGTAGATCACATTCTAGGTCATAAAACAAACTTTAACAAATCTAAAAGAATAGAAATTACATACAAAATATGTTGTTAGATCATAATAGAATTAAACTAAAAGTCAATAACAGAGAAATAGCTGGAAAATCCACAAATATTTAGATATTAAACAATATGCTTCTGAATAACATGTGGGTCAAAGAAGAAGTATCAAGAGAAATTTTAAAATATCTTGAATTACAGTTGACCCTTGGACAACATGGAGGTTAAACTGTGTATAACTCATAGCTGGCCCTCTGTATCTACAGTTCCCCTACGTCTGTGGATTCAAACAACCACAGGCTATGTAGTACTATAGTATTTATTATTGAAAAATATCCATGTATAAGTGGACCCATGCAGTTCAAACCTGTTCTGTTCAAGGGTCAACAGTAAATGAAAAGGAAAATACAACTTAAACAAAATTTGTGTTTTATAGCAAAAGCAGTGATTCAGATGCGATTTATAGAATTAAATCCATATTAGAGGGCTTCCCTGGTGGCACAGTGGTTAAGAATCTGCCTGCCAATGCAGGGGACACAGGTTCAAGCCCTGGTCCAGGAAGATCCCACGTGCTGCAGAGCAACTAAGCCCGTGCAACACAACTACTGAGCCTGCATTCTAGAGCCCGCAAGCCACAACTACTGAAGCCCATGTGCCTAGAGCCCGTGCTCCGCAACAAGAAAAGCCACTGCAATGAGAAGCCCGTGCACTGCAACGAAGAGTAGCCCCTGCTTGCCACAACTAGAGAAAACCCGCATGCAGCAAAGAAGGCACAACGCAGCCAAAAATAAAATAAATAAATTTTTAAAAAATCCATATTAGAAAATATGAAAGACCTAAAATCAATATTCTAAGTTTCCACTTTAGGAAACAAGAGAAAAAGATAATTTAAGCTTAAACAAGTAAAAGAAAAGGAATAATAAGAACTAGACAAGACAGCAATGAAATTGAAAACAACTGAATAGTAGAGAAAATCAACAAACAATAAGATCGATAAAATTGAAAAACCTCTAGCTATAATAACCAGTAAAAAAAAAGAGAAGACAAAATTACTAATATCAGAATGAAAGAGAAGTTATCACTATTGATACCATGGACATTTAAAGGATAATAAAGGAATACTATAAATGACCCTGTGCTCACAAATTTGATAACTTATATGAAATAGACTAATTCTTTGGAAAGTACGAACTACTAAAACCCACACAAGAATAAATTGATCACATGGATAAGCCTATATCTACTTAAAAAATTGAATGAATAAGTAATAAACTTCCAAAAGTGAACACACCAAACCCAGACTTTTTCACTGGTGAATTCTACCAACCATTTAAGGAAAAAAATGATACAAACTTTCCATAATCTCCATGGGGAAGTAGAAGCAGAGGAAATACCTCCTCATTCCATGAGCCTGGAGCATCTTGTAGTACCAGAAAGAAAATGCTAAAACAAAACCAAAACCAAAACCACACAATGACGTTGATATGTCAAAGGGACACAGGGGACAACCGGAAGAGCTCCCAATAGCCAAAGATGGAATAATTAGAGCAACAAAATAAATAAATTCAATTATAGCCCCAAGTATAAAATAAATATCCATGAGTCCATACTGATACAAGAAATGATTGAATAAATAAATAAATGGAGAATAGACAAATCTCTCTTGCAGAAGAATTCCAAATATTTTATGTAGACATTCCACTCTCAAGGAGATGGAGCACAACTCCTCATTCCTTAAGTATGGGTTGCACATTGGGACTTCCTCCAAAGAGTACAGTATGGGATGAGAAACAGAGTACCTTTACAGTAGAGGAATCCGACAAACACTGCCTCAGCCAGTTGATCACAGTTAACAACAGTGATAGGTCATGTTGATAGTGTATGTACCCTTGATATGATGTAATGAAAATTGCACTTTACCTCTGGGATCTTCCTCCCATAAACCCATAAACCCAGTCTTATCATAAGAGAAAAGATCTGATAAATCCCAGCAGAGGGACATTCTACAAAATACCTGACTACAAAGAACTCCTCAAAACCGTCAAGGTCATCAAAACTAAGAAAAGTCACAGCCGGGAGGGGCCTAAGGAAACATGATGACTAAGTGTAATGTGGCATTCTGGATAGGATTCTGAAACAGAAAAAGGATGTTAGGTAAAAACTGAGAAAATTTTAGTGGAGGATGGAATTTAGTCAATAATGTATCAATGTTGGTTCATTAATAGTAATAAGTGCACCATATATATGTAAGGTGTTAATAAAAGGGATGGGTGTGGGGTAAACGGAAAGTCTCTGTACTCTCTTAACACTTTTTCTGTAAATCTAAAACTGTTCTAAAAAAGAAAGCTTATCAAGATAAATAGAGTAGATAAATCACTGCAGTAGAAACTGAGACTCCTAGAGCCATTAATTTCTCAGGTGGGGTCTAAAAAACTTTAAAAACTCAAATATTTCTGAGTTCTAAACCTTATATTTTCAGACTAAAAACAGACTATTACAAATATAATACTTTTCTCCAGAGCACTGAAAAATATAGAAAACTTCTCAATTCCTTTCATGAAGCTAGTTACAAAAACTTAGTGACAAAAAATTGACAAAAATAGTACCTGCACCACAAATGTATAAACACACACTCTTACAGAATAACTATATTTATGAATACAGACAAAAATTCCTACAAAAATTGAACAAAATGAATGCACTGGCATTTAAAAAATAATCAACCATGGTTATTCAATATATATTTGATAAGTTAATGAATGACCAGTAAATTCTAATTGGGAATTAGAGGGTATTTAGAATAACAAAGTCAATCAATATTGACTCATATAAATGTCAATAATACAAAGCCATATAATCATATCAGTAGTCATTAAAAAGGCATATGATGAAATTCAATAGCCATTTCTGCTTTTAAAAATTTTGCCATAGTAGGAAAAATTAATTTCCTTTAAATGCAATGAAAAATCCGATCTTCAACCAAGAGGTGGCATCTAGCATAATGCTCTGCAGGGAAACATTAGAGTCATTCTTATCAAGGATGTGACATCCATATCTACTATCTCTTCTATAATTAAGCATCATCCTGCAGCTGAACGATCCAATGAGAAAATATAGGAAAATACAAAATACTATTGACACTCTCCTTATACAAATAATTTTTTAATGTGATACAAAAATAAAACCATTAATCTTTCAGTTTAGGGATAGGTTAGTGGCTGGGCACTACTGGAAAGATAACCTTCACACCCAGTAGTCTTCTTGCCCATCTCAGGAAGAAACATTGATAATTTGGAACAATCTTCTCATTCTCTGATAATTCACATAAATGGTCTACATGTCACATTATTTGCTACATTTCATATTATCTGTATCCAATTATAATATTTACTACATAAATATATTGAGTTGGTTAATAATGGTGCATATCGTTTTCCCATTGGAAATGTAAAAAATGATCTCTGTTTTAAGGTACCTAAGGAGTTAATCTTATTGGATTGGCAACATATTAAATATCAAGGGAGAGAGAAAGAGGGCAGGGGGAGGAGGATTTGGAAATGATATGGGTTGTAGTAATGATTTCAACTTTAGATTGGATGGGATATAATTAAATATCTCACAATTGTCTCAGTGTATTTACTATTATAAAACTTAAAAAAAATACTAGTTTTGGAGGTAGGAAGGAGAAATTTGGAGACAGAGGGAGAGAGAGACAGTGAGAAATGTGGCAACTGCAGAAGGGAGAACCTTGGAAAAAGTGGAGGAACTTCAAAAGTATGTCAGGAATGTTTTACCACTTTGTTTCCCCATGAAATTGCAGTGACATAAACATTAATCATCAATGATTCTGGAGTTGAATTTGTCTTTAGTCATGTTTTCAGATATGAAGACATGCTGAGATTGCCCTGTCGATGGATAGCAAGTAGTAAGTGAGTGCAAAATTTGGGAACTAAGCAAAATAAAAATAAGCATAGTAAATGTTTATTGAGAGCTTGCTATTTGACGGTGTGTGTGTGTGTGTGTGTGTGTGTGTGTGTGTGTGTGTGTGTGTGTGTGTGTGTGTAAAATCTCTTACATCAACCATGTTAAGTAGGTGCTATTATTTTCCCATGTTACAGATTTGGGAACCACATCTAAATGAAATAGTTAGCCCCAAATAATAAAAACTAATAAATAACAGAGACAGGATTTGAACCTAGACAGTCTGGCTTCAGAGTCCACAATTTAGACCACTTCAATCTCAATCTCTTGCTCTTCCTCTTTCTCATTGTTAAAATTTTAAAATAATTTAAGAATGAAATACAATAGGAAGTAAATCCCCAGTAGTTAGAATGGAAGTTAGGGAAAGTTTAATGGTCAGCTGAGTGTGTTAAAGACAATATTTAGTTTAAAAAGAAAGTGATGATTCTACATTTTATTAGAAGCATGATTTTTTTTTCAAGAATTCCAAGAGTCTAGTCTCCATGTTAAGACACGTGTCAAAATATTTGTTTTACCAACATAAGTCCCATAAATATTATGAAAGAGGAGGCAACATTAATTATATTTATTCAGGATTAAGATCGTCTACCTAGAAAAAAATGAGAATCATTTGAAAAACAGAATGAAAGCACTTCATAGTTTCCAGTTACCAAATTAACATAAAAATCAGTAGCTTCTCTATACTATAGAAATAGCTACTTACAAATACTCTTAAAAATCAGATTAACAGTAGCAACAAAAATTTTAAATAACTAGAACTAATCTTAATAAGAGATACGACAGATCTACCATAGAAATATTACAAACGTAACTTAAAGACATAAAAGATGTTAATATATCAAGAGACATTCCATGTTTTTAGATGAGAAGCTTCAATATTTTAAAAATGTCATTTCTCTCCAAATTAATTTATAAATTTAATGCAATCCCAATTAAAATTTGATGAGATTTTTGTTTGGAACTTGACCAAATTATTCTAAAGTTCATTTAGAAGAATAATTGTGTTAGAATGGTCATGAAAAGACCAAGAAAAATGAATAATGAGATTGACTTCCCCTATCAGAAATTAAATTATCACTGTCGTATGGTACCAAAGTAGTCAGACAGATCCATAAAACTAAAAAGAAAATGCAGAAGCTGAGTTAAGTACGTATAATAATTTGGTGTATATTAATGATGTCAGTTGAAAGTATTAGGGAAAGAATCAACTATTTATTAAATGGATTATTTAATAAAATATGATCGGGGCAAGTAGATAAGCATTAAAAAAAACAGGTTTGAGTCTTATATCTTAATTTATAATACCAGAATATATAAATAAGTATTTATGTAATCTAGTGGTGGTGAAAGACTTAACATGTGTGGACTCAACGGCTGAAAGGAAAAGATTAATAATGTATTTGACTACATAAAATTCCACAACTTGTGAATAGCAAACATAAACTCTAATCTAATTGTCCACCTAAATACCATAAACAACATTAAAAGACAAACTCTGAAAATTATTCATAAGAGATATTACAAAGAAAGGTTTGGCTTCCTTAATCTTTTCAGGGCTCATGCAAATCTATAAGAAAAAGAGGATATTCCAACAGAAAATGGCCCAAAGACAGGGGGGCGATTCATAGAAGAATAGATACATACATTTTTAGCATTGAAAAAATGCTGACCCTCATTAGCTATCAAGGAAACACAAATTAAAACATCAGTTAGATGTCATTTCTTGCCTATTAAATTCAAAATGATGAAAAATATTGGTAGTATCCAATGTTGGCTAGGGCATGAATAAACAGACATTCTCATATGCTTTGGTATAAATTCAGACTGATACAACAAACTTTCTAGAGAATGGTTGGGCAATATATTACCAAAACTGAAAATGTGGATCTCCATTTATGCAGCAAGGCATTTTCTAGAATTTAATCTTAGGAAAATAATAGGACAAGTATCTAAAGATACAGGTCCAAAGAGGTTCATTTCA
Organism: Tursiops truncatus; assembly: GCF_011762595.2. Lineage (NCBI taxonomy): Eukaryota > Metazoa > Chordata > Mammalia > Artiodactyla > Delphinidae > Tursiops > Tursiops truncatus. Next base: position 68,388,134 of record NC_047041.1, on the reverse strand, counting down.
GCATTAGTCGAATAGGAAAAATTAGAAAACCCTATTAACATTCAAAATAAGATATTCATTAAGTACATTATGGTATCATCACACAATGGAATACCATGTAGTAGTTTAAAAAGATGGTGAGAGATCTATATTCATTATATAATATCATGCCCCAAAAATTGGAAGTGAGAAAACTGCACTAAAAGCATCTTGTAGAGTATAGCATTTCTTTATATATGTATTTGTGTGCATGCTTATAAATATTAATTATTTCTGAGGATATCTTTCTCTTCCTTTGTGTGTGTGTGTGTAAGAAAACCCAGTTCTTTCACTAAAACTCTGTCGAATACCATGCCACAAGTAGCCTTAGGCAAGTTACCTCCTCTGTTCCTCAGTCTCCTCATCAGTAAAATAGCATTTGTCTTGTAGGGTTGTTCTGGGGATCAAATGAATCACATGTCAATCACTTAGAATGGTGACACATAGTAACCGTGTTCAACAATTCACAACTATCATTACTACAATGATCGTTATCATTATTACGATTAATACCCTTCCCGAAATTACAAGAAAGAAGAGGGGAAGAAGCACTCCTGCCAACAAGACAAAACAGTGAGCATCTCTGGCATCCTGCTGTTTGTGCCATTATGATGGTGTGCTCTTCAGGATACAGAAGGACCCTGTGGATGCTGGGAGAGGGATGCAGGGCCAGGGCCACACCCAGTGAGAGTGGGCTTACTTGTGAGTCTTGTTTAAGCAACCCCCAGGAACTCCTGGAATAACCACCTGAGATGCAGGCGTGCTGGAAGCATGGAGCCACAGGTTGGGGCAAGATCCAGTGCAATTTCTATGACATTGTATTGTTTCCATTCCAGCCTAGAGGCTGTATATGATTCTGCAGTTCACATATAGCCAGACTACATACAGCCTGAGAAATCTGTTTATACAGGTAAATTAAAGGCAAATAAATATCGTGTATGCTTAAGTTCTCTATTTAGGGAACTATACAGTCTTTAATACACACTTAGTACCTCGCAACTAATCCTCTCTTAAAGTTTGAATAAAGATCCACTGCAGGTACTGCTATGAAGAGTCTTCCACAGGAGCTAGTTCAAACTACCCAGAACTGGCACAGCTGACCCCACTTCATAATGGTCTGTTTCTGTTTTAGGCAGTTACTCCTAACCATGCCTAAACTGAGCCCCTGACAAGGAAGCAGGTCCTTCTTCTGAGCCGTTTATTCCCTTAGAGGAAGGGAGTGACATTCAGGAACCCCACCAGCAGCAGCAGACACAGCAGGATCTTTCTACCATGGAGAAATGTTGATTTCATATTTGTCTATATGTGTGAGATGAATGCTGGGCATGATTTACTTACTCCAGAAAGTGTTGCCTGTAACATGGAGCCATGCGACAGTTTAAAAGGAAGAGTAATCACAGCACACAGCTATTCATCTTCTGCTGCCTCTGGGACTGTGAGCTGATTAACTCTTGCAGCGGCTGGCTGCTAGAAACTGTCAGCTCCCACCTCTATGTGGCTCTGTCCTCCCTAGAATCCCTCACTCTCTACCCTCAATCCCTGGACCCCTCTTGGCAGGACAGAGAATTAGGTCACTGTTTTCTGAGTCAACACCGACGAGGTTCGGCAATGCTCACTCTCACCAAACCATTGCCACCTGCCATGAGATTTGGAAATCTGTACATTCAGGGTTGATTGCTGGTTAGCTGTCTTGCCTATGACACACCTTCCTTTTCCTCTTCTAGGTTGGCTTGTCCATTCCAGGATTAGACCTTTTTCCTTTTTCCTTAGTCCTGATTGATTCCCTTGCCTAATACCAGTCTTCCTGTAGACTGAGACAGAGTGGGGGCCCTCTTGCCCTTTCCTGGTCCATTCAAGACCCCACGCTTAGTCCTGGTGGCTGGAATCTTGTTGCCAAAGGAAAAAATTCCTTGGATAATCTTTGCCTGTCCAACCCTCCATTGCTCCACTTGAAATCTTTGCTGCTCTTATGGTTATTTGATCTGCCCTTTCAGTGCCAGTCAGTTTACGAGGCAGCCAGATGTGCTTTTAGAACAGTGCGAATTGTTCACCCAGATATTGTTCTGGAGACTGTTCTATGTACCAGTCTCTGTTCTAGGCATTGAAACACAAGTCCCAGACTTCACTGTAATGACATTCTAGTAGAAGAGACAGATGTTAAGTAAGTATACAACTATAAATAAGATCATTTCAGAGGGATAAGATCAATGATGAGAATAAAACAGGGTAATGGTTTAGGGAGTGACTGGGCAGGTAGAGTGGTCAGGAAAGTACTTTGCAGAGGCATGACACTTGAGCGGAGACTTGAATGACAGGAAGTCAGTTATGAGAAGGTCTAGGAAAAGTGAATTTTAGGGAGAGCAAACAATAGTGAAAGGTCTGAGCTGTGAAAGAGTAAGGTACTCAGGAAACAGAAAGAAGGGCAGCATGACTGAACCTGAGTGAGTAAAGAGAGCAAGTGGCAGATAGGTTTGGAGGGGGCAGCAGGGCAGTTCATCTAGGGCCTTGCAGGCCCTGGGAAGGAGCTTGGATTTTCTGTCAAGTGTCATAGGAAACCCCTGGAGGGTTTTACATGGATAAGTGGCTTATCTGATTCATCAGCTACATGCCGGTCTCCTCTGTCCTTTCAGCCTGGTGATTATCATCATTTCCCATGCCCTTCACCCAGACTATGATAGCCGCCTATTTTAACATGAAGACCAAAGAACCGAGACATCACCCAGGAGGACAGGTGACTAATCACACTTCTGTTACCATGACCCATCTATTGATGGGACCATGGTCTATTAGCTGGGGTTTGGTTGGAGCTCAGAAAACCTTCAGAGAGGAATGTGATCAGACAGGGGACTCAAGATTGGTGATTGCTGGCTGAAAATGTGGGCAAGAGGGTGGCTGTGGAGGAAGGCCATGGGATTGTGGGCAGTACAAATATGCAGAGGTCAAGCTGGAATAGCCCAGGAGGCTCTATCTTGTGCTGGAGGCTGAGACAGGGCCAGGGAGGTGTTGCAGTGAACCCACTGGTTCAATGAGAACTTAGAGCAGATTCCTATCCTCCTACTGGGGCAGCACTTTCCCCAGAACTTCCCCCATCCTATAATCCATTAGAACTAGATACCTATGATGGTGTTTACATCCCTACTTCAGGTGTCAGGTCAAATGCACTTCTTGGCCTGAACTCAGTTGAGGTGTGTAAATAGTAAGTGTAAGGTGGGGATGGGTGAAAGTTAGGTTCTACTGAGAGATGGATAGAACGTTGATTTTTTAAATCAGAATTTTCCATCTGATGACTAGTAGTTACAAAATTGCTGGTAGCTGGATTCTAGTGTATTATTTCTCAGGACTTTTAATCCTGCATAGTCTCTGCTGTCCTTAACCTTTGAAGACAACATATACGTAGATGGAAGAAGGTGAATACATTTCTTTTTTTTTTTTTTTTTGCAGTACGTGGGCCCCTCACTGTTGTGGCCTCTCCCGTTGCGGAGCACAGGCTCCGGACGCGCAGGCTCAGCAGCCATCGCTCACAGGCCCAGCCACTCCGTGGCATGTGGGATCTTCCCAGACCAGGGCACGAACCCGTGTCCCCCGCATCAGCAGGCGGACTCTCAATCACTGCGCCACCAGGGAAGCCCTACATTTCTTGAATGTGTATTATGTTTCATACTTTAAAGCAGGGACTTCACGTACATTATTCTAGTAATCCTTAATAATCCTATGATAACATTCATAGGGTAATAATCCTATGGGTAATATAAGCGCATTTTGTACCTAAAGAAACAAAGGCTTATAGAACAGGCAACTAGCAGCCAACATGTGATGGGGTGGGGCAAAATTTGGATGTGAAGGCAGATCTTTTGAAGTATGTAGGCCAGCTTGTTGATTCAGTCACTCTGGCTGATGGGGAGTGATAAGCGTTCTATCCAGCCCTCTCTGGCACTTTTTATACTAATATTTTAAACTCGTTACGAATTTCATATTTGATTTTCCACATGATTATGCCTTATCTTCTCAAATCAACTGGGATCTCCTTGAACATAGTGACATCTTCTTTAAAACTCTTTCCATCTTTAGCAGTGCTTTGCCTTAAGTGAGATTTCAATAATGTTTCTTATTGATGGACTGGCAGTTCCAAAGTGTGATCAGCTAGGTCAGTTTTGGTGGCATAACTGGGGCCCCAGGGGAAGGACCCTGAGACACCTAGAACACAGGGACCAGTCCCCAGTTAGGTACTCTGGTGAGTAACTAACCCCCAGAGGCAGAAGGCAGTGGAGCTATGCTATATACACACTGAACATCCAAGAGTTTCAATTATACTCCCTCCACACTAAGGATAATGAGAGAAAAACACAAGGGAAAGGGAAATTTATTTTTCTTTTCTTTCTGAATTGCCAGCTTAGTTTACCATTTTCTGGCCTTTTCCTGTGTTCAAAGCGTCCTTTCAGAACCCCTCTGAAAGGTCTTTTCACCTTCCATTAGTCCTGCTATTCTTCGTGCCAGGAAGTTCTCCAAAAATGTTCTTCTCTATAACTAATGCTTGTACAATAGTAGTTACACTGGTATCTAGACTGCACCTCACCATGAATTGAGAGATTTGCTTCATACAAATATACATCTATTAGAACACAGACCTTGTGGAAGCCAAGTGCTAATATACTCAGATATGCTATGTAATTCTTTACAAAGGAAAGAAAACAAACAATGCTTTTTGTGTATAATAACAAAGTGATTTCAAATAGTACCAGAATTTCTGTTTTTAAGGCCAATTAGAATGTTTCCTCTTTGCTATTCTAACAGCTAATTTGATGACTTTACTATTGTTAGCCCTATATACTCCTGGAATTTTTTTTACCTTATGTTTGTTGTGCAAGAAAATTTTTATAGTTATGAATAAATTATTGTAAAGTGTTCCATTTTTTAGAAGGTTTAACAAATATTATTCTAGATATTATATTCTGGTTTTTTCCAGGTTCCAGGCAACTTTCGTATCAAAATCCCTTAAGTTTTAGTCTAAAAATTAATTTAGTATTCTACAAACAATGAAGGGTGGAGAGGAGCAAAGGACACAAAATAAATGACTCCTATGTTCCAACCATGACCTCATAGTAGGTGAGGCTGTAAACCCATAGATTACTCTCTGTGAATTCAAACACAGGGAGGTCTGGGACCTTGGTCTCCTGGTAGATGAATCTAAACCAAAGCAGATTCCTTTTCAAGGAAACTGAAGGCAAGAAGAGACAAAAAGACCTGGAATGGCCTACATTTGGAGTTGGCACTCAACATGCATAGGATCATGGTTCCATTCGCATTTTAACGAAGAAGTGGACTTCTAGACAAGAACAGGGAACAGCTGCCCAAAGTTCTGCAAATTAGAGTTAAAAGAAAGTGAACAAATTAGGGAAAACAGACACGGAGAATCCAGGGAAAGTTTTTTTGCAGATGCAGGCCTTGGAAAGACATTTGACTCACTTAAGAATTCTGTGTTTCTGCACTATCCCCCCATGGCTGGAGTCTCAGGGCCTGCTCTGTCACACATGCAAAACCAATCTGCTCCCGTGACATGGAGCATGAAAGTTCATCTCCTAAAACTTTACACCCTATTGAAAGAATATAATAGTGTTAAAGAAAAGCTAATTCTGTGATCCTTTCACATCGGGCTACAGATGGGATGCCATTTTCAAGGGACATTTTTTTGCCCCACTTCCCATCAAATAGCTCCTGAAAAAGGCATGATACAGCCCCCTTGAATAAAATAAAATACCTTATTTAATTGCCTGAATGACACTTGGGATTGTGCTGCCAAAGCAAGCCCAAACAGGCCCAACCAGAAGCAATATCAAGGAGGTAACTTGACTATGAGGCAGCCCAGGCTGATGGAAATAAAAACAGGTCTGGGGAAATGCAAATGAAATGTGCAAAAGAGCTGAAAGGAGAATAAACCATCTCCCAGGGTAATGAGCTCATTGATTGCAAGGGTGGCCCCTCAGCCGACTTCCAGGCCTCAAAGCACCGTTATACATGGAAGACAGGGTCAGGGACCGGCGAGACTGGAGGGGCATCTGAGCAGCCACAGCCATGGCTACCAACTCTGCCCACCTGCCTGCTGCCCAACTATGCCCTCTGACTTCAGAATTCCGGGCCTCTTTTTGACTTCCCTTGTGTATTTCTGCCATTTGTGCAGATTTGCTCAGCATCCACTGGAATCTTACTAATTTTCAGAAAAGCAAGTCCTGGACCTTCCAAGAAACCCAACTTTATTTATTTATGGAGTCTAACCCAATTTTAAACATATTAACAAGGTACAGGGATACCGACTACCTGTTCTTTCTGTGTTATTCGTTGCGGGTCTCCAAAGAACTTGGCTGAAGAAGTTTGGAATTAACCTGCTTTGTTGATTGATAGATAGATAGATAGACAGATAGAGATAATCTCTCTAAATATATACATCTTTTTTATTGAAAATAATTACTACAATAAACCAGGGGGTGATCTTTTCCCAGCACATATCTTGCAAGAGCTACTCAGCACAACTATATTAGGAAGATTTATAATCAAAATATGCAATATTTAACAATATCTCAGAGTACAAAGCTGGTAAATTCTCCACTCACCCCAGCCTTCTCTAGGGTAACAAAACTTATAAGACATTTTCAACATGGGCTTCTTTCCTGGGCCTTGCTAATCCCAGCAAGGTGTTTGGATCCCTCCCCATGCTCTCTAATCCAAAGGCTCCTCCGCAGTCACTAATTCAGAGTGGCTATTTTATTTGCTGTCATATTTTGGGACAAGGATTCAGGAACAAGTAGCTTGGTAGAATAGCTGTTATTGACTGAACTCTCCTCAAAATTCATATGTTGAAGCCTTAACCCCAGAGTATGACTGTAATAGGAGACAGGGCCTTTAAAGAGGTAATTAAGTTAAAACTAGAATATTAGGGTAGGTCCTTATAAAAGGAGGAGATTAGGACATACACAGAAGCACCAGGGATGCTGAACAGATGAAAGACCACGTGAGAACACCACAAGAAGGTGGCCATCTGCAAGCCATGGAGAGAGGCCTCAGGAGAAACTAACACTGCAGACACCATGATCTTGGACCCTCAGTCTCCATAACAATGAGAAAATAAATTTCTATTTTTTAAGCCACTCAGTCTTTGGTATTTTGTTATGGCAGTCCAAACAAACTAATACAGGAGGTAATCCTAGGGAACAAATAAAGGAGAAGGTAAAATAAGAAATGGAAGAGGCCAAGAAAAAGTATAGTACCAAGTGAGTTTCCATTGTGGGGAACTGGGCTTCCTGCTGGGGAGCCCTGGGGGCCTGTGTAGAGGGCTTACTACAGAGTTGTGGCACCTGAGGGGCCAAACAACTGGGCTACATTGACACCAATTCTCATCTTGGCACTCACTGGATAAGGGCTGCTGGAGGAGGGGCATTAATTCTCCAGTGATCTGACCTGTTGTGCATGAGGGTGTGATGGGGCTCCAATCACATACACACACAAAAAAAACCTTCAGGCAAAGAGATGCAGATGCTGGCGACTGGCTGCCAGACTCTACAATGGAAGGTCCTGGGGAATAAGGGAGAAGCAGGGCTACACCTACTCTTACAGTCCCATCAGAATCCTCTTTGGCATAGGAATAGGAGGAAAGACCTTATCTCTCTCACCTTTGCCATTTTATTTCCTTCTTCCATGTCAGGCTGTCCTTTCTGTCCAGAGACATTATCTGAGGAGTATACCATCACTTATATCCAAAGACTCCTGAAAGAAGGGTCTTAAAGGGGTCACACTGATAACCCACGAAAAATCCCGGGCTGGGAGAATAATACCAAGGGCCCGATCTCCCTGTGCAGACTGCCCTGACCCTGAGGTGCCCAGCTGGGAGGCAGGCAAGGACTGAACTCCAAGTGTGCTTTGATGCAGGGCTACAGCCACCTGGAAGAAGGTGCACATTGTTTTTCTCACAAAAATGCAGCCCACTCATCAAGCATGTGTCCAGACAGAGGAGGAGTCCATTGCGATTTGCATGAAGTCAGTACAGAATCAGCTATGTGACTATGCCACCTACATCCCAGAAATGAAAGGACAAGTTCTTATAGTAATTGTGTCCAGCAGCAATGAGCTCTTTCCAGTGGGGTCAGTGGAAACCAGGGAATGAAGGCTCCAGAATATCTGAGGGGCAGTTAAAATATCCTTGCCAGACTGCAAGATTTCCTGCAGAACTTTACCTGAAAAAATAAACATAAAGATGGCAGAGTCCCACCAAGATATTAACCCCAAAGTGTGAGGCAGGTATAAACCAATAGCACGGACACCTGGATTTTCCAGATCAGGACAAGAGGGACTCAGGAAGCACATTATGGGGGATTCTAAAGAGACTTCTAGAGTGTCAGTGGCTTCAATTGTGTGCTATGAGAATATTGTGCCAGTCTGGGGAGACAAACTTCCTGTGATTTTTTTCTTCACAGGGATTTTGACAAAGGAGAATAATAATTAGTTGAAGTGGAAAAAGCCCTGAAATAGAAATCTAGAGGCAGAAGTATTCCTAATTTGGTCTTAAAATATTCATAACTTATGAACCAATGATTTCACAACTAGGTACCAGTGCTAGGAAAAGAATCTAAAATGCAGCCCTGGACTTATGCACAAAATTTTTTATTGCAGCATTATGTGTAATAAAAATCCTGGAAATAGTGAAATAGCTGGTGGTTAAGGTATGCTTAATTAACGCAATTAATGTTTGAAAAGAATTTTTAATAACACAGAAGAGTAATGGTAAGTGAGCAAAGCAGAATAAAAGTACAGTATATAAAACTGGGAGGCGGAAAGGAGTGGAGAAAAGACTGAGGGGAAATGTGACAAAACATTAGTATTTTTTTTTTTTTTGCCTCTAGGTAGTGGGATGATGAGTGATATATTTATTTCTATTTCTTATAATTTTTTATATTTTCAATTTTTCTTCAATTAAGCTTCTGTACACTCCAAAAAAATAAGCAAAATAAAAATAGTATTATTCTAGCTATGAAATGCCAATTCTAAGCACTGATACTTAGAAGCCCCTGAGACTTTGCAGAGATGACTGGGTCACTTGTGAGCCCATGGAGAGAGACTGGTGCTTCATCCTCATGAGGACAGGGTCAAAGGCACTGAGAAAGAAAGAGCCTTAGTGATAACATATATGGATATGGATATGGTGTCTAGTGATGAACCAGGAGAGTTTATTGAGCTCATGTGGGGCATTCCTTCTGAATTCAATCAGTTCCGAGAGAGCTGACAAAAATGGAGTTTTGGCATCTCTAAATGGGAAGACCTCTCATCAGATCATAATGAAATTACATAAACTTGACTTCACATGGAGGGCCTCTCTGGGATACAACCTTGTGTCTGTCTATGGCTTCTCTATTTTAGCTTACTACAGTTGCAATGTGGACATCTAAGTTGGGTTTTAAAGGATGAATAGGAATTCCCCTACTCAACAGAGAAGCAGTGGAGAGCAAGCATTTCAGGCAGAAAGCTGCATGGGCAAAGACAAGGGGGTGTATGACATCGGGGGAGCAGTAAGGATTTTCATGTGGCTGTGTAGGATATACAGTTTGGGGAATGGAATGGAAGTGACAAAAGATGAGGCTGAGTAGGTAGTTAGGAAACAGGTGGGAGAGGATTTCCACTCAGGAGGTTGGATGTTATCCTCAAGGTGTTAGGGGCCTTGGACGTCTTTCAGCCAAAGAGTAACACTAGTAGTTCCTTCCAATATTGGTTATTCATACTCTGTCATCATGAATTTTTATGATATTTTCATCCCATGTTTAACTCTAATGTCCTTTTGTCTTCTTCACATGCACTCACTCTTTACTTTAGCCTCATCCTAAATGACATCTATAATATCATAGGCTTGATGTACTGGTTATATTTTCTATTACATTTAATATAGTGATATATCTGTTAAAATAAAAATAACTCACCCATGTACCACCTTAAATCATTTTTCATACGCATATCACACTTGGGAAATGCTGTTATTGTTCATTCATTCAACAACGATTTTGAATATCTACTATATGACAAGAGATGAGAACAAAAGACAATGAAGCCAATGCTTATGACCTCGAGCAACTATGATACAGTTAGATGAATGTATTGATCAAGGAACTATATTTTTTAAAGATCCATGTAGAATTACTGTGCAAAGTGGTTTATAGTAATAAAATTATAAATGGAAAGATTTGTCAGAAGGCTCTTGCAGTGACTTAGGTCAAAATATGAAGAAACTTTGATCAAAGAGACTGGCAGAAGAAAATGAAAGAGGAGACCCATGTGAAATATTTTATGCAGTAGAAGTCGATGGGTCCTGATGGCCAGTTTGTTTTGTTATCTATCCAATGGGAGAGCAAGAGAGGAAGGCATCAAGGTTTCAAGAGTTTGGTTCACATGTTTTCTTCTTTATCTGATGCCCCACCTCCCGTAAGTGAGTTTGCCTGGCTCACTCTCCTCCAGACTTCGGAGGCCTGGAAAGCTAGCAGCTGCCTCCCAGACTGCCTTACAGTTATGGTTTCACTTGTGCCTTAGATTCCAACAGTAAAATGCACTCTTGGGAGACTAGAATTTGGAAATGAGTTAACTAGGGGGAACGCATGGCATCTGTGAATGACAGTGAAGCATCTGTTTTGTTTTGTTTTTTTTTTTTTTTTTTCTGGAGTAGATCTAGAAGCCACAGCCTGGTTTTGGAGCCAACACTTCTGGCCAAGGCTCATGACTCACAAATCACTGCGCTGTGGGTGTGCTCCTAGGGCTGGCAGTTGGCCCAGAAGTTTCCTGATATCGCTTCTTGCCAAATGATGAAGCAGAAATGGAAGCTCTCTCAGTGGATCAGTTAGGCATTGGCACTCTAGAATCATCTCTGGAGATCTAGCCTAGAGCCTGCTCCTTGAGACCTTCCAGGGACTTTGCAAACATCTAATTCCTTGTATTAAATCTCTCTTTTCTTAAAATAGTTAAAATGGTTTCTTTTTTTTCCTACAGCTGCTCCCTGACTGATATCACCAGTCAAACCCACATTTAGTCAAAGACTGTCTTACACAACCCAATAAATATGTGTGTGTCTGCTCACGTGTGCATGCATGTGTGTGCATTCACATGTGTTTGTGTGCATGCGAATCCTTGATACTCAATCAGACTGTAAGGTCTTAGGGACTTGCCTGTCTTAATCTTCCCCTGCATCACATATACAATGCTCCATATGTAGCAACCATCATTAATTAAGTTTATTTTGAAGAAAGTACTACTTGTCTTCTCAACTCTGATTTCAAGAATAAATCAGGATCACACAGGAGAGAATAAAAAATGTACTGTTGACTCAGAGGAAAAGAGACCCAGGACCACTGGCTGGAAAATGATGCTCATTTCTGTGGAAGTAATATTAGTCACAGAGGAAGAGTAGCCTCTGCTGTTTAAGCATCATGGTGACATTAGGTTTCACCGTAGTGGAGATGGAGAAGGACATGTGACAGATTTTAGGGTTCTGTGGGGTCTGCTACTCATGTCTTGTTGATGGGGGCAGGGGCCTTCTGTGATTTACCAATACTTCAGAGGGCTGATGCCTCAGCATGGGGGGAGCTTCTCTCCTGAGCCTGTAACTGCTTAGGGTAGTGGCTCTGGACTCTGGTTGCCTATTGGAATTCCCTGCTGGTTAATGACCTGCTTGGCCCTCAGAGATTCTGATTTATTTCATTGGAGAGGGGTCTAGGAATCACTATTTTTTAAAAGGCCCAATAAGTCTAATGCAGCAGACTTGGGAAGACGAACCTTGTGTCCAAATGTTTGGCCATGCAGGCAGCCATGGTGTTTTCTCCCAATTTCTTACCTCTCTACTGTATTTATTGTTAGGTCTGCTTTTTCATTTGTGGCATTTTGCATTTATACCTTCTCTCCCTCATTTTTTTCCTTGTCAGAAAAGTTTTCAATTTATTATTTTCAGTTTTGTTTATCCTATAATTTAGCTGCACCCCAGAAGTTTTGACATGTAGTTTATTTAGCAACATTTAGTGCTAAATATTTTCTAATTCTTATTATGATTTATTTTATGACCCATGAGTTGTTTTTTTTTAATGTGTGTTTGTTTAATGTCTGTTCTTGCGGGTGATTTGGGTTCTCTTTTGTAAACTGATTTATAACCTCATTGAAGTCAGAGTACATTGTATATATGACACCGACTTCTCGGAATATGCTTTGAGATGTTTTGTGGACCAGTAGATGCTCAACCTTTCAAAATATTTCATGTGTACCTGAAGGAATGTATTTTTTACTATAATGGTTTCTTAAAGCGTTTTCCCTGGACCAGTAGCATCAGCATTACCTGGAGGTTGTTAAAAATGCAAATGCTCAGGTCCCACCCCAGAATCTCTAGGGATAGAGACAGTACTCTGTTTTAACAAACTCTTCGGGCAATTTTGGTATCATTCAAATTTAAAACCACTGCTCTGATAGCTGAATTTAGGGTTCTGCATAAGAATTAGATATAGATCCTTAGTTGTGTTGTTAAAGCCTTAGAATTTCTGGCTGCTTTATCTATCAGTCCCTGAGAGAGGTGAATTAACACTTCTCATTGCATTTGTGGACTTAACAATTTATCTTCAAATATCTTTCAATTGTGCCATGATTTATTTTGAAGTTACATTATTAAGAGTATGAGTTTAAAATATTTACATTTTACTGATTTTTTTTCTCTTATCATTATACAGTTACTCTCTTTCTAATACTGGTTTTTGTATTAAGGCTTATTTTGTCTGTTAGTAATACAACTATAATAATTTCATTTGACAATTGTCTAATATATTTTTCTTTTCCTTTTTTTTCAACTTTTATGTTTTGCATTTTAGTTGCATTTCTTATAAAGAGCATATAACAATTTTGCTGTGTTCTTTAAATCTGATAACTACCATCTTTCATAGGAGAATAAATTTGTTTACCTCATTATAATTGTTGACATATTTTAATTTATTTTTACTCTATTATGTTGTCATTTTTATTTACCAGTATCTTCATTGTTTAGTTTTTCATTCTTGTTTTCTATTAATATCATCAAGTTTCCTTTACTTCCTTTGGTTTATAAGTAATCCATTCTATTTTGATTTTTAGTAGTTACCTATAAATTTTTAATATGCATACTTAGTTTAAAAGTTTAAAATTAAGCAATATGTCTGCAGAATACATATTATTTTCATGTGCATGTAAAATGTTCACCAAGATAGGAGAGACCTTCAAGATGGCGGAGGAGTAAGAAGTGGAGATCACCTTCCTCCCCACAAATACAACAGAAATACATCTATACGTGGAACAACTCCTACAGAACACCTACTGAACACTGGCAGAAGACCTCAAATTTCCCGAAAGACAAGAAACTCCCCACGTACGTAGGTAGGGCAAAAGAAAAAAGAAAAAATAGAGACAAAAGAATAGAGATGGGACCTGCACCTTGGGGAGGGAGCTGTGAAGGAGGAAAAGTTTCCACTCACTAGGAAGACCCTTCACTGTCGGAGACAGGGCGAGGGTTGGGGGAAAGCTTTGGAGCCACAGAGGAGAACACAGCAACAGGGGTGCAGAGGGCAAAGCAGAGAGATTCCTGCACAAAGGATCACTGCCGACCAGCACTCACCAGCCTGAGACGTTTGTCTGCTCACCTGCCGGGACGGGTTGGGGCTGGGAGCTGAGGCTCAGGCTTTGGAGTTCAGATCCCAGGGAGAGGACTGGGGTTGGTGGTGTGAACACAGCCTGAAAGGGGCTAGTGCATCACAGCTAGCTGCGAGGGAGTCCAGGGAAAAGCCTGTAGTTGCCTAAGAGGCAAGAGACCATTGTTTCGGGGTGCACAGGAGTGGGGATTCAGAGCACCGCCTAAACGAGCTCCAGAGACGGGTGCAAGCTGTGGCTATGAGCACAGACACCAGAGATGAGCATGAAATGCTAAGGCTGCTGCTGCAGCCACCAAGAAGCCTGTGTGCAAGCACAGGTCACTATCCACACCACCCCTCCCAGGAGCCTGTGCAGCCCACCACTGCCAGGGTCCTGTGATCCAGGGACAACTTCTGTGGGAGAACACACGGCACACCTCAGGCTGTTGCAACATTACGCCGGCCTCTGCCACCACAGGCTCACCCCTCATTCTGTACCCCTCCCTCCCCCTGGCCTGAATGAACCAGAGCCCCCTAATCAGCTGCTACTTTAACCCCATCCTGTCTGGGACGCCGTCAGGTGACCTACATGCAGAGGCGGGGCCAAATCCATAGCTGAACCCCAGAAGCTGTGCAAACAAAGAAGGGAAATTTCTCCCAGCAGCCTCAGGAGCAGTGGATTAAAGCTCCACAATCAATTTGATCTACGCTGCATCTGTGGAATACCTGAATAGAAAACGAATCATCCCAAAATTGAGGCAGTGGACTTTGGGAGCAAATGTAGACTTGGGGTTTGCTCTCTGCATCTAATTTGTTTCTGTTTTTATGTTTATCTTAGTTTATAATTTAGAGCTTATTATCGTTGGTAGATTTGTTTATTGGTTTGGTTGCTCTCTTCCTTTTTTTAAAAAAAAACATGTACATGATTTTTCTTTTTTTTCGTTTTTCTCTTTTTGTGAGTGTGTATGTGTATGCTTCTTTGTGTGATTTTGTCTGTATAGCTTTGCTTTCACCATTTGTCCTAGGGTTCTCTCTGTCTGCTTTTTCTTTAGTATAGTTTTTAGTGCGTGTTATCATTGGTGGATTTGTCTTTTGGTTTGGTTGCTCTCTTCTTTCTTTCCTTCTTTTTCTTCAATCTTATCACTTTTTAAATTTTTTATACTATTTTTTTATTTTTTATTTTAATGACTTCTCTCTCTCTCTCTCTCTCTCTCTCTGTCTTTTTCTAAGGCATGAGGCTAACAGGGTCGTGGTGCTTCGGCCGCCTGTCAGGCCACAGCCTCTAAGGTGGAAGAGCCAAGTTCAGGACATTGGTCCACTAGAGACCTCGGGGCTCCACATAATATCAAATGGCGAAAGCTCTCCCAGATCTCCATTTCAATGTGAAGACCCAGCTGCACTCAACGACCAGCAAGCTACAGAGCTGGATACCTATGCCAAACAACTACCAAGACAGGAACACAACCCCACCCATTAGCAGAGAGGCTGCCTAAAATCATAATAAGTTCACAGACACCCCAAAACACACCACTAGACACAGTCCTGACCACCAGAAA